>NC_041331.1:11609260-12809260 GCF_004354835.1 Perca flavescens
TCCCCTCAATACGATGGAGTTGTCCCGTCCCCTTGGCTGAAAAGCACCCCCAAAGCATGATGTTGCCACCACCATGCTAGACGGTGGGGATGGTGTTCTTTGGGTTGTACTCGGTGTTCTTTGCCCTCCAAACACGACGAGTTGAGTTGAGGCAAAAAGTTCTATTTTGGTCTCATCTGACCACATCACCTTCTTCCAGGCCTCTTCTCAGTCGTCCAGGTGGTGAATGGCGAACTTCATGCGGGCCTGTACATGTTTCTTCTTGAGCAGGGGGACCTTGCGGCGCTGCAGGATTTCAATCCATGACGGCGTAGTGTGTTACCAACCGTTTTTTTGTAACTGTGGTCCCAGCTGCCTTCAGTTGATTCATCAGTTCCCCCCTTGTGGTTTTGGGATGATTCCTCACTGTTCAGATGATCAGGGACACCCCACAAGGCAAGATCTTGTGTGGAGGCCCAGACCGAGGGAGGTTGGCGGTGGTGTGGTGCTTCTTCCATTTCCTGATAACTGCACCGACAGTTGATCTTTTCTCTCCAAGTTGCTTTCCGATTCTCTTGTAGCCCATCCCAGCCTTGTGCAGATCAACAATCTTGTCCCTGATGTCCGTGAGAAAGCTCTTTGGTCTTGCCCATGATGGTGATGTTGGATGCTGGTTGTTTGGGTGTTGACAGGTGTCTTTTTTATACAGGTAACGAGGTGAGGCAGGTGTATTTGATGTAGATAATTGGTTCGGATTGGGGCTGTGTCTTAAAGAAAGACTAACTAGCTGGTAGGAGCCAGAATACTTGCTGTTTGTCCAGGGGGTCAAATACTTGTTTTTCCTCATCAGATGGTTATCAATTTTAATAAATTCATATGATGTGATTTTCTGGAATTTTCTTTGGGATTCTGTCTTTCACTGTTAGAATGTACATATGATTAAAATTGTAGATTTTTGCATTCTTTGTAAGTGGGCAAACCTGCAAAATCAGCAAGGGGTCAAATACTTATTTCCTCCACTGTATATGTGTGTGTGTGTGTGTGTGTGTGTGTGTGTGTGTGTGTGTGTGTATATATATAATATATATATATATGTGTGTGTGTGTATTTGTTGCATTGTTTTTTTTAACCAGGGCAGCGGTTTTCAGATTACATTATGTGCTTACATAATTGCAAAAGGGTTTTCCAATGTTTGCTCAGTTAGCCTTTTAAAATATCAGATTAGTAAACAGAATGGGCCTTTGGAACATTGGATGAATGGTTGCTGATAATTGGCAATGTATATATTGCATTTAAGATCAGCCAGTTTACAGTTTACCCAAGCTGATTTCAAACAAGCTCTGTATTGTCGCCGTTGGAGTGGTAATGGAGGAGGAATAAAGGTGGAACAAAGTTATTTTGTTATCGTTGCGGTGGAAGAGAATGCCTTTCCGTATGAGGACCCATCGGAGGCAGGCAACAGTCCAGTCTCTGATGTTGAGTTCCGTATGTGGAGCGTGCCGGTGGCTTCCCTGGCTATGTTGGTGTTGAATCGTCGCGGCCAGTGGAGGTTAGGCCTGAGATCTAGGTGATCCTGAATGGAGATGACTTTGCTGTGTTATGCTAACCACGGAGCGCAAGGGGCTCTGCTGTGAAGCTGCTGGGCTGCAGTCTTGAGTGCTGTTTCGTGGGCAGGAGGGTAACCAGTTTCACAAAGATCGTCGAACAAGTCATCGTCTGAATTGTGGAGGTTGAGTACAGGTTCTGAAGCCATGGTTAGTTGAGTCTTTTTTTACTTTTCGTTTTTGATCGTGTTGCACGGTCTGCCTGTCCTCGAGAATGCGGAAACAAACGACACTGAGTGTGTTGGCTTGGAATATAAAGGCTGGTCAGTGAGTAGAGGTGTGGTTCAGGCGTGGCCCTATTCCCGAACCTAAGTTAATTCATTAACTTCATTTGATGCACATACACTAATTGCCTCTTGCACTATAAACTAAACACTATATTGATGTAAATACATGAGCTGTATGTTAAGCAGAGTGTTGTCTGTCTTCTGTTGCAGCGACCATATGGACGTTTGTGCTGCTGGGACTGGCCTTCGTCTGCCTTCTTGTTGGTTTTCTACTGCTGGGAATGGGAGCCATGGCCAACAAGTATGACCTCAATTTACGCAATGGAAACACTTAGAGGAAAATGTATAATATGGATATTTTAAAGTTTCCTGTCTTTTTTTTCCCATCAGGAGCAGAAAAAAGATTGCCAAGTACAAGGCAGCAGCTGCGGCTCAGAAAGCCGAGGAGCTGCAGATAATTGCAGCGCACCGAGACGACAGCAGCTGCAGCAGCGAAGCATCGCCGGCGCTCGCCAGGCAGGGGCAGGGGAACGGGGACCTGACGGAGCTCAGAGCAGGAGACATCCGGGTCACGTGGAAGGATGGCAACACGTCCTGCCTGTACCCCGACACTGCAGCACAGGAGGAGAAGCAGAACCAGGAGGAGAAGCAGAACCAGGAGGAGAAGCAGAACCAGGAGGAGAGCCAGAACCAGGAGGAGAAGCAGAACCAGGAGGAGAGCCAGGGTGAGAACCAGGAGCAGGAGTCAGCTGTGGAGCCAGTTAAGACAAAGGAGTGAAGAGTTGAGATACCAACAGCAGCTGGGACAGTGTTTACCATGTTGTTCATGACTTGCTAGAACTTGTTAGGGTTTAACCCTTCACCATCTGCAAGATGCTAACTGTATTTACAACTTTGACTGGCAGCTAATAAAGCATTAAAACACATTCACAGCAGTCTGACAGTCTAACAAATGTATTTATTTTTGCTTTTTTTTTCAAACCAAAATCAGACCGAGCAGCAATAGTGTGTATTTTGTACACAGGCATCTTATCATACAATTCCAAAGGACCAAATAAACAAACCAAGATGCATGCAACAATGCTAAAACAAAAACAAAAATACATATATACATACACATACATATACATACATAGACATGTAAATATATATGCATACACATTTACACATACATATACACATGCAAAAATAAATAAAATGGCAATGACATAACTTAGGGAGAAAAAAAAAAAAAAAAAAAAAAAAAAAAACACCAAAAACAAAGAGGGTGTTGGTTTAGTCTTTACTTATCTTAAGCTTGTTATTATGCTGTAGCAAGTTGTGATTGAGTGAGATGCAACACTTTAATTTGTTATCTATATCGTCTGTTGTCTTTAGGACATGACTGCTACGAAAGGTGACCATATTAAATTATACTCCTCTAGAGAGTCTACATTCATGAAGATTACTCTTTCAATTTTAGCTATTTTCAACAGTGCACCTATCCAATCTTGAATGTGTGGAGCACTGCTTTCTCTCCATTTACAAAAAAAGTCAGCTTTTTGGCAATAGCAAAGGCTACCGACATTCACTTTTTGTGATTGTTGATTAGGTAATCTTGATAGAACCCCTATTATATAGAGTGCAGGGTCAGGTTGAATACAAATTTTTGTCACAGATTTTTCTGAAAATTTCAACCCAAAAATTTTGAACAGTAACATAACACGTGTAGGTATGACCCTTTATCAGACGAACATTTCCAACGTGTACATGTGTCCAATGGTACCTGTGTATTGTTTTAAGCTGAGTTAGTTTAAGTGAGACATTTTTGGAGATAGAGTGAGCTCTTCTCCAGACTTTGCTCCATTCCTCCTCAGTTATATAGCATCTTAAATCCATGGCCCAAGCCCTTTTTAGAGCAGGAAAATTATTTGATATTATACTTGTAACCTCTTTATATATATATATATATTTTTAAATATTTTTTACAAGTAGACATTTATCCCAATAGGATGTTTTGGGCGGTTCTTTTGCATGATTCCTAAAAGTAGCCGATTTCACATGATGTGGTACCAGTTCCCAAGCCTTATTTACTAAAAATAAATCTAATCTTGAGTATGAGTTATGTGGAACCGAGTAGTAGGTATAATCCTTTCCTAACGGATTGATTAATCTCCATATGTCAATTAGTGCATGATCTTTGGTTAATGTTTTCAAGGCTATTTTGGCTTTATTTCAACATCTATTTGTAGTAGGGGGTGAACGGTCTGTGACTGTATCCAGAACTACATTGAAGTCTCCATCACTATAGGGATATCCTCTAATAGGTTGGTTTCACGTGACGTCCCATTGCTGCTTCGTGAGAGTGCAAAATTCAGATGGAGGGCAGGAAGTGAAATAGCTGAGAATCTGCCCTATGAAAAAATGCCTATGTTTTGTGTATTTTACGGCTACTCCAATCATTAACCGAGAAAATGGGAAAGGGGTTTTATAGAGTACCAAAGATTGTCGTTCATAACTAGGTGAGAAATGTAAAAAGCTCACAGAACAGTGGATTTTATAGCCAATTGGTCTGCGCTGCCGGCATCGCTACGGTCCAGGATTGCTGTTGTTAAAATGAACATAGTTCTGCAGTATATTTGGAATAATAAACAACCCGGGCTAAAATACTCTACCCTACAACGTACCGCAAACACGGGAGGCCTGGCCCTCCCCAACCTTAAAGTGTACCACAGAGCCTTTCAGATACGGGCCCTCAGAGTGTGGATGGACCCCTCATCTACAGTCCCATGGAGAGAAATAGATCAAAACGTCACAGGAAGTCTAAGACTGCCTTCACAGGCGTGTGTCCAAAAAAGTGTATGCTAGCTTATGGCCCTATTATCACCAACACAGTGACCAAATTTAAACAGATGGAGGAGCAACTACGCAACACCAGTAAGTGGCATTTGAACACCCAAATTTGGCACAACATACACTTAATGTTTGGTAACAAACCTTTTGTTTATAACCAGTGGAGTGACAGAGGTATTTATACTCTAGACCAGTTATTCAATGATGAAGGTATGTTAAGTTTTGAAGACCTGAGAGCTAGCTTTGAGGTCCCTAGGACATCCGTCTTCCTACCATGGGGTACCATGGGGGAACAGCAACCTGAACAAACTGGAACTTTCCTGCACATGGTCTGGGAGTGTGAACAGGTGCATGAGTTTTGGAATAAAACAACATCAATAATATCTGATGTGATAGGGAGACAGAAGAAAATTTGGCTAGCCGGATCAACTGCGACTAAGAACATGATAGCTCAGCACTGGCTCCCCCCACCCCACTCACTTTGTATAAAACAGTGGTTGGCATATTTTAAATATCAGTCCGAATGACCTCAACATCACAAGAACTAGAGAAAAGTGACTAAGCAAGGTGTGATTTCTGTTTTTGTTTTTGCTTATTTGTTTGTTTTTGTTTTCCTCGAGACCGCGGAGGGTCGGGGATGGAAGAGGATTTCTGATTTTGTTCAATTGTGTTTGTATGTTCTGTATGTTCAAAAATATAAAAATAATAAAAAAATGGATCTAAAAAAAAAAGGTCGAAGGAGCAGAGTCTGCTAATGCCCATGTCTTCAGCGACCACTTCGTCGGAGGTATGTTTGGTTTTGGTGGTTGTGTTTATATAGCATTAGGTTGTCATTAAATGCTCATTTATTTAGTAATGATTATTAAGTAACCGGTGGTCTAATGCCCTAGCGTTTTGGTTGACGTTGAATCGGGGTCCGACGGTCAACCTCATACCAAAAAACTAAGCCCAAATCAGAGGCATCTCTTCAACGAGAGCAGAGGATGAAGCTCAAGGAAGACCAACAAAGATGGTCGGAATGTGCAGAGGTTATATTGGATCTCCAACAGACAGCTGAGAGCCCAGGTATGAGCCTGGATCTGACAGCCGAGAGCTCTGAACCAAAGCAGCCAACTGACAACAACCCACAATCAGAGGGCATCAGTGGGAATGGGATATTAAATAATCAAGGTAAATTATCGTACTAAGATGTGTAACCAGCATTATTATTAAATGTTACAAATGTGATTGTCAGAAAATCACCCTGTATAATTGGACCAGAGAACTTGCATGTTTGTAAAAAGGTTGTCAAAAAGATAACTTCACAACAATTCACATAATTCATATTCATGAATTAACTAGTTATGCTCCCCACTGCTATATTGCAGGCTATGCAGATGCCGGATGCCAGACTGAGCTAACGATGGATGACATTGAGAAGATGGAGGATGTTCTGAGACAGAACCAAAGCACTGGACACACAGTTCAACCAGGAGTCCTTTGAAAAAAAACAAAGACAAGACACGGGGCTCCCCAACTTTTTGTTTTTAATTCAGATTTTTTAGCTGTGCGAACCCTACATCACCTGTGGTCCTGTGTCTGTGCTGTCTATATTTGAACAGTTCATTTTAGTTTTGCTGAGACTAAATCTCCCGCTGAAAGATTTAGCTTTAGTTTGGCATAAAGTAATTGACATACTTAATGAAAGGTTAGAATTTCAAATTGAGTGACATGTACTTCAAACTACAATGCCAATGGGATTCAGACAGGCATTTGGATGTAAAGTTGCTGTGATAGCTGACTTTGTCAAAGTTTTTATTGAGAAGCCCTCTAATTTAATAGCCCAAGCACAAATGTGGTCAAACTACAAGCATCACCTGTAACATTTTTGATTGGTGTTGCACCCCAAGGCAATGTCACTTACATATATTGTGCCTGGGGAGGGAGAGTCAGCGATAAACAGATCACAATAGAGAGTGGCCTCCTGAAAAACCTGTTACCTGGAGATATTGTCCTAGCAGACCGTGGGTTCAATATAGGCGATAGTGTGGGATTTTACTGTGATTCACTACAGATACCTGTATTTACCAAAAGGAGAAATCAGCTGTCAGCATATGAGGTGGCAGAAACTAGAAAAATAGCTAATTCATGTTGAGAGTCATCGGTTTAGTCAAAAGAAAATATCAGATTCTGCAAAGCAGGGCTATGCCCATAGAGCACATGGCAACAAAACCAAGTGAGGCACTAGCATTGACTAACAAGATTGGGGTTATTTGCTGTGTCTTGTCTAATCTTTGGGAGTCTGTCGTCCCATTGGAGTTAGGAGGAGGGGAAGAAGGGGAGGAGGAGGGAGGGGGTAGTGATAATCAGTCAGTCCAGGACCTGAGCCCTCACACACGTTGGCCTGGAGCCCCTGCTTGGCTCACAGAATGTGGGAAAGGGAGGAGTATAGTGGTAGTGTCCAGTACCTGATCCCTGCTACTTGGCTCTGATGATGATGATGATGATGATGATAAGTAGGAGGACAGGGTGGAGTAGTGGTAGTACCTGAGCCCTGACACACATCAGTCTGTAAATATGTTTTCAAATGTAATATTTTTATTCACTAGTCCAATTGTACTGGCGATATGTATTATAAATGTAATGAAATGGATTCCAATGTATTATTGCACACCATGTCCTTGTAGTTATTATAAAAATTGTTGAAAAATCTTTTCTTGTATTATTCTTCTCAATGGCATATAATCTTTTCAGTAAGCATCTTCCAAATTGTGTAGTGCTTCAATGTACAACTTGATGACAATTGGTGCTCTCACAAGATATGAACCTATTCTGATAAGTAATGTGAATATAATGGCTAGTATGTCAAGGCAAATTATACAATAGCCAGAACTCACAAAGACCACACTCAGGTCATAACAATATTCAAAATGTCATCTTGTCTCATACAACAGTATTGATATAACAGCAATACATCACACAGCCCACTTTCAAGAGTGCCTGGACCTAAGTTCATATCCTTTCATCACATTACACATGTAAGTTTTTAACTTGCTGTCCCAGTATTTCTGGAAGTATACTGTTTCACATCATCCCAAAGTTCAAGATCAGGCAAAATCCTTTCAACAAAAATGTCATTGCGGTTCCACACAACAAAGTCACAGTACTCAGCATCTACAACGTGAAGCTGTGCCTGAACTTGTTACTAGTAGTCATGACTCCGGTCCAGCGTGACATTATCCCCATCATTGATAGATAGATAGATAGATAGATAGATAGATAGATAGATAGATAGATAGATAGATAATAGATAGATAGCACTTGATGAGGCAGAAGCCCTTTTACCCAGCACACAAGCGCAGATTGGCTTCATCTTCGTGAAAGTGTGGGCACTAAAATCACAGTGAGAAGGACATGTTAACAATAGATTAGCAAAGTGCAATCTATATCAGCACATTTTGATGATGTGCAACATAGCCTACTTATACTAGTATGGAGTAGCACTTTACATTAATTAACATGTTTATCCCTTAAAGCTCTCTCCCCGCTGGTTCTGAAGTACACTTGCAGTGTGCTAGAACACGTGTGTGTGTGTGTGTGTGTGTGTGTGTGTGTGATCTTTTGGTAAACATCTTAGCATCCTAGCCTACATAAATGACTTACCCTGCCATGCAATTGCAATGAGCTGCAATGACTTCTCCATCCTCCTTCGCAATAATCCAGATTTTCAGAGGTGTTTACCTTGAAACATAAATGACTGTTATGCTAACGTTGTCATTAAGATGTGTTGCATGTCAGTTGACATTATAGCCGCTACTGCTAGCATCTGAACACATAAAACAATATAAGAACAAATACTCACCCTGGCGAAGACCAAACGATGATCATCGTGGAGCCGTTTGGTACCGAGGTTGGGGACCCACTCGCTGACAAAAAAGGTGTATGCCTCCAGACTTTTATAGGCCTTCATTTGCTGTCTGGCGTAGTACGATATCTGGAAGACCAGATAGTTGGTGAAGTCAACAGCCTTGACTGTTGGCAAATCTTTAAGTTGTACCGAAAACTCACTCATCTTCATGAGGTACGTCCAACATATCTGTTAATTAACTCCTTGTATCTATGTCTTGAAACTGGATCTAAATCCATACAATACAGACTCTTTGCAACGGTTTCCTCCATTGTTGGAGGAAGGTTGTTGGTGCCAGACGGGCTGGTTTGAGTATTTCACAATCTGCTCAGTTACTGGGATTTTCACGCACAACCATTTCTAGGGTTTACAAAGAATGGTCTGAAAAAGGAAAAACATCCAGTATGCTGCAGTCCTCTGGGCGAAAATGCCTTGTTGATGCTAGAGGTCAGAGGAGAATGGGCCGACTGATTCCAGTTTACAGAAGATCAACTTTGACTCAAATAACCACTTGTTACAACCGAGGTTGCAGCAAAGCATTTGTGAAGCCACAACACGCACAACGTTTAGGCGGATGGGCTACACCAGGTACCACTCATCTCCACTAAAAATAGGAAAATGAGGCTACAATTTGCACAAGCTCACCAAAATTAGACAGTTGAAGACTGTAAAAATGTTGCCTGGTCTGATGAGTCTCGATTTCTCGAGACATTCAGATGGTAGAGACAGAATTTGGCGTAAACAGAATGAGAACATGGATCCTGTATGATAGAAGGTGTAAATATGGGTTAATAGGTGTGGCAGCAATCGCTTCAGGGTGTCGGGTCAGGACACTATTCCAATGTTCAGGTGAGAGTGTGGGGAGAAAGGAGATGCAGAGTCCAGGGTTGCAGTTTAGATGGTTTATATAAACAAATAGGCTTGTGTTTCTGTGCGTGTGTGGTTCTGTAACAACAAAGCACAGCAATACAGACTGTTTAGAAAGAATAGTTACAGACCAATAGCAAAGGCAAACCTAAGCTAAAACATAGCCAGCTACAAATAGCATGCACAGAGCAATGTTAATGGCTAACGATAGTAACTGGACTGCAATGAGCTATCAATTAAAGATTAGCAAGCACATGGCATTCATGTAACCTATATAAATGACAGTCATAAGAATTATAACAAGCATTTAAACTAAATAAACAACCGAAATATTCAGTGCACAGCATAGAAAACAATAGCTATTAAAATGTAGAACAGTTAAACAGACTATTACAAGCTAGCGGCTAGCTCTGAATCCTGTTGTAAGCTAACAGAAACCTAAATACATTCACGGCTAATAAACACTTACGGTGTGTTACTTAACACAACAATTAAACTCACATTTCCATGGACGCACACACGGAAAAGAAACTGTCCGTCAAAAATCGCCGCAGTCTAAACTCAAGTCCAGCTGATGTCTGCTCCTCCATGCTTCTCATTCGCTGCTGCGTTCAGGGGCCGTTGTCAGGGTGGGAACAGAGAGTGCACAGGCAGAGCGTGTGATCAGACACAGTTGATACATAATGGGAATGCATACTCAGGGCATGGCCTTTTTTACAGCCGCCCCCAAATTTGGTATGCAAATTTGTTTTCAAGGTCCATTATGGCTCGGCAGCATCTCGGGGGAAAGCAGGCAGTCTGATGAGCCGTGCAACTGGACGAGTGTAGGTACGATCCTTCACTTGGACAACTGCAGTCCTCACACGGTCGTCTGCTCCAGGTACGACAGTCTTTACGGTTCCTACTTGCCACAGAGCCCTTGGAGCCTGCTGATCTACAATGAGAACTACCGTCCCAATGGTGATGTCCTCTTCATCAATATTCCATTTCTGTCGTGCTTGCAAGGTGGGCAAGAAATGCTGTATGAAGTGCCTCCAGAAATGATCGGCTAGGACTTGAGTATGTCTCCACCTTTTTGCGACTAAGCAGTTCTGTCTCTGGGTAAACGACTTGTGGCAGGGAGGAGTCCGGCCGCCCCATCAACAAGGAGTTGGGTGTAACAGGATCCGGGTCTGCAATGTCCGTGGAGACATAGCCCAGGGGCCTAGAGTTGAGGATGCTCTCCACCTCAATCAAGACAGTCATCAACACTTCCTCGGGTACAGTTTGAGCTCCTAGTGTGGTTCGGAGGGCTGTCTTCACCGATCGCACCTCTCTTTCCCACGACCCACCAAAGTGGGGAGCTCCGGTGGATTGAAGCGGAACCGGATCTGTTCTGCTGCTAGCAGATCTCTGAGGGCAGGCTCCAGGGTATTGAATGCTTCATGTAGCTCTCTACTTCCTCCTTTGAAGTTGGTGCCTTGATCGGATAAAAGCTCAAAGGGCTTTCCCCTACGAGCAATGAAGCGTCTGAGGGACATTAGAAAGGAATTAGAGTCCATATTCGCCAGCAGGTCGAGGTGGACTGCCCTCGTGGTAAGACACTTGTACAGGATGCCCGTCTTTTTCAGTTCGTCTGCCTATTTTGACGAGCATAGGGCCGAAGCAATCCACC
Source organism: Perca flavescens (assembly GCF_004354835.1). Lineage (NCBI taxonomy): Eukaryota > Metazoa > Chordata > Actinopteri > Perciformes > Percidae > Perca > Perca flavescens. Next base: position 11,620,310 of record NC_041331.1, read on the forward strand.
CCTGTTGAAAAGAAGGCAGGTCGAAAAAGCCTTAAACTTGAGGGGGGCAAATCTGCCATTCTCGGGACCACTGGTTGGCCTCTCCACTTCCTGCACTCAGGACAGTTATGTTGATGCCTCCTCACTGCTTCTCTACCTCTCAATATCCAGTACCTCCTGCGCAGCTCAGCGAAGACACGTTCAGCTCCAGGGTGATGCAACTGCTTATCACAGTGCTGGATTAGGAGCTTTGTGACTGGGTGAGTGGGGGCTAGAAGGACGGGGTGCAGAACATCCTGGCTCAGGCTGTTACACCTACGGAGTCTACCTCCAACTCGGATCAGGTCAGAAGACTCATCGTATTCGGGAGCTAGGGTAAGCAATCTGCTGCTTGTCGGGATGGTCTTTCCTGACTTGATAAGTGTAAACTCTTCAGGAAAGCTCTCCATCTGAGCATGTCTCAGGAGGGCCAACTCGGCTTTAGAGTAGTCATCGGCGGCAGGCTGAGTGGTGCTATCGGCCGCCCCGTGGAGCAACTGTGCAGTAGCTTCCAGAAGTTCCTGATATGTGCTGAACTGCTGAACATCAGGTATTGTAGGACTTGTTGTTCCTGTGAGCAGACCGCTGAACGTTGTCTTCCTCAGCTCTTCTACCTCTTCTGTAGTGTCTCCCTCTGGTGCCTTCGGCCAATGCTTGGCCGACAACTGAAGGAAAGGTGGCCCTTTACTCCAGCGATTCTCTCCAGCAAGCTGAGTCAGTGTTTTCCCTCTTGTAATATCATCAGCAGGATTGGTTGCTGAATCAATATAGCGCCAGGCTGTAGGGTCAGACAGCTCTTGTATTTCTGCAACTCTGGTTCCCACGAACACTTTATATCGGCATGAATCTGACTGAAGCCAGTTAAGTACTGTGGTTGAGTCTGTCCAGTACACCACCTCCTGGATGTCAAGGGTGAGCTCTCTCTTAAGAACTGAAGCTAACTGCGCTCCTGTGAGGGCTCCACACAGTTCCAGCCTGGGGATTGAAAGCTGCTTCTTAGGCGCGACTCTTGATCTTGCAGCCAAGAAGACAACATGGACTTCTCCTCTGTCCCCTTCGGTACGCAGGTACGCCACAGACCCATACGCACGCTCAGAGGCGTCACAGAACATGTGAATGCTGCGACTGCTGTTGCTGCAATTCCAACTGTGGTCAGTGTAACATCTTGGCAGAGTGATCTGTGCCAGCTGGGGAAGCTCACTTTCCCACAACTGCCAGGCTTGGAGAAGGTCTTCTGGTAGGTGAGGATCGTCCCATCCTCTTTTCTTGTCCCAGAGACGTTGCACGATGACCTTGGCTCTCGTGGTGTATGGAATGATAAATCCGAGAGGGTCGTACTGTTGAGCGAGCAGTCGATAGATGTTGCGCATAGTAGGCTCTGGACTTTCACTCTGGTGATGCTTGTAATGCAGTGTATCAGACTTGCAATGCCATACGAGTCCGAGAGTACGCTCTTGGGGGTCAGCCATCTCCTGGTTGAACCAGAGGATGCTGCTCTCTGACCTAGACTCTTCAGGTATGTTGTCAATGACTGTGGGCACATTGCTAGCCCATTGCCGAAGTTCAAATCCACCCGCCATGAGGAGGGAATGCAGTCTGTTGACCAACTTTTTAGCTTGCTCTTCGGAGGGAAGACTCTGCAAACAGTTGTCAACATAAAAACAGCGTTCTATTGACAGACGGGCATCTTCTCCTAGCTCAGTGTGTCTCTGGACATGTGCTTGGAGTGCAAAGATAGCACAACATGGGCTGCATGTGGTCCCGAATGGAAGCACTTGCCACTCGTAGACCGTCGGTTCTTCATCTACCTTCATGTCGCGCCACAGGAAACGTAGGAATGGTTTGTCTTCTTCCAGCAGACGAACCTGGTGGAACATCCCTTTAACGTCACTGCCGATGGCGATTGGGTGTTCCCTGAATCGAAGGAGGACTCCCAAAAGGCTAGCTCCCAATGTGGGGCCCGGCAGGAGGTGGTCATTCAGGTTCTGGCCCTTGTATGTGAAGGAGCAATTGAAGACTATCCTGTCCTTCCCGTTGTGGTGCACCATGTGGTGCGGGATGAACCACGAGTGGCTGCTCCCTTTAGCCTCTGTCGGTGACATGGGTGTGACATAGCCAGCCTCAAGCAACTTGTGGATCTCCTTGGAGTAGGTCGCCGCCCTTTCCGGTTCTCTGGCCAGTCGTCTTTCTGTCCCACGCAGCTGAGTCAACACTGCCTCCTTTGGTGCATGGAGAAGGGGGAGATTTTTCTTCCACAGTAACGGGGTGGCATACCTTCTGACTCCGTTTACCTCAATCCTGTTTGTCTTCTCCTCAAGCTGTCGGACTGCCTCTGTGTCTTGCTTCGACCTAGTGATGAGCCGCTCACTCCGATACGGCAAGGTATCCAGCTGCCACAGTTTCTCCACATGGCTGAAGAGCTCAGCTTCTGGATGAGCACAGGATGTAAAAAGACACTGCTGCGGAGTGAGCCGTTGGCGCAGGAATTTTGATGGGCCTTGTAGAACCCACCCAAGTCTGGTGTGTACGGCTGCAGGTCCACCAGGAGGGCCGAGGCGCACGGTTCCACAGGAGTGATGAGATGAGGGTAATCTGACCCGATGAGCAGCAACGGCTGTGCCTCCTTGATGCTTGGCAGTGGCAGGTCCTTAAGGTGACGGTACCTTTCCTGCAGAGCTTTGACTGGGCACGTATGGCGGGCGAGGCCAAGTTCCTTTGCAGTGAAAGCTCTGTGGATCTGGAATGAAGAGCCAGGCTGTGATGCGGAAGACACAGAGAATGACACTGTAGCTCCGTGGATGGTACGAACCTCTTGTCGGACAGTGCGGAGCGCCAGGTCTTCAGATTCCCTGTGCAAGCCTAAGTAATCAGCAGCTTCATGCAAAAGTATGGTGCGTTCTGAACCATCATCCAATATAGCATAGGTCTCAAGTACCTTGTCGCCGCTCTGGAGGATAACACGACTCAACTTGAGTAATACCTGGCTGCTGCATGTCGGCCGATCTAAGTACAGGGTCTCTGAGATAGAACTCACCAAGCAAGTGCTTTCTCCAGTAACCTTGGGTTTATCCGACGCTGCAGCGTTTTGGCTGATATTGACCTCATGAAGAACCTCAAGGTGCTTTCTTTTCGCACTGTTTGCACTTGGCCTTGAGTGTACACTTTGCTGCTTGGTGATCACGGCCACATCTCCAGCACCTCTGGTTCCCCTTTATCCACTCTGTCTTCTGCTCAATCGACAAGAGTTTAAAGTTGCTGCACTGGTTAAGATAGTGCTGCACCGAGTCACAGAAGGGACAGTACTTCTTTGGCTTATCCTGTGTCGCTCCGATACAGATACAGTTGTAGCTTTCTCTGGTCTCTCCTGCTGACTACCATGGAGAATAGTAGTGGTCTTCTGGGACTTGTACTCTGTACGCCTGTCTCGGCGTGGGGCTTGCTTCTCTTGACCTGAATTGCTACAGTACTGACCTCCATCTACCTGTACACGAACCTCATATTCAAGCCAATCAGCTAGGTCAAGCAGTGTTGGGATTGGAATGCGGATGGGGTTCACAAATCTCTGGAAGTTGGCTCTTAGGTCGTGTGGCAACTTAGCTAAGAGGCGAGATACGTGTGAGCCACATCTTAACTCTGTCCAGCCCTGGCCTCCCAACTGGTGCAACATGCCCACTAATGCACGGACTTGGAGGGCAAATGACTTGAAGGCTTTAATGTCACCACTCTTGATGTTTGGTCCATCCATCAAATTAGAGATTCGCTTCAAGGCCAGCAGTTGAGGTTGACCCGTACATTTCGGTGAGTGCCCTCATGGTATCGCTGAATGGGAACAGGCCGTTACTGTATGAATCAGCAATTAGCAGTGCTTCTTCACACTTCGGGTGGTCAGTCAGTATCTGGAACTTAAAGCGTTCTGAAGCATCAGGTGGGAGGATGTTGTCCAACGCGAGCTTCAATCTTGCGAACTCACGTGGGTCCTCGTGTTTGAGGTCGGGGATTGTCGGCTTAGGTCCGCTATATGTCTCCACATGTGGGTGTCTGCCAAAGGGGGGTCGAGCCTGAGGCCGCTCTGCTGGGTGCAGGTAGTCATAATATCGATCATCTGGGAAACGCTCATTCCAATGCTGGTACTGACCATCAAGGCCATAATAGGTGTCATAGCCATTAGCAGAACGATAGCGATCCTCAGGATAGCCTCTCCGATCTGAAGGGTGATTCCTGCCACCTTCCCAATAGGGGGGGTCATTACGTTGGGCTTGCAGACTAGGTTGTCGATATGACTCAGCAGGGTAAATGTGGCTGTTGTCATAGCGACGATAAGTATCAACAGGAAGTGGGCGGAACTTGTCATCACGCCGATGGTACGTAGCATCATAGGGAGGGCTGTAGCTGTCATCAGGGCAACGATAGGCATCATTAGGCAAAGAACGAGTCCTAACATCAGGTGTACTGGATGTAGCGCCACTATGAGGATGATAGCTGATAGCGGACTGACGCTGAACAGCACCAGTTGGAGAGCAGTGTGTGTCTTCTTGGTGTTGCGGCGGCGGCAGTGGGTCTACTGTCGTCAAACCTCGAGGCATGGGGGACGATCTGGCTTCTGGTGTTCGCTGAAAGGCGTCTTTGTAGCAAGGGGTTGACTCACCAGAAGCTAATGGAGAAGATACTGCATGCTGATGACTGGACAGACCTGCTCCCTTTAGACTGTCACTAAGCTCTGTAATTGGGTCATGTTGGCGGTATTGTGGGGAAGAAGAGTCATCACTGAATTGCACCTGAAGAGCATTTTCACTCTGACGTGGGTCCTGATGACCACTATGTGCCGTCAGTTTACTAATGGGTGCAGGTGTGTATGATGTCCCATGATCCTCAAGTTGTCTGGGCCGTGACATGACATATGAAGGAGCTAGTGCAGGAGAGCTGGCGATCATGTCTGTAAGGCGTTGCACATCTTTACGCAGTTTGTCATTGTCCTCTTTCATGCTACGAATACATCCTAAAACATCCGCAGTGATAGCATGTCTGGCCTGCTCATCCACTGGACTGCGATGCCTGATAGGGTAACTGACCTCGTAGTCCTGAAGGTATGATGGCAGGTGGCTCTGTCTGCGTGGGCGGTCCACATCTCTTTCTGAGTCTCTTTCATCTGGCCTGAACATCTTGGACTGACGCAGTTGCTGGATCCGGCTCGAAGGACCAAAATTGTATGATAGAAGGTGTAAATATGGGTTAATAGGTGTGGCAGCAATCGCTTCAGGGTGTCGGGTCAGGACACTATTCCAATGTTCAGGTGAGAGTGTGGGGAGAAAGGAGATGCAGAGTCCAGGGTTGCAGTTTAGATGGTTTATATAAACAAATAGGCTTGTGTTTCTGTGCGTGTGTGGTTCTGTAACAACAAAGCACAGCAATACAGACTGTTTAGAAAGAATAGTTACAGACCAATAGCAAAGGCAAACCTAAGCTAAAACATAGCCAGCTACAAATAGCATGCACAGAGCAATGTTAATGGCTAACGATAGTAACTGGACTGCAATGAGCTATCAATTAAAGATTAGCAAGCACATGGCATTCATGTAACCTATATAAATGACAGTCATAAGAATTATAACAAGCATTTAAACTAAATAAACAACCGAAATATTCAGTGCACAGCATAGAAAACAATAGCTATTAAAATGTAGAACAGTTAAACAGACTATTACAAGCTAGCGGCTAGCTCTGAATCCTGTTGTAAGCTAACAGAAACCTAAATACATTCACGGCTAATAAACACTTACGGTGTGTTACTTAACACAACAATTAAACTCACATTTCCATGGACGCACACACGGAAAAGAAACTGTCCGTCAAAAATCGCCGCAGTCTAAACTCAAGTCCAGCTGATGTCTGCTCCTCCATGCTTCTCATTCGCTGCTGCGTTCAGGGGCCGTTGTCAGGGTGGGAACAGAGAGTGCACAGGCAGAGCGTGTGATCAGACACAGTTGATACATAATGGGAATGCATACTCAGGGCATGGCCTTTTTTACAGATCCGTCATGCCTTGTTACCACTGGGCAGGCTGGTGGTGGTGGTGGTGTAAGGCCGGTTACACACTGGATGCGTCGCACAAGCATGTCAGCTGCGTGGCGTGCGTGTCCGTTTATATTTCGGCTCCCATGTTCACAGGTTAGAGCTTACACACTGCCTGCGTGAGACGCGCGTCTTAGGCGCGGCTCGAGTCGCGCCGAAAACGCGTGCCTGCTAGAAATAGAACCGACGCCTATTTTTCACGCGACACACATTTTCCAGGCAAAATAGAATAGGAAAAGATGTGTATATGTCATTTAGACACACATAAATATAAATAAATTATAAATTATAATTTTCTGAGTAGTCTGGTGCTTTTCAAAAATGTAAATATATGCTTCCTTCCATTAAAGGGGTGAACTAATTATTATATAGGGTATTTCACACTGTTCCTTATGCTTTCATAATGGGGTATGTAACATTAATTGGGCTGAAAATGGCCTGGTTGATATTTTATTGGCCCTTATGCATCCCTGTGTTTTGGCCCTTTTTGTAACAAGAGCTTTTCCAAATATGGTATGTTCATGAATATTTAGATGAGCACTGATTGGTTGAGCGAATTGCCATACGCACACATTAGAGATGCGCGCTGATTGGTTGAGCGAATAGCCATACACACACAGAGACGCACGCTGATTGGTTGAGCGAATCCCCAATACACACACATTAGACACGCGACAGAATCTCATATTCCAGACACTGCAATGTTTCGTTACTAAATTCACTTCTGAGACTTTTTTATGCGAGAAATCAACTATATAAAGCTCAAATATGTGCCGTTTTACGAAAATTGATGGCTAATTGCAAATTTGGTAAGACGTGTTGGACTTTAGGAGCTCCACATTCAGAAGACTACCTGATCTCAGGTCAGTTGTGTAGCCTATGTAAATGTTGGGGCATGACCGTTCTCTTAATACACCCATGGGCGTGACAAAGGTATTTTCATAGTAAAGGGATGTCAATGGGATTTTGAGCTTATGTGTATGTCCTATTTACCCACCGAACTGTCGTTATTCAACTATGACGGTTTTCCATTCTATCACCCCTTTAAAGGAAACCCTACTTTCAAGGACATCTTTGAACCTGATTTCCACTGGTCATAATTTATTTAATCCTGCTAACATGACCCCTCTTTTTTGATTGTATTTCCTGCATGAAATCAGGACATGCTCCACCATCTCTTTTCCTCACACAGACTGCAGTGCCCAGTTGGGTGTTTTCCTATTATAAGAAGTGTACTGTTCAATCTACTGTGACCAATTCTCCATTTACTGATTACTTGCTCTTTTCGGTTAGCCCCACTGTTTCTCACTTCTACTTTATTTGTATGCATGCAAGTGTCTCCCTTTTTTCCCATTATCCCAATATTGTTGCCACTGTTTGGATATTTCCCTCCATGCTATGCTTTTCCCCTCTGATTTTAACAGTTTAATATTCAGTTCTACATTTCCTTTCTTGACCGCCTGCGTTGTGCTGCTAATCGTATTACAATATTTTCTCCAATGTTACCTTTTTGTCTTATTGTCCTCCTCACTATGGCCTGGGCTTGCTTGTACTGAATCATCTGTTGGAAATTATGAGTTCTTTTCACTATTCTGAATGCCTTGTTTTTATTTCTCACAGCTTCCTTAAACTTATCATCCAAACAGGGCACTATTTTCCTCTTTGTTTCCTTTACTTTTAGAAACGGATTCTAATGCAGCCAATATTATGCCTTGCTTTATTTTGCTGTCAAGTGCTTCTATATTCATTCATTGGTCTGATTCAGACAGCTATCACTCACCTGCAGAAATGTTCTCCAATTAGCCTTTTCAAGTATCCATTTCCCATCTGTGCCTTCGCTAATCAAGGAGGTATTAATATTTACCTTGCACCAGACTGGATAATGATCGCTTCCTATAGTCTCTTCCTGATACACTGACCAATCACACACTGGTGCAATGGTGTTAGATACAAATGTAAGATCAAGCATAGATTCTTTACCTACATCAATATATATTATTTTTATCTGTTCTGTCACTCCCGCACAACACGTTGTGCTCATTAAAATAAGCGCATCACATAATGTTCCTACTATCCTGCCCTTCTACATCCTCATGCATGTTTAAATCTAGCCTTTTGCAGGGATTATAATAGTTTACAATGATCAACTCCATTCCTTCAGCCCACACTTTCACTGCCACATTCTCCTGCTCACCCCTATACCTAGCACTCTTTAAGGAATACCTTGTTTTACAAAAGTAACAAACCCTCCTTCTCCCCCCTCCCTCCTATCTCGCCTCACTGCAAAATTCCTAACCAGAATTCTTGAATACTACTAACAATAAACTGTTGAAATTTTGTCCATTCAAAATTAAACTTCTTGCATTCCATTGCAGAATTAACATTATCAGTATGAACCCAAACATGCTGATTCTTGACTAGACTGTACCGTGAGCTCATCATTCAACTCTTCCCAATTTAGCCCTCTCATACCCAAATGATATTCTGCTGCTTTCACAATAACCTGATTCCTTTAGATTTAGTCTCACATGTTGCATTTATAACTCCAGCTATACAAGTCACCAATTTCTTCTTCTCTCTCCAAGCATTTTGTTTTTCTTGCTGCTCTTTTGCTGCCACAAATTCTTTGCTCTTCTCCCTCCTTCTGTCTTTTCTGTCCTGCCATCTTGACTGCCTCAGCATATGAAACTTTTCCCTTCACCCTTATCTGTTGCACCTCCACCTCTTTTTTTTAACGCTTCACAACCCCAGAAATCTGATCATATGAGATGTAAATACACCTAAGTGCAACAGGACATGTACAAAACAGCGTGTTTATCCCCAAATCACAGATTATTACACTTCAAAAAACAAACAATGATCAATACAACAAAATGAAGAAGAATTAACTTTAGATAGCCCTATTCTTATATGATTCAACAGGAGTTAGAAGGGAACAGTGTTGAGATTAACATGGAACATTCTGTATGGATCATAGTACAGTATTACAGGTATTTTATCTGCTGAACCATTAACATTTGGCAAAAAAAAAAAAAAAAATAATTTAATTGACAAAGCACATCATGGCTACACTTTTTTGTCATTTGTTTAAAATTTAACAAGCAATTTGTTGTATTTTAGCAAAAGTGTCGGAATATTTTCATCTGTATCTGTATCATCTTTTAGTCTAATTTGTATGTAGTCATTGTTTTCACCTTCGTTTGACTAGTTTATAACTGAACCCATTATTACTAAACCCAGCCATTACACGGTCACATCATGCGCCACGCACCACCGCAAGTAAATTCTCAACCTGTGGGAAACACTGCTTAAAATTACAGAAACATAACACAAACTCACGGTCCTCTCTAACGATTTACAGCCACCCTTTCTTGGCTTAAATTTACTCACCGTTTGTCGGCTAAGGCAGTTAAACAGGCTACACAGTGTAAACAGCCGTGCTTGGTCCTCCGGTAACATTAGCAGTTAGCAGGGTTAGCATGGCGGTATTAGCCAGGACCAGTCAGGATCACTTCATTGGCTGTGTGTGTCTCAATTGTTTTGCGAGTAACTAACTTGGGTAATGTTACTCTATAAAATTTGAGTACATAAATGTTGAAATGACTGAAAATGCCCGTCCCTTGTAGCCGTGATAAATTAGCCTGAAGCTAATGCTTAACTGTTCAGGAGGAAATTAGCCAACTCTGCATCCTTTTGGGCTCTAAGCTGTCAAAATCTTTCAAATATATCTCCAATATTTACCCAGGTTATGTTACGTCTCTGATCATGCAACTGTTAGAAACAGGCAGTTTTTTTAGGTCGGGTAGAATCTATCTCCGTTGATCCCTTTCGTTTGTTTGCGGCTTTCATGGCTGTACTAACGTTAGAGCTGTAGCGTGCTGGGTTTACGTTATTACAGGTATATCTGGCAACCCGTCAAAATGGGCAGTTGATAACAACACACATGCCAAAACACAAACAGAAATTCTGTCATGGAACGTACATTTTAAAGCATAAAATACTGGCATTGTTGTCAGAAAACATAGTATTTCAGCTTGGCATGTTACCTTAATATCTGATGACATATTGTGGTCATTTTCTGATTTATTACAGTAAATATATTACATATTGCACCTTTAAACTTTGACTTATACACAGACCAGAGTCCCAAACTGGACAGTGTCTGTCAGACCGTCGTAATGAGATACTGCCATACAGCGGAGCGATTATCCAATCCAACTTTATTTATAAAGCACATTTAAAAAAACAAACAGAAATGAGCCAAAGTGATGCACAGTCAAAAAGCAAAAAGTGTTATAGTAACAGAGAGACAATATTATATAAATAAAATAAATGAAAACGCAGGGATCAATATATACCCAGAGAGAAACAATCAATCCGGGGATAAGGAGAACTCTCATGCTGGGTTATAGTGTGTCTTTAGACGGGATATCAAACCAGGCCGAGGTGGGGGCCATCGACACATGGAGGGGCAGCTCTTCACTCAGAGAGACCTGGAGGGCACATATATAACTGTGACATATAGTGTGGAGCACAGCCATGTAAAGATTTAAAGCTAATTAAAATTAGATAATAAAAATGAATTTTAAAATGCACAGGAAGCCAATGGAGGGAGGAAAGGATGAATCGTCTTTTGTTCCAATAACAATGCACAGCATACTACAGGGCAGGGGGATTTTTACTTGAAATACTGTAACTTTATTTTCATGAAATTACATTATTCATCTGAGGTGTTTATGAATGAAATTAAAAGGAATGAATGTATTGAGATGAATAAGTGCCACATGCACATTCATAAAGGTTCTGTTCCCAACAAAAGACACAAAGGGCAGGGAAGAGTAAATCCTGCCTGCATGTGTGCTGAGAGACTCAGCAGAGATAACACTGATGACAAAAGTTAATCGACAGGAATAAATTATAGAATTAAGAAATACAGAATGCCTAAGAGCCTCACTGCATTATTTTGCATTATGTTTTAATATCTTTATGTTTTTATATTTTAAATTGTCACCTGCCAAAGGAATTTTGTGTTTTCCATTTTCCACCATGTATTGATGCATAGAAATGCAGGAAATGAACTGTTTTTGATGCTCCCCTTCATGTTTTAACAAAAGTTGGGTACACCGGAGCTTGGTACACTGTAAAGCTGTTCATGTTATTGTGTCCACCCTGTGTCTGCGGGCAGTCAGAAGATCTTGAAGCCTTTGAGCAGAGTGAGTGTGGCAGCCTTGCGTCTGCTCTGCGCTCTGGAAGTCTTCACGGTGAGCAGTGTGGCAGTGGCGGTGGTGGGGGCAGGCAGCTCCTTGTAGCAGGTGGGGGGGCAGGATGGGACAGCGCTGATATAGACAGCTGGAACCACACACCCCCCCCTCCTCACCGCCTCGTGGAAGACACGCTGCACAGACAGGAAGTCCAGACAGGCCGACACCTCGAAGAACACACAGCCGAAACGAGACGCCAGCAGCTCGCCGTCACAGCGACTCACCTGCCTGACACGGAACACACCGGTCACTGACAACGGTCTCAGTACTGGGTTCATCACTTCATCGTTTTTTATCAATTATTTTATTATGTTTTGGGAGTAGAGATTGAAAAAAGCACAGACGGAAGCAGCACATCCTGAGTAATAACACTTTTTAGATTACAATGCAGTTTTTCCACCATTATGAGTTTTTTTTTTACGTCAAATACCAATGTTTTTCAAGAGAGATATTTTTATGACGCCTACAGTTTGGGTAAAAATGTTTGGAGAAGCTATGTTTCAGGTGTGGTTAGTTAGGCAATTAAAACAATTGGTTAACTTTTGGTTAAGATGAATATAGTCTGGCTCTCCAGACGTACAGTGTTACAGTCCTCCCCCTCAGTGGGATCAATATAACGTCATTATTCAAAACTGAAAAAAAGAATTTCAGAGGTTGAAAGTCAGAGGCAAATTCACTGCTGAATTGCTATCTCAAGCTCCGAATCACAAAAGATATTGCACTAATTATATTACGGTGCAAACACGAGGTTTTGCAGCTAAGTGAAATTTTCGCATATGTGACCAACAATCTACAAAACATTTCCAGTGGTCGCACCTGATGATCATAATCATAATCAGGAGATACCTACTTCAATCGAGTAACTGGACCGACGCTGTCTGGCCATGAATGAGTGGTGACTGGACTGCGCAGCAGGAACAAGAGTCAGCATGAACAATGGTAAGACCAGACTCAAGAACGCAGTACAATGACCTGAACTGAGTTAGGAACTGGTACACGGACATAAACTTTGGGGACATAACATATTGTTAAAATACTTATCCTATATGCTGATTAACTGAAATAATATTTAATAATACATGGCCTAGTATTGAATTTGAAATTAAATTATTTCCAGAAGTCAAATATATGAGTACGGAGGAAAAGAGGATGTAGAGCATAGAGCTATTGCCTAAGGTGTTAACCCTGTGACGCCTGAATTTATTCACAATTATATAAAAAAAATTATTATGTGTGTTTCTGGCTCCAAGCTGATGCTAAATTAAGTTGAGATTGTTAATTTGTCTATAGAATATATAGTATAGATATAAATTTAGGTATGATGCAAATTAGCGACAACAGGCATTCATGGTAAAATTCTTTACAAAATGGATAAAATTAATAAAACACATTTTCCCATCTCAGATATGTAGATTTTATTCATGTCACAAAGTAATTGACAAATAAATGAATCTTGACAACAGCAAGAAAGAAAACACTCTCCTACTCCCTAACATTGACAGTAGTCTTTTTAGGGTTAGGGTTAGGGGTTAGGGTTAAGGGGTTAGGGTTAGGGTTAATCACGCTTCCGTGAACTGGATGTAGTTCCCACTCCGACCGGTCCTACAAGAAACCAGTGCGTGCAAAAGGTTCCTAGGTAGGTATCGAATGTAAACAAACCGGCATTGGGGGAATACACACGCTATCTCGCCTGCAGTCGGAATGGAAGGGGTTTGATGCAAATTAGAGACAGTCGGCGTTGAGGGGTTAACATTATATTTATGACTGATAAGATATCCTGCAACCAATAAAGTTTAGTTTAGTGGCTGGAACTCATTATTCTTTAAGTTCCAAACCAAAACGTTAACTCAGCTAAACTTTTGGGAGTTATGATTGACAATATGACTTGGCACAAACAGGTCCAGAAACTGGTAACTAAAATGGGCAACACTTTGTCCCTTATTAAAAGGTGTGCAAAAACCTGACACCACAAACAGTTAAACAAGTAATGCAGTAGTTATAGTAATTATTAGTAGAAGTAGTTATGTCTTAAACTGATGAAATTATGTAGAAAGCACCCAGAGAGCACATTCAGTATACCACCTTCTAGTTATTATTCCAACAAAAGAAAAGCAGCTCAGACTTGTTCTCGGGACAGATGTGACAGATGTGTTTAATTACACAGAGCTTTGACCCCAGCCTCTCTTTACTCTGCTTAGGGCCAGGACACACACCGATGGACACGCACTGATGGACACACACTGATAGACACACCGATGAACACACTGATGGATACGCATCGATGGACACATGCAGATGGACACACACAGATGGACACATTGATGGACACGCACCGATGGACACACACTGATGGACACGTATCGATGGACACATGCAGATGGACACACACAGATGGACACATTGATGGACACGCACCGATGGACATGCACCAATGGACATGCACCGATGGACATGCACCGATGGACATGCACCGATGGACACATACTGATAGAAACACTAATAGACACGCACTGATGGACATGCACTGATGGACACACACTGATGGACATGCACCAATGGACATGCACCGATGGACATGCACCGATGAACACACACTGATAGACACACCGATGGACACACTGATGGGCATGCACCGATGGACACGCACCGATGGACACACTGATGGACACGCACCGATGGTCACACAACGATGGACACACACCGATGGACACACACTGATGGACGCACCGATGGCCACGCAACAACGGCCACACACCGATGGACACGCACCGATGGACACGCACCGATGGACACGCACTGATAGACACACTGATGGACGCACCGATGGCCACACACTGATGGATATGCACCGATGGACACGCACCAATGGACGCACACCGATGGACACACACTGATAGACATACTGATGGACGCACCGATGGCCACACACTGATGGACGCACCGATGGACACACACCAATGGACACATACTGATAGAAACACTGATAGACACGCAAAGATGGACACATTGATGGACACGCAACAATGGACACGCAACGATGGTTATGCACCGATGGACACGCACCGATGGACACGCACCGATGGACACAAACTGATAGACACACACCGATGGACACACGGATGGACACACGGATTGACACGCATTGATGGACACACACAGATGGACACATTGATGGACACTCACCGATGGACACGCACTGATGGACACGCACCGATGGACACACATCGATGGACACATGCAGATGGACACACACAGATGGACACACCGATGGACACGCACCGATGGACACGCACCGATGGACACGCACCGATTGGACATGCACCAATGGACGCACACCGATGGACACACACTGATAGACACACTGATGGACATGCACCGATGGACACGCACGATGTACACACACCGATGGACACACACTGATAGACACACCGATGGACACGCATCGATGGACACACACCGATGGACACGAACCGATGGACACACACCGATGGACACACTGATAGACACGCTTGGATGATGCTTTTCTAGACGCTCTGAGGTCTTTCTAATTATTATGTTGATCATATTACACACACACACACACACACACACACACACACACACACACACACACACACACACACACAAACAAACACACCGATACTCGCCTGTATCTGTCCATGTCCAGTTTGTTCCCCAGCAGCATGATGGGACTTTTGTTGTGCAGGGCAAGTGTGTGCAGGTACAGCTGGCAGCCTTTAAAGCTCTCCATGTTGTTGATACTGTAGACGACGAGGAAGGCGCTGGCCCACGACATATACCGCTCGCTGTTCACTGGACCCTCCTCACACACACACACACACACACACACACACACACACACACACACACACACACACACACACACACACACAAACAAGAAACACACTGCACTGTTCTCTCCTCCACTTGCATTGGGTGCTCACATTTTTAGATGAATGTCCAATCACTGCTGATGGTAAATGTACTCAGTTAAAGAAAATAATTGCTCAGTGTGTGCCTACATGTCCCAGGATGCATCGGGTATGAGCTTTCGTCTCATTTGAAAAACCACCTGGCTGGTCTTGGTTGTTTATCTCTGGGATCCTGCAGGTCTCAGCACACCTGTGTCCGGGTGAGGACTCCTTACGTCCCCCCGGGAGACACTAAAGGAAGTGATTGCAGCAGGATGAGGCTCCACCATCGCTGTTTGCACTCATCTTTTGGATGGCAATTTGGGTGTTTGCAATATAAGTGAAGAGAAGAAGGGAGCTGTGTGTTTGACAGCATGTAGAACTCCCCATATTGAAAGATATTTGAATATGAACTTTAGGGTGAAACGTATATACTAACATCAATTATTAAGTCTGATGCACACAGTCCCAAGCATGCCTCTGTGTTACATATGTGTAAACTGTGACAACAAAAGGTGGAAGGAAACTTCAAATAAGGTGGCGGTCCTTGTTAAAAAGCATGAAACTCAGAATACTGTTTGAAAGGACTCAGAAAGTTATGATTCCTCTCTGAAAGGTTTGCATGCGCTGTCCCTGCTTCAGTGAAACTGGAGTGCAGCTGAGGTTCTGTGAGACAGCAGTGTCTGTGTTTCACCAGCAGGTGGCAGGCCTTACTCTCAACTGCCTCTGAGCTTTGGTTCTCCTCAAGGTTTTTATTACACCTTCTATGATCTATGATGCACGCAAAAAAAAAAACACCTTGCTTGAGTCCAAACGATCAAACAAAAGTCAGGACATTAATCTTTATGTTCTGCTGTTAGAGGTTAGCGAAGGTTAATGAAGGTTAGTGAAGGTTAGTGCACCGAGGCTAACTCCTAATTTCCACCGGTTGCAGAACGGCGGCGGAGTCAATAGGTTTCCATTAAAGTCAATGTGTGTATTTCCCCTGACTGCAGAGTGGCTGTGTTCCGACTCCGTTCCAGAAGATACGCAGAGCTTTATATTTTTGCCGAATGCCGGAGAGCTCCGCAGCAATTCAGCACAATTCAGATTGCGCGGGACAGGAAGGCGAGCACAGAAATGAAATAAAACATCTGGTTAATTTTCCAAATAAAATACACCGTGCTCACGGCGGATCATATTTCCCTGCACCACACCTTGAAAACACAGCACACAGTTGTTTCCCCTGTACTCCTCTGGATGGAAAGAAACTGTTGTTGGTTTTGTGGTTCTATTCTACGTGAATTTGCGAGATCTCGTGGGTCCTCGTGACTTCAGCTGTCAGTCATGGCCGCAGCCGTGCCGCAACAAATCCGGACCTGGTGGGTACTGACGGACGGCGGAGACCGGAGCCTTTCCGCAATCGGTGGAAATGAGGAGTAACGCCACCATAAGCTCTGTATGGACAGGATAGGCCCTCACAGCAGCTCAGGAATATCAGGATAGGTATACTGACATGGGTGGACTATTAATAACACACCAATGCTTTTAAAAAATATTATTATTATTATTGTGTTTGTTTTGGATGATAACATATATGTCATTTGTGGTCTTTAATGTAAAAATGCACACTATATAGCAGAGTAGATATGGGGGTGAATCTGTGATTTGATTTTTATTTCTTTCTTCTATCTTTAATGGCAGTAGCAGTAGAGTATGTGTGTCTCCAACACATACCTGATCACAGGTGTCCATCACTCTCACTGTGACTGGCTGCTGGTCCACCATCTCTTCTGATGAGTAGATATCCTCTAAAAGGCAGCCAATCACACAGAGAAGAGACTGTTTTCGCACATACATCTCCATGTGTTTCTGCACTGTCTCCACTCCAAACTGTGTTGCACAAACATGTGGTTTCACCTGCAGGATCCGTGACATCACAGCTGGCTCCAGACTGAACCTACACTACAGGGTGCTGTGGAGGTGGGGGAGGGGGGGCGCCCAGCTCACAACATGATGTGCAGATGTTAAACTGTACAAAATCAATATTTCATTTATAACTAGGTCCTTTAACTTTTGTAACTTATTGTGGAAACCCCATATAAGACACTAATTATTATTCCAAGCAGAGTATTTCTGTCTTCAGTGGACGAAGGAAGCGCTGTATGGCTGATCCTACAGCTACTCATCAGTGCTACAAACAGGAAACAGGAAGTCAGGCTCCATAGTAAATGGTGCAGACAACCATGGGGGGGGGAAAACCAAGGCACTCCATGTTTAGGTGAGATTATAAATGTATTCCTCCAGCATATGGGCAATCTAACCCAGCAACATGTATTCACTCAAGGCCTTCATCAGCGTCTGAAAAGTCTTCTCAGGCAGCTGTGGGTGGCTTCTACAAGTACATGTGTATATATGTATGTATATTATATATTTGTATTTGTTTGGTATTCTTAGGAATGGGTATATTTTCCCCTACTGTTAATCACTTGTTGTAATCATGTCTTATTGTAGCTTGACATGTCTTTGGTCAGTATGCGTGTATGGCCACGGTGTGGTTGTAGCGCCCTGTGTGGCCCATATGTGGCTAGAAGCCCTTTGAGATGCTGATGAAGTGGGTTGGTGGGTTAGATATGTGGCTATGCTGCAGAAATACATTTATAAAAGTTGTTTTTTCTATTTGCTTTATTTTCGATATACAGTATATACAGTATCTCACAAAAGTGAGTACACCCCTCACATTTTAGTAAATATTTCATTATATCTTTTAATGAGACAACACTGAAGAAATTACACTTTGCTACAATGTAAAGTATTATGTGTACAGCTTGTATAACATTGTAAATGTGCTGTCCCCTCAAAATAACACACAGCCATTAATGTCTAAACCGCTGGCAACAAAAGTGAGTACACCCCGATGTTAAATTCCCATTTTTATTTTTAAAGGCCAGTTATTTCATGGATCCAGGATACTATGCATCCTGATAAAGTTCCTTTGGCCTTTGGACTTAAAATAGCCCCACATCACCACATGCCCTTCACCATACCTAGAGAGTGGCATGGGGTACTTTCCATAAAATCATCTCTCAATGCAAATCAAACCAGCTTTTAGGCTAACCCACATAAAACCATGTGAGGGGTGTACTCACGTTTGTGAGTTACTGTATATTGTGTGTCTATCTGTGCTTTATATTTCCCTGTTTGTTTGTGTGTTGTATTACATGTTTGGTTTTTGTTGAGTACTGGTTGTTGTTTTCTCTTTGTATAAGGGGAAGACTGAATGAGTCTTTAGGCTTCCTTCCTCTCCTGCACTAACATAGTTTTTTATTGTATGGGCTGAGGTTTTCTATGGTTGTCTGAAGCACATACTATCAGACCAACTTCCTGTATCCTATTTTTACAGTATGTTACAGTATGTCTTAAAATATGTCCGCAGGAGAAGAAAGTAAAGAAAATATTGTAGGCAAAATACCTAGACGTACCAGCAGTAAGGTCATGAGATGATTACTGGAGAAGAAGAAAAGGAAGAAGAAAACAAGTTCTGCTACAGGAGATTGTATGAAGCTCAACAGTGTGGTTCTGGAAGTAAAAATTCCGTTCATTTTCTCCATAAGGGTTTAGATTATCAGCCGTGAAGTCTAAACCATCCGAGGTAGACTGACCCCGAGCTGTGAGGATGTGAAACTAAAGTTACTGCTCCTGTAGAAGCTAGACGTCTGTATGAAATCAACCTGGTTTTAAGAATAACAAGTTTTATTCGGGAGAAGTACTACACTTCCCTCGAGTCTCTAATTGGTTCAATTCGCTGTTATCATGGAAATGTTTACCATACCCGCAAACCTGCAAATGGCTAGAGTGAGCTGCTACCAGAGGTGGAAAGTAACGAAATACATTTACTCACGTTACTGTATTGACTAGTTTTGTTGTGTATTTTGTATTTTTCAAGTAGTTTTTTAAAATCGGTATTTTAAAATGTACTTGATTACGTTTTGAGTGAAGTATTGTATTTCGCAACTTTACAAATCCCATCCGTTACTGAAAAAAAAGAATTGCGCCCGGAACCACTACAGTGACGAATGATCAGCATCTGGGCTGCCTACCAGGCGCGAAGTCTTTCTGTAGGAGATTGAGAACGAGATGGAGGTGGATCAGGCGAGCGACGACAGTTCAGAGAAATGTTAGCTGAAACATCGAATTCTGCTGCCCAAAACGACGAAAATCCACACATTTGAAAGACGGTTTTTCATTTCAATTCAAGAGGGCTAATAGTATCATCATGCAATGCCAGATGTGCCTGCCAAAGGTGATTCAATAACTCCACACCTAATCTGCGGAAGCATGTTTTGGTAAGTATTTGTGCATTGGTACTTCAAACGAAGGTTTATGACTAACAGCAAATTGCCAATTAGCAAAAAAAATGTTTCGTGGCATTGTTAATTTTTGTAGCAACCCGTAGAACAACGTATGTAGGACACCGGCTAAATCCCCCCGCCCAGGGCTGGACTGGGACAAAAAAATTGGCCCTGGCATTTTTGGCCCAGGCAGCCCACACCCACCGTGATTGGTCAGACACATTCCCTGCAGACAGTCCTCTTAAAATATGCGTGCGTTCTATGATATGAGTTGCCTAGTGTTCAGCGTTCATGTGATAGTTTTGGATCCTTCAAGAGGGGTGTCAAGATTTATCGCTTGATCTTACACTTAAATAATTAATTCATTCTTAGAGTTATGATTTGTATTTTTATATATTTTTATTATTGATATTTGATATTGTATTGTTATTATTGTTATTATTACTCTTTTGCTTAATATTGGCTTAGCAACTTTAACTTTAACTATTGTAAGATTCATATTTTGTCGCTTTGGACAAGTGTCTGCTAAATACAATAACCATAACCATAACCCTTCCCAAAAGCTAGAATAAAGCTGAGAGTAGTATATGCTCTGGAAAAGAGCACCAATACAAGAGAAGCTAATTAAGCTATTCAAGGAACACTGATGCTTGTATCAACACTGATTTTATAGATCACAGACTTTTCAGCTACCCAACAGGCTAACCGCTAGCATTTTCAATGTAAGCTTAAACAGCCACTAACTTTAATGTTACAGACAAACTGCTTGTTATCGTTATGACGTGTGCGCACACACACACACACACACACACACACACACACACACACACACACACACACACACACACACACACACACACACACACACACACACACACAGAGCCTCCCTCCCTTCGAGTCCTACTCCTTACCACATCGTCCTCTAGCCTACTATCTTTTCCTCACTCGCTCCCGTGGCCCTGTCGCCTCCTCCTCGCGGCTTCTTCCCTGTCATGATGCTGTTTCTCTCTTCTCTCTCCTCGGCTTCAGGTAATGCTGATGTTGAAGCAGCTACTACAGCCCCAAACATGTCCAACATTTTGGAGGAATCCGCCTGTAGATTCTTAATATTTTTCTCCTGTAATTTCTCTGCACTTTAGTGGTCGTTTGTCCATTTTAACGTGGATGCTAAACTTCCAGCATAACTATTACAGCTCGTGTGTCAGGGCTGGGAGGCGTGGCCATAGTGGGATTCGTAAATTTGCGGCCCGGAGTGGGGAAGGGAGTTCCTGGATTTGATTGGGTCGGGCCAGTGGCAATAAAGAAAATTAACAAATGGGCTGCTGTGAATTCTTTATGGGTCGGCCCGGCCAAAAAATAAAAAAGGCCTATTTATATCGGCGATTCAGCCCAAAAGTGCGTCGGCCCACCGGAAAAATGCCCGGTGGCCAGTCCAGCCCTGCCCCTGCCCCATACAGTTTACGTTTATTTTATTTTTTTATGTAACTAAGTAAATTTTACTTAAAGGATCACGCCGACTTATTGGGAATTTAGCTTATTCACCGTAACCCCCAGAGTAAGACAAGTCGATACATACCCTTCTCATCTCCGTGCGTGCTGTAACGCTGTCTGACGGCTCCAGCATTAGCTTAGCCTAGCACAGATCCTGCAGGTAACTGGTTCCAACTAGCCTACTGCTCCGAATTGTTACAAAAGTGACAAAATAACGCCAACATGTTCCTATTTACATTTTGTGATTTGTATAGTCACAGCGTGTACAAAAAACAACGTAACATGAGACACAGCCGTCTTCTAACAGTAAACAAACCGGGAACTATATTCTCAGACAGGCTTGCTGGGAGCATATCACTCCGCCCAAGTACTATATTCTTCTGCCTGAGAATGTTTGAAATGAACTACTTATTACTTTTACTTGAGTAATTTTTCAGATAGGTAATTTCACTTGTACTTGAGTAATATTTTATCAAAGTATTGGTACTTTTACTTGAGTACAATATTTTAGTACTTTTTCTACCTCTGGCTGATACCAATGAAGTTTCTGAAGTTTCTGTTTTCAAAATGTTTATTTGCGCACAATCAAATGTTTTACGGTCACAATTCCTCTCGTAGTTGGTTGGCTTGGTTCCAGACTTAAAACTCTTTCTATCAGCAAATTTTGAAATGTCAAAGAAAGAACTGAATGGGGAAAACACTTCCGGAACCAGAGCCGTTAAAAAAGTGGGTGGTCACAATATAGAGCTCTATTGCATTGTTTGGATTTGCCTCTCGTGATGCTTTTTGCAGGTAAAGTACCTCAACATTGTACTGCGGTACAGTACTGGAGTTATGTATCGTCTTGTTTAAATGAAAGCAGAGAGAGCTCACCTAGATGAGGGTCATATTCACTGATGAAGCGCTTTGTGAGGAATTTGACAGTCAGTGCTGAAAAACAGAGACAAGCAACATTAATGTGGAACCTCAGGGGCCCGGGGTCACTGAGGGCCCTGGGAGAACCAACATTCACATTCAAATGAAACTCTGGGCCATGTTGACTGAAAATAAACAGCACACAGAGGGTCTGACCTTTGACAACCGCTTCCACTCAAACTCCAGAAAATAAAGAAGTGCCAATAGTTTATAGCTGCAAAGCTTAGAACTGAAATAAAGATACAGCCTGTTAATTCTCATGAAACCGTCATTTTACTGGTTTGTGTGAATGCAGTCAGCTGCTTACTTTATCGAAAATTATGACTTTGATAAATAAACACAAATGTCTAAAACATCAACAGGAAAAATACACTTCTACTACTACTAATTCAGCTCACTCAGTATGAACTACATTCAGTCCAGCTACAGTTTGAAGGTAAGGCTAAGGTTTCTTGAAATGTTTGAATATAAATGTCTAAGTTAAAGGCAGACCTGATTTCCCGGAGCCCTTCACACCGAGCAGCACCAGGTTACACTGGGCTGGACTTCTGTCAGCAGCTGCAGCAGAGTTACACTGCTTTACCTTCCCAAACATCAGCGACATGATGATGGTCCAACAAAGTTCTTCATATAACGCCACTTATTCCCCCCCCCCGCCATTAACTGCTTTCTTCAATAAAACAAATGTCCGTACAGACGGATGTGGCTGAAAAGTCCTCTCCAGATCCAAGTGGACTGATAGTGCCAGATGATGTGCTGTGGTCAGTGGGAGTCTTCTGCTCCTGAGGAGGGGTGGGCCACTCATGCATTGACCTCTCCATTTCAGGAAGAAGTCTTCAAACCAAGCTTGTAAAATCTGAACTGTAACTTTACTGAAGCACCAGCCAATCCCTGAGCTCAAACGAGGATGGCTGGGATTCTGCATATAAGGCCAGCTGCTGTGTCTCCTTTTGTTCCCTAGCGCAAGCTGTTCTGGGACTGAGGAAATACATCACCCCCCCACCTCCTCCTTTAACAGGGGGAGGTGGGGGGGGGGGTATACTTCAATAAATAAATAAATAGATTTTCATTTTAAACTTTTATTTATTTCATGGGACTTTTATTTCATTAAGTCAGGGTGGTTCGGGGTCAGATCATGGGGGTCAATTTTTGTAAAAATATGTGTACGTAGCATCGGTGATGTCACCCATTGATTTGTGGACTGCCGTTTTGAAGCCTTGAATTTGGCAATAGGGGGTTGCCATCTTGGTTTTTTCCAACCAGATGTGATGAGTTTTGACGAGAGGGTGGAGTTGGGAAGCATGATGCAGCCAAACCAGCGTTGTTTATGGTTGCTATGGCGCTGTACTAAGCCGAGGCGCGGGAAGTCATTTTCAGCAGGGGGTGCGGGGTGCTGTTGGGGGGGACAACGACTCTACTTCTGCCTCCCCCCCTCCATGAAGTAGGCTACATATGGTGCGAACTAAATGGGTACTAAATCACATGCCAATCACTACTGGTCAAAAGATTCCTTTGCAGCGGCCCGGGTTTAAATCCGACCTGCAGCCCTTTGCTGATGTCATTCCCTCTCTCTCCCCCTTTCCTGTCTATCCACTGTCACTATCGAATAAAAAATAATTTAAAACAAAAGATGAATGACTAGTCCAGCTGAGCATCAAGTATGCCTTTCCAGTTCAATAAACCAAGTACTGCCATCTGACTCACACATCACAAGACAATGTTACAATTAATTAAATCATACCAAAGCGTTGTATGGCTCAAGACTATGGCAATATAATATTCACTAAAAATCACCCAAGCAGAAAGCACAATAGTAATTCTGAAACGTGATTGACTGAAGATACAACAATGCCATCACACAACACAGCTGAGTGCAGGTTGTAAAATAACAGTCACTTAGTCAACTGCTACTTCACAAACTGCAAAAGCCAACATATAGGCTACTGCACTTGACAACTGTCTCATACAGGCCTATATAGCAGCATCACAAAATGATGATGCAATACGTCTGATATGCATGGCATTTCAATAAACTAAACAAAATATGTACATTATCTGGTCACACGGTCACAACAGATTATATTAGCCTACTCAATTTACAGATAGCATAATAGCTCTTACCTTTAGAAGTTCTAATTTCTTGTCTTTTTCTTTGCAAAGTCGCAGATCAAATCCTCAAAGTCCAGCTCCCTCAGCAGTTCACTAACCCCTACTACACATGCGCTGCTGTGTGTTGGGAGCACTTTACAGGCAACACAACAAATGTCTCCGGTGGACAGTGATCTAGAATCCACTCCCGTGGTACAGTTTCACCGTTGTGAAGGTGTCGGGTCAGTGCCTCGTTAGTGAGAGAGCGGGTCTTTCTGCCGCCAGCCTCGTCCCCCCTCCGAGATGCTGGACATTTAGCCTGAAAGGCTAATATCCCTCTGGGTATAACTTCCTCCCGGACGGTCTCTGTAATCGGTCCCCGTAGTGCAGGCTCTTCAGAGATGATGGTACCTGAGGGGCCGTTACCTTGTTCTGTAATGCTGATGATCAGACTCATCTCTGTCTTTTTCCACAACAACTTCGCTAAAGTTAACGTTAGCCACCGTTAGCTGTGGCTGAGTGTAGCTGGTAGAAGGCAGCGATTCTTCCAAGCTAACGTTGGCTAGCTCCTCTTCGTCATCCCCAGCTCTTTTTAAAAAGCTATTTATTCGCGGGTTATTTTTATTGCAGCCGCTTCTTTCTCTCTCTTCTCCACACTTTCACTCGCTGATGCAACCCAATCTGACCGGGGATCAGTTACAAATTAATTCCACTCTTTCAATCTCAGCTCGTTCTTAGAAAGCTGATCTCGGATCAGTGCGATGTAAACAACCTGCTCTATGCCCACCCACCTTTATCTTTAGCCAATCTACACAGTGCATGCAGCCTTCTCCCAATCATTACATTAAACAACTTGTATTTTATTCTGATTGGATAATTATCACCATAATGATTAATGCCCATTGGGTAATACGGGTTTGATCGCAGTTTGCCAACAAGGGGTGCTGCCACCAACAGGGGGTGCTGCAGCTACCCCAGCACCCCTACTTCCCGCGCCTATGGTACTAAGCTAAACGCTAAAGAGGGAAAGTTGCTGCTTTTCAAACCTTCTGAAGAGAGTCATCCAGCAGGTAAACACAGACATCTGGGTACTGGAGACATCCATCTGCATGTACGGCAGAACAGACCTTCTGCACACCATCTCTCATGGCAGTAACTCAGTGCATAGGGAGTAGATTGCTGGTTCAAGTCCCCGTACGGACCAAAGTACTTAGTGTGGACTGGTAGCTGGTACCAGTTAGCTCCTGGGCACTGCCGAGGCAATCTTGCGCAAGGCACCGAACCCCCAACTGCTCCGGGCGCCTGTCCAGCAGTCGCAGCCCCCTCCCTCTGATCACTCTTTCCATTAGTGATGTATGTGTGTGTATTTCAGGCCTGTGTATTATGGTGCGTTCTTTTTGTCTTTTAATCGCGACTAGTAGCTCGAGTGTGACGTCACATCCATGTCGGAAAACAAATAACTGCGGGTTGTGGCGTTCTTTTTGTCACACAATACTACGAGTCGGAGAAAAGATGGATTTTTGTAACATTTTTAGTAACATTTAGGATTCTATTCACCCAGTTATTGACATATTACACAAATATATTTCACAGTTTGATACATGAAAATTACGTTTTGATTAACGTTAGGCTACTGCTCTGCTTTCTGCTCAAGACTTGGCTTAAAGCCATTGTTGTCATATAACAACCGAGCGTCTCTAGCCTGTCAGTCTGAGCTGCACAAGCTACAAAATAACTAATTAGGCGGTATTTAACTCATAATTAGACTGTAGCAACATACCTATAGGTAGCAGTATACAGTGCTCTGTGTACGACTTCTTCATTTGGTTACAACGACAAAAGTGCTTGAAATTGTAGAAAACCACAATGTTTACTACGTGTGATGCACAACGTAGCCATCTTTGAAAGTGAACTCGGGGTCCTCTGAGTTCAGACGACTTGACGAGTCGTATATACGACCTCGGTGGCGTTCTTTTTGCAACTTCCGGTTCGTAACTCCGGAAAACGACTCGTAAATCGACTTCGGTGGACAAAAAGAACGCACCGTTAGTATAAGGTATAATTATTAAGTTACGAGCTAACTCTAGCGGTAGCTAGCTAGCTTGGTTGGCAGAATGCTGAACAAGACATTTTAGGCGACCAAAATGTTCCAAATAACTTTGCTGAAGTGAAAACACACAGTGAGAGGGTCAAAGTTTAAGATGAAAACATGAACAACAGCCAAAAACAAGTTGGTCTGTTTTAATGTCATGGTTAGCATTAGCATTAGCATTGCTAAGCCTCTGTCCTGATTGACAGGTCCTGAAGCATCCCTTGCTTTATTGTCTATTTTAAAATAAATGGGACCATCATTTACTGAATGAACATCATGCTGTATTCAAGAAGACTTAAAACTAGCAATTGAGATAAACTCATTATGAAAATGTTTACTTAATGAGATAATAAATCAAGTGATAAGTAGATTCATTTTCTGATAGACTTCTTTTTGGAGCCAGTGGAGTTGGCCCATGATGAAAGTTAGATTGAACGCAGCTTTAAGGAGCTCCAGCTTTAGCTTCACAAAATATTATTGCACCTCTTAAGATTAGGTCTAAATGCTCAAGGAGAAAGCAGCTGTGTTCACGGCTGTAAAAGAGAATGTAGGAAAGTAGAGTGCTGATGGAAAAAATATTATCTCTAAGCAAGAGATAAGTTTTGTTGTCATTACTTATATTTCCTCATGGGGATGACAGAAACTATGCACTATAGCTTTAACTTTTACAAAGAGTGTGAGATGCTGAGTGTGAAATGTTTTTATCTAATTTTACTAATAAAGTTGAGTCAATTACAGCCTCTACTATGCCTGATGCCAATCTGATATCCTTTACAACATAGTTTAAACCAGTTTTAATAAATTCTATTACCTTGACTGATTGATCTGCAACGATTATTATGAGCAAATATTTTGTAAAATATGGGATGGAGAATAGTATCAGGTATAAGAGTGTCTTCCAGCCTCTTGATGTAATACCAACACGTTTACTAAAATTAATGGAATATGTTGGGCCCTGTTTGCTTTCTGCTTTTAACAGTTCCTTGTCAAGTTGTGTCCACTGCCAAAAAAAAACAACCTGGGCTGGAGTTTCCTTTTATATCAAACATTTTAGAAAACTATACCGTCCAAGCAACTTCTCTCTGCATTGGAAAATACCCACAGACCCTGAATGTTGAGTTCACTAAAGATGCAGTAGGTAAGCCTTATAAAACTAACTTATATTATATATTACTTACTCATATTTGCTGAAACTGACCCTATGTTCGAGTAGAACTACATGAAGCAGGTAATAAAAAAAAAATCTGGCTCCTCTGGCACCACCTACAGCCTGTAGTGCGATTTGCAAAAGTCAACCGCTCCCTGTTCAGATGCTCCAATCGGGGGGGGGGGGTCTAACTGCGTGTCAATCACTGCTCATGCACACACATTTCATAGCGTCCTCCCCCTTCCCCGCGCACAAGCTGCAGATAGGTTTCCTCCCCTTCCCCCCTCTTCACGTGTGCTCTATCATGCACAGCTCTCCCTTGTGGGAGGAGGGGCTTAGGGGACCGTTTGGGTTTGAGTGGAACGGGGAGAGGGACTGAGAAGTTGTTGATGTTCAAATCTCATCATGCCTGGACTATTGCAACAGCCTCTTTACTTTACTGAGACAAAATTATATTGATCATCTCCAAACTGCAAAGAACTGTAAAGGCCTCTTTCTGTGTTTGGGAGGGTTCAGGTTGAAAAAAAAACAACGGTAGTTACCCTTTAAAGGTGCTGGCTCCCGTATGTTTTAGAATAACTTAAAGGTGCTATAAGCGATGTTGTGTGACGTCACTTCTTGTTGACGTTCTAAGTATTGTCAAACAAAACGGAGGCTAACTCGCCCTTCCCTCCTCTAATGTTAGTCGTTGTCGTTGTCTAGGACAGCTCTCCTCTAGCTAACTTCCCTCTTCACGCTTCTCTCTCCTCCACCCCCCCCCCTTCATGTGCACACGCACTAACCCCACAACCCCCACCTAACCCCCAAATCTTGTCGGTTATTGTCTGGAACACTGTTTGCTATGTTTTGTGGTGCAGAGGGCTAAAATAAGGGATTAAGCCAGGATTTACCAGTTATCCTGGCTCAATTCAGCCTTGACTCGGTTTCGTAAAAGCAGAGGCACCTAAATTACCATGGAGATTTATTCTGTACAGCTAACCTGGTCCCGACCAGTGATTACATTTTTTTTTAATTAAGGATGATGTTTGTTCCACTTCCATGTGCATTGTTTTTGGCATTCTTAGCACACAATTTGTGTTGTCCAGTAAACTGGGATTATAATTTTGGAGGATTGTACAATTTTAACAACATATCCTAATTGTACAATCCTCCCAAATTATAGTCTTAGTTCACTGGACCAGTAACTATCTAGTGTTGTAGGCTACTGTACATTCATGTTACAACAGGGATGGGACACCTCACTGGTTTTTGACCTTATATTTTGCTGGGGGGAAATAACTGATGAATATACTCTGTTACATTCATGTTTACAGTGTGCATGGAATTTATCACTTAATTATCTTTGTAGTTTCTAGATTTTAGAGTCCAATTTCTTCAGTGTCTTTCTTTTCTATGTCCATATATACGAGGGAGCAAAGCATATAACATGTAAAGAAGGAACCTCTACCTCTGTTAAATAAAAATTAGTAGCCTAATCCTTGAATGGTATGGTTATCACGGTTTCAATTCAGAGCAGTGGTCAGTTAATGTATAAATTTAGGCTGCTTACGCATTCAGTCGGTCCGCAATCAATTTTTTTTATACAAATAATGTGTTTAATTTTTATCATGCTTCCATAAGAAGCTGCTGCTCACTCTGAGTAAAGTATGTACAATGGGTATTCTCCATTTTAGCATCAGTATATCTGTGCTCAATCTCACAGTCTGTTAAAGAAAACTGTGAACGCGAAAATCCAAATAACTTCAGCCTGGCTCGACCTAGTCGCTTGGCCTTCGTGAAACGCACCTAGCCAGGATGCACAGATTAGACTAGGTCAAGCCTCACTTTATCGGTTATCCTGAATTTATAAATTCTGCTTTTGTGAAACAGCCCCCAGGTTGGCACAGTTTGTTTTAGCTGCCGTTTGTGGTGCCTGGGCTGTCTACAGAGACTGTGTTTTTTTACAGTGTGCTCCGGGGACAGGCAGCTAGGGGCCTAGTGAGGAGATATTTGCTGTATGTGACAAAGCACCTTTAATTTTAATTTTACTGATCACTTTTTTTGTGAAATTTTAGGCCTGTTATTTTGGACAGGACAGATTTAGGACCCTATCTTGCACTCTGCGCAATTGCCTTTGTACACCGACGCATGTATGATTCCTATTTTGCACCCGACGCACAGCGGACTTTTCCCTCCACAGACGCACGCCGGTAAATTAGGGATTGAATTTGCGCTCCCGGGGGCGGTTCAGCGAAAAGAGGAGGCGTGTTCCGGCACATACGTTCCCTGGTGCTATTTTGCAGTTTCAGAAAAGAAAAAAACCTGGTCTAAAGTCAGTGGCGCGTTATATAGATGCTATTTTAGGGGCGCATGCTTGGCCATGATCTAGCGTGTGCACAACGCGCATACGCTTTGCTTCTCTCATCTACACGGACGCATGCAGTTCCCATTTTTGCAAACCATACATAATTACAAAGAAAAATATTACTGAAAATGCTCTTCAGGTGTTTAGATAGATCAGGAGGCACTTTACAGTACAGTCCTCAAAAAGTCGCAGCATTCTTTGCGGATTTCCATAAATCATGGATGTGTTGATGACATAAATGAGGAAATATTAGAGGACTTAAGGAGATGTGGTGTTGAACTACGGTGGGATTGGACACTCCGGCAGATTCTGGTCCGGGAGTGGCAATGCGCGATGCTCTCCTGGTGGAGCGGGTGGATGGAGATGGAGTGGGGGGGAGGAGGAAGGGGCACAACAGGTGCAGGTGGTGCGTTTGGAGGCCCACGCTCCATGGCTGCAGCAATCCTCTCCAGACTTGAGGAGATGCGCCCGAGAGGCCGCAGCAACATCGCCACCCGGCCAAGACGGGCATTTATTACTTTGCCGCATCCCGGACAGCTCCCGCTGGCGTGCCTGCTCTTAGAGAGAATGTGAGATGACGCTCTGATTGGTTTATTGCACGTTACGCCCAAACCACACCCAGCTACTTCAGAACAACCCATTTTAGATTTGCGTCGGGCGCAAGAGTCATTTATCCCGCCGGTATAATAGCAACAGTGCCGGAGATCCGCCCACAAAGCTACTTGCGTTTCACGTTTGATACTTGCGTTTCAGATCGTTAAAATAGGGCCCTTAGACTTGAAAGAGGAGAGAGAGGGGGGATGACATGCAGCAAAGAGCCGCAGGTCGGAACTGAACCTGCAGCCGCTGTGTCGAGGACTGAGCTGTTTATGGGCGCGCGCTCTACCATGTGAGCTTCCCTGATTTTATGTGAGTGGGAAAACAAACACTTTTTAGAGACATTTTTTTTTAGATCCCCATTCTTACTTTTTCCTAAACTTCATTGCTTTTTATACACCAACTTGTTATTATCTTGTTTAACCTGATGTTTTAATGACTTGTCTGTTTTATTTTGCTGCCTTTGTAACTTGGATATTAAAAAGTGCTCTATAAATAAAGCGTATTATTATTATTTATTTTCAGAGGGTTAAGGTTAGGCCTGCATATCTGCATATCATATCTGTTGAAATAGTGGCACAAATACTTTGTGACCTAGGGAAATAACTATTGTTACACTTTGACTGTTCCTGCCACTCAAGGACAAATCTTCAGCTGCTCCACAAACAAAGAGCGATATGAATCCTCAGCACATTTACAGCTCCCTCCCATTATCCGGCTCCTCTTTCTCCTCTGGCTGCATGTCCTCATAATGTATTTGAACTGTGTCACACGTCTGCATACTATGTATAGAGTGTGTTCTCAGAGCTGTGCTGTCAACTAGCATCAGCTCTAGACAGGAGCTGTCTCACAGGCAGTATGTGGTGAAACACCCCGATGTGCAGTATTCCGGTCACAGCTTTCTTGTTGTGAGTGAACAGTTCAGCTGGGATGTCATGAAGATCCTCAGCAGGGAAATGATGGAGTCCAACAGCTGTCCACAGCCAGGACACTGGAAGTCAGCGGAAAGCCTGAGGGTCAACATTGACGATAGCTCGTTCATTGTAGAGAAAAGCCTTTTGGCTGAGAACTGTGAGTACTTCAGAGCATTGTTCCAGTCAGGGATGAGAGAGTGCCAACAGGGAGAGATCCAGCTGCAGTGTGTAGGGCTTCTGGGCTTTGTGGTCCTGCTGCGGGTCCTGGGCGGGGAGCAACCTGTGCTGAGCAGCGACCAGATCGTGGAAGCCATCCAGTGTACGGCTTTTCTGCAGGTGCCGGCTCTCACCGAGCACTTGATCAATACCATCAATTCTGAAAACTGCCTACTCATGTACCACACAGCTGCCACCTACGGGGTGTGGGAGCTCTCCCACAGTTCCGCCTTATTCATCAGAGATATGTACACTGACCTGAAGGAGGATGTCCACACCTTACCCAGCAAGCTGCTAGAGTACATAGAGTCCCTTCTCCCGAGCAGCTACATGGCAGTGTGCAGCCACTCGCCAACCACTGAGCTGCTGCAGGACGTCCAGAGGAGTGTCTGCTACCTGGACGAAGACAGTGGACAGTGGAAGTTCCTGACACATCTACCTGCCAGCACCAGCACCACCATGGCAGGCGTGGCCGTCCTGGACAACAACCTTTACATCATCGGAGGAGTGTATGATGTAAGCAAGAAGGTAGTAGAGACGGGTTTCTGTTACAACCCTGCAGCCAACACATGGTCCACCATCTGCGGCTCCCAGCAGCTGCGCTACAACTTCACTCTGATAGGTCACAAGGGCTGCCTCTACGCTCTCGGAGGGGAGTACAACAGGAAGGCCCTGTCGTCTGTGGAGAGATACAGGGTGTCTAATGGAAGCTGGGGTTTTGTCTCCCCCCTTCCATCCCCTGCAGCCTCAGTGGTGTCGGCTGTAGCCATGAACAGAATCTTCATCTGTCTCTGGAAAGGTAAGGGGGCCACAGATATACACGAGTATGTGTCTAAACGGGACCAGTGGCTTCTGGTCACCACGCTCATCCGTACGCACAGCTATGGTTTTTATATGGTAGCCCATAAGGACAATCTGTATGTGATGCGCAATGGGCCCTGTGAGGACTTCTTACTGTGTGTGATGGACTGCTACAACCTAAGTTCAGGCCAGTGGACGGCCGTGTGTGGCCAGTACGGGAACAGTAAAGGCTCTCTGCTCACTGCTGTGGTCAGAGGAGATTCTGTGTTCACACTCAGCCGTCAGGTGACCACAGAGTATACTGTAGAGGATTACCAATGGAGAGTAAAGCGTGAGATGTGCGGTTTTGGCAGGATTGGATCCATATATACATTTCTGATGAGGCTGCCTAAAGCCACTGTCTCCCCTATAGGAAATTTTACAGATCTGACTCGGGACAAAAACCTCAGAGACAGTCCCACATTCTCCCCACAATGCTCTGATAACCTGTAAGAGCTGCTGAAAGAAGGAACGGCATTACGTATTTAAAATACGAACTATGAGTAACTGTATTCCATTACAGTTTAAATTGGTGGTATTCTGAATGCAGTTACTGTCTTTAAAATGGACTTGGTGTCTGCGCAGTACCTGCACCACACACCAGACGACAATGGCATAGGAGACGCACAGCCAGGATACTGTCTGGAATGTGTTTTTGGCATGAAAATGTAAAGAACTATTGACGAGTTAGGGCCCTATTTTAACGTTCTGAAACACAAGTATCAAACGTGAAACGCAAGTAGGTTTGTGGGCTGATCTCGGGCACTGTTGCTATTATACCGGCGGGATAAATGAGTCTTGCGCCCGAAGCAAATCTAAAATGGGTTGGTCTGAAGTAGCGAGGTGTGGTTTGGACGTAACGTGAAAATAACCAATCAGAGCGTCATATCACATTCCCTTTAAGAGCAGGCACGCTTGTTCCATGGCGGATTGCTATTATAATGGCGGATATGCCTGGCGCACGCCAGCGGGAGCTGTCAGAGATACGGCAAAGTAATAAATGGCCGGGTGGCGATGTTGCTGCGGCCTTTCGGGCGCATCTGGAGAGGTCTCCGACTTGGAGAGGATTGCTGTAGCCATGGAGTCATGGAAATGTTGTGTAAAACACAACAAGCCACAAAGAATGCTGCGACTTTTTGAGGACGGTACTGTAAACACCTAAAGCGCATTTTCAGTAATATTTTTCTTTTTCACGCCACATTATGGCCAAGCATGCGCCCCTAAAATAGCATCTGAATAACGCGCAACTGACTTTAGACCAGGTTTTTCCTGGTCAGTGGCGGAATTTTTTTCTGAAACTGCAAAATAGCACAAGGGAACTTTTGCGCTGGAACACGCCTCCTCTCTTTTGCGCTGGAACACGCCTCCTCTCTCCGGCAGCACAAATTCATTCCCTAATTTACCGACGTGCGTCTGTGGAGGGAAAAGTCCACTGTACGTCAGGTGCAAAATAGGAATGATACATACTGATACTGATCCAGCTCTGTGTCATCTGAGTGTGGGCAGTGTGTGCCGATGAACGTTTTTTGGGTTTCCGCCGTGGCACAAGCGCATGGAATTCTCCGTGGAGCAGGGCAGAACACTGGAGGTCCGCTGAGGTCCACTGGATGATGCAAAACGAGAAGCAAGAAAACGTTCATCTGCACATACTGTCCACACTCAGATGACACAGAGCTGTTTTAAAATCATCAAAGTATTTCTTTAACTACATTCATAGCGACCCAGACAAATAGGTGCAGCACCTGGGCGTCAGAGCTATCACATACTTTTCAAAGTTATTACCTTAGACCCCCCCCCCACACTTTAACCATGTCAAAAATCAGTGCATCGGTCTTACAACTCTTCAGAGCTCTGTGTCACTACTTCAGTATCAAATCTATTTTTTATATTATTGCTTATTGAGGGAATGTCCAAATCAATAAACACTGTTCCATGTTTTCATGTTTCCACTCTACTACCATGCACCCAGACATGCTCACATAATACACACAAGTGCGAAGCCGCCTCAAACCACCTCTAACGAGCTGTCATTTAAAGATATATCTAATATTTCTATACCTGTCGACCTACCTAACAACTATACCTATATCCTATATGTTGTGCATATATTGAGTTGTGTACTTACATTATCCCAAATGTTTCCAACAATGTTCAAACACAGAGAAATCTGTCATTTTAACCAATGACAGAGCGTGCCGTTTGGTCGCCTGTCAGGTGTCATGTAATCTGACCCATCTAGTTACTCTAACAACTGTCAAGCAATAACAGAGAGTTTAATGATCCGTCAGGAAACAGAACATATCAGACCCTCCACCCCCGTTCCCACCATGAAGTAAGTCTCCCAGCAGTAGGGAGTAACGTTACAACAAACCACTTTCCCCCTGTTGCTGAAAACAGGACACAGACATGTAAAATATATTGTGATATTGTGTTGCTGGCTAATGTTAGCTTGCTTGCTCGCTATCTAATCAGCTACCACCACTAATAGAAACAAGACAAACATAATTATATACATATTGTATATTTTACTAAATGTTGGTATTTTTTTTGTCTGTTGCTATATTTTTGTAACAATGTCTCTAACTGACAGTAAAAAGTTTGACTCAGATATCTCAGATATCTCAGTTCTGTAAACGATAGATCTGTAAAAATATTCCTACGAAGCAGTTAGCGGCAGCAATTATTTGGTAACTAAAAGAAAATGATGGACAAAACTACAAAAAAATAGCAGCCAACTTGTGATAAAGTGGAATAATCCTTTAAAAACCAGCGGATCAGTTTGGGTGATGTTAAAGTGAATAAATAAGAATATGTTGATGTTTATGGAAGCTTTTTCTTTGTGGGAACTTGATTCCTGATGGACACTGCTCCTGTTTTTCTCAGGAAACCAGTCATGGATAGGTTTCCCAGACGGGTTCATCCCAGGGGAGGAGGTTATATAAAACCAGAACACAGAGGAGGACAAAACAGAAAGCTGCAAATAGCATTCAAGCTGTCACATGAATGATAATTGCCGTGGTGGATTTTCATGACACTTGTTTAATAAATCTGTCACAATTACAACTACTCAGATACACAGATCACACAAGTTCAGCCACTTTCAGACATTGTTAACAAACAGGAACCAAACTGCACATCATCATCATCATCATCATCATCCATATAATGTAATATATCAACAAAATACTTTCCCTGAGTGAAGGCCACGTCCATCTCCAGCTCTAATAATATTAATGTGTTTACTCTCTCTCTGTGCCTTATCAACAGGCTGTTCATATTCTCCTATAGTAAATAACACGATTAGCTCTGTGTGTGTGCATGCGTGTGTGTGTGTGTGCTGATCACGCCACACGCATCATCAGCTCCTCCAGCGCACGCTCTCGGTGGTTTTCATGCACCAGCAGCACTTCTTTGATGGCGTTCTGCTGGAAGCCCATCTCATTGAACTGACTCAGCAGATGAAGGAACTCCTTTGCCTCAGGAGAAACACACCATTGTGTTTTTTTATACAACTGTATCAATAAAAGTGACTGCATCAAAGGAAAAGTGTAAAGTATTGTTGTCTCTATGAAGAAGAAAGACTGTGCATGTCTTACCTTTGTTTCACAGTTTTGAAACATCTCCAGAGCCTCTTCTACCAGAGCCATGTCATAACCCAGCTGACAGAGATGGTCACATGCCACCAGGTAGCTCAAGACCTGCAAACACACACAGAAACATCCAATCATGTAGGACACAGCAACACCATGTGGCTCAAATAGGCTCAGAATCCAAAAGGAAAAGAGTGTTCAAATCAATGTTGTCATTAAAGTAAAAAAGGAAATGTCCCACAATGGATTATATGGTATAATCAGGAAAATGTCCTCTCAGTTTAGAATAGATCTTTATTGTCATTGTTTTCAACAATGAAACACAGTTGTGCAGCTCTCATATGACAGAATCACAGACAAACAGAAATAAAACATTTAAATAGTAAAATATAAAATAACAACAAAATACAAAATTTAAATAGTAAAATATAACAATCAAGATAAATAAACACGATGAGGTGGCACATACAGTATATACATAACGTTATTGCACTTCCAGTTTTGGGGTTTATTGCAGACAAGTCTTTATAGAGAACGGAGGTGGAGAGAAGGGTTTGTGCTTTTGACTGCCTGGGGGAAAAAGCAGTTTTTTAGTCTGTTGGTTCTGGATCTGATTGTCCTGTATCTATTTTTCCAGAGGGCAGGGGGGAGAACATGTGATGTCCAGGGTGAGTGGGGTCCTTTATGATACAGTTGGCTTTCTTTTGGAGTCGGCCAGTGTATATGTCTCTGAGGGGGGGGTAGTGTTGTCCTGATGACATGCTCTGCTGCCTTCACCACCCGCCGCAGGTTCTTCCTGTTCTCCTCTGTGAAGCTGGAGAACCACACCGTGCAGCAGTAGGTCAGGAGGGTCTCTATTGGTGACCGATAGAAGTTGGTCAGCAGGTGTTGAGGGAGGTGAGCATGCCTCAGCTTTCTGAGGAAGTAAAGCCTCTGTTGGGCCTCCCCCACCTGATGGGAGATGTGTGTGGTCCAGGTGAGGTCAGTCGAGAGGTGCACACCGAGGACTTGAAGCTCTCCACGCTCTCTACCTTCTCCTCGTGAACGTAGAGGGCAGAGTTCTCGGTGCGCTTGCATCTTCTGAAATCCACAATTACCACCTTAGTTTTTGTGGTGTTTAAGTCCAGGTTATTGTGAGAACACCATTTTGTAAAATGCAGAATCTCCTCCCTGTAGGCTGACTCATTATTGTTCGTTATCAGTCCTACTATGGTGGTATCAAATTCATCAAATATTTAAAAGTTCTCATGCAGAAAAATATCCCCTGTGACTGTCATACTATTATATTATCTGATTATCCAGACTGATCTCATGAATTGGCGTATGTATGAAACGCCAATTTGTATTCCGTTTTTGCCTGTTATCAAAACGCATAATCGCATTTTTGCGTGTATATCAACGCAAATCGGCCGCCATTGACCTACATTGCGAGTCAATTCCCATTTTTTTTTTCAATTTCAGTTTTTTTTTTTTTTTAAATAAGCCTTACCCAATGTTTCTTTCCAAAACCCAACCATTTATTGTTTTTTGCATTCACTGTTGTGATCTAATATGCCTTTTGCATCTGTTCCTTCCACTTTCTCATATACTCCTCATGATCAGTAGTTCCAGTCTCAGGGGTCAAACCAAACAGCAAGTCCACAGGTAACCTAGGTGATCTTCAAAAGAGAAGGTAGAAGGGTGAAAAACCTGTGACTTCACATCGAGTGCTGTTATATGTATAGATGAGTTCGGCCAACGACTCTCGACAATCTGACTTCTGCCTCTCAGTAAGCGTTCTCAGCATTTGCAGTATTGTTCGGTTTAGCTGCTCCACCTGCCCACTGCCTTGGGGATGGTATGGTGTTGTTCTTGACCCCATCACCCCACAGTTTTTCTTCTTGCTGCGCAAACAACTGGTTTTCAAATTCCCCTCCCTGGTCATGATGAATCCTCAGGGGGAATTCAAACGTCAGCGCATACTCAGTAAATATCTTATCAGCAAGATTTCGATGTGGTGGGGTAGGCTTGTGCAAAAAGTGTGCAATGATCTACTATTACCAATATGTACTCATATCCACCTTTACACTTGTCTAAATGTAGAGGGCGGGACCCCTCTAGGGTGGCGGCAGGGCAGATTGCCTGGACCTGCTGGACAGTCCCGATTACAGTCCTCCCTCCCCTGCTAACACTATTTCATGATCCGTAGGATTCTGCACATTTACAGTAATAGAGGGTTTTTTGCTGCTCTTACTTACTTTTACAAGCTTGTCACACAGTTTCAGTCCTTCAGTCCAGCGGTTTTACATCAGGCTCGAAGAAAAGTGTTTTATCTTCATGTGGGAATCTTATCTTACATGGCACTCAACTCTGACTGACGTGCGTTTAGGTATGTCGATCCTCTCCTTTTTTGTCTTGACGTATACTCCATCCAATCCACTTGCTTGTTAGTGACTTGCTCTACAACAGCAGTTACTTGCTCTACAAAAGCCTTTGCAGTAATGTTGGACTGTTTCAGTTCACTGTCTATAATGATCTTGATTACATTAGACCCAATAATTGGTTGAATAAGCGGACCCCCTTCATTACTAGTATGGGGACAATAACTTCTGTATTGGATGCAGCCCCTGAAACTAATCTGAAAGTTGCCTCAACCCAACCCGTGTATGGCATACTTTCCCCATTTGCTGCCTTTATGTCAAAATCTGGGGTAAAATACTCAACCGACATATGTTAAATCTGTCACATCGTGGGCTTACTATAAAAGTTCAAGTCTGTGGAGAATAAATATCTTCATCATGTGTCTATGCGTTTCTTCAATAACAAACCAGTTCACCTTTGTTACAAAGCCCTGTGAAGCTGAACGCAGCTGTATGATGCTAACCTCAGACAGACTACTGCATGGAACGACACAGCCACACTACTGCTGTCCCTGGGTCTGATGAATGCAAGGTGCAGCAAAATCAGATCTGTGTGACCGGCGGCTCAAGTCCCCCTGAATTTCATCTCAGCCCCCCTAAAAATTATAATAATACATTTCTTTTTTAAATACATTTTAGTGCTTCAAGTTAGAGTTTGCAAACTTGTCTGTTAGTGACAGAGGACAAACAGTTACAGGTTCAAAGGGCTTGAAACAGGTTTAATATCCTGTGTGTCTGTCGCCGATGCTACGCACCTGTAACCCAGTCAAGGAAAGGGTTAACACTTTTGACAGACACTGTATCCATGTCACATTCTCATTAGGGGCTGAGCCCCCCTAAAGGTCTGATCCTAGAATCGCCCATGGTGTGGAGGAAAGTGGAATGTATTAAAGGGGTTAAAATGTATCAGAATCTCCTCTTACCCATCAACCCTGCCATGTGGCTTTGGGATTTACTCTAAGCAGAGGTGAGGCGGGGTTATGGGAAAACACAGAGCAGGCTGTGGAAACTGTCTATTTTTACACTGGCTTAAAGTGGCTTAGTATACTGTCGTTTAGTTTCATTCCCACCTTCAGTTGGCTAGTTGCTACAGTTATATATATATATATATATATATATATATATATATATATATATATATATATATATATATATATATATCAATGCCTTCAAAAATATGTGTTAATATTTATGTAAACCACCCAACCCACTAACTGGCTAAACTAAACTTTATGAATTAGAGCAGCACAATTGTCAGGAATGAGGACAGAGACAGACTGAGCGCAGTGGAGCGGACCAAGCCTCAAATGACAACTGATAGCAGCAAAGAGTAAAACAGATATAAAGTTTGAAAGCAACACAATTGCTCACAGAGATTTTGGCAAAATCTGGTTGGTTTAACTGAAAGAGTGCACGCCGACAATCAGCTGATAACAATGCAGCTGATTAGGTTTGGAGAGAGAGAAATGTGAAGCATAGAAGTCTTCCTGAATGAACTTACACTGAGCTTCACATCTACCAGTGATTCATGAGGAAAGGCTCAGTGTGTGTGTGTGTGTGTGTGTGTGTGTGTGAGAGAGATAGAGAGAGAGAGAGAGAAAAGAGAGAGTGGACAATATATCTGTAAGTTATTAATGGCCTAACTTGTTGGCAGCACTGCTTTGTCACCTTTAATATGCAGTGTCATCCGTAGTTGAAAACATATCCAACAAAATAGAACAAAAAGGTTAAAAGGAGAGAACATAACTAATTTCATTAGAACATTTCCTTGATTTACATGCGAGAAAAGGAGTAGGAAGAAGTATAATTTATTTAATCCTACCACCTTCATAAGTAAATCATTACTTACCAAAACTTAATATAATTATAGTTTGACATACTTATCACACCCATAGTAACCTAATTAAAGTTAAATACACTATACAATTACACAGCTATAAACATAGAATCTTATTCAGTCCCTCCAGGATTTCATGATGTCGCCATCGCGCTAATTCACGCAAATTCAACCAATCACTGCGACTTTTGTGCGACTCGCAATTTTGACCAATCAACGCAAATGTTCCGCAGATTTGACCAATAACTGGAGTTTCCCGCGACTTCAACCCATCCCAGCAGTCCCACGTGCCAGACTTTGCATCAGTATGTGACTCTGAGAGCCAATGACCAAGCGGGAGTGAGAACGGATTGACGTCACACAACCCGGTCTCACGCCAGGTCGTTATATAGTTACGTTATTTTGATTTATTAATTCGTGTACAGGTTACGATTTTGACGTTTTTTTTCGCGGCAATGAAACGATTATTGAACGTGTACAGGTCACGCTTTTCGAACTTGCTCTGGGGGACGCAACAACGGGGAAATGAGGCGCCACACGCCGGCCACAACAATGGGACAGGGCCGCCTACTCGCGGGACGCAACAACGGGCGCAGGGGCACACAGCAACGGGGAAATGAAACGCCACAATAACGGGACGGTTATGGTTAGGAAAAAAGAAGAACGGGGAAAGGAAACGTCACACGCGGGACACGCCGACAAAGGAACTGCGGGACACCGCCGACAAAGGAACTGCAACACGCGGGACGCGATCCCCGGTCTCCCGGGTGAAAGTCCTGTGTTTTCTGACCCATCCACCACCCTGACCAACCTCCTTGCGCGGCCTTTCGCCTTATCAATACTACTCGCTAACGTCAGCGTTCTGGGATCTCGAAATATGCTTCCCATTAAAATGCTTTCAATTTCGTAATCGCCACACGAAAAAAACGCCACTTAAGTGTCCTGTCCACGACTTAATAGATTACATAACGTAACTATATAACGAACTGCCATGAGACCTGGCTGCGTCACATGTATGTTGCCAAATAAATTTCCTTGTAAGACGAGACGTGTGTAACTCAAACATCTCACATTTACCAACAAAACGTAAAGCGAAAGATCACTGTATACTGTTTTTTCACTATGAAGTTGCTAAAAGCTGCTGCTGTTTCAATCCTATTGGCTCTCTGCAGCAGGCGGGGTCTGCTGCTCCGTTTCCCCCACGACTGACGCGCGCGCACACACACACACACACACACACACACACACACACACACACAATCACACAATCACATACGGTGGATGCAGGAGAAAACGGAGATGAGACGTACAGGATGACCTAAATTGAGGACAGCTACGCTCGTTATTGTAAGTGCAATAATAAGTTAAAGTCCAATAAGTACTTTATCAAACTGTGTGAATATGTCCCATGCCAGGATAGGAAATTAACTAACAATGTAAAGATCAACCAGCCACTGACACAT
The DNA here is from genome assembly GCF_004354835.1 of Perca flavescens. Taxonomy (NCBI): domain Eukaryota; kingdom Metazoa; phylum Chordata; class Actinopteri; order Perciformes; family Percidae; genus Perca; species Perca flavescens. Next base: position 11,661,833 of record NC_041331.1, read on the forward strand.
ACTGTATGTTCAAATTTGATTCATTCATTATTTTTTTGTCTTAAATCTACCAGCCATTTTAATATTATACCAACATTTGCAGCCTCCTGAGCCTTTTTGGTAAGGTTACTAAGAAAACTAGAGTAGTTTTATTCTCCCCAAAACAAGTTTCCTTTTTATTTTGAAAGAACTATACAAAACAAATCGCAACTTTCTTTGCAACTTTCTCCGTCTCCCGCAACTTAATTGCAACAAACATACAAAAGACATCGCAACTTTTATTGCATTTTTTTTTTACAAAAGCAAAATCAGGCATTTTGGGCCGTAACAATCTCAAAAACAGGCCGCGAAATCCTGGAGGGACTGTTTAATTGTCTTGAAGAGCAATGAATAAACATTTACACGTGCATATATAAAGTTAGCACAAAAAGTAAGGAAATTTGTGTTTGGTAGATTATTTAGAGAAATAATCAACCAAAGACAAATTTCAAACAGAGGTGGTAACAATGCTTTTTGGCAATAAATCTTATACTGTTGGAAAGCCTGTTTAGTTCCCTTTCAAATGGTGCCCCATTTGAAAGGAACATGCATTTGTGGGATGAGCAGCAGTGCTGAGTATGTGGGTTGCGCCCATGAAAAATTTGCCAAATCTTCTCTGCCTATGACAAACAGCTTATTCTGCCATTGACTCGTTTGGTGTTTGGTGGATTGGATGATTGAAGTTTAAAGAAACATAGACATATTGGCAATTTAACAATTTGGCAGAGAAGATATATACAAACATATACACACACCTACATAAAGTACATCTAGTGATCAAAGTCCTTCTTCGTCCCTGCATTTAGTGAGGATCATATCTTTATAATTTTGCTTAAACTGGATAATGTTTAGACATTGCTTTAGTTTCACATACAGACTGTCGACAATTTCACTCCACACATTGAGATACATTGAAGAACATGTTTTTTTAGTTGTTGAACACTTTTGTTTAGTTTTTAGATTTAATTTCCCCTAAAATTATAGCCTCCCCCTCTTTCATAGAACATTTTCTGAATACTTTCTGGTAGTACAGTTGATTATATCTAGCTTTATACATTACCTAAGCTGTTTGAAATTCGACCAGATCGAAGAATTTTAGCATTTTTTACTTAAGTATATTAGTATGATCACGAAATCTGACACTATGCACTATTCTTATGGCTTTTTTTTCTAAAGTATAAATAGTGGCTGTAGTGTACTACTAGTGTGTGTTTCCCCTAATCTCCACACAGTAATTTAAATATGGCAATATTTAGCCAGAACTGTAATGCTTCTTGATAGTTTGAACTGTATGTGTCTCATGTGACGTTTCCAGCTTATTTTGAAAAAGGCATTTTTCCAGACCCACAATACAGAGAAATCTAGTCTCATTAATTCCATTTAAATCCATGCCCCTTTCACTACTGATCCACCTTTCTGATATTGCAATTATATTAAAGGGCTGTTTAAATTGACTTAGCGTAATGTTTTATGTTGTGGAAATTGCATACATGCTTCTGCTGTTAAAGCTCCATTGTGTAATTTTGAGTTGATTCTTAGCAAAAAAACCTTTGTTCTTTCACAAATATGTGCTCATCCATGTGTAATTAATTCCAACTAATCAAAGCATTCTAGTAAGCGTAGAATCTGCCATTCAGAATCATTCAGCCGACTCGCTCGAATGTATTCTACCATGTTGCGCCTCCATCTTTAAAATACGTTCAACGTACCCCAAAGATGGGACATACCTTCGCGTTTTGCGCTTTTTGATGTATTCTGAGGTTTGCGTAATTCTGCCTATTTGTGTAAATTCAAAGTTTTATAGTTGCTTGGATAACTATAGCATGGTTGTAACCTGACTCCGCCAGATGGAATGCTTTGCATTTGCTCGGCATATCCATCTGGGAACTTTCCGTTGGAGAACTTTTGGGAAGGGGCGAGGATACAACGGTACAATAGCATTAACAGGGACCCTACAACTTTAGTTTTCAGTGACAACAAAATTCTATGGGGATTGATATTGTTTTAGAATATGCCTACTATAGAGATAGGCTATATTATTGGCAATGAATAAAGAGTTGTGATTAGCTTGCTAAGTTAACCATTTCTTGTATTTTGCTCGTTCACTCTAGATAGACTTTAGTTTTCCATAGCAAACCAAAATATCCCCTTTCCTTTACCTGAAGAAAACGTAGCTAAAGTTAAGCAGGTCATTAAAAACAACTTACAATTTCATTCTGTATCACTATGTGTAATCAATCTTCCTTTCACCATTAGCGTGTGTATCGGTGTGTGTGTTTGTGGGGGGGAGGGTGCATAGCGAGTTCAGACCAAAGAGTTGCGACGAGACAAGATGAATCCCCGTTACTTGCAATGCGCCGGTCTGCAACGCTCTAAAAGGCCAGTTCACACCAATACAACGAGACGGTGCGGTGCATCATCTTGGTAGCACAACGACTCTCTGTACTTCTGTCTAACTTTCGACTTTTCGGCTATTATTTTGTAGCTGGATATATATCATTAAATATGAATGAGGATACGGTTATTGATACATTGAATTGTTATTGTTCTTATTATTATTTAGGGGGGCTTAGGAACATTTTGGGGTAGCTTCAGTCCCTTAAATTAGGCCTAACGACGTCCCTGCTGTACTGTATGTGTCAGTGACTGACCTGATCCTGGCTCTGGCCTGCCCTCTGCAGGGCGATGATGGCAGTACGGAGGGGGTAACCCCGGGCAGTAATGGCCCCCAGCAGCTCTCTCTCCTCGGGGCTCAGAGCTGACAGCAGCTCTGCTGACGAGTCGGAACCACGGGAGCGGAGACCCAGGGGGCGGAGGCCTGCAGGGGGGGTACTACAGCAGTCTGGGCCAAGAGGCTGTAAGGAAACAGAAACATGTGGTGAGCACCACTGTGGCCGTTTTTGAAATCGCCTTCTATATACTACAGACGAATGCAGTAAGCAGGATGCAGTATGCAGTTATGCTTTTTAACTCAGAAAAGGCAGATAACCACAGGTTCACGTTAATCTTTTAACCAATATTTGTGTTGTGTTATTTAAACAAATGATCTGGGCCTCTTGTCCAGGAGTGTCTTGAGAGAGCTCCAGCTGACAGGGGGGGTCTGTGAGGATGGACAGGCCGGGCGGCCAGCCAGTGACCCCAGCAGGCACTAGCTGGCTGTCACGTCAGACTGTGAAACTTCTCAACTACTAAAACATCGGAGCAAATTTGCAATAGCCATCAATTTTCGTAAAACTGCCCACCTTTGAGCTCTACACAATTGATTTCTTGCATAAAAAAGTGAATTTAGTGATGAAATTGCAGACGAAAATTGTAAAACGTTTCCAGTTGTTGGCCATATCAGCAAGCCGCGGTTGTTGTGATTGTTGCTGCGCTTTGCATTGTGGGATACAGTAGGCGAGATAGACTGGTCCGAGGCAAACTGGAGATTTTCTCCGAATCAGTCCGACATCCGGGAATGTTTGGCATACTGCAGATTTAGCTTTTGTTTACATACTGCATGCTAGATTTTGGCCAAATCAGTACACAGTATAGTATGCAGTTTCAAAAACGGCCGGTGTGGTACATATCTCAGATTGTTCCTGTAATGCTGACAGCAGCTTGGCTGAGAAAGACACTTTCAGAGGACTTCCTCCTGCTAATCCTCATGAAGCTCTTAGAACCTGGCTGCTGAGCTCTTAGAACCTGGCTGCTGAGCTTCAGGCTGTCATATCCCGTCTTACAATATGACAGCTGTTTTAGTCTGTTGTTTTTTTACAGTGCAGTCAGCATCATTAGGACAGGAAAAATTTTCATTGTATATAGCACAATAGATTTGAAATGATACAATAACTATAATGATAAGGTGCTCGCCAAGGGCAGAGCCAGATGTTGTAAACATCCAGGGCTCAGACCAGACCTCTAGGGGTCCCGGGACAGGCTCTGCCAAGAAAATTGATGTACAGCACCAGAACACAACTAAAGAGAGACAACAACTGTTTGGTGTTTTTATTAATTTTATTCCTGCCCTATGTTTTAAAGGGTAATTTCAATTTTATTTTTTTTTTAAACCTGGACCCCTATTTCTCCATGCATGTGTGTCTAATAGATTGATGTGAACAAAAGTCTTTGAAATTGGTCCAGTATTGAGTGAGAACGCAATCTAACAAAATGGGGCAATTGTGCACCCTCGATTGCTGTCCACTAAAAGTGATTGTTTTTGCCACTGACAGGCTCAGACTTCTTGTATGAAGACACTGTGGATGTAAATACCTCACAATAAAGTACAATGCTAACTACCTTTACTCATGTGATCCAACTGTTTTGGTGGTTGAAATAAGTGTACTAAAGTCTTAAAGTAGTGTCACTCATGTGATCCAACTGTTTTGGTGGTTGAAATAAGTGTACTAAAGTCTTAAAGTAGTGTAATATATAACTAGAACTGCAAGCAGTTATAAACGGGGTCCAAGCCTCCCCGGCGCCTGTCCCCCCTGGCGCCAGCTGCCCCTGACGACGCTAAGGGCCCACGGAAGCGGAGACCGCGAAAGGAGAACCCAAAGCACGATGGCGGCGAGTCTGTAGTGAAATGCAATTGCAAATTTCCTCTTCATCGAGTAAAAGGCCAAAACACTTATACCTCAATTATAGCACCACCTAACAGCTGATCATCACCAAATCTGGTGGAGAGCCGCGGAGTGGCATGTTGAACAATAATCTCAAATTTTCTGATGATAGCATTTACTGCAGTAGAGATATTTCCATTGCAAAGTATTCCCATTTAAATGCATTGACTTATATGCCAAAAGGCCTCTACGTTCATTATAGCGCCCCCTAACAGCCGATTTTCACCAAAGTTGGTAGGGAGGCTTGTTGTGGGATGTCAAACAACAGTACCAAGTTTTTTGATGATAGCATTTACTACAGCAGAGATATTTCCATTGCAAATTATTCCAATTTAAATGCATTGACTTATTTGCCAAAAGGCCTATACCATTTGATTCAGCTGGATCCAGTGAACGCGTAGATGTATGGTTTTTGAATATCGGGTGTACGGTGTGGGAGTTATAAGGCCAAACACGTTTTTTCTGCAATAGCGCCACCTAGTGGTGTAAGTGGCTGAATTTTTTTGTCCGAGGTCCTTGCAGTGATCTGGACCAGTCCTGAAAACGGCACCCCCGACCATGTACGGTTTAGCTGTTTTATCGGCGGAAGAATAATAATAAGAAACCTTAGGAAAGCAATAGGGTTCCACAGCCCTGCTGTGCGAACGGCGTAGATTCTTCCAGCCTCGGGCTTGGACCCCTAAATAAGATAGTAGATAAATGTATACTATGTCTTAAATGAAATATTAAAGGTCCCATGATATGCTGCTTTTTAGAAGCTTTTATATAGGCCTCAGTAGTCCCCTAATACTGTATCTAAAGTCTCTTTCCCAAAATTCAGCCTTGGTGCAGAATTACAGCCACTAGAGCCAGTCCCACAATGAGCTTTCCTTAGAATGTGCCATTTCTGTGTCTGTAGCTTTAAATGCTATTGAGGAGGAGAGAGGGAGGGTGCAAGGTGGAGGGTGGGGGTGTGGCCTTGACCAACTGCCACTTTGCTTGTTTGCAAGCCATGATATCTCTCTCTCTCGCATGGGTGGGCCAAATTCTCCTCAGGGCGGGCAAAGGAGAGAAAGGGGAGGTAACCTTGCTCCTTATGAACTCATAAGGAGCAAAATTCCAGATCGGCCCATTTGAGCTTTCATTTTCTCAAAGGCAGAGCAGGATACCCAGGGCTTGGTTTACACCTTTCACCATTTCTAGCCACTGGGGCACCGTAAGCAGGCTGGGGGAACTCATATTAATGTTAAAAAAAACTCATAAAGTGACATTTTCATGCCATGGGACTTTTAAAGTAGAAGTGTTGTCTGTCATTCTACTTTCACCATAGAGGGACTCAATAATGACTTCATCCTGTATATCAAGCTTCATAGGATGTGTGCACATGAAAAATGAGTTGCTACAGGTTTCATTTTCAATCCAAATATTTATTCTATATGAAAAACACAGAAAAGGTACAATATTTACATAAATCTGGGCAGAGGATGGAGGTGGTGACTGCTGGAAAGATGTTACTATGGCCCTAGTGGGGATGGCTGGGGATCTGTAGGATACCAGTTGCTGATGGCTGGGGATCTTTAGGTTACCTGGTGCAGGCAGGATGGCGATGGAGAGATGAGCATGAAGATTAATGAGCACTGGCAGCTGTCAATCATCTGTCAAATAAATACAAAAGGAGACAATTCATTGTTCTCAGTCTCACTACTTTTCTCCCTTCCTCTAAATCTACACATAACAATCACACATACAGCACGTGTACATGTGTTGTATGTACACTATGTAAATAAAATTATATGAAAGATGTCTCATGTGCACAGAACAGTTTGATAAAACAGTGGCCAAAACATATCTTTTCAGCTATACTATTTGTAAGTGAAGCTGATTTTTACACAACAAAACCTTTGCAAAATGTAACAAGTATCAAATCCAGTCTACGCGTTGCGCACAGAAGCAACATCTGGCAAAGATCGTCAAATTTCTGCATCATTTTTTGTAAAATAAATAAACTTACCTGTCTTCAAATGGATCTTTGTTGTTGCAATATTCATCTTTGTCGAATGCATAAAACCAGACATCCTCAGAATTATCTCCACTCTGTCGCTTTTTTTGGCCCAAGTCGCTTTTACTCTTCCTCATTTTCCACTTTGCCAAAGATGTTAGTTTGAAGTCAAGATGAACCCAGCCAAGATTTAAAACGGTGGTAGGTGATTTCCTGGTTAGTTCTACAGAAAATGGCGACACGGACGGACAAGCAAGTTCACCAATTATACTTAAAGAGGCTGATGACACACACACTTCTCTGTCTCCTTATTGGCTGTGTAGGTGACGTATGACCTCGCAATAGAAATGACCCGGAAGCTGAGGTTCCGCTGATTGCAGAGACATTTAAACCATATGTCTGCACCGTAATATTGCTGAGATGTTATATAGCATCGTTGTAACGTGGGGGAGCGTCCTGAGACCCCCACGAGGACAGAATCAAATCATTGAAACATGTGTTTCTATAATCTACAGTACGATGACATAAAACACATTGTGTGAGATGTTTTGCTTTTCATCAGACCATTCCTTGGTCCAGCACCGTTCTTGTTTCGAGTGTCTTAGTGAAACTTAAACACATGCTGGAACTCTCTTCCTCAATAGTCAGACTGCTATTTGAAATGAGTGAATGAAACCGAAGCTCCATTCGTCCTTTATGTTCAAATGTTATTTTTTCTTTTTTCTTTATTATTTTTATTATTTTTTTTAAAAAAATGAAGAAAAAAAATGAAAAAAAGGGGGAAAATAGAATAATGAAATGATATAAATAACGTAAAAGAACTAGGTAGGGTGGGGTATTACATAATGGAGGAGGGAGGTATATGTCTGGTAATGTACACGGCTTGTAGTTATATTTTTGTTGAATTTAGAAACGTTAGAAATGGAGACCAGGTGTCTTCAAAGGCTGACATTTGCTTCTTTCTGTGTGCATTGTGTTTTTCCATTGAGATGTATTCTGAGGTTAAATTTGTCCAGTGATTGATATGGCAAGATGTCTTTGATTTTCAGTTTTGGAGGACTACTTTCTTAGCGACAGCTAGAGAAATAAACAACGGATTCCTGAATTTTTGCATGGTTGTGGATATCGGCGCAATTGCCTTTGTACACCGACGCATGTATCATTCCTATTTTGCACCCGACGTACAGCGGACTTTTCCCTCCACAGACGCACGTCGGTAAATTAGGGAATGTATTTGCGCTGCCAGGGGGCGGTTCAGCGAAAAGAGGAGGCGTGTTCCGGCGCAAACGTTCCCTGGTGCTATTTTGCAGTTTCAGAAAACAATTCCGCCACTGACCAGGAAAAACCTGGTCTAAAGTCAGTGGCGCGTTATTCAGATGCTATTTTAGGGGCGCATGCTTGGCCATAATGTGGCGTGTACAACAACAAGATACACTACTCTCATCTAAACGGACGCAGCAGTTCCCATTTTTGCAAACCATACATAATTACAAAGAAAAATATTACTGAAAATGCGCTTCAGGTGTTTAGATAGATCAGGAGGAACTTTACAGTACAGTCCTCAAAAAGTCGCAGCATTCTTTGTGGCTTGTTGTGTTTTACACAACATTTCCATGAATCATGGATGTGTTGATGACATACATGAGGAAATATTAGAGGACTTAAGGAGACGTGATGTTGAACTACGGCGGGATTGGACACTCTGGTGGGATCTGGTCCGGGAGTGGCAATGCGCGATGCTCTCCTGGTGGAGCGGGTGGACGGAGATGGAGTGGGGGGGAGGAGGAAGGGGCACAACAGGTGCAGATGGTGCGTTTGGAGACCCACGCTCCATGGCTGCAGCAATCCTCTCCAGACTTGAGGAGATGCACCCGAGAGGCTTCAGCAACATCGCCACCCGGCCAAGACGGGCATTTATTACTTTGCCGCATCCCGGACAGCTCCCGCTGGCGTGCGCCAGGCAAATCCGCCGTCATAATAGCAATCCGCCATGGAACAAGCGCGCCTGCTCTTAAAGGGAATGTGAGAGGACGCTCTCATTGGTTTATTGCACATTACGCCCAAACCACACCTAGCTACTTCAGACCAACCCATTTTAGATTTGCGTCGGGCGCAAGACTCATTTATCCCGCCGGTATAATAGCAACAGCGCCCGAGATCCGCCCACAAAACTACTTGCGTTTCGCGTATGATACTTGCGTTTCAGATCGTTAAAATAGGGCCCAGAGTGTTGGAGATGATGGGATTCTGTAGCTCAGGGTGGTGGACAGTGTCCCAGTGACCGCGATCCAGAATGAGTGAACTGGTTGACAGAGCCACATGGCGTGCAGATAGTTGTCTGTGCTAGCTAAGGTGCATTGTGAACAGATACCTGTGTTTGCTAGGCCCATTTTGAACATTTTACTTTGGGTGATGTGAGTTCTGTAAATGACTTCATATTGTATAAGCTGTAGGTTTGTGTTAGCAGTCACGGAGAAGGTATTCTTACAGATTTGTTCCCAGTAATCAGGGGTGGGAGAGAAGGCCAGGGGTCCGTTCCAGGAAGGAGGTTTAACAAACTCTGAGTCTAACCCTGATGTCTGAGTTGATTTACCCTGAGATGGGAAACTCAGAGTTTTCGGTTCCAGAACAGCTGATTTGAGTTGGTTCAATCAACTCAGAGTATGTTCACGCGCGTGCACCACCACAATATAAAGGCAGTATGAATGGAGCCATGATACTACAATTCACCATGGTAACAACCACAAACAAATGTATTGGCGGAAATACTCTGCGCACAAACAACGAGTTTGAACATGCATTTCGTTAAAAAAGCAAGACAGCGGCTGCTGCTGCAAAAGAGAGAGAATTGGTGTGGGAGAAAATTGCTGCTTGAGTCAATGCGTAAGCATTAACAGTATATTAATTTCATATTTAATCACAGTTAACTTATAATATTACTGGTGAAAACTGGAATTGTATTACTGTGAGCAAAAAAGTAAACTATAGGCTACTAATCCCATTCTGAGGTTGCAGCACCATGATCATTAACAGAACTATAATTTATAATCATTTTATTTTTTTTAATGGCTCTCACTGGTTTGTGTCCAGGGAACACTACAAAAAATGTTTAAAAAACGTTTCAAAGCGAGTCACACTTTTCTGACGGCTCTGCATACAGTGGCTTTACTATTACAGTATGATCCGTATACACACCAATAAAGAAAACTGCCGTTTGTAAAAAATGTAATGCGACACAAAGAATCTGCTGAGATGTTAAAGGTCCCATGGCATGAAAATGTCACTTTATGAGGTATTTTAACATTAATATGCGTTCCCCCAGCCTGCCTATGGTCCCCAATTGAAATGGTGATATGTGTAAACCGAGCCCTGGGTATCCTACTCTGCCTTTGAGAAAATGAAAGCTCAGATGAGCCGATCTGGAATCTTGCTTGTTATGAGGTCATAAGGAGCAAGGTTACCTCCTCTTTCTCTGCTTTGCCCGCCCAGAGAATTTGGCCCACCCATGAGAGAGAGACATCATGGCTTTCAAACGAGAAAAGTGGCAGTTGGTCAAGGCCACACCCCCACCCTCCACCATGCCCCGCCCTCTCTCCTACTCAATAGCTAGAGACACAAAAATGGCACATCCTAAGGAAAGCTCATTGTGGGACTGGCTCTAGTGGCTGTAATTCTGCACCAAGGCTGAATTTTGGGAAATAAACTTCAGATACAGTATTAGGGGACCACAGGTCTATATAAAAGCATCCAAAGAGCACCATGTCATGGGACCTTTAAAGCCTGTCCACGATGGTGGATGTTAGTGATATGAGGATGGATAAGGTATCTACATATCTGATGGACTGTGAAAAAATGTGGAAATGAAAATACATTTAGTCAGGACTCAATATCAACTCATGATGTAAACTCTCTGTGAAGTAATACAGATTTTTCATCAATGGGATCGTCGACAAAAGGACATGACATTTTTGAGAAAAACACGTTTTGTAATCTGCCTAACAATATGTTTTTTTAGTCATTCAGATAACAAACTGCATTAAAAAGCGCCTGATACAGACTGAATGAATGAATGAGGAAATGAGTGAGAAGGAATCTCGAGTTTCTCTTCTTCTTCTTCTTCTTCTTCTAATCTTCTTGGTGATAATTTTCAAGTCAGTATTTAATAGTGAGAGAGGTCGGTAGCTAGAGGGGTGAGATGGGTCTTTGTTGGGTTTTAACAGTAATGTCATGGCTGCTGTATTCATGTGTGTGGGTATGGTGGAGGAAGTTTTAATTTCAGTAATTACTATGTTGAATAATGGTGATAATATGTCCCAAAAGTGTTTGTAGAATTCAGCTGGCAATCCATCTGGTCCGGGAGATTTGTTACTGGGAATTTTATTGAGGGCTTTGGTACGTTCACTGAGGCTAAGAGGTTAGTCTAGAATGTTGGTTTGTTCTGCAGTTAATTTTGGTAATGTCACACGGTTTAAGAAGGTATTAATTTATGATGGTATCAAAATATGTTGTTATATGTTATATGTTTACTTTATTACTGTATTGAAAACCATTATATTTCAGTTGCTGGATTTAAAAAGAAAAATGTCTGTATAATATCGTAAAGTTGTATTCTAAGTTCTTTTAATTCCTTTTGTCTTGATTCACTGGGATGGTGGGATATTTAATTTGTTAATTGTTAGATTTTTTGTTCTAATGTATTTTCCAATTGTTGTTGCTGTTTTTTTCCTATATGAAGAGTATGACATAATTTTTTCTCTGATTACAGCCTTCCCAGTTTCACACAGCAGTGAAGGTGAGGTGTCTGGAGAGTTGTTCATTTCCAGAAAGCATGCCCATTTTTGCCTTATAAGAGTTGTAAAGTTGGGGTCTTCTAACAGTGAGGTATTGAAGCACCATGTAGTTGAAATTTTGGCATATGTTTCAGTGTTTATAGACATAGAGACAGGGGAGTGTTCACTGATTACAATTGGGTGGATTGTGTTATCTGATATCTTGGGTGTGAGTTACTGATGATGAATAGGTTGATTCTAGATGAACATTGGTGAACTGTTGAGAAATATGAATATTCCCTTAAAGATGGGTTTCTCATTCTCCAACTGTCGCTAAGTCCATAGTCCCCCATATATTGCTTTACTGGGTCAGTGGAATGCCAGTTTCTTAAGTTGCCAGAGGTGCTTGAGTGGTCAGTTGTGGGATTGATGACAGTATTGAAGTCTCCTGCTATGATGAGATTATTTGAATTTGATAATATGGAGAAAAGATTGTGGAAGAAAGATGGATCATCATTTTTAGGGCCAGTGTAAATGTTGTATGGTTAAAAGTAGCATAAATGATGATGAATCTTCCGTCTGGGTCCGTAATGGATTGGTTAAATGAAAACTGAATATCTTTATGTTATTATAAAGTCAATAAATCGTTATAAGTTGAAGAGTATATTTTGTCAAATTGTCTGTTAAATGTGTTTCTTGTAGGAAGCAAATATCAGCCCTTAGTTTTTTTAGATGTTTTATTACTTTAAGTCTTTTGGATTGGTTACGGAAGCCGCGTATATTCCATGTTATCAAGTTAAGTGGTTGCATGTGTGTATGTCAGGTATATCAGAGTTGTGGGGTAGTACGTGGGTTATGAGACATGTGAAGTGATAAAGAGAGAGAGAGAGTGAGGAAGGGGAGAGAGGGATAGAGGGGTTCGGGTGAGGGAATATTGCGTGTGTGTTTTTGCTCGTCAGTTTGTCATATCTCGCATAACATGTTTTCCAGTGTTTTTGCTTGGGGTTAAGCTGAGAGGTAGTAGTGATGTAGAACATAAATACAAAACTAACAAACAGACACTGGACAAGGGGACTTTTACACAAATAGACAAGGATAAACAAAAAGATGAGACCTAAACAAACAATATGCAAAGAAAGGCACATGCCCCCTTATCAGAGATTGATAGGAGGGAGAGACAGAGAGGGAGAGAGAGAGAGAGAGAGAGAGAGAGAGAGAGAGAGAGAGAGAGAGAGAGAGAGAGAGAACAATAAAGTGGAGAGCAAATAAAGAGAGAGATCGTGTGGGCTCAACAGAATGTAGACGATGGGCTTACAGAGGTGTAAGAAAATATAGCATAGTTGTGCATCTATTCAGAAAAGCCAAGGTGTTATTTCAGGGCTTCGGAATAATTGTTAAATGTTTGGCTCTTACCGTGTGTGCTGTGGCGTGGCTGTAGGTGCTGGGCAGCCCATCGACGGTATTGGCTCTGGTAGTGGGGGTCCTGCGTGAGGTCGGGCTCTTGGATTGGCTGTCTGTGTTGGGATCAAGTTGTCGGGACGTGTCCAGCCCTGACAGGGAGCCCTGTCGTAGGTTCTTCCTGCGCTGGTGTGGCAGGCTGCTGAGGCAGGCCGGGGGGTGCAGGAGGTCTGGGACGAAGGCTCTCTGTGCTCTCCTCTGAGCATGTTGACATAAAGCAGCAGGACGCTCCCCACCAGAACCGCCTTTCACCGAAAAAAGGATCGTGGCTTTCTCTGCAGCGCTTTCTCCCTCATCTTCCGAGTCTGAGATGGCCAGCTTAGTGCGCAGTACGGCGGGGTTGAGGCTGTGGGAGCGCTGGCGAGGATTGGGCTCCCAGTAGTCGGAACAGTGGCGGCTGGCCAGGCGGCTCTGCTGCGGGCTGCTGAACATCATCCAGTATGGCGGACAAGATGGCTGCAGTCCTGATGAGGAGAGCTGCGGCCGATGCTGGCTGATGAAGCCGCTCTGCAGCCCAGTTAGTACCCAGTTCTCCAGATGGAAGTCGTACTGTCACATGGACAAACAACATGTTATTGGCACAAACTGTTCTCCCCAGCCTACTACCTTGTAGCTTTCTCTTTTCTCTCGTCAAATATACATTTTTCCACGTGCTTTGTGACATTGGCCTTAATGGCTCCACTCCAGGAATCTCACTAAGTCTGTTGGTCGAGTTCTGCTCTGAAGCATAGACTGTAAAAATTGTGTACGTAGCATCGGTGATGTCACCCATTGGTTTGTGGACTGCCGTTTTGAAGCCTTGAATGTGGCGATAGGAGGTTGCCATCTTGGTTTTTTCCAAGCAGATGTTGTCGGTACACGATCCGTTCTGCCTGCACGATCCGTTCTGCGCATGCGCAAGATTTTACGGAGGATACGACCTGCACGATCTGTTCCACGCTAGCCTGTGGCTAGCCTCCATCGGGAAGCTAACGTTAGTTTAGCTAACAGCTAATTCGGCTAACCGCTAGCTGACAGCTAGATTCAGTCTAAAATAACGTTAAGTCAAACTTAATGGGAAAAGCAGGCTACAGCTAAATTAAGACTTTACAGTAATAACAATAAAGACAAGTATTGAGTGATTGTATTTTAAATGAGCACAAGTAAAGTAGAACTGACGTAACAGCTGTTATATATGTTAACGTTTATTTTCAAGTTTTATTTTGAGGCTCTTTTAAAGTTATTACATGCTGTCTCAGCTAGTAGGCCTATGATGCAGCCAAGCCAGTGTTGTTAATGGTTTCATGCCGCTGTGCTAAGCTAAACGCTAAAGGTTCAACGGAAAAGATGATTTTCAACCCTTCTGAAGCGTTTCATCCAGCGGAGATTCATCGGCAGGTAAACACAGACCTCCGGGTACTGGAGACATTCATCTGCATGTACGGCAGTACAGAAAATCTGCAGACTTTTTCTTACAGCTACAATACACAACTATTAATGAACGTCTGTTAAAATAAGTTGATACAAAGCTAAATAAGTCAGTTGACATTAATTAATGTCTCTCTTTATTTCTCAGTATGGCTATGTTTAATAAATGGTGTAGTCTGGCAACATTTGCGCGCAGAAGCTTGAGTGATGCTTTTAACGTCACCGGTAAGAGAGGAAACGGCAGAGTCTGAAGAGTCCATCCTGTTTATCAATCCCCTGCGTCCTTTACTTGATGGATTAAACACTGACTGGCAACTGCATGGAGGAGGGGTGGGGGTGCAGCATCATCAGAAACCATGCACTATGGCTTTAAGTTACCAGCTAACCCTAGTGCTAGCTAGCTAGCCTTGAGCCAAGACATTTCTAGGCAACCAAATGTTCCGATGAACTTTGCTGAAGTGAAAACGCACAGTGAAAGGGTCAAAGGTTAAGATGAAAACGTGGACAACAGCCAGAAACAAGTTGAGGTACATTTTAATGTCCACAGTGTTAGCATGGTTAGCATTACTAAGCCTCTGACCTGATTGACAGGTCCTGAAGCATCCCCTGCTTTATCATCTGTTTTAAAATAAATGGGACCTTTATTTACTGAATGAGCATCATGCTGTGTTGAAGAAACTAAATCAAGTGAGAAGTAGATTAATTTTCTCATAGACTTCTATAGAAAAGGACTTCTTTTTGGAGCCAGTGGAGTCTCCCCCAGTTAGACAGAATGCTTTAAGGAGCTTCAGCTTTGGCTTCACTTCTCGGACCTGGAAGCTTCCTCCATTATTTTACAGTTTATGGTCTGAAGTGATGTATCTCTGTCAACATCTGTTTATGATGACGGATGTCTAGATGGAAAGTCAGAGGATCATCAAAGTTAATAAAATTCATCCTGAGGGGAACATGAATGTCTGAACCATATTGCATCACAACCCATCCAGCTGTTAAGATGTTTCAGTCTGGACCAAAGTGGTGGACAGACAGACAGACAGACAGACAGACAGACAGACAGACAGTTGACAGGCAGGCAGGCAGGCAGGTATTAGAAGCCATGCAAGCCTTCAATAAACCTCACAGTGGTGGGGCAGTGGTGGCCTAAAGGTTAGAGAAGCGAGCTTGTGACCGGGAGGTCGTCGGTTCAATCCCCAGAACGACAGGATAAAAATCTGGGTGGGGAAAGTGAAAGAGCAGCGCTTGACCCTCCCTCATTACCACCACTGAGGTGCCCTTGAGCAAGGACCTCAACCCCAACCGCTCCAGTGGCCAGCAGATCAGACTGTGGTTGTACTGGGCAGCTTCCAGGTATGAATGTGGAACTGTGCGAATGTGACAGGTCGTCGTTGCAAATGAGAAGTTGTTCTCAATCAACTTACCTGGATAAATAAAGGTTAAATATAAAAATTAAATAAAAACACTGATACGTAACTGCAATTCTTTGAGCCAGATGCTAAGCATGCAAAGTTTGTGCTTTGGCCAATGCTGTAGGCAAGGCCATGGATTCATTCAGATCGATGACAGTTGAGACACAAGTCCTAATTTTACAACTTATTTCTTTGTCCATTTGTGTGCAGCAGAAACAAGTTGTGATCACAACACTGACACATCATCAGGTTTTAGATGGCTATGTTGAACTTTTTACAAACAGTTGCTTAAACAGCTACTTGTTTCCATGGCAACATGACCATTCAGTAGCAGTCTGTGTTTTTGTCCACCTTAGGAATTAGGAATATTCTCTCTCTTTCTGCTCTGTCTTTGGTCTCTACCAACTCCTGAGAAAATATTGGACTCTTTAGCTCCTGAGGGCTAGATTTATCAAGCCGTTTGTGCCTGTTTCCAGGCGCTAATTGGTCGCAAAGACGGACGTAACCGATGCGGGCTATTTACAATCAGGGCGCACTTAGGTAAAATCGCAGATTGTCTGCCACAGCAAGAAGAGACAGTCAGTAAGAGCGCGCCTCTATTCTGCGGGGGGGAAATTCTCCGCCTCTAAAAGGCAGGTCCAAACCAGCCGCAATCCAGTTTCCTCGTAGACCTTTATGCCGCTGGTGAAATGGCAACAGTAATTTGAGCAAGACGAAGACATAGGCGAGGCTGAAAATGTTTTTAACATAAGAATCACACCAGGGCTCGACATTAAGGCTTGTCCGCTTGTCCGGGACAAGTGGATTTTTTGTAGGACAAGTGGAAGAGAAATTTACTTGCCCCACTGGACAAGTTAAAACTCAAACAAAACAAAATGCCACTCATTTCGTCAATGTTACAGAATAGAACCAAATACATATTTTACCCCACAATCCCGGGCAGCGGGACGGCGGACCGCTAACGTTAGACCCAGCCCGCTGTTCAGCGCATTCACCGAAAGCGAAGCAGCATGAAAGCACGGCGAGCTAGCCGGTGTTAGCTTGCTAACTCCACCTTAACGTTACCTCCTCGCCACATCGTTCACAGAAAACAAGCTGAAAACAGAAGTCACTCGTGGCGATAGCAATGTGCTTTGTGTGGATGAAGCATTATATACGTTATTATGTGCCACTCATTCCGTTTATGTTACTTTACCGATTTGAAACAAATACATTAACTAACGTTAGACCCAGCAGCAGCGGGAGAGCGGACCGCTGACGTTAGACCCAGCCCACTGTTCAGCTCCTTCTCTGTAAGCGATACAGCATGAAAGCACCGCGGAACCAGCAAGCCAGGCAGCCGGTGTCAGTTAGCTAACGTTAGCATGCTAACTACGCTTTAACGTTACCCCGTCCCCACATCGTTCACAGAAAACGAGCCGAATAAAGCTGTCACTCGTTGCGATAGAAGTGTGCTTTGTGCGGATGAAGCGTGAAGTTAATTTGACTCTTGACGGCTGGCTCTCTGTCTCGTAACGTTACTAGCTGCTCCGCTACTCGTTTGTAGCGGATTAAATATCAGGTAATAATCAACTGTAAAGTAGCTACACCTTTTTAAAGGATCCCTTGGTAAGTGAAATTGTAGAAAGAAAAAAAAACAAAACACGCTGACACCAACATTTAGTGGCAAAATCCATTGTTATGTCTACAAAATTATTTTAGATATAGTATAAGTTCAAGTCACCACTACCTCTGGTCAAAATATTGAATTAGTATCTCAATATATTGACTCAGTATCTCAGAATATAAACAAAGAATATCAAAGTAATGAGAAACTATAAAATATTGACTTAATCTCAATATATTGGCTTAGTATCGTAATATATTGACTTAGTAACTCAACATATTGGTTCAGTATCTCAATATATTGGCTTAGTAACTCAGAATATCTCAATATATTGACATAGTAACTTAGAATATTGACTAGGAATCTGAAAGTAATGAGAAACTTTAAAATATTCACTTAGAATCTCAATATATTAACTTCTGCACACCGGCGTGCAAAGTATAATTTTGTATTATGAGTCTGGAGATCCTTTTTTCTTGTTGAAGGGGAAATCTGTTCTTGGGACACATTTGTTTCTACTGTTTAAACTGAATTGTATTAATGTTGATAGTGTTTGGATGCTTTCAATGGTTTCTTCAAATTCTGCATTAGCAAAACACAAAAGAAATTATAAAATGATGAATCTTTACCCGGACAAGTGACTTTTGTTCATGGACAAGTGAAACGTAAATGTACTTGTCCGAAGGACAAGTGCCTCAAAAAGTTAATGTCAAGCCCTGCACACTTTGTCAGTGAACACAACATCATTTAGCGTTACAGATCAAGCAGCCATGCAATATTAGAGCTACTGGAAGAAATCAAAGATGAAATTGAATCTCCCACTTAGCGTTCACATCCCATTCCAGCAGTTGTTAAACTCCTCGCTACATAACAAATATTGGCATCAGGATTGGGAATATCGCAGTCTACACTCAGCCATATCATAGCACAAGTACCGCTTCGCTACAGCGCAATTTACGGTATAGTGGGCGGAGAAAGACGCTGATTGCCTGATGGGTGTCAGGGTTGATAAATACTACGCAAAATGTGGAAGCATAGCGTGCGCTATTACCGAACTCGCATAAACAGACGCAGCGCAAACTGCGCTAGTGTTAGTAAATTAGGCCCTCTGTGTTCCCCAGCTCGTCTCTAACTGTGTCTGTCTGCTGTCTGCTGCTGAGCAGGTAGAGTACAGAGGCTTTATTGCTGAAAACAGCTGCTGCTGCTGTTGCTGCTGGAAACAACGCTATGAGAGTGGTGAGAGTGAACCAGAACAGAAGCTGTGAGTTGAACAATGCGCTGAAACTATAAAGCCCTGTGAGGGTTTTCTGGGTTCGTCACTATGAGCAATCCTTTCATATTTCCCATAGTAATTAGATCAATTGTGAAGCTTTAAGGGGTCAGGTCCAGTGAATTCACCTGTCAATCATGGACACACAAATTCATATGAAAAGCAAAGTTATTTGTTTCTGCCTGTAAAGCAGATAATGAATAGCAAGTGTGTGTGTTTGTAGGAGAGATCATCAGGAGCACACTGTGAGTCTGTGTGTCACATACTGTATGCACACATGCACACCTACTGTACACATTCAGACCACACTCACCTCTGTATCCTGCAGTGTGCTCAGATAATCAGGGACAATAACTTCCACGTCTTCTTTGACTTCCTGTGAAACACTCTGTGGCACCTTCAGAGGGACATCGTCCATCCTGCTCCCACACACACACACACACACACACACCGTTTGACTTTTGATTCTTGTAACACAGTGAAAGTAGCAGGACCAGACAGTATCAGTGGGCGGGACCTCAAACTGTGTGCTGACCTTTTTAGTCTGTAGAGGACTGAGCACTGCTAAGGACAAGGGCAGACTGCAGCGTATCATCCGCCCTGCTCAGAAGGTGATTGGCTGCAATCTACCGTCTCTCCAGGACCTGTAGGCGGGCAGGAAAGATTGTAGCCGATCCCTCTCACCCGGGACACAAACAGTTTGAACCCCACCCTCTGGCAGGAGGCTGCGGCCCATCAGGACCAAAACCTCACGCCATAAATACAGTTTCTTCCCTTCTGCAGTCAGCCTCACCAACAAGGCCACCGCCCTACCCGTGTGCGTGTAGCAACAGTGACCGAGTCAGACTCAGCTGTCTGAGGGGCAGGGCTCCAGCTGCATGTGGGGTTGCACAGGAAGTTCTCTAACAGGTAGGGAAGCCGTTACAGCAGTGTCTCCACTGGGCCACCATACAGGGCATCCAGACGACACTTTTAATGTTATTTTACTCCAACTCCAACAGTGTGTCATGAGAAGCTGAATTCCATCCTAAAAGTAGAGACATTTCTGTCCTGTACACTGTAACCGCAGATGAAAGAATGTTGTGTTCTTGATCCTGGGAATAAATAAATATTATAATGATGTATAATGCTATATATCAGATCATCACAGACTGTAAACAGTGAGAGAGAGAGAAGCTACTGTTTTTAGCGTGATTATGTGCTAACATGGTGAAGGAAGGATGGAAATGTGAATATCAACAGGAAGGCTTCCACCGTTTGGCACTGAAACAGCCAATCAGCATGATTCCCTCTCTGATGTCATCTGCAGCTTCAAACTGTCCTCTCCCACTAGTCCTCCACACACCACTGAAGAAGAGCTCAGCTGACAACATGAGTAGAAGATAAAGGAACTGTCCAATTGCACACGGTACACCAGGTGTTATTGACTTTGTGCACGCTGAGAAAAGCTGAAAGCTAAATCAGACTTACTATATATATATATATATATAAAGCCTGTCTGCTCACACGCTGGCCTTCTATATTGGTCCAGTGGGTTACACAATGCTGAGATGTGTGTGCAGGGAACATGTGTGTGTGCAGGGAACGTGTGTGTTAACCAGAAGGCTACTGTATGTTTAGCTGATCACATGTCGGATCGTTGAACACCACAACAGCACCAGGCCAGATGGTCCGGGACGTCCCACAGCACAGAGGACAGATAAGCTCATTGTGTTGTCTCTGACGTGCAAAACAGAAGCTGCACAAACAACATGAAACGCTTGTGACCACTCCCCGTTTGGCCCGCACAACTTCACTAACGGAAAGCAACACACGGAAGACACAAACACTAGACATTCTTCTCCTCTATCCCCATTGTATACAGCAAGTCCTGCAGTAAACCAAACATGTTCCACAAAACTAAATGTTTTCCTGAATCAAAAAAGAAAGCTGTATTGTGAACTTAAATAACAGTGATTATCCCAATTTTCACTGTTGTTTGTGTTTTATTTTATTGCGTTTGGGGTATTTCATTCTATACATTTTTTAATTGTGGTGCTGACTTTAGGTTTGCCTTCGTGAACCATTTGTGTGTGTGTGTGTGTGTGTGTGTGCGCGCGCGCCTTTTGAAATAAAATACAATGTATAGCCGTGGTCCTGCTGCACTCCCTGCTACACCCTGCTATGCTGTGCTGTGCCATGCTACGTCCTGTAACGCCCTACAGTGCCCTGCTATGCCATGAACTACTACGACTTCTATTTCTAGTCACTGTTCCATTATCTTTATTGTGACTGTTATTGCCACTGTTCATCACACCACCAACCGGCACCGTCAGACACCGCCTACCAAAAGCGCGGGTCTGTCCGAGGTTTCTTCCCAAAAGGGAGTTTTTCCTTGCCACTAAATGCTTGCTCTTGGGGGAATTACTGGAATTGTTGGGTCTTTGTATATTATAGAGTGTGGTCTAGACCTACTCTATCTGTAAAGTGTCCCGATTTGATACTATAAATAAAATTGAATTGAATGGAATTATAGCACAGCCAAATCTTTCAATAACCTTTGTGTTCCAGTAAGTTGTAGACTTGTAGATTTGAATGATGTAATAAAACAAATGTGCGCTCACCTGTGTAGTGTAGTGTTGTTGTTGCCGTCAGAGCGTTAGTTTCCTCTCAGCGGTGTGTGGAGCTCAGACTGACTGCAGTTCAGATTAGAGAGCCAGTAATCTACTGACTCCCAGTAACCTGCATCAGGTGATCCACACAGGAAGTCAACAAAGAAAGCAGAAGGTCCCACTGCTGAATACAGGAAGTGATGTAAGGCTGGCTGGAGTCAAACACTGTGATATTCTTTGATTACTTATTAGGGTTCAAACCCTGAAAGGGTATAACTCTATTGAGTTTGTGCCGTTAATTATTATTATTAGTATTATGTGTTGTCTAATGCCAAATTACCGGAAATAGTGTGCAATGGCTTCACAAGAAAGTTAAGCCCCACCGGCCACATGGAGGCATGTGCTCTATAAAAAACAGAATCATCCGCCATGATGGACCTTTGCTAATACAAGTCATCCATAAGTCCATGAACAGTTGGTCCAATCATCAACCATTTTGGAAGAGACATCTGACACAAAGAGCTAAGAGTGCATACCACGCTTTATTCAAATGAGTGTTGAGCAATTATTGGGATGCTGTATCCACGGCAATCGTGAAACAGGTGTGTGATTGGTCTCGCTCCTGTTTTAGACAGAATGAAACCAGCTGATGTGACTTTGCTCTTGGCGGCTTTGATTCGGACCATGGAGCTGCTTCTTCTGCTGGCTGAGAAAGGCTTCCAACCCATTAGTATTGTGTGACAGCAGGACACAGGCCAATGTTAAGTTCTATTGGATAATGAACCACATTGCATGCCACAACATACACAGAAAACATGATAAAACATAATAACAGTCATATTTTAAGTGTGACTTTCAGCAGGACATGAGCTGATCCATTTGTCCAGAACATGACTGGACAAATTTCTCCCATTTCACGACTGGACAGATTTCTCTCCCATTCAATGATTCTGGTGATTTTCTTCAATGCCATGACAATGGGACTGAAAGGGTTAACCCAACACTTGGTGCTCATCAGACCCTTTTCTATGACAGTTAAGCACTATTATCACGGGATTAGTATCATCTGGGGACCTTGTTTGATTTAGTAATCACACCCCCACACAGTTTCATGTGGAGCATTTGCACGGGATAATCGAAACCTGCTTTTACTCAAATTTACTGACTTATCTGTTAAGAGTCGGCTACCGTACGCCCGCATAGGACAGCAAGGGCGAGGCCGCTGCGCTGCACTTGGGTCAGGGTTGCGTATCTTTTTGGGCCAGGCCTGGTAGAGGCATTGCCATATATAAAATCGACCAACAGATCCCGTTGCTCTGAACGGAGACCAGTGAAGGATATTAGAAGCACTTTTCCGGTGATTGCTGAGCAGCCTCCAACTGAGCTCGAAGACGTAGATGTGAAGTGAACGTGTCTGAAAGTTGTAAGTCTTCTGGTAGCTGTGCCAAGAGAAATCTCAATCATTCCGAATCTCGCAGAGACGGAGAGTGTAGATATATGTAAGGAGATGACATAGGCACAGGCTAATTATTGCTAACATGCTAGTTAACATTAGTAATAAAACTTAAAACGTTAATGTGAGTCGAAACTGCCTGCGAGCTTCTCCTGTACTATACGGTAATTCCTCTACTATGCGACAGTGAGTCGCGTGGTTATGACACAATCGTTAGCCTATTTTTACAAAAACGTCTGCTACGGAGCCATAACGTGGGGTACAAGGTAATGGAGCCTTTTATACATTGTCGTCTTTCTTTAGAAATAAAAAATGGACAAACAGGGTCTTTAAACGCTTCAGATGTAAAGTTATTCGCTGTCAAAGTGACGTCAAAATGAATGGCAGTCAATGGAATGGTAACGGGAAGTGATGGCTTGTTGGCATCAAAATGGCGCCATAGGAGGTACGCGTTCCGAGGCGAAGCTTACCCCCTTGGGTAGAGGTTACCAGAGACACATCCCCAATCATCCACGCCATACAGCACACAGCACTTCGGACGAAGCCACAGGGAGTGCATCGACTCGGAGATGGAGGTCTATGTTGGGCAGTGTTTCAGATTAGGTAGATCATTAAGGTGGCGCCCACAGCTCCCCACCATCCCATACCGTATTCGCGAGAGGGATAAAAAGGCGCACAGAAAACATAAACCATGAAAAAATTATATACAACCCCGCCAAATCACAGACACGTTGTTTCGCACAGGACTAATATTATCATAGGACCTTTGTGTTTGGCGAAATATGGTAGGTCATTTGCGAGGGAATTTTTTATTTTACAAATTAAAAGACATGGGCGAGTCACACAGGATTAAGATCAGAGACAACCTCTGTATTCATCTAGAGATCACCAGGTAATACTAGTCCTGTGTGAATAGGGCTTTGAATAAAGTTGTAAATGTACATTCAGAAAACTCCATAAACAGTAAACAATTGGTGGATTTTAAATGTATCATTGCTACTTACAAAATAACACCACAAAGTACTTTCTAAAAGGAAATGAAGCCAACCTGAAGCTATGCTGTTCATGTGAGATTCAATAAAAGCATATCAACCAGAACAGAAAGAGAATGAACATTATTTATCACCATCCTGTTTTTAAAACCGAAATCTGCCTTTTAGATACCTTTTTACAAGAGTACGTCACTACATGATTGACGTGGATAGCAGGGGTGGAGCCCCAAATCTTTTAGGGTTTTAAAATAATTGCAACATTTTCCAACTTTCTTCTCTCTGACTGGACCGGCAAATCAATGGAGCAGTACTTTGTTTTTGACCGTTTCTCCCCAACTGCAGATCTGATCTGACCTAGTCTTCATTTATTAGATCTGACATAAAAGAGTCTGACAGCTCCAAGACAATAACACATCACATGTTTATTATCTCATTTTCTTATTCAAGTTCAACAGAGGGTTTGGAACAAACAAACTAATATCAACTTTTCTGTTCATTAAAGTCTTATTTCCAGGTCTTCTTCAGCTGGCTTTCTCCTTACAGCTGTGTGCCAGCTGCTGGCTGTTGTCACAGTCACTCGGAGTGGGCCGTGCCACTTGGATCAAAGTGGGCCGTGTCCCTCGGAGTGGGCGGTGTGCAGAGCAGAGGCCCAGGCTTGGTCTGATGGGTCCTTGGGCAGAACCCAACCCTGAGGAACCGGAGAACCGTCTGGATGATCCGCAGGAACCACAAAAGCATCCCACTGTCGCCTGAAAAAAAGAACACACGACCAGTTATTATGTCCTCCTCCAGGTCATGTGATTAGCAGCATGGTAGCAGCAGTGTTGACTAAAGGATTAGTTTCAGGCTCCTGGTGTTGGTCATGCTGCTCGGTCCGCTCTCCATCTAAAAAGAGAGACGGGATACTCAATGGTATCGCTTTATCTATCAAACTACCACACTACCTTACAGAATTTCTCTGGTACTCAGAGGACCATTATCAGACTCGCTCTGCTGACTGGCCTTCACTTCATGTTCGACCCCTGGAACAAATTACTGCACTTTCTTAAAATCAACTCACTTGTGCCTATTGGACAATTTAGAAATCTGATTTTGGACCAACCTTCTACTTGTAATTGCTTTACATAGTTGTATTTCTTTTGCATCCCAAATATCCTAATTTATTTTAAGATAATTTTTTGGGGCTTTTCACTTTATTTAGACAGTGACAGTGGATAGACATGAGAGGGGGGAGAGAGATGGGGGATGACAGGCGGCTTTTCCCTTTATTTAGACAGTGACAGACATGAAAGGGGGAGACATGAAAGGGGGAGAGAGATGAGGGATGACACGCAGCAAAGGACAGCAGGTCGGATTCGAACCTGCGCTGCCGCAGGACTCAGCCAACAAGGGGCGAACGCTCTTACTGGGTGAGCTAGAGGCCGCCCCCCTAATTTATTTATCAAATAATTGTTCCAATTCAAAAAGGTTTTAGTGTCTGTGTTCTTATGATGGTGTGGCTTCCTTTTCTGTGTTTGTAACTCGACGTCATTGTAAATCAGGGCCGCCCCTTGATGATCTGTTGAGTATGAATAAAGGTTGAATTCATTTGTTAGTGTGGTCAATGCCCCATCTGCCAACATGGAGGGGCGTGGCTTATGACCTATACTGCAGCAAAGCCCGTCTACGGATAGCCTTTTCACTCCCTGTTCATCCCCATTGTACCTAATGTGGTTGCAGTTCCACCAGAGTTCCACTGGAGGTGATGGCAGGTGAGTGCAAAATGAATGGGTCTCTAGACGGCTATATTTGTCTCTTTTGCCTGATTGCCGATGAGAAATCTCAGATGTGATTGTACTTTTTGCAAGTTCATCATGGATTATAGGTCGAAAGTTGAATGAACGAGTACTTAGGTCCTTTTGATTTCTTACAGGTTGAGTCGTTGTTGCCCATAACATGCTAGCATTCTGCTAATGAACGCTGATTGGTCAGTGAAGGACTGATTACGACCAGAGATCCCGCTTGACAGCATCTGAAGCGGAACCAGAACGTCAGAGTGAATATTTCGGCGTGGTCTTTAAAACATCAGCAGACCTCTTTCTAGCATGTGTATTGACAGGGAGAGCCCAACCTGTTAGCGGTGTTGTCGATGCCTCAAGAGAAAAAAGGAAGTGACTCAGAGCTTGCCTTAAAGCAGTATATCTATCCAATGACGTCATTGAAATTTTAAAAGGCTTTTTAGAACAAAAACACTTATTATTGTATTTTCTTTGCCTCCCCTTTCGAATGCAACATTCAAATTACTAGACAAAAAATTATATCCTGAGAAAAGTTTTGGAGGGTTATAGCTCCATAGACCACCATTCATTCTGCACTCGCCCGTAAGCGCCCTATAGTGGAACCAGAGTGGAACTGCAACCAGTTCAGACGCGGGAAGTATCCAGAGAGTGGAACTTCTTCCCTTATTAGAAATTCTTTGACTGCAGCCAGCGTAATGCTAGCTTCACTTCTTCGGTTTATACCCTTCACAATAAAAGCCCAACTTAAAGTCTGTGGAAAGCCGCGTAAGCTGCAGCGGGCTACAGGCGTCTATCTGGAAACTAAAACCTCGCCTGCTGGATACTAACGATACAACCAAACTCATTTCCCTGGAGTCAACGAGCACGAGCAGATATCACTGTGTACGTTTGTCACACTCACTTGTAAGATCAATAACGTCACCCAAAGTAAAATTGCTTTATAACCCGCAGAGGCCTAAGCAAGGGACTATTAGGGACGCCTGTTTAAATTACTACTGTAGCAGGACTCTGAGTTCTCTGGCTGTTAGATACTTTAAATAAAAACTAAGACACTGAAAGAGTAGGTTTACAAAAGAACTTGGATCGTTTTTACTGTTTAAGTTTACATTTGGTCCACCAAAAAAAAAAAAAAAAAAAAAAAAAAAAAAAAAAAGTACTTTGGCCACCAGATTTAGGGGCTCGGTGCCAGTGTTTAAACTAATTAGCGTCTAACCCTATTCAGTCATTAAAAAAAGGCAAGTCATGCCATTTTTCCCCCACATGTGTTCCCACATGATTTTATTTAGTTACAGAAGGAAAGCAGAAGCACTGATGAATCGAGCCCTTTCTGGGAATTGTTGCTCTGTCCTGTTTGGGCTACCGTAACACTGTCTTATGATTGTTATTATGCCACAGTGAAGCGAAGATGAAAACCAACCTGATATGTAGCAGAGCGTGCAGAGAGCGCTCGGCCTCGGTGTAATACTGTCTGAAGGGCTGCAGCACAGAGTCGGCAGGAAGCTCATCTGAGAAACAAACAATATAAAACACACGTGTATAAAAACACACACACACACACACACACACACACACACACACACGTGTAAAACACACACACACATGTGTAAAACACACACACACACACGTGTAAAACACACACACACACACACACACACACACACACACACACACACACACACACACACACACACACACACACACACACACACACACACACACACACACACACACACACACACACACACACACACACACACACACACACACACACACACACACACACACACACACACACACGGGATTGAATCATACTGCTGTTACCTCCAAACAGCATGGCGTCCGCTCTGCGTTTCCTCTGCAGCTGTCTCTCCCGCTCCTTCCTCCCTCGTTTCTCCTGCTCCCTCCTCCTCTCCTCCTCCTGCTCTCCCTCCAGCATCACCATCAGAGCCTTCTCCTCGGCCGAGTACACCGCTGTCCTCCTCTTCATCACAGCGCTCAGCTGCTGCAGGCGGCTGCTGAACGCCTCATCACAGGAACGCTCCGTCACGATACCTGCAGCACACACACACACACACACACACACACACACACACACACACACAGTTACACACACAGTTACACACACAGTTACACGCTTGCGCCGTCACCATACCTGCAACAATCTCTCACTCACACACACACACAATCACCATACCTGCAACAAACACACACACACACAGTTACAGGCTTGCGCCGTCACCATACCTGCAACAATCTCTCACTCACACACTCTCACGCACACACACACACACACACACACAATCACCATACCTGCAACAAACACACACACACAGTTACACGCTTGCGCCGTCACCATACCTGCAACAGACAACCAAACAAACACACAATGATGACATTATGAACTGACAGAGAGAGAGAGTGAGAGTGTGAGAGAGAGAGAGGAGAAGGATGAATCTAAACTTGCACTGGTGTGTTTTTCGCGGTCACTCTCACCTTTCCTTGACGCTGCCTCTTTCCTCAGTCTGCGCAGCTTCTCCAGAGACCTCAGGACTTCCTGCATCCTCTTCACGTCTGCCTGCTTCTTCCTCACCTCGCAGAGGACAGAGTCTGCAGCCAGCTTCAGCTCCAGCTCCTGAACACACACACACAAAAACACATTTGAGAAAAATGGGCTAATTTGAATGCTTTTACAATAATATTTGAATAAATATCCCCAGACATCAACTGTCAACAGTTACAAAAATAGGTACAAATGATGCTTTGCATGCCACAAACTTCCAGAACAGAGGCACAAACCTAATTTCTTAAAACCAGGGCAAAACCAAATCAAAACTATCTGCACGGTTAGATACAACTGCACGGGATTCTCTCCGTTTCAGTTGAATCACAAAAGTACAGTAAAATGTTAATCTCAATATGTCCGGAAGGAAGGCAGATGTAAGTGAGCAGACAGGAGGCCTAACTTTAGTGATACTAATGTTGCTCTGCGTCTGCAGGCTGTGGCAACCCTAGGATAACATGCGTGAGTTTGCTTTATATTTCTCCTGTGCCCGTGTAGACATAACATGAGTACATGTTGAATCGTCTGACACATCCGTACTAACCTTCTTCCTTTCTTCCACTAGGCGGATCTGCTGCATCCTCCATGTGTTTATGGCAGCCTCTTTGTCCGCGATGCGCTCCTCTCTCTCGGTCTGCTCCAGCTGGAGCTCCCTCCTGGCTCTGCGGAGCCGGGCCCTCCTCTTAGCAACACGGGATACTTTAGTTTTCCAGCTCTCTAAACACTCACTGGCACCGAGGACTGCCAGTCTGTCCTGTAGCTCTCTTTTCACCTGTAAAGCCTTTAAATAAGAGTTGGCCCAAACACACTCATTCTCCACGTTGTTCCTCAGAATTTCACAGGACTCTGCCAGCTGGGAGACAATGTGAGCTGCCCCGTACAGAGCCGCTCTCAGCTCCGCGACAGAGCTGCACGGGGCCGCTCTCTGCTCCGGGACAGAGCTGCACGGGGCCGCTCTCTGCTCCGGGACAGAGCTGCACGGGGCCGCTCTCTGCTCCGGGACAGAGCTGCACGGGGCCGCTCTCAGCTCCGCGACAGAGCTGCACGGAGCCGCTCTCTGCTCCGGGACGGAGCTGCACGGAGCCGCTCTCTGCTCCGGGACAGAGCTGTGGGGCGTCTTGTGCCGGGCCTGTAGGCTCTTGGAGTTTTGTTCTCTGTCTTGTAGGAAGCGTGCGAGCCACTGTTGATCCTGCCTCCTCTGAAGGACCGTTTCATCCTCAGGAATCCGGTCATCTTTACCCTGCGGAGGAAACCGAGCTCCACTCGCAGAGAAATCCTCATAGTGGTGCTGTTGTTTCTGACTACGGTCCGGGGCATAGCCCGTAGCCTGAGGACAGGGTCTTAGCTGCGGGGGAAACGCTCCCCTGCTGCTGTATATGTTTACCGGAGCGCTGGGCACCATGTTAGGGAAGTGTCCGGGCGGCGGACAGCCGAAAGGAGGCGGGGGTACGGAGGGGTCAAATCCATACGGAAGGGCCAAGCCGGGCCCTCCGAAACTTCCTCCTCCGGGAGACTGTGCTGGAAAATCGCACCTAAACCCATACGGGTGAGCGTCATACCCCTGGGAAGGAGTCCACGGGGGAGCAGTGTGGCCCGGCTGAGTACTGCTCGGCGGGGCTCTGTTCGCGCTGTAGCCGCCACTATAGACAGGAGGCGGCTGGGTGTCTGACGAGGCGGGCTGATACATGTTGTCCATGGCGCGTAAAAGACTACACCGAATCTACTGTTATGTACGATACTAAACAGCTTACTCTTTCTCTTAACTCTTCACAAGAGCATTGTTAAGCTACCGTCGTTTCTTCTTCTTCTTCTTCTTCTTCTTCTTCTTCATGGTTTATTGGCGGTTGGCAAACCAATTACAGGCGCATTACCGCCACCAACTGGACTGGAGTGTGAACGAGAGATAAATGCAGAAAAAACCAACGGAAAACAAATAAAAAACGGGATTCTCTTTACTATTCAATTTCTCTTAAAAACGTAATAATGTTATGACATGCCTTGGTTGCTGTTGTGGAGGCTTTCTCTCTGAAGTGTCTGTAAGGTGCTTTCTTTCTCTGGGTTTGGTATTATGTGTTCAACTGTTTCCATCTGGTTGAGTGTGTGCATTTTCCAGTTGGGTGTTTGCCTCTTTTATATCATGAATAATTGAGAATATGACCGATTCGGAGACGAGTGGTGATATTTTCTTCCCTACGTTTACAACCCACCTTCCTCCCGCTCCCATCACGGTCTATGACCCATAGACAGTATCAAGGCCGGTCTTTGACAGTATGATAATCATGATGATAACGGTTTTGTCGTTTCTTCGTTCTTCCTGTTTTCGGCAGCTTTTATAACTTAAGTACGTTACATCACCAACAACCAGCTGTGGCGGAAGATGGTAGCCTACTGCAGCACATCAAGGGGGTAAGCGATCATCCGGAAGGCGTAGCCTACCTCCTATGGGGAGATTCTAAGGCTAACAAGCCATCACCTGCATTCCATTGACTCCCATTCATTTTGGCGTCACTTTGACAGCGAATAACTTTACATCTGAATCATTTAAAGACTCTATTTGTCCATTGTTTATTTCTAAAGACAATGTATAAAAGGCTCCATATGGCCCCGTAGCAGGCATTCTTGTAAAAATACGCTAACGATTGTGTCATAACCACGCAACTTTCTGTCGCACAGTAGACAAATTACCGTATAGTCAGGAGAAGCTCGCAGGCAATCGGGGGGACGTGGAGGCATACAGTCAAGGGAGAAGCCCAAAGAGAGTCCATGAAAGCACCAGAACAAAATATTTCAGCAACGTTTTGATGGATTGGAAATATTTCGGTAAGCAAAATTCGGAATGATTCAGATTTCTGTCTTCTGGCAGCTACCAGAACGTTCAGACAGGCTATCCTAACCTTAACCACTCAAGGCCAATGCCTAACCCCAACCAAACGAGCTGCTTCGTAGGGCGGGCCTTTCCTAGAAGTTACTAGGGTTCCATACATTGACTGTAAAATGAACGGTCTATGGTTCCATAATAACGCACACATGTCTTACAGAACATTTCTCTATTTCAGAAACATTGATGCATCTGTAACTTTTTTTTGTGATTTTAGTGAAAGGTTTCTGTATTAGAATGGTGTAACTGGTGAGCAACTTCGAACTCAATTAGCTGGTGTCTACCCCAACCATTTTTAGTTAGGTCATTTAACTTTTTGTGGAAAAACATATATTTTTTATAATTATTATTCAGAGCATTATTATCCATCTTGAAATATGTCTGAGGAGATCTTTAAACTGCACCTCGAACAACTGTCACAGTGAAAAGCTGCTTACACACTTCAATAACACTTCAATTATAGTAAATACAATAAATATCATCAATCTGCTCTCACTGGCACCACAGAGAAATTTAAAGTCTATTAAACACTCAGCAGTCAGTAAAACCAGCAGACCAGGGACGATCACAGACATTTTGGGCGGCATGGGGCTCAAGGGGAGAAAACAAAGGCCTAATAGTTAATAAATAATTATTTATTAGAAATTGAAACTAAACGTTAAATATATTAACACAACTCTGACTACCTTAAGAACTTATTTTATTTCCCTTGCGCAATTGTTCAGTAGATTTAATAAATACTCAACAAAATAATCAGTTCACACAGAGACTTTTTAGTATTCACCAGGTTATTCACAAACAGCAAAGGAAACTATATGCATGTTTTCAATGCTACTAGTTTCAAATATATTTAGAATAAGTGACAGAACCAAGGAGAGGGAAATAGTTTAACTAATAATTTGTTTAATAATAAATAAATCATTTTAATTATTTTGGTGTTATTGGAATAAATAACACTTCAAATAATCTTTTTGAAAAATCTCACGCAGTCAGTCTGCTGTTTCCTCTTTCTCTGTTCCTCCGACAATGCTTTCCTAGCTTTCTGCTTCTTTTTTGCCGGCTCAGCCATGACGATAGTGTGGAAAAACTCCATCACTACCTTGTTCTTATAGCTAGCCGGTTCCTGTATGTGTGCAGTGCCTAAAGCAATTTGTTACATCGCGAGACCTGATATCATGCGATACTTCCTGACGCTGAGGCCGTAAGGGTTGTTTTTCCGCACACAGGCGCTAGGGGGAAGCGAGATGACCACCATTCAACCCGAAAAAAGTCATATAACCATTCCAATGACTCCAAAGCTGTTCAGTTAAGGTAAATAAAAAAAAAAAACGGCATAGTTCCCCTTTAAAGCAACACTAAAGAACTTTTCCCACTTCCCACTTCTTTTCCCACAAGGTTGGAAGCAAAATTGTCCATTACATTACATTATGCAAGTTTGCCAGATCGGGTAGCGGATCTGTAGTTCGAATGAACTGGACAACGTAATGTAATGGACAATTCCGCTTCTAACCTGTAGGGGGACGGAAGCGGGAAAAGTTCTTTAGTGTTGCTTTAATGCAGGACACTTTTTACACGTTGTGGTTAATTTAGAGATTTTTTGTCCATTTTGCTTCCATGTCTTCTTTTACTCTAATGGGAAAACAACTTCCACAATACACATTTAGATGGTATTTGTTTAGGCTGCATCTTGTAGGAAATATTTTGTGGAAAATGTGTGTAGAAATCATGAGTGTCTTCGTTCTCTCCTCTTCCTGACAACCTGTGAGAGAAAAGCCATCTGACCTGATAAGTTTGAAAGGGAGTAGCTCTTCCTGAGTATCAATGAGAGGACTATCTGACTCTATATTAAAGGGAGCACCAGGCCGGGTATAATAATTGAGCTGATTAAAAAGACTCTCAGATCGGGGGGAGCAGAGAGCGAAGCCACTGTGTGATCTGTATTTTGCAAATAACTGAAAGGTAAGATTCAGGTCATAGGATGATTTTGGCTCACATCACTCCTAGGTCAGCAGAAAAGATAAGACACACAGATGTGTCAGTAATATGAACATCATAAAACAATTTGTAGATCTAATTTGTAGATCTAAGACAGTAATGAACTGCTGTTTGGCCTAGGAGTGGGGAGAATCAATGTGTTTCATGCATGGCGTGAACATCGCGGAAGGGGCCGAAGGACCGGACAGCAGAGCCAAGAAGACCTGGACTATATCCAACCGATAACAGCACCAACAAGCATGGGCAGAGAAAATGTATAAGAGTACGAGGGTCTGGGTAGCGGGCACGAGTTCCCGGGGAGACTGTCTGTTGGTAGGGCGAGGGAGATGGTCTTGATGGAGAACTGCCTCCATATGCATATATATTTACTTGCAATATCATTTCACTAAAGCTTGTTATATTTTAACTAAGCAAATCCTGAGTTTTATTTCTGATCTACCAGTCAACCGACACTTAAATCTTAAAGGTGTGAGGTGTAGTGACCTTAATTGGAGTCAGATTTCGTCTGGCCTTTTTGGGCCAGACTAGAAATGGTAAAAACGGTCACATTTTTTTACCTTCAATCTG
This sequence comes from Perca flavescens, assembly GCF_004354835.1. Lineage (NCBI taxonomy): Eukaryota > Metazoa > Chordata > Actinopteri > Perciformes > Percidae > Perca > Perca flavescens. The sequence continues at coordinate 11,695,160 of NC_041331.1, forward strand.
TAGATTTCTTCTAAATTAATCTTTAAACTTAACATTTAAGGGGGAAAGACTATTAACTCATTAACTGGGCCTTGTCAAATGTTAGTTAATTGCCTAATTTGCTTATGAATGTGGCGATTGTGATGAGGTTATTAGACACAGATTTTACTGTAGCTGTTCACCTGGAGTGTTTCCATTAAGTAGGCTACAGCACATGCCTGTATGGCCATGATGCCTCTGCTAACTTATTACACAAGCTATAACTATTTGTTTTGCCTTATTATTATTGGCTAATTAGCTGCAAACTCGAGGCACTGGCTGCTTAGTCTTTTGTTCATCACCGATCACCTCCACACAAGCCAAAACTTTAAGTATCATCTCCCTACAAAATATTTAGATTTTTTAACTCAACAAATACATTTGTTTGACAGGGAAGCGGTGTTCACAGGTATACAATACAGGCCAAAAGTTTGGACACACCTTCTCATTCAATGCATTTCCTTTATTGTCATGACTATTTACATTGTAGATTCTCACTGAAGGCATCAAAACTATGAATGAACACATATGGAATTATGTACTTAACAAAAAAGTGTGAAATAACTGAAAACATGTCTTATATTTTAGATTCCTCAAAGTAGCCACCCTTTGCTTTTTTGATAGGGCTGCAAGCCCTTGGTGTTCTCTCAATGAGCTTCATGAGGTAGTCACCTGAAATGGTTTTCACTTCACAGGTGTGCTTTGTCAGGGTTAATTAGTGGAATTTTTCCCCTTATAAATAAAAAGGGTAGCTACTTTGAAGAATCTAAAATATAAGACATGTTTTCAGTTATTTCACACTTTTTTGTTAAGTACATAATTCCATATGTGTTCATTCATTGTTTTGATGCCTTCAGTGAGAATCTACAATGTAAATAGTCATGAAAATAAAAAGGAAACGCATTGAATGAGGTGTGTCCAAACACCAAAAACTGAGTGTCCCAAATGATGAGGGTCTTATTTGAGACATGTTAAGGTTAGGATTAGAGTAAGGGTAGCACAGGTGGTTTAGCAGGTTCATAATTAATTAAGGACATTCTATGGGGAATTTGGGACACTAAACTGCACATATACCGTTTGTACTGTAAGATGTATAATATAATGGCTGGCAAATGTGTTAATTATCATAAGTAAAAGTCTGACACTGACACATGATCAGTAGGCACACAGAGATATTCCATATCCCATGCTAAACAGAATTCTAACACATCATGGATAACAGCTACTGGATGTTTGTCTGCGCATGCGTAAACGTAGCCTTTACAGCCTGACTGCAAACCGTTACAAAAGGTTACAGCACTGTACAATGTAGCAAAGAGGTTCCAAACCATTATTGAAACCGTCTCTGACTGTAGCTAGCTAACATCCATGGTGTAATGTGCTAACGTTGGCTTGTGACAGACACGCGGACACGCAGGCAGTCAGACAGGCAAGCAAGCAGCTGTGTATTGTTTTGTAGGCGGTGGCAGATTTGCGGAAGTGTGGGAAGCTGTAGCGATAGTCATATGACCAGGCAGGCAGCCGGAGGAAATGCTACCTAGATATGGATAAAATCCCTCGGACACGGTGACTAACATCCACAACGAACACGGTAAAAGTAGCCATAAATCATATTTAGGCACAGTCAATAACTTTATCTATATTAGGTCATTGAGTTATCGCCGTAACGAGTGTTAACGGCCACATACTGTTGATTTTTATCTTCAACGTTACCAGCGCACACCGACAGCTAGCAGTTCAGCTAATATAACTGCGCCAGGTGTTTGTCTTTCTCTAACGCCAACAGCGGAATTAGTCAACAGGTTAGCGGTTTAAGTCACTGTATTTCCTGACTGTCTGTGTCCTCATATGGACAGATTAAAGTGTCTCCTGACTATAACTGTATAATGTGTGTCCCTCCAGATGGACGAGATCAAAGGGTCTCCTGACTATAACTGTATAATGTGTGTGTCCCCAGATGGACGAGATTAAAGTGTCTCCTGACTATAACTGTATAATGTGTGTGTCCCCAGATGGACGAGATTAAAGTGTCTCCTGACTATAACTGGTTCAGAAGCACAGTGCCGCTGAAAAGAGTAAGTACCTCATGACTTGTAATCTGTGATGCTAATCCATAATCACTGCACATGAACACATAACATGTGTAATAATGATTTTACAAACACGTAGAAATATGGAACTAAACATTACCCAAAAAAGCAATATGCCAAGTAAATAGTAGAGATGGCCCGTTACCACTTTTTTGATTCCCGATACCGATTCCGATACCTGAACTTGCGTATCGGCCGATACTGAGTACCGATCCGATACCAGAGTGTCATATATTTTATTATATATTTTATTATGTTTTAACAGCTGTATACTACTATCCCCGTATGGATGTGATATGATTTCTATCTTTGTTGTCGGTCTGGCTCAGGTTAAACTCTTTGTGAAACATGAACAAACACAAACAATGAATGCCCCAGAACTTTCTTTTATTCTCCAGTTTGACAGTCAGTCAGTATCGGAGCCGATACCGATACTGGTATCGGTATCGAAACATCTCTAGTAAATAGACAAGACAAGTCAGGATTATTATTTGGCCTGATGTGTTATGTCAGTAATAACAAAGCGCCGCTTTTAATCATATCAAACCCATAACTGGTTGATCATTTTCATGCAGCATGATCACATTTGCATATCTGTCTGATTACATCACGTGTGTGTCTGTCCCATGACGTGTGAGTCCAGTGTTGCCACATTTCACTGACACCAAGTAGTCCAAACAAACCTGCCCAGTCTTAATTTTCTATTTCCAATTAGGAAAGGTGTTTTTGTCCAGCATTAATGTATACTGCCGTACTATGATACTAGATTTTTATAAAGTCCGTAGTGAGCAAACTGATGCTGATTTTCTTCAGTGAACAGACACACATAGGGCTTGGTCGTTAGTGCAACAGTAAAGGTTTTACCTCCGTAACATCATTAGATTCTATTAGATTAGCTCAGCAGCCATTAAGTATGTATGTTATGGTTCAGTGTTTCCGCTATATACATTTATTAGCTGTAGAGAGGCACCGATTGACCGGCTGGTGAACGGAATTGGCTGATTTTCACGTGATCGGCCATGACCGGCAACCGGCCGGTCAGTCTGACGTATGCCGATTTTATGCCGGTCAAATGCACTCGGGTGCTGCATGATTAACATCGCACAACATCAACATCACACGTGCACACGCAGGGTTTCCGCTATATGCATGTAGCAGTGGTGCCCAATACAACGGTATTGTTCATATTTATGCACAATGACAAATAAAGCAAACTTGCTAAAAAAGGAACTACACGCTGTTTTCAGGTAACGTTACTGTTGATGTTCAAACATGCCTGTGTGTGTGTGTTTTGAGAAATATCAAGGCTTTATTTATTTTAATTTGTTATTTATGTTTTCATACAGAAGTTTAGTTTGCTAAATATATCACATTTCTTTAGTTGGATATTGGATGTGAAAAGAAGGAAATGGTTCTTCCATAACATTGCACTTTAGATGTGTGTGAATTTCCCACACCAGGAGTAATTTGTATAGTTCTGTTTTATAGTCATCGATTATCTGTTTAAAAATTTTCTATTAAAGAAAAGATAGAAAATAAAAATTTGTGTGTGCTGTAAAGTGGTTAGAAAAAATGTAATCGGTATCGGCAGTTCAAACTCAATGAAATTGAAATTGGCCTAGAAATTTGTAATCGGTCTATCTCAAATTAGCAGCGGTCCGCCATTACAAAATTGTTGCTAACGTTAGCAAATAAGCCCACTGACGGCAACGTTATTGTTCATATTTTGCCACAATGTTTAGCAATGACCGTAGTAGTGGTCATAGTGAAAATGTGATCCGAGATGGACATTGCAAAATGTATCTGGACAAAGGACTCCAACATGGATGCCAATGTTGTTAAATTCTCCTCAATTACGGGTCACATCACTGCTGAAACTTAAATTTGTTGGTGTCTCTATTCTAGTATTTACAGTAGCCATCCACCTGCTCCTCCAGGGAGCGTGCATTTATGCTGTTGTTGGTTGTGTGCCAGGAGGCTGTGACTGTAGTAACCATGCTGTAATGTTATGCTGTTGAGAGCAATAAGTAAATGGATGAAACAAGCAAAAAGAGCACTTTGTTGGACATTAACAGCAAAGTTTCCAGTTATGTTGTAAAAAATAACCGGAAATGTTTGACTGTAGTGCTACTATAGTGTTTTTTGAAAATGAAAGCATGAACTGTTATGGAATTTTCCTTTGCAGCAGGGGAAAGAGTTTGAGAGTTTAGTAAATTGAAACACATAAGACCGACTGAGACTAAAACCAAGTTGGGTTTTTGTATTTTATTAAAAAACATATATATTTGCAAATAGGATCAACATGATTTCACAAAAGGCCGCAGCCCAGTGTGGAGTCAGTTTCTCAAATGAGTGCACAAGAACACTAGGCTTATATGCATCTTCAGAGTGACAACACACACGCACTTGGATTATTATGACGCTACAATTTTGACAGGCAATCTGATACAAATGAAGACAATCAGATGAATACAAGAGACATCTTGGAGCCATCTCACCTCCTCCTCCCTGTAAGACTTTCACCCCCCAGTTACATCTTAACTGGCATGGGAAAACTAGAGATAGTTTTAGGGTGACCTTGTACTTTAATCGGTTCAGGCTCACATAATGTTCCAGACTGCATGTCTCACAAAGTTAGAATGAAAATCTACATGTGGAAAATGAGATAAACTCTTTCAGCATTTGTGAGAGCAGTAAAGTAGAAATAAAACATAAAAATATAAGGAATTGTGCTTAAATGTAATTTTGCCATTACATTCCACCCTTTTGATTACAACCTAATCACAATACACAAATTACTTTAATGATTACATATATTTTTTGCAGATAGCGTCGTCCATGTCTTCTATTGTCAGAGGTTGCTAGCACTTGACAAATCGTTGGAAACAATCTTTACCATTGTTTCGTGTGTGTGTGTGTCAGTGTGTGTGTGTGTGTGTGTGTGTGTGTGTGGTCCCCTTCTTGGCTGTTTTGAGCCTCTGTAAGAAGGAGCATTTAAACACACTGCTTTTCAAAGTTTGATCTATGTCATCATTGATTCAAAAATATTGCTTAAATGGGGTTAGTCAATTAAACAAGGTTCATACAGATAGTTATAGTAAACATTTTCTGTTACCACCAATATTCCATTAAAAATATGTACTTAAGGTACAAAAAAAACAGCAATATCAAAAAGTCCTCACATTTTTTGAAACTGGAAACGATCAAAGCAGTTTTTCTGTCAATCAATTAATTGATTTGGCAACTAATCATTTCAGTTGGACTTGTAGGCCTGTATATTGGTCGGGCAGTTTGATGACAATAAAACATATTTCATACACATATGTTTGTGTACAAAAATCCTAATTCTTTTTAACCCAAATATGTCAGATTACATATAGCATCTGTAAGCATTTGACAAAATTCTGATACAAATTTTTTTGTCTTTGAAATCCAAATTAGTTATTCCTAAAAATGACATAATTTGTCTTTGAAATCAAAAACCAACTGTTTGTTTATCACCTATATGAATTTCCCCAGTGTGGGCTAAATTCCCTCAGATGAAAGCAAGAAGTAGATCAAATATAATTGACTTCCGATTGAAAGTAACTGTTAATTTGAACTCCTATACAATCCATCAATAGGAGACCTATTATCCTAATTCAAAAGTACTTTTAGCTCTCTGGTACCAGCAGGAACTGGCCTGAAAGGCAACTTCTTGTTTTTTCTAAACTTTTAGGCATTTGAGTCAATTCAGGTTTCTATGTTGGTGTGCTGAAAACTCAGAGACACAAGGCCTTGTGTCAGACTCCTCCTCGCTGGACACGCCTGCTGTAACCTGAGCCAGTCTCTCATAGACTGGCATCCAGTGCACTTCTCTATCTCTCTAAAGCTCTTGTTTCCTCTAAGCTTTTCCTGACTGAATTGTTATCCCTTCTATTTATAAAGTATACTAGTATATTATATATTATTATCTTTATAGTATAAAAGTATTATCTTTTACTGTTTATAAGAGTTATCTTTAACTTATATTTTACTTTTCGTGTAAACATATAAATATGAGAGTAAATATTAAATGAATATGTGTATACCATTGTCTCAGTACATTACTCATAATGTACATCATTAAGCAGTCACATCAACATTAAACATTTTCATTTAGATATTTAGTCTTAATCATATCTCCAAGTTGTTGATACATTTAATCATCATGGTTTCAAACCCCATCTCAGCACTCACACAAAAAATAGTTTACAGATGTTTTATGTCAGACTTTACCTAAAGCCAAAGTTATTTCTATCAAATTTTCATCAATCCAATTCAGATTCGAACAATGAAACGTACTTTAAACATTTCCTGACACATCAACTGAATACCTATCTTAAAAGTAAAAATAAGTACTTCTAATTATCTTCTCCTAATAATGCTTGTATTTTCAGAATGTGAGTCTGTGTGCTACTTAACTTCACAATGTGTCAGATGTGTCGGAGCAGAATGGTCTCTCGCCCCCCCCCTCCTTCTCTCAGTCCGTCTGCTGGTCCGTACCTCCAGACAGTTTTCATCGATCCTGCAGCTGGAGGGGGAGCGAGATGGACGCGACTGACACAAATGAGGCGCCGTGTGGCACAAAACAGAACTCCAAAAAGCATTATTTGTTCTTTTATCAATATTATCACCTGGAAAAATATCAATAATTATAAAACCGCATTTCTTTCCCTCATGCTGGTTTAACTCTATAAAATCCATACAAATTGTGCTAAAAAGGAAACACTGCTTCTGTAATTGTTCTCTTTTAGATTACTTTAACACAACCTTTAAAGTAAATAGTGAAAGTCAATCAAAACAAAACTAAATTTCCTTTTAGAATAGTTTTCAAATTTAAAAAAATTATGTGAACACCCCATTCATTAAACAACCAATTTATTATTGCTACTGTATCCCTTCTATTTGAGGCATGACAAGCTCATGACTCAAAACAACGCAGCACATATAAATCTGTTCAGTGGTTTAGCCATTAACACTGTCCTGTGTTACACAGCAAAACCTGAATAAAAGCAACACAAAATTCAATAAATCATTTCTTTTAAAAGAAAACCATTCACCAAAGTGTTTTCAACGTCAACATCAATTAATTTAGTTTTAACCTATTTCTGATATAGCAAATCAAAATACAAAGTCTTTAGTGCAGTTTTACTGAAAAAAAAACTCACTAGAGTACAAAATTAAATTAACTGTTTTGAGGCTGAAATCTCATATCAACCTGTATTGGTTTCAATATAACCAATAAACTAAGACGAATTAAACAAAAATATGTTGTTTATTTTCTTTTTATCTTTAGTTTGCAACCCAAAATTATACTAACCGTTGTCTGGTAGTTCTAAAAATCATTATGAATTAAAGTTTTTAGGCCTATAGAACAAACCTAAGTACTTCCAATTGACCTCTATTTATCCAATTTGTTACCTGATATGGGAAACATATCACATTCTATAATTGATGACAAAAACTATATCAAAATCATTGCTGAACCATTTACTGTACATGCACAACTCCTATTTTTCTCTTATCTCTGAGTGTGTGTGTGTGTTGCTATGGCCTTGCTGCTCTGTAAGCTTAGTCTACAGTGAGGGTTAACCAATCACCTCACTGAGTGGCTCTGCTGCTCTCATTGTGGTTGTTAGCATGTCATCAGGAATTTGTGCCTTTTGCACTGAGACATAATACGTTACCAGTTGGTCCTCACACAGTGGTGTGTCTGGTGGGTGTCCTCTTTACCCAAGTCCAATGTGTGGAGGTGCAAATAGGATCAACATGATTTCACAAAAGGCCGCAGCCCAGTGTGGAGTCAGTTTCTCAAATGAGTGCACAAGAACACTAGGCTTATATGCATCTTCAGAGTGACAACACACACGCACTTGGATTATTATGACGCTACAATTTTGACAGGCAATCTGATACAAATGAAGACAATCAGATGAATACAAGAGACATCTTGGAGCCATCTCACCTCCTCCTCCCTGTACGACTTTCACCCCCCAGTTACATCTTAACTGGCATGGGAAAACTAGAGATAGTTTTAGGGTGACCTTGTACTTTTATCGGTTCAGGCTCACATAATGTTCCAGACTGCATGTCTCACAAAGTTAGAATGAAAATCTACATGTGGAAAATGAGAAACTCTTTCAGCATTTGTGAGAGCAGTAAAGTAGAAATAAAACATAAAAATATAAGGAATTGTGCTTAAATGTAATTTTGCCATTACAGAACACATGTTATAGCACAAACACAAAACACAAGTATGAACCTGAACATGTTATATAATAGCTCATCTTATAACCTATACAAAACATTGGCAGTGGCGGCCAGAATAAAATCAGTGTTTAAAGTGAATAAAATAGCCTTCCCAGCCTGCACCACAACTACACCTATCCTACATACCTTTCAATTTTGGCTGTATTTTTTGTGTCCCCTTCAAAAATTGCTTTTGAGAAATGTTCTGTTTATTATGCCTGAAACTAATACGCCTCTCACACAAAATATCCAGGTTGAATGTGTAGTTGAATGGGGTAACCCTCCTCTATCTACTGGGCATCGTGACCCAGGTAGCGAGGTGGGTTGGATCAGGGTAGAACTAGGGTTGATTTCAATGTCAATTGCGCTTGACCTGGGTCGCCACCAGATAGGGTGGGACAAATTATGTGATTGGTTTTGAAATGAGAGTGGGGCAGTCATGGGTCGCTGCACACTTTGGAAAAACAACAACAACAAAGATATTGTCTCACTATGCTTCACGCTGGATTTTCACAGGCAGCTTCAACAACAGCAATGTGAACGTATGAAAATAAGTTCAATTTAATTCTCCCGGCACCGCCGCTCTTACAAGACAAACACCTGTCTGCAGACTGCAGTTCAGTGTGGCTGCTGGGGAGTGCGATTCTCTTTTTTTTATTTTTTATTTTTTTAAATAAGTCGTGAAGCCAACAGCAAAGCCCAACTTTACTTTAGATGAAATCAAACAGATCTCCCCTCGTCTTAAAATAGTCAAACATCGATACTAGACTAACCTACTTCCTTTTCTTGTTGCTGCAGTAAATATGCAGAGGAGGAGAAATCACACTCCACAAAATCATCTGAGAAGTCTTTGATGGTTATTTTTTTGTGCTTTGGAAGGTATTCACTGCAAAACAATTAAAAAATGAATTATTTCAGCTACAAAACACATTAGCTCTGCTGTTATACAGCTGGACGGGAGTATGTGATGTTTGCTGTTCACTGAATATGACTTGTAAAGCCCCGCCCATTTATAGAACTTAAGGTAATTGTTATGCAGTGCTCCCAGGTTGACCCAGGTGATTTCTGATGTACCCATGTAGACTGGCTTGGTTTGAATTTCCAAAAGAAGGGTTGAACCCTGATCAGACAACCCTAGCCCAACCCTGGTAGGTGGTGTGAGAGAGGTATACCACTGAAACCTGCTTAAATGACACAAGTTCCATCAAACGTCAGGCCAGTAAATACCAGCCGACCCATTAGACCAGGGCTGGAAAAGTAAAAAAAACAACAAAGAAATCATTTCATATAGATAATATACAACCCTACTACTAACCAGTGACTGGTAAGCTTCTAACAGTATAAAGTTCCTTACAAAGCAGCTTTGCGAGTTATTAAAAATGATTTCTGAAAAAAGGGCTAGATTAAAGCATGCTGTAGTCAGTATTATCGGTACCTACTGTGTAAACAAAAAGCCAGAGTCAAATGGAGGCTCTTAAAGGGTAACTACCGTTTTTCTTTTTCAACCTGGACCCTATTTTCTGTCTGATGGCGCTTACCCACTGCTAGTACCAGCTGTACTCGGCTCGACTCGGCCGCGGTGCCCTGTCCTCTTTACATTGCAGATTTCGTACCGCCTCATGCATGAGGCGAGCGTGGCTGGTCGTCATAGCGAGGCCGCATTAAACTGCCGTGACCTAATGTGACACACACATTGTGACAAATTTTGTTTCAAAAGAAGCTGGAGGCAGCAAAAAAAAAAAAAAAAAAAAAAACGCTGGCTAAACTATTTAAAAATGGCAGGTTTGTTCAGGACAACCCTGTCTGTCGCTAGCAATGATAACGCAGTGATCAGTGACGATTCTATCCGACCAATCAGTAGTCTGCAGGTTTTCACATCACCTTTGGGTATCGCCTCAGCTCGCTTGGGACCTTGACGGATGTAATAGTAAAAAAAAAAAGTACCTGTTGGCAGGTACCAGGGACTTTTTTTCATAATGGAAAACCAAAAAAGACGAGGCGAGGCGAGTCGAGCAGGGACCATATATTTGAAAAACAGTCAGCATCGGGCAAAACAAGCTACAATAAAAGTTCTCGAGGCTATTTTGCAGCGGCTCCGCCACTTTTCCCGTTGCCTCGCGCCGCCCAAGACGATTGTGATTGGTTTAAAGAAATGCCAATAAACCAGAGCACTTTTTTCCCCCCATCCAGGAATGCTGTTCCAGACCCTCCTTTGCAGCGCTGTGGATACGTGTATACCAGTATCGGTATCGGCTCCGATACTACCTAAAACGCTGGTATCGGTATCGGGAAGTACTGGAGTTTATGCACCGATCCGATACCACGTAATAAAGCCCTAAAGAAAATCTACATTAAAGTAGTTTATTTATGTTCTTTTTCCGTTATAACTGCCTGTCAAACTGGAGAATAAAAGAAAGTTCTGGGGCATTCATTGTTTGTGTTTGTTCATGTTTCACAAAGAGTTTAACCTGAGCCAGACCGACAACAAAAATAGAAATCACATCGCACCCGTACAGGAATAGTAGTATACAGCTGTTAAAACATAATGAAATATATGACACTCTGGTATCAGATCGGTACTCGGTATCGGCCGATACGCAAGTTCAGGTATCGGAATCGGTATCGGGAAGCAAAAAAGTGGTATCGGGCCATCTATACATGCAACCAACTGTTTTTTTATTCCTTTTTTTAATGATATAGTTTGTAGGGTTCTGGTCAAATTCTCTTTATCAGTTAACAGTTGATTATTAACATCCCTAATGTGTATGGTATATGTCAGCTGAAGAAACGGAATCAGAAAATATCCAAAGATATGTTTAGAAACCGTGTCACCGTTCTCAACCACCAGAGTCTATTTTAACTCTTGTTGGTCACAGTTGATATAGAAAAAACAAGTTTGAGGAGGGAACCTTATCATAATCAGATTATTTGTACTCTTCAATATAAAAATTTGTATTGGCCTAAAGTGGGGCTGTACTAAACCGATGAAATATATGTAAAATAGAATATGTTTTCACACAGGACTGTGGATTTTGTCATCTATCACTTCCATTAAAAACCCATTCTCACGAGTCGTCTTCATGTTATTAACATGTCCGTGTGAGTGGATCTGTGTGCCATACTGAGACAGTTCTACAGTGAGTTAGATAAACAATAATACAGGTTGTGACTTACATACAAGAATAATTGGCATTACCTTATCTTTGAGAAAACGAAAACCACAACATGTAGTTTCATGTTTTTCCCATGATCCCTGGGAACTTGGTTCAAAGACTAATGTATTTTTATTTTTTTTTAATTATTGGGCAATCTGCTAATTATTTACTTAATCCAATATCTTTAATGATAATCTTTATCAACAAATAGTCCCATGTCAGATCTTGGGACCAGAGAATCCTTCAGAGAGTCATTCTTTACAGAGAAGATGTTTCCTGTAAATTAGCTTCTAGCTAACTGCTACAGCCAGCAAGACTTAACTTGATTATTTAAACCTTTTTACTGTGTGTGTGTGTGTGTGTGTGTGTGTGTGTGTGTGTGTGTGTGTGTGTGTGTGTGTGTGTGTGTGTGTGTGTGTGTGTGTGTGTGTGTGTGTGTGTGTGTGTGTGTGTGTGTGTGTGTGTGTGTGTGTGTGTGTGTGTGTGTGTGTGTGTGTGTGTGTGTGTTGTGTCTGTCGGTCAGTCCTAGACTTTATTAAAGTTTCAAGTCTTTACCATAACTTTAACTAGTTAGTTTCATTACGTTTCTTCTGGAAAGCTTTGCAGCAACCATTGCATGTGTGGTCCCCATTATTAAATGCGTATAAAGAACTCCTTGAACTTAGTGTTTATTTTAGTCTTCAAGTGAAATAGTTCCGTATTTGCGGCCTGTTTGAAATCCAGTGTGAAAGAAACTTCAGGGCCATGATTAGTTTGCAGGATGCTGTTTTCTCACGTTGTTTTTTTTTTTTTTTTTTTTTTTTTTTTTGTCTCCGCCAGATTATTGTTGATGACGATGACAGTAAGGTGTGGTCGCTGTACGACGCCGGCCCAAAGAGCATCCGCTGCCCCATCATCTTGCTCCCTCCAGTCAGTGGGACAGCCGAGGTGTTCTTCCAGCAGGTGCTGGCTCTGACGGGATGGGGCTACCGAGTCATCTCAGTGAGCTCAACACTGCAAACACACTGCAGCTTCAGCATGTCACATCTTGTGTTTCTACTGCTTCAGGTTGAATAGGGCTGCAGCTAACGTTTATATTAATTCTGGATTCCTCTGCCTTTCTCTATTCGTATTGTTACTGTTATTAGTTTTCTCTGTAAACTGTTTAAAAGCTTAACATGCCCACTAGGGCTGAAACGATTCCTCGACTAATTCGACTACAAAAAATCCTCCAAGCAAAATTCTTTGCCTCGAAGCTTCGTAAAATCAATGTAATTAAGGTTGTACGGCTCACTGTGTTTCCGCACGGAGGTTTTTTACTAGCGCTCCACAAGTTGACCCTTCTGTGGATACAAGAATGACGGCCCAGATTACAAATGAAGGAAGACGAAAATAGCGAGGGTCTAAGAGAAGAGACAGGCGAGAGGAAACGACAGAAAGTTTGGGATCATTGTAAGCTGCAAACATGCTGCGACATCATCTCTGTAGAAAACATCCAGTGTACTCATCCATTCCACGGAGCGAAGCCTACACAAGGTAATAAACTGCTGCTCTCGTCCACCGCGCTGTTTTACACAACTAGCCTACAGCACGCTACTCTGCTAATAGCCATGTTTTACCAACAAGCTAAAACAAAAGCTGCCGGTTTGTAGTTTAACTGTTTATTAGTTTGCTACTAATCTTTGGAAACTTAGCTGCTGCCGGAGACAAACCGGCTCCTCCCCCCCCCAGCATTGGCCACTTAATATGCCAGTGAATGACGTCATCATGCCGGTGATGTCAGCATTCTTTATTCTTTCTCCTCACTGTGTATTAGGCTTCTGAAAATGTGTCCCCCAGAACAGTATAGTTGAATGGACCTGCTGTAAGCTTTAGACAGTCCCATTTACCCTCTGGTTAATGAACAGCTCTTTCGCATATCCACTGCAAAGAGCCAGAGGCAAGAGTCTTAGAAATGTTTTTCCTTTTTTTTTTTTTTTTTTTTTTTTTTAAGTAAACAGCAATAATAAATATTTACTATTGCTGTTTACTAAGTATTTCTTATCCGATTAATCGAAGGAATAATTGGTAGAATAATCGATTACTAAAATAATCGATAGCTGCAGCCCTAATGCCCACCTTGAGTTTCTCAGAGCTCAAGGTGGCGTCTTGTTCTGTTTCCTGTGATAGATACCACCTGAGACTGGTGCTAATCAAATTGAGTTTCTGTTAATGGACCCATTGATGAATCCATTACTTAACTAGCATATTGGCCTGAGTAGAAGACTAGCCTGACTCCAGGGTCAATGTGTGGTTTCCAGCTCCAGTATCCGGTGTACTGGGATCTCATGGAGTTCTGCGACGGCTTCAGGAAGCTTCTCGATCACCTGCAGTTGGATAAAGTAAGTGTGTGTGTGTGTGTGTGTGTGTGTGTTTTCCTTTTGCTTCAGAGCTGGGCATGCAGTGTTTTCTTCCGCCATGAGTGGCCAACTTAACATCTAAAAGTACTCCCAGGAATTACACACATACACGTAACCGCAATCTGAATCCCATCATTATACAGTAACCGAGGGAACCAAACCACAAAGAGTGAAAAGCTCAGCTGACTAGCGTGTGAGATGGGAGTGACGCATTGACCCCTCGGCTGTTTTGATTGGCTGACCTCAGCCAGCTGTTAGGTACAGCACTGTCTATATGAATGGGCTAGTGGATTTACAACAGCTAGAGCATCAGTAATTAAACATAGTTACTTGATAATTTACCAACCTCACATTTATAACCTAGTTAATCAGAAGTTGCTGATCAGTTCAAACTGAACTATATTTTATTGCATATATATATATAACAGGTAAGCTATTTGAAGATGAGTAACCTGTAAGGTTATGTTGTCTAATGTTAAAAGGTTCATATTATGGCTAGCTAGCTAATGATTATGTTAGCATTATGTACCTAACTTGTTAGCTAACACTTTAGTTGAATGCCACATCAAGCATTAATAACTCAGATATATGTAATCATGCACGCTCACATTTCCTGTATATACAGAGTGAGTTCATAACTGCAGACTGCGAGACGTTATGTGATCATATTAAATCGTAGCATTAAAATCAAAACCTATTATCTATGCTTACTAGAAACAGAAGGAGACATCTGATTGGCTACAGTTACTTCCCTGTTAAAGTACAGTACATTTGTAAAGCGACACACACACACACACACACACACTCACTCAAATGTATTAAGTTTATGATGATAAACAACCACATCAACAAAAAAATATTTTTGTCCATCAGAAATACATTTGTGAACCATATTTTATTTGTTTCACATTTATACAACAATAACTATTTTTCTGTGCATTGACAAATATTTTTGTGGACTGAGTCATTTATATATAAATCCTAAAATACATTAGTAAATCCTTCTGTCAGCATTGGTGTTCAACATTTCCGACCACACTTGAAGGCAGCGTCATGTCACAGAGAGAGAAAAGAGAAGAAGTCACTTTGCTTGGTTGTTGCAGTAAACAGTCAGCTGTTGTTACCCAAACTCCTGGGCAGTTGAGTGCTTGTGTTTTCTTTTTTGACTTGTTCGTGGCAGTGATGTTTCCTGTTTCCTGTTTCCTGTACCGTTACAGGACTCTCACGCCGCTTAACGGACTGACGAGTTACATGACCTGCTCTTTATATGCCGTTTTGTTTGTTTGTTTTGAATAGAAAAAAAAAAAAAAGACACTATTTCACACAAATGTCTAACAGGATAAAATGATGAAGTGTACACCCAAAACGGTCAAAGGTCACACATGCTGTGACATCATAATGTTTGTGGCCATTGGGGGTCGGGTACCGACTGAATTACGTCGGTACTACCAAGGACCAATTCACCAATTAAATCAACCAATTCACATTAAATCAAACTGCCAAATTTCAGTTCCTGTAGCGCAAGCTTATCTGTCCTCTCTACATGTTGACAGAGAGTGGAGCTCCGCTCTCACACACACACACACACACACACACACACACACACACACACACACACACACACACACACACACACACGCAGAGGTGCGGACGGAACAAAATGACATCGCCTCGGCAGTTTGTTCAACGTTAAGTAGTGATGGCGAACTGAAGCTTTCTGAACCAGTGAAGCTTTCAATCCAATTGGATTGAAAAAAAGGTTCAGTACTCGAAGCTTCAGAACTCTATGAGGACATCTGGTGGTGAAAGTTAAGGATAGCATGTGTCACAAGCTTTCACAGATATTAGCCATGAATCCACCAAAAAAAAACAAGAAAAGTTAGGAGTTTGGTTGTGAACACGTGCAATCAACTTGGGAGGGAAATGAATGAAGAACACATTGCACACACATTTCTGTGACTATATTGAGTACGTAGCCTAGAGCAACATTGTCTCCTCAGCCAAATAGGTGAGATAGGCATTGCAGAAGGCGTAGGCTATACTCGCTATAAACTCTCTTTTATAAACGCTCTATTCGCTATAAACTTAGGCTACTTGCAATAAACTCTCTAGGCTACTCGCTATGAACTTTTTACTGGCTATACACTTTCTACTCGCTATAATGATCTCTCTATTCACTAACTCTCCTGACTCTGTTGACTCTGCTACTGCATCAACCCACAAAGGCGCGTCCTGTGTCGCTCAACTTTTAAAGCTTTTGAATTCGACTTCGAAGCAGTCACGTGGGCGCTTGTGAAACAAAGCTTTGGACGTCACTGGTCACGTGATCATCTCAAAACGAATCGAGCTCCGATACGAAGCTCCATTCCAAATTGGTTCATGTTTTCGATACGTGCCTCGAGTCAGGGCAATGCCTGGAAAGCTGTTGCAAGTGTGGTTAGAGTTTTTCAAAACTCCACGCAGACGGCGTTCGCTGCGATATAACATAATGGCGAGCTGAAAGCAGCCATGGTGGGTGGATTCATTCAGGTTGAGCAATTTGATGATGAATCCACCTTAATTATTAAAAAGTATCGGTATCGTACCGGTATCAGCGATACTGGCCCTGTATTTACTTGGTATCGGATCGATACCAAATTTTGCAGTATCGCACACCACTAGTGGTGCGGTTACACTTCTACCTAGACAGACAGGCAGGGTTCTCTTTGCCCTTTGGACTGACTGACAGGCTGGAGATTGTAAGGGAAGGCAACTTTATTTCTATAGCACATTTCAGCAACAAGGCAATTCAAAGTGCTTTACATAAAACATTAAAAAGCTATTAAAAAGCGCTAGAAAATAAAACAAGATTAGAGAAGATACAAATACAAGAATAAAAGTTCCAGTGCAGTGTAAGAAATTAATGATTTGGTTTAATAGTTTATAGGGACGGGTTTGGGAGGAAAGAGGGAGGTGTGTTATTTTGTGTGCAGTGTAAAATGTTCTAAATAAATAACAAGATGGTCTAAGTAAATAGGATAAAAAAGTTTGAAATTATTTTTACAATTGAAATTATTTTATGTTATTGCAGAGAGAAAGTACAGAAAAAAAGGTAGCGTTGGGTACCGTAACTGAATTTGAGACCTTAACTCAGGAACAGAAGTGGAGACATTTTGTCGGATAGTGAAACTGTGGTGGTTGTTAAGATCTTTTGTGCTGCCGGGTTGAAGATGTGGGTGAAGCATCCACATTTCGCCAAAAAATAAAGTTAATACTTTAGCACTGTGGGCCTGATCACCCTTTTTTCTATATCAAATGATGATCCTCTGTCACTTGAACTTCCAGGTCCATCTGTTCGGTGCATCCCTGGGGGGATTCTTGGCTCAGAAGTTTGCAGAGTACACACACAAGTCTCCCAGAGTGCACTCGCTGATACTGTGTAATTCCTTCAGTGATACCTCCATCTTTAATCAGACGTGGACAGCCAACAGGTGCTTTTCAATGATTTCATCACAGACTGTCCTCTCAGTGGTTACATTCATCATTAATGTTTCCTTTCCATCTTCCTTTCTCAGTTTCTGGTTGATGCCAGCTTTCATGTTGAAGAAGATTGTTTTGGGGAACTTTGCTAAAGGACCTGTGGACCCTAAAATGGCAGATGCGATCGACTTCATGGTTGACAGAGTAAGTGTGTGTGTGTGTGTGTGTGTGTGTGTGTGTGTGTGTGTGTGTGTGTGTGTGTGTGTGTGTGTGTGTGTGTGTGTGTGTGTGTGTGTGCGTGCGACAAGGTCAACTAGACGTTCTCATATCACCCCTGTACTCAAGTCTCTACACTGGCTCCTTGTCAAATATAGGATTCAGTTTAAGATTGTCACATTAACATACAGATCATTGCACGGACAGTTTCCTGCATATGTGGCCAACCTACTGGAACCTTATTTGACAGCACGCCCTCTAAGGTATACTATGTCAAATGTATTAACTGTTCCTCGCACCCGGCTTAGGACTCGTGGTGACAGAGCCTTCGAGTTGGTAGCACAGAGACTTTGGAACGCTCTCTCTCCTCCAATATGATCTGCTTAGTGAAAAGACCTACTTTTTTTTTAAACACCTTTTTTTTTTGTTATGTATTACTATGTGACTTCAATTGTGCACTGTGTTATTGTATGTTTCCAACCTACAATAACAACCTGTAAAGCACTTTGTGATTTTTATCTGTGAAAAGCACTATATGAATACATTTTACTTACTTACTTATCTTGATTGGATTTGCCGTGAAGCTAAATATTAGTATCAGTAATGCAATGATATGCTGTCAGAAGTGCATTCACAGTGTTGCATGCGAGTATGATGATCACACTACAACTGAAGCATGTGCAGGAAGACAGGTTAGAGATCAGGGATAAGAGCTAAGCTAACCCATTTTAGACCAAGGGAACTCCACTACCCACCATCTTCATGGCCCTCACACATCTGGAAAATAACTCCTACGTCACTGTGCTCCCATCAAACCGATGGCAAGACCCGGGATGAAGTTGGACAGGACTGTGTGTACAACTGATTTAGTGAGACACAAATCAGACAGAATTGCTAATAACTGTGTGTTACTACAGCTTTCACTGCTGATGATGCATGGTAGCCATGTCGGATTTTGAGCTCGGGGTGCTCTGTGGTTGTCCGACTTTGACCTCTGAAAGTCTGACTCCCGAAGAGAAATGGAAGGCACTATTATGGAGTTTTTCTATTACATGGTACCTGCTCGCCTCGCCTCTACTCGCCTCGACTTGACGCACTGTGCGTCCATTTTCCATTGCAGATTTTACTAGCGCCCCAGCTGGTCATCATAGCGGTGCTGCCGTGACCTAACGCGACACACACACACACACACACACACAAAACGTTGAAGGTGTGTTGCTGTTTCCACAGCCAGAAGACCCATTTTGTTTCAAATGAAGCTGGAGACAGCAAAAAAAAAACGTTTGTTCAGGACACCCTCCTCTGTCGCTTTCACGTCACCTTTTGGTATCGCCTCAGCTCGCTTGGAACCTCGACTGAGGTGGTACTAAAAAAAGTACCTGTTAGCAGGTAATGGGTACTTATTTTCGTAATGGAAAACCAAAAAAGGCGAGTAGAGGCGAGTCGAGCAGGTACCATGTAATGGAAAAGCGCCATTAATGGAGAGATGTCAGAGCGAGGGGGCGTTCACGTACAGCTGTTAGGGGTCCTTGCCTGTGAAATGTCTTTTCTCTCACCTCACATCTTCAGTGGAGGGGCTAAGATGTGAGGAAAGGACGTGAAATGAGTCAAAGAAATGTGTTGACAGTTTAGACAAACTCTTAAACAGTAACAAATTTCAAAATAAAAATAAAATAAAAAATTTAGGTCTTAAAAAGTCTCAAATTCGCTGGTATTGTGTTCTAGGTTTTAAATAATTTTAACAGGTCTTAATTTTCCTACGTCCATGCAACGCTAACTTTTTTTTTTTTTTTTTTATTCCGTGGTGTTGTAGTTCTTCTAGTTTCTTTCGCTAGTCCAAATATAATTTTGCTGTATTACGACTACAAATGAGAACAACATGCAACTTATATTGCAGCCAATCAGCTTTTGTGTTATTGGTGCGAGTCTCTTTCGTATTGTAGACATAAAACCGATATTATTCTTTAGCGATACTTCAAAAAAACTGGACTTAGTTAATGTTGTGATAAAGGTCTTAAATTTCACTTGGTGAATCCTGCAGAACTCTGTCTTGGAAATATATCAAATAAATGTGTTTCCCAAAATGTTAAACTACTCTGTCCAACCAGGTGACCACTTTGTTCCTTTTAAGTATACATATGTAATCTCTATGTCTCCTTGTTTAAATGTTACCTCTGCCCTCCATGTGCTGTTTGTGCTGTAGTTGGAGAGTCTGAACCAAAGTGAGTTAGCATCGCGGCTAACACTCAACTGTCAGAACTCTTACGTGGAGCCGCACAAAATCAAAGATGTTGCTGTGACCATTATAGATGTAAGTGTTAAACCGTCTCTCTTCATCAGGTATACCAGTGTCCATTAGTATGTTTTCTACTGCCATAACCTGAAAGACATGCTTTCTCTGTGGAGGTGTTTGATCAAAGTGCTCTGTCGCTGGAGGCCAAGGAGGAGATGTATAAACTGTATCCTAACGCCAGACGGGCTCATCTGAAAACAGGAGGCAACTTCCCGTACCTGTGCAGGAGTGCTGAGGTCAACCTCTACATACAGGTGTGCTCTGGTTTCTCTTTTACTATCAACTATCAGCTGCTGTCTGCAGAGAACACATGTTGATCCTCCAGGTGAACAATCCCAGATGGATTCAGTCCGTAGTGGGCTGGTATTTTAGAGTCGAAGAATCAAAGGGAAAAAGCTGCCAAAATTCAACAGCTGTTGTTTTAGTAGATATTATCTACTTTTCACCATGCAAATGAATGACTATGAGTGAATAGTTTTATTTCGAACAACTTACAAAAAATTTAAACAAACTTAAAATACAAGACACAAAGTATTCCACTTTAAAAAAAAGCCAGAATAAGCTAAATAAATAAATCCTCTTAAAGCTATATTGCGAAGTTTCTGTCTCCCCCATGAGGAATTCTAAGTAATGACAACAAAACTGTCGGCGCATACACATGATACAAGCCTTCCGTGATCACGCACCACCGCCACAACCACGAGCACATCCACCTGTTCCTTGAATCAAGCTGAATCTGATGATATAGGCCACGCCCATTTCTGCTAAGAGGTTTTTTTTTTCCGCAATATCTCGCTATGTGCAAACCCAACTTTTTCAAACTCCTCCTCGGCAGTACGACCAATCTGCACGAAACTTAGTACGTAGCATCTCCAGATGGACCTGACTAAAATGTATCAAAAGAATTTTGCTATGTTAAACTATGCACAATTTACGACCAAACAAATTTTCGTAGCTAGCTACCAAACACGAACTTTAGCATATCTCGGACAAATTAAATGCTATCAGATAGATTATATATTATATAGATTAATAATAGCTCTGTACAAAATTTGGCAAAAATCGGCCATTAGGGGGCGCTATAATCAATGTTTGTGTTTTGGCCAATAACTCAATGCATGTAAATGGAACATTAGCAATTGCAATTTCTCTACCATAGTAATTGCTATCAACATGAAACTTGTGATGCTTGTTTGGCATGCTGCTCTGAGGCTCTGTACCAAATTTGGTGAAGTTCGGGCATTAGGGGGCACTATAATCAACGTAGACGATTTTTGGCCCTTTTACTCAATCAATGTAAATGGGATATTTGCAATTGGAGTGTACTACAGACCTTGCAGCACACACCCCGCGATATTTACTGACATTTGCCACCATTATGCTTTGGGTTCCGCTTTCGCATGTTCCCCGGGTTGTTTGGGGCGACTCGCGCCGGGAGACTTGGACCCCCTCATAACTGCTTGCAGTTCTAGTTTGAATTGTTTTTCAATATTCAACCATACACCCAGTAACCTAATTTTTTTGTTCATGTACCATCCTTAAGCTACTGTCTATCCAGTTTAAAATGAGCTGCAGTGGTGTGTTAAAAGTTGAGACTAACTCAACTTTTGGAGAAACTCTACCCTGTCATGAACAGAGATCAGACTTTTCGGTGTGTTTTGAGGCGGTGCGAGAGTCCCGTACAGGAAAGAGGAAACATCACTGCCTCTATCTCTGCCACCAGAAAGTTTTTTAAAACACAAGCACTTAACTGCCCAGGAGTTTGTGGAACGGCTGACTGTTTCCTCAATCCCTCCGTCTCTTTATGATGCTGCTTGTATTTTCCTGCACAGATTCACCTGCGTCAGTTCCACGGGACGAGATACGCTGCCATCAGTCCTGCCATGGTGAGTGCTGAGGAGCTGGAGGTGCAGGAGCAGGGATCTGACCCCGACCAATGACCCCACACTTCCTCAACACTTTCTCTCGCTCTTCAGCATTTCACAGGACTTTCTTCAATTTTTTTATGGACCTCAACAGTCAATCAGCGTCTCAACTGAGAATATTTTTATTTAACAGATGAAGCAATATTTTGATAATGACCTGTACATGGATTGTACTTGGCCGCTTTGCTTTAAAAACACTTTGCCTTATGTGGAATGAATTTGATAATCGTTGCACTCATAAACTGCCTGAACTGTTTGCCTCAAGTGTTCATTTCTATGTGTAATATATATTGTGCTTAACATGGTTTCCTGTTAACAGAAAGATGAACACTGGTTTTGGAAACGTATATCTGAAAGTGTTTGTGTAATTCAAAGAGATGAAATTGCATTTTTTTTCCCCCGTTTGTTTTTGAATACAGTACCTTATTTTAAAATGTCACATGTTCAGTTGTTATTTCCACTCGTGTCACAGTGGGGAGCTGTCCTAAGGTTACATGTTGTGCCTGTGAGCAGTGTCTTTGTGAAGCCATCCATCTGTTGAACTGCCAAAGCCTCAGCCACTAAAACACTTTCCTGTTCTGTTTTGGCCAGCTGAAAATCAATCATAGGTCCAAGTCCACTACAACTACAGCCTGGGGGTTCATTCAGAGCTCCAAATGATGATCACTTTAATTTCTCTGCTTCTGAACACTTGTAGAATACGTGGTGTCCTGTGTCTTTGTATAAGAGATGATGAAAACATGCTCTACACTGTGAAACATTATCTTCTCATTTTATGTCACTTTCTAGCAGATGAATGTTGAAATCTGCTGTGTATATATGTCATGTACAACCAAGGAGGAATAGCAGAATGTGCTGCAAACGTGTGTTCCCTTCATTTCTTTCACTACAGTAGAACCAACTCTGTTTGTCCACCAAGTCCAGACCCACTGGTCATATTTAGGTGCAATTGATCGAATTTAGCCGCTAGATGTTTCACTCCCCCTCCCCCTTCTATTACATTCATGTCATAACTAGAACTTGCCATGCAACTACTTACAGTCACTTATACAATTGGCTCACAAGCCTAGTTAGAAGCTGAAAGCAGACATCCGACATTAACAAAATTATTTTGGACCCATCAACATTGTTTTCAAAGGAATTCACAATAATTTTCTTTTTTTCCGTAAAAGCAATACTTTTATTCTGCACCTTTCTAAAAGCTCTGTGGGTGTAATTATTTTAAATTATTGCCATAAAATTCTAATCAATAAGACATTTAAAGTAATGTAAAACTGCTCAATCAATATCAATGGATCAAATGACAACATGTAATGTGAAAGAGGTTGCTCATGATGACAGAATTATCCCCGACTCTGCAGTTCAGCTCCATAGTTCTGGGGTCTCATTTATAAAACTGTGCCTAGAATCCTTACTGAAAGTGTACGTACGCCAAAAAAAATTCAGATTTATAAAACCTGTAAGTAATTTATGAATCACAATTACGCACAAGTGTGCGTATGTGAATCAGCCTCTTATCCTGCCCTGTACGTGGGAATTTTTAACCATAAATAGTCAATGCAAAGCCCCTCATGAATGCTGATCAGTATGTTAATAACCCTGGCAGTTCTTTCGTTACGCCGAATCATGAGGAAAAAGAAAAAAACTTCTTGGACGCTGGTGAATTGCTGCAAATTGAATTATAATTTTAGCCTGTTCTTGCACAGTAGGGAAACCTGATCTATAGATTACCTATATTAATAATACCTTCCAAAACAGCAGGCATTACGGCACTCAGGGACAGCTTTGATATACCAGACCTATATGATAAGATTTAATAGAACTATATATTATATCCAAACAAGCCTTAGTGATAAAGTTGAAGATTATACATACTATTTATGAAAAGCACTTAGGTGCCATTTCCCTCTGGAAACAGCCGGTTGTCCCCAGAGTGGCGAGGACCTGTATTTGGACCGGGATGGCACGGTTCTGGCGCGTTGCCCTCGCACTGGTAAAGTAAAAAGAACTACTAACAAGGCTCAAAATGTAGCAAGGTAGCATAATGAGGGTCCCTACATGTAAACCAAAGCATTGAGAACTTTGTAATTGTACAGACAGTTTCATACCTCTCAAGTCTCATTGCATTGGGTGTGAGACACACACATTTCAACCCGTTCACACGCTCACACGCCACACCTTGTATTTCTCACGCAGAGAAATTACCAGGATAACGCCCACCAAGTTGCGCCGTTATTTTTTAAACCGTGGAACAGGTAGAGGAATCAAGTGAGTTCCCCTTAGAGTTCAAAAGTAGTGATGGTCAAATGAAGCTTCGCGAACCAGTGTCTTTACTTTCTGAGCTCACTAGATGGCGCTCTCTGTTCAAAGAACAAGGTTAAATGAATGGCTATTCAATGGGTTTTCAAACCCTTTGTTGAACAGAGCGCGCCATCTATTGAGCTCAGAAAGTAAAGACACTGGTTCACGAAGCTTCATTTGACCATCACTATTCAGAAGGCCCTGTCACGCACCAGCTGAGTGAGTGCGGATTTCAAGTTGTGGCTTTTGTCGCTGTTTGTGACGTTGCCTAAGATTTACCGTGCGTTCATGGACATTGGAAAAACGTTTTTCCGAGTGAAAACGTCGCCATTCACGTAACGTCCTGTGGGAATCAGAGGTGGGAAACTCGGGGTGGATTTTGATAACCGAGTTCCCCAGTTGGTGACGCGTTGTTGACAACTGACGTTTGATGTAGGCGAGTTTGGTTTACTGAACATATTTCAGTGATAATAAACTGTTTATTGTGGACAAATGCCTCTGCCAAGAAACATACACAGACATAATATGTTTAAAATTATTCATAAATAGGCCTATATATATATAAAAAAAAACATTATCCGTGTCTTTTCCCGTTGGTTGTCCTGCAGATAACACAAACAAACACCTGGCGATGTGCTGTTTGGATGCTCGTATAAGAAAACAGCAGAGAATCTTCTGTTATTGTGGCCTCCATGTTTTCACACACCTGATGCTCTAGGCTACGGCCAACCGTTGGTGGCAGTCATGCAAAAAGTTGTTATGCCAAACGCCAATATAACAAAAGAAGAAGAACACTCATCCCGACCATGTGAACGCTGCCAGTCGGAAAAACAACGTAACCGGGGGTGCGGTGCCTGTTATTCCGAGGTGGCATGAACGCAGCATAAGTGACAAGTGTACTCGCCCTGTTGTTTATCTGGTTGCCATGACTTCGCGAGTGACGTCCTGTCACTGTTCCAGTTGAGGGGAGAGAGAGCGGATGATAGTTCGCTTGAGTTCAGTAGAGCACACGGCTCTGTAGAGTCGTGTAATTCTGACTTTATATATTACATGTACATAGCGGAAACCCTGTTGTGTAGTAATGGTCAAATGAAGCTTCGCGAACCAGTGTCTTTACTTTCTGAGCTCACTAAATGGCAATCTCTGTTCAAAGAATAAGGTTAAATGAATGGCAATTCAATGGGTTTTCAAACCCTTTGTTGAACAGAGAGCGCCATCTAGTGAGCTCAGAAAGTAAAGACACTGGTTCGCAAAGCTTCATTTGACCATCTCTACTGTTGTGCGTCTGCCCTATTTCTGATACTGTGGCGGCAGAAATCAACATAGAGGAAACACTGGGTAGCTTTTGTTGAATCGGCTGCAGGGCTACTCTGACAGTTTTATATTTTTATAAAGATACCCATTTTATAATAGGCCTACCCATAATACTTTTATAACAATACCCATAATAATTTATATTATTATATTTTATCCAGACAATGCATAGTATTAATTATTGCACACACACACACACACACACACACACACACACACAAAGAAATGCTGAATTAAATTTAAAAAAAGAATTATTTGTACGAATTGATGTGTCATTTATCAGATCAGACCCCCGTCCCCACCCAAACCCCTGCCGCCAAAATCTCACTCTGAACTATGTTCAAAACTTGAGAGCCCTGCAGTTTATTAAAAAGATAGTTTATAAAGACAGTACCGTTCACGCATACAGGCAGGCGCCATCTTGGGAAAACAGTCACGACCAGTCGAAAGACGAACGCCGAGCTTGAACTATGTTACTAGTCACTGGTTGCACAGCACTAGCGTTATAGGCTAATTAGCGGTTTGCGCTAAAACTGGTCACGTTTGATTAGCATAACAACATATCCGAGAGAACGGTCGACTCGGTAAACGTGTTATTAACCCCTAGGTTCATTTTGTCCGGATTTGTCCTTTAATACCTTGCCAAAATTACAGCATCAACTAGTGTTAAAAATTTGCATAAGGCATCAATCTTGATATTATTATTAGTTAGTAATTGTTATTCCCACATTTACTTTCTGCAGTCTGACTTCAGTTCACCACCTCACCATCTGCGTCGGAGGACTGCACATTCTCCCGTCAAGCTTGTTTTTTATAAATCACAACCTTTGCGTGGGAAGTGGTGTTTGCACCTTTTCAGCCCCATTTTGTGCGTACACCACGTTTATAAATGAGACCCCAGTTGAGTCATTGTTTTATCCTGAATGGGAAAGTTGATCCGCAGTCAGGAGTGGAAGATAAAAACACATATGTAATAAAATAAACAAAAAGACAACAATACAAAGACATGAAGTACAACAAAGTTTCCTATACATACAACACAATTTTACAACGTTTTACATTACAAAATTTTACATTACATGTGCAAATTATGCCGGGTTATTGCACGTGGAACAAAGGGCTTTTTACTCTTATTGCTCTTAAACCAGAGTACTTTAAATCTATGGCTTGAGGAGAGTTACAAACTCAGAGTGAAGGCGGGTCATTTTTGGTTTCTGATTTCAAAAACGAAAAACGAGAAAACCAAACTCAAATAACAGTCTGATTTGGGTTTTAGCAAATTGCTATTTTTATTTTCTCCTTTTGAAAAATGACATTATGACAGGTGACCTGGAAGTAAAAAGTAGATCTGCAACCATGATTTAGCTGCCACCCCAATCCAAGGAAAATTGCGAGGCGAGAAAACATAAGGACTCCAGGGAATAAGCATTCCGGAGCTAAGTTAGTAACAAGCATTACTGGGACGTGATACACACAGATGGAAAGAGAGACGAGAGAGGAGCTCAATGTGTCAAAGGATAACTGCACAATTAAGAGCTGGTCCAAGGCTGGTCCTGAGCCAGCTCTATAAGGGTTGGTAGATGACACCTATATACGCTATACGTATTTCTCATTTCTAGGGTGAGTGTATTTAAATCATAGACTGCATGTCTGGTTTGTGTCTTATGTTAACTGTTAGATTACTGTTGCTATTTATCTATCTATCTATATTTAAAATTGTTTTCTACCTTATCATCAAGGTAAGGTATGGTGGAAAGCGATTGAGAACAAATTCTCATTTGCAACGAGGACATTCACACAGTTACATAGTTACACATTCATACCTGGAAGCTGCCCAGTACAATCACAGTCTGATCTGCTGGCCACTGAGCAGCTCCACTGGAGCGGTTGGGGTTGAGGTCCTTGAGCATCATTGGCATCTTGTCCTCAGGGACAAGCGCTGCTCTTTCACTTTCCCCACCCAGATTTGTTTATTCTGTCGGTCTGCGGATTGAACTGGCGACCTCCTTTAACCTTTAGGCCACCACTGCTGCACTGCTGTTCATTGTGTGTTAGCTGATTCTGCAGCATTCACAGTATTGTTATTCAATTTGTTATTATTGTATGCAGGCTGATTCAGCAGCATTCATTCAATTCTTTATTGTGTGAATGCTGATTCAGCAGCATTCACACTATTGTTATTAGATTCTTTATTATTCCGCCTTCTTCCGTACGTTTTTTGTTCTTCGACTACTTCAGCATACTTTCAGCTAAAAGAAAACATTCCAATATTAAAATGTTCAGCTCTTTAAGCACATCATTGGACTTCTTCAAGGTTTTTTTTCTGCTACTCATACTTTTTAAAATATTAAGCCTTATATTTTGTTTTACATTAAAGTCAATGGAGCAATGTTCAAATCCTCTTCAGCCTTCTTCCTTTTAAAGATGCTTTGTCTCCTACATACTTTCACCTACAGATGTCATTCAAAAATCATTCCCAAAACCTTCAGCTATTAGACAATGTTTCAGTTATTTGATATCTTTTACAGTTTTTGTGGTATCACTGTTAAAGGTTAGTGCTTTATTCAGGCTTTTCTGCAGTTATAATGGGTGTGTATTGCGTGGGGCTGATGACATCACTAGAGTGAGGCAGTCTTGGAAAATCTTAAAACTTCTTCTCTATAACTTGCTCTCATGCCCACAATTGTTACTTGTCATTAACAATTTATACATTGTATATCGTCATTGGCTGCTGTGTTATTTATCACCCTTCTCCTGGCCTTCTCTCTGAAAGCAGGCAGACAGACAGACAGACAGACAGAGAGTGAGACCGTGCAAGAGGTCCTGTCTCATCGGCTCATAAGTCCTTGAACATTTGAGCATACCTGGATCATTGAAACCCACACATCCCACCCGGTCCAGTCCTTTTGACCTATAAATTAACCAAATCAAGTCATATTGCTGCTTTGACTGATAAATTCTCCTGCTACTTGCCTCGTTACGCAATCATTTTCAGATACCTGACAGTGAAAAAGAGGCAGCAGGTGTCCAATCTGATCTGAATGAAAAAATATATACAGTATATATAATATGTATCACAAGAATAATAACCACAGATTCAGATCCTTTACTGGTAAAAGTACTAATACCACACTATAAGAATACTCTGTTACAAGTAAAAGCCCTGCTTTGAAATAATTACTTAAAGTACATGTAACTTTTTAGTTTGTGTTGATTCCAGCGGCCGCTTTGGACAAAAGCTATGGAATGCCGTTTTATTCAATATTAAATAAATATTATATATATATATATATATATATATATATATATATATAATAGAAAAATAAATATGCCTTTGAAATGCATCATGAAATAAATAAATGAGGCAATACATACATAAATAATTAAAGAAATGTCAATATTCATATATAAATGAATCAATTGGTTAAATAAATATATTAAAAGGTTTTACTTTTACTTACTGTATTTCATGGTACTTTCATTTCATAAGTCCACCTTTATTTATTTCAAGAGACTTTTATTTCATAAATCCACATTTATGTATTTCTGTGGACTTTTATTTCCTAATTTATTGATATCCTTCTCTATTTATTTCCAGTTCTTATATGCAAATCAGGGGGCGTGGCTATCTCTCACATTCAGAACGGAGCCGTGGGCAAATAAAAAGCCTGGCGAAGTGAATGTACGTACATAATGGAAGACATCAATGGGCTCCGAGATAGCATGCTATCATTAGCAGATCAAAGTGATCAACATGGTTTATCAGCAGATGCTATTATGGGAAAAGACTTTGGAATAGCATTTTGATGCTACCACATACTTACTCTGACCAAAATGTGAATATTTGGATTTGAAAACACAAGGAACACTACTGGTAGGCTAGATAATCATTTCAATCAGGAGAGACTTGTTTGCAGATATGCAAAAGGTTAAATGTACAACAGCATGTAGTGTACAATGTTTTGGAGATTGAACTCCATCGTTATTAATACATTTAATATATTAATAAATTTAATGTAGGGGTAGGGAACCAAGATGTAACCCCCCGATGGAATCCAGACACCGGTGGTGGCAGAGAAAGCCGGAACTAGACCGAGAAGGCATCGGAGCGACAGCCGGAGAAACCCCTAGGACGGGAGGCGGAAGGGGAGGAGGAGGGAGGACATCTTCCTGAAATGACAGCTGATAGCACAGGGAGAGAAGCAGCTTTTAAAACAGTGACGTAACGCTGTGATTGGCCTATGGGATCCTTGCCCGATCCTGACTGGATTATCAGAAGGTGAACGCCACCAACGCTGATTCGCTTAGGAGGGACTGATTCGCCTACTTGTTAGGTCTTCCTGAAAGAATTTGCGCTGAGCTACATATGAAACATTTAAAAAAATAAATAATGGACCCATCCTTTAAGTTAAAATTTGTTTTCGAGGCAAGGTCGGCTCAGACAGCCCAGGCCCCCAGGACGTGCGGCAGACTTTGAGGTAAATAAAAAAATAGCCCTCTGGCTCAAAAATACCTTTTCCCCATAGACTTGCATGGCAAAAGGACACGTCTGTCAATCAGTGGATAATTCTTTGGAGCGTCACAAGCCCCTTGAAACGAGAGAAACTGAATTTGATCCATTTGGTCCAACATTTGCAATGTCTAGAAGAGCTGCACAATTAAATCATTTAATCCCCATTCAAGTTAGCGGAGCGCCAAACCTGAAGTAGCCAGCTCGGTCTTGGGAATTCTCTAGTGCGCCTGCTCTATGGGCCACACAGTGCGGAAGCAGTGCCGATCATCTGGATCCATGATGCATTCATGCGTCACAAAGCAACTCTCATAGGAATGAACGGTGCTCCGTCTCACACGCTGTAACCAGTTCTTATACATCCATGAGACAGCCCACTAAGCAGAGCCAGAGCTCAAGAGTGTGGTCCAGGAAGTGAAAATCCCATTCATTTTCTCCATAAGGATTTTGATTATTAGCCAGCAATGTCTAAAGCATCCAAGGTAGAGTTATCGTGAGCCACATGATTGTGAAATAAAAGTTTATGCTCCTGTAGAAGCCACAAGTTCGTATAAAATCAACCTTGTTTTAAGAAAAACTTGTTTTATTTGCGATGTCATGAAGAAGTACTACACTACCTTAAGCGTAGCAGCGACGTCTCTGATTGGTGGAGCTCTCTGTACCCGCAAATCGTCGAACAGCAGGTGAGCTGCTACCACGGAAGTCTATGATCGTTTATGTACACAGTGTTGTACCTTGTGTCTTTCTTTCAGTTTTAAAAATGTTTTTTACTTTTGTAGTTGCGATTCATCTCAAGCCAATCTGCTATGAGATGAATCGTTTTATACTAAGCATTTTCTAAAACGTCAATGGAGCAATTGAATAGGGAAAAATCACTTCCAGAACCAGACCCTTTAAAAAAAATGGGCGGTCACTGTTGAGCTCTATAGAGAATGTGTTGTTTGTACTGGAACAAGAATCCGATGAAACTAAGAGAGGTCTGGTGCTTGTTATAACTCCATATTTAGTAATATCTAAGGATAACAAATCACTAAAAAAGGCTTGTTGGATGACTTCCGATGTAAATAAAGAATTCCTCACAGGACATCTACCTTGCGTCAACATAATGTCAGTAAAACGGCATCAGTAAATAAACCCTTTCCACCCTTGGTATTACTTCTTAGTAGACACGGTCCCAAATTATGATTTCTTTGCAATTTGATTTGCAATTATTGGTTCAAAATGATACAAATGATAATTCTGTTGTTAGGAACTGAAACTGCATTAGAGCTCTCTGACCATTCCCTCCTCATAAAACTCCCCAATATGTCTCTAGTTTTTTTTGGTCTCTTTTGAATGCAGAGCTTTTACTTATAATGAAGTGTTTTTTACATTGTGGTATTGGTAATGGAGAATTATATTAGTTCACTTTTGTTTCATTAAGTTGGAATTTGGCAAAGCATTGTGCTCCTGATGAAAGGCAGGCTCAGACAGTCTGCTAAGCAGCACCGGAATAGGAATAGGGATCTGGTTACTAGCTGTGACAGTGGTGCTGGGATTGTTTTTACCTTGAGAGTCTGCGTGCATGCGTGTGTGTGTGTGTGTGTGTGTGTGTGTGTGTGTGTGTGTGTGTGTGTGTGTGTGTGTGTGTCATCATTGGTCTTGGAGGCATCTACTGTAGCAGGAACTACCAAAGAGGTGGTATTGAGTACTTTGCCAGATGTTTATATATATATCTTATGCTATATTTCTGTGGCTATATTTTGTCACTGCAAAGTGCCATATCTGTGGAATATTTAGGAAACTTTACACATGTGTAGTTGAGCTCAAAATGAAGACAGAGTTTGAAACTGGGTGTGGTCCGAACAATGGTCACTGGAAGTAGGGGGGCAGGAAGTAGGAAAGGGGCCATTGTTCCCCCTACTTTACTCCCGTGGCCTGATTTGTCTTTGAGGCTGGTGTGATCCCATCGCAAGATGGTCTCTATTTTACATTGCAACAAGAAATAGTTGACACCAAGAAGCCTGTCCACTGAGATGACAGTGAAGGCTGGCTGTTAGTTTTAAGTAAATTTTTAGACTAAAATCTAGGGATCACAGCTCACCAAATAAAGGCTTGCCGGATGTGCTGGTGTTCCAATGTTAAAATAAATCAATAGGAAAAACATCCGCCCACTCTGATCCGTGCAACGAATGCCAAAAAAAATCTTTCGTATAAATGAATAATTCACACATTAGGCAGTGTGGATGCTTTTCCTAATTTTCTATAAAGTATTTGAATGTTGGTAACATTGTAATCCAGATTTACATTGTATTTCAACAGTAACTGTTTCATTCTCTTGTGGTTTCTAACAACACAATATACAATAAAAAAATAAAAATACTCACCCACTCCGATCTGTGCAACATACCCAATCTTTAGTACTCCCCAGACTTTAATATTTCCACAGTTTGGGCTACTCTTCCTGTTGCCAATACAACATTGTTATTACTAAGTTAATTGCTAAGTTCTGGGAACATAGCACCAGTTATCAGATTTTAAACAAATCACATGACTGCTTGTGTTTCTTACCCAGTCTGACTCATTGTTATGTCACTGCTTTCACCGTTGCTCATTTTGGTAGTGTTCGCTTGTTTACAACCTGCCTGATTTACCGCTGTTGTAGCGATGACATTCTGTTCCAAGATCTCAGCAATTAACTTGGAAACAACAATCATAACAGAGGAAAAGAAATCTATGGAAATAATAACCGATATGCAATATACAGATATTATACTTTAATATTTGTGTCACGTTCAAAAGGAAACCAACCAGCCTTTTGCAGGATGGAATTTGTAGTGAGTTTATAGAATTCTATACTTAACTACAAAAACTTTATTCATTGTGAAAAGAATTGTCAAAACTTTGCAGTGCTGACAAAAAGAAATCATTCTTGGAGCATGTCTTCATACAGTCACATAGGTGTAAGTTTATTCGTAAGTAAGCAAAAGATTATGTTTTTGCATTTATGCCATTCCAGGTATTGCATTAAATGAATGTTGCAAATAGTTCATTTACACAAGATGTTTCTTTTTTCTTTTTTCGTTTTATTGTATGAAGTCTGAAAGCATTTCTAACGAAACAACAGTTAGGGCATAAGTGTTAGAATGGCATATACGGTAAATTGAGTCCCATATCTTCTAACGAAAGAGTCACATCTTCTCCCATGCATAAAAAATGGTCACGCTTTCCTCTGGTCTGTTGATATGACCATTGAGGAGTGTTGATGTCAGGCCGTATGTGATCATCTGTGATGACGTCTCGCCCTCCTTCTCCCTAACTTTCCTCCTGGAGTGCTGCCTGTCCAGAGAAGACATGGGTTCAGGATACTATTAAGAAAGGCCGAATTATGTTCCGCAGAAGACTTCCCTCTTTTATTATTTTAGGGTTACAGTATGTCCCAATCAAAGAGGGAGTTCAAACCTCACAATATGGAGCAGGGTCTTATTTAATGTGAATTCAGATTACATAAATCAAATAGTTCTCTTATCTTTCTTTTGTGAAAATGGTTAACAATTTCAATTTTTTGTCGATCAGACTGAGTTTTCTTCAGTTTTTCCTGAAGTTCTTATCTACAATGACGTAGAGGATGGGGTTAAAAACACTGTTGAAGAAAACTAAGTACATGAAGATTGGGCGGCAGATCTCTAGGTTGGCGATGATGCTACATCCTCTCAGGACATTAGCTTGGCGGAGTGTTTCCAGTATCGTTACCACGTGGTGCGGCACCCAGCAAATCACAAACGCCAAAAGGACCACCAGCACCAGAGTGGTGGGCTTCTGCTCCGTTTTCTGACTGTTTGACCTCTCACTTAACCGGTTAGTCAGAGAGTGAATAATAATGAAAGTGCAGTAGGAAATGATGCAAATGGGTATGATAAAACCGAATGTGTTCTGCATCCCATTAAACAGGAGCTGTTCCTTGATATCTCTGTAATTAAGAATGCATAAACTTTTATTAAATTGAGAGTTGTATAACACTATCCTGTACACGACTGTGGGGACGCTCAGGAGCAAGCCGAAACCCCACAAAAGCACACAGGCCAGTTTGGCAAATTTTCTCCTCCTTATTCCTTTATGGGACAGTGGGTGCACCAGTGCAATATAGCGATCTATGCTAATCAGAACGAGGAAGTAGATGCTGCAGTAGGCGTTCTTGTTGATAGAAAGGGGGAACAGTGAGCACAGGTGATGAGAAAAGGGCCAGTCGTATCTGTTGATTGCATATGCAGCCCACAAAGGCAAGCACGTCATTAAGAAAAGGTCAGCAGCAGCCAGGTTGCTCAAGTAGATCTCAGCCACGGTGCAGGCCTTCTTATGAAGGCAGAAAACCATCAGGACACACACATTCATCCCGATTCCCAGCACACTGATCAGCAGCATACACGCGGGAGCACAGTCGACTGCCAATCTTTGAATTTTGCTAGAGGACAATTGTTGTTTTGGTCTTCAAATGTAGTCGCAGTGCTGAAATTAGCAGAGTCACTGTGGATAGAAAGGGAAGGCAAACCAGACAAGATTAAAACAAAGACGATTTGAAAGTAACTTTAAAGTCTTCTTTATTCTTTATCATGAATACCAAGTTAATACTGTGAAATATTCAAATCAATTTTATTTATAGTGTCAAATCCCAATAGAAGTTATCTCAGGACACTCAGATAAATTAGGTCTAGACCACACTACCAGAAACCTGACAAAACCCCCCAAGAGCATTCATTTGGTGCGACAGCGTCGAGTCAGTTTTACAATGATCTCATCACATCTCGTTGGTAGCTTTTCAAATAAAACGGGTCGGGTTAAATGAGTTCTTATGAAACTCTGCAGGTAAATCTGTTTGTGATCTTGCCAGAGACTTCCAGAGCATGACCTTGTACGGGTGTAATATTTTAGACAAAAACTAAAAGTGAAGAAAACACAAGGGTTCAAAGTTGGCCAATCCTCAACGGAGAGAGAGAGAGAGAGAGAGAGAGAGAGAGAGAGAGAGAGAGAGAGAGAGAGAGAGAGAGAGAGAGGGGTGGTGGTGGAGCAAACTACAGAGTAAATTAAGAGGGGGAGCGCCACAAAGCAGTGACTCAGAGGAATAATAATTGTTCTAAAGCACAAATATCCATACACACACCTTCGCAGGAAGGTGCTGTATTATGAGTGAATGCAGAGCTTCATCATGTCTGCTTCTTTGTGTCTGCATGAGGGTTAAATCGGCAGTTGGAATCGAGAAGGGCTGCTGCTGCACAACTGCACGCTGTTGCTGGCTGGGAGTTAACAGTACACGCCCACTGGGGCCCAAAGGCTCTTTGTTGACACGCACAAATGTCCCCCAATCACCGAAAGAAAAAGAAAAGCAAAAACACATGCTGAGGGCAGGGTCAGGGGAGGGTCTCTGCAGATACAGACACCACAACACAATTCTAGTGAGAGGGATTACTTTTGTATTAGCTTATACATTTTTTTTTTCTTGATGTGGGTCTGGCTTGTCAGGCTATGAGACTTCTGTAAGCCATATGCAATTTAGAATATTCTTTTTGAAAGTATTCACATATGAAATAGGGTACAGCATTCATTATGACACATTTAATTTAATATAATACATGTATAACTATATTTATGTTTTAGCAAAACACAAGTTTGTTTTATTTTTTTAAATGAAAGCAGTTCATTCACACGGCAGCCTTTTTCTTGCACTTTCTTGCATGTTACAGTTGTACCCAGACATTAAAATTAGCAATACAACAGTTTAGAAATATATTACAAGTCATGTATTTTTTTTTCCTTATGTTAAATTAAAAATATTAAAGGTATGCAGAATGGGCCATTTCAGAATAATTTGTTTATTGGATTCTAATTATTGATAAATGCACATCATTTATTTGTAGATTATGTTTTGTATTATTAATTGGAATATGCAAAGTAAGTGGAGTAGAAGTATAAATAGACCTCAAAATTATACTGAAGTACGTAAATGTAATCGCCTAAAGATATTCTCCACCGCTGATTATTATTTAGCACGTATTTAATGCTTTCAATCGAAATGCATTAAGAACCTTTGTTGAACTCTTCTTACAATATTTCTGCATCAGCATAGTACAAACAGTACAGCAGTTTAACGGATCTTACTGACTAAACATTGCAGCAAAATCTCATCATCATCCTGCACTAAACGTGTTGAGACAAATATAGTTAAAGCAATGTTGTTGACATGTACGTGAACAACATCTAGATTGCATTGCTTCTGGTTTCTAGGATTAACCCTTTTCTCTTTGAGATCACTTTTTTGTAAAGGTTCGTACATTTTTTATAAATTATCTGTATACTGCCATTCACAGACAGTGTTATAAAAGCACAAAATAATACTGACAGTAAACATTGTTAAGCTGTTAATGACCCTTGTTAATATTCTAACTACAGTGAATAATGGCAAAACATAAAGTAATATACAATCAAAATAAAGCTTATGCGTACCTTGTAGGCAAAAGATCCATTCTTCCTCAGGAACTCCAGATGTAAAATGTCCAGATACGCTGCAGTGCTCCAGTAGCCTACCTTCTTCTACTGTTATCTCTCTGTCTCTGACTCTATTAAGGAAAAGAGAGAGGAAATTACGATGTGGCCCTGTATTTGCAATCTGTCTGTTTACAACTCAGAAGGGCAGGCTGTTCTGATGAACTATTCGTACACTGTAAATCACATAGCCTACATTCCACAAATATTTGCAAACCAGCTGTGGGAAGAGGTTGTGTGTCTATGTCACAAAGTAGGCATTTTAGGTCCTAGGCTTGATATCACACACACACACACACACACACACACACACACACACACACACACACACACACACACACACACACACACACACACACACACACACACACACACACACACACACACACACACACACACACACACACACAGAAATGTTGGTTTTTAGTTTGTCTAAACTTACCTCACACATAATTTGTCTTCTGCTGGTTGTACTACATCACGTACTTTTAAAAAATAGGCAAATGCATAATTTTGGGGAATATATTTTGCCAAAAAACATTTAATATATGTGTAGATTCAGTGTGGAACTTGCACAAGATGGTTTCACACGCAGTTTCTTGGAATGACAGCAGCACAAATACCAAACTAAAATACCTCTTGGGATTGTGTGTTGTGTAACAGCAGCTAACAAGGCTGTAGGTGAATTTGGGGTTTAGTTCTGGAAAACTAAAGGATCCAAAATTTCAACTACTGCCACGCCAAAAACTGCATATATATATAACATTAACCCCACCCAGAAAAGTAAACAACAGCTAGAAAAGTTATATTTAATTTGTGTTTTTCCGTTATTCACATTATTAATACAGATCTTTAATTATTTTATATGTGAAAATGAACATTGGATGTGTTCATTATGAATGAATGTGTGATATTGATTATTAAGTTTGTTCTGCCACCTTGTTTGCATAACATTTTACTTAAGATTTTTAGTTGCTAAATGTTCAGTCTCAAATCATGTTTTAAGGCAACAACATATATTCAATTCAATATATATATATATATATATATATATATATATATATATTACTTAAAATATTTGTTGTAGTACAACCACCTTCTCTGGAGTATTTTGTGAGACATTTGTCTGTAATTATAACATATTTCTTGTGATAAATATACCCAAAAATGTTTATTTTTTTAAAAGTAGCCTTATTGTTATAGTTCAACCATTAGGTGAGCAGTTATAGTGGGGTAAGTATGGAAACACTTCCCTTTGTAATTATTAACGTATTAAATGTTTTTAGCAATAAATATTCCCTAAAATTATGCATATGATTATTTTTGAAAACTGTGTGTTGTAGTACAACCAGCAGGGGGCTTCTATGTGTGGAGTAGTTTTGGAGACATGACTCTCTGTAATTATTACATATATTACATTTTTTTAGCAAAACTAACAAATTATGATTATGCTTATTTTTGAAAAGTAAGTGCTGTAGTACAACTAGCAGGAGACAAGTTATAATTGAGGTAAGTTTGGAGACACTACCTTATTTAATCATTAAATTAATAAATATTTTTGTTCTATCTCTTTACATATAGGGGGACAAGGGAAAAGCAAATAGGCCAACACAAACAACGACTAAAAGGAATAAAACGTCTGTGCTAAATGGAAAGGGGACGTAATTAAATATCAGCTACTGGCATACAACCACATTGCGTAATGTAAAGTTATTTCATAAATGAAATATAGATATTACATACCTGAGGGCTGATTCTGTTACATTTTTGAATCATTTACAATCCTGTAATTGTCTCCATCTGCCTGACAAAGATTGTCTTTTTTTTTGCCCATTGTCTCTCACTTTCCCTTTTAACTTTTAGTTCTTTATTTATTTCCAGGTTTTCTGTGATGTTCCTGCCCCAGTATCAGCCATAACTACAGCATATAACTAAAGATAATTAAAACACAATTAGGCCTATATAAACAAATCTCCTGCTACCTTTTACCTGGCTGGATACACTAGCATAGGCTTTTCCAGTGTTACAAAGAAGCATGTGACCCTTAAGAATGTGTTACTGTAGTGCCATCTATATGGGTCATAAGTATTTGCAACTTGTAAAACACAATGCACAAATGAATGCAGAGAGATTTGTATCCACAAACACAATTCACAAATGAATGCAGAGAAATTTGTATCCGCAAATACGTATCTATGGCTGTGCATCTAATTTGTAACTCGTTTTTCATCATTTGTAAATTAACTATTTTTCAAAACAAATAGGCCTACTGTATATTTGTAAATCTCCTTCTATTTGTGTGGTTACTTTTGAGACGTGGTGGTCACAAACAACTTGTGTCTCAACTGACGATCCCAGCGCTCTCCAGTAGATGTCGGTAATGCAACACTTATGGATGCCAACCTCTGTTAAACTAGGCTGCATGATTACTATGAAGAAGCCTTGTCACATGTTTCAGAGAGGTTGGCAGAATCTACTTTCCTCCGCGTAAGTTGATATTTATGTTTTTCTTTTAGCATCATTGTAGCAGTGCATTGTAGCACTCCTTGAGCTCTAGAACTCAGCTGAATTTGATGCTGAATAATGTAGCGGTTGAGCAAGTAGAGGAAACAAAGCTCCTTGGTGTTATCGTAGATTGTAAACTGCTGTGGACAAGGCATATAGATTCTCTTGTTGCAACGATGGGGAAGAATATATCTGTTATAAAAAGATGCTCTGCTTTTTTAACACCACTCCTGACCTAACAAGTCCTGCAGACTTTAGTTTTATCACATCTAGATTATTGCCCAATGATATGGTCAAGTGCTGCAAAAAAAGATCTAAGAAAACTACAGCTGTTTCAGAACAGAGCAGCTCGTCTTGCCCTTCAATGTCCACTTAGGTCTAATGTAAACAACATGCATGTCAATCTCTGGGTGGTTGAAAGTTGCGGAGAGACTTTCAGCATCACTCCTGGCTTTTGTTAGACACATTAATGACTAATTGTTTGTATAGTCAACTTACATTTAGCTCTAACACACATAAATACTCCACCAGACATGCCACTAGAGGTCTTTTTAAAGTTCCTAGAGCCCGAACACAATCAATGCAACGTACAGTATTGTATCGAGGGATGGTTGCTTGGAACTCACTTCCAGCAGAGATCGCCAAAGTGCATAATAAATCAAGCTTTAAAAAACAAGTAAAGGAACATCTAAGGTAATCGTATTTTGTACTTTGTCTATGCAAAGGAATGTTGATATGTAAACAAAGATGTTGTAAAAATTAACTTTGTCTATATTCTGTGCTTATGTATTCATTGTGATATTTATTAGAGTACATGAATAGGACTATGTATATTTATATTTGCAAAGAAAATAATACTAGCTATACTGCTCTTATTTTTATATTATATGACTGTTTTGTCTGAAAATGTCTTATCTGTGATAATGTTTTATGTTTTGTATGGACCCCAGGAAGAGTAGCTGATGTTCTGCATCAGCTAATGTGGGATCCTAATAAAATCAAAATCAAATCATTTGCAATTTGCTTTTGTGTTGTTATGACAGCAGTGATGTTCACGTTCTTGTACAGCTTGAACAGCGATGCTAACTTAGCTTGAACAGCGATGCTAACTTAACTCGTTAAAGTCAGACCTGTAACATGGGCTTTGCCTGGTCTTTGTATGGAATTGGCAGTCTGAAATGTTATTAAGCGCTGTTTAAACCTGTCAATATTACTGTCTGGTAGTAGGGCCAGTTGTAAAGCCAGTGAATATATTTGGGCTCATGTGAAACTGGATGATCTAAGGAATCCATTGATGATGTTGCAAGATAAACATAACATATAAATAATTTAAATTTAACATTTGCTCGACTCAATTGTAACCATGTTTATTACTACAGTAATTGCCACACACGGGGTTAAATGCACACTTCTCCTTTATTCAAGACTAAATGTACATGTATTTTTACAACGTGATAATCTAACACTGAATCTGCCATGTTTTACAAATCTGACTGACCACTGATGAGGTGTACTTGGACCCACCAGACTCTCCTCACAGTATGAGAAACCATCAAGAGGAAGTTATTGATGTGTCATACTTCTCAACTGCTTTTCACTTGAAGTTTTCAGTTGTCCTTTATTGCCATATTTATGCTGTGAAATGTTCAGTAGCGCCGAGATCGAAAAGTGGCTGATGGTCAGCCACTTTTTTATTTATTTATTTGAAATAAAAAGGGGACAATACATATTAATGAACATTTTCACAAATGTAAATATGCCAGATTATAGCTTTAGGCTAATTTCAATCTGCAGACCCTCTGGCAGGTTGGTGTTACACACAAATTAATAAATACATACAGAGGCACTATATGCAGACTATATACAAAGTGACAAGGACAAAAACAGTGATCACATCATGTTAGAACAAACAATAACAACAAAAGTGGACAACAAGGGACATATAGAAAACAGGAAAGCATCGACTATAGTGAACAAACCACAAACTGTCCTGATATTACACTGATCCATATTACACCATTCTATGTTGCACTGACCCACATTACACTGACCCCTATAGCACAACCCATGTTATACTGACACTTATTGCACAACCCATATTGCACTAATAATTGTGTTCCTTTTCATAATACACTAACTCTGTTTTAAGTCTGATATATAATGATTAACTAAACATGATCACATGTTTGTATGTCCCTCAACCACACTTTTAAATGACTCCTAAAAATAGAAAGACTTGTGCTTTCCCTCACTGACAGTAGAATGCTATTCCAGAAACTCACACCCTGATATGACAGGACGTTCTGTGAAAAAAGAAAATGACAATTCACTGCTTGAAGTGTCTGTGGGGGGAGATGAGATGTGCTGTAGTTGTGGGGGGAGTGGGCAGACCACAGGGGGCTGAGGGGGAAGGTGTGGGAGCAAGAGAGGTGGGTGGGGAGGAGGCAGAGAGGGAGTGTGGGGGGATTGGTGGAGTGGTAGAAGAGGCAGGGGATGGCTGTGAGCTAAACCTGTTATAGCCGGTGCACACCAACCAGACGGCCAACCCTCGGCAGAAAAGCCAGTCAAAATGATCAGTCGGGTCCCCGAGGTCCAAATAACTGCCTCGTAACACACTGAGGCACCGACACCGACATGAGAAATGTAATATGTCTCCACAGCAGCAGGACTCTGTATTGTTGCCCAAGAAATGAAAACCGGCAGCTGATTGGACGAACGCGTCACATGGGTTTGTTTTCTCCGGAAATTCAAAGCCAGGCTGTCAGGGCGGCTTTTTCAGAATACGATCTCATATTGTACTAAAATTGTTCACTGAAACATGTTTCTGAAAACATTTTAAGTGAGAAATAGGCAATGCAGTTGCTGAATCTGTCTTCATTTCAGCTCAACAAAGGTCAGTTTAATTTGATTTTCGTCAGATTTTGAGAGACGCTCATTCTGCTCGCCATTTCCGGGTGAGTCCCGACTGCCCTGCCTCCGACTGAACATGTCAGGTCCCCACAGCCAGTAGTTCAATGTCTGGGCTACAGAAACGTTCCTTCACATTCGCATGTCTGGGATTGCACCACTTTTCACTCACATATAGTGCAACCCCCCCTCCTTTCTTCTTACCAGTTTCTATAACGTCCGGAGTGCCGCCAGTTCGTCTGTCTTATTTCCCAGAGACCGTACATTCCCCATAATGATCGCTGATTTCCTTTTTTTGCTTTGCGTTTTAATCCACCTCTGCAACCCCGGCGTCTCCTCTGTAGTTCCTTCGGTATTTCAGGCTTGTCCCCCGGCAGAAGAACAGGTCGACACAGCGCGATCAGCTGATCGCGTGTGTAAACAATCGTCCTGCTGCCTTGAGCGTAACACAAAGTTACAAAAGACGTCCAAAGTAAGAACAGAACCAAGAGAAAAATTCCAAAGTTGGCAGAAGCCATCTCTACACAGATGTTCTTAGTGACTATAAAAAAACTAACACATAATACACACACACATCAGGAGCTGCTGCAACAGGCTACCGCACGACACAGCACCATCTTGCTTTCTTGCTATTTTTTCCATGTTATGGACAAGCTTGACATGGTTGGTATCAATGGACTCCTTAGATCGTCTAGTTTCATGTGATACCAATATATTCACTAGCTCTTGTGGCCGTTAACTGTGTATGAGATCCCTATCACCAAGGTTGAAAAGTTGGAACGGCTGATAAGCACACAGCTGAAGCAGTGGCTTGGAGTTCCACGTTGTTTAAGCTCCGTCGGACTTTATGGACATGGCAAGTTGGAATTACCAATTACAGGACTCGTGGAAGAGTTCAAATGCACCAAAGCAAGGCTCATCATGACCCTAACTGAATCTGAGGATGCACTCATTCGTACAGTGGCCCCCCCCGGGTGGTAGTGTTAGATAGTGATAGAATGAACTACACGGACACAATGTTGCTTCACTCAAGTCCAATGTTGTAATGTATTTTTTTAGTAACATCACAGTAGCAGATTTACAAGATGTAACAAACCATGTATTTTCTCTGTTCACAAAACACAATAATGTCCCTTTAAGTAACTCAGTTTTGAGTAAGTAACAGTGAAACTATTTTCAATAACAAAACAAAATATATCTTAGCTGCACCTAACAAAATACTTCTGCTATGCATTTATTATTAACCCAGAATAATTGATAATCTTACTTCAGTTGCACTAGCAGTATCATTTACAATCTTACTTCAGTTGCACTAAAACAAAATATTCGCTTCTGCACATTTAACACCGTATAATCAACACTATTATTATTAAACTGCAGCAATAGCATTCTGATACAAACAATATAGAAACTAGTGGACACAGGCAACGGCGATGTTACATTAATGTTAGTAGCACGCTTCACCTAACTTCATGTGACGCAGTTCGCATGCAGGCCACAGTAGAGCAGCACGTTTACATTCAATCTTCTAAATTCACATGCTTGAGTTATCACAGTAACTAATATTTTACTCCCTTACAGAATTAAAACACATATTCATTGATCAAACATCCCACAACCTTCATTCTCACCTGTAAAAGGGGAAAATAGAATGAACTACATGGACACGATGTTGCTTCACTCAAGTCCAATGTTGTAATGGACGAGCGGAAGCCACACATTCCCCTACAGTTCGGACAAGGCATTAGTAATCGAACACAGATTAACAACTCAGCTAGTGCTTAAACCCGGAAACAAATAGAAACTTAAGGAAACAAAGAAATACTGCA
The DNA here is from genome assembly GCF_004354835.1 of Perca flavescens. Classification (NCBI taxonomy): domain Eukaryota; kingdom Metazoa; phylum Chordata; class Actinopteri; order Perciformes; family Percidae; genus Perca; species Perca flavescens. Next base: position 11,738,846 of record NC_041331.1, read on the forward strand.
AAATGTCATTTCAAATGCATTTTTTCCCATAATCTCATAGGTATCTTAGACAGCATTTTAAACACATATTACCTTTTTGTCCTATTTATCTGTTAAGCCTCTTTTATCTGAAAAGGTCAGAGCAATGGATTACTGATCTACAGATCATAGTGCATTTTAACTCAAAGAAATGAATGACCATCTTTTTAACCAAGCAGTGCAATGAATTACAGCATTTTAACTTAGCAGTTTTAGCTTATACTTTAATGCACATTTTTAAGTATCTTTTAACCTATGGATGTATTTCCATTCAATGTGTTCAAAATATCACTGTTACAGTAGCAGGAAGGAAGTGGACTCCATCAGAAGCTGTTCAGAGTGCAAAGTCTGCGCTTCACTTCAGAGATGTGATTGGACAAGTACAGCATGGGAGGGCAGGGTTCAGACTCATCCCAAAAACTCTTCTGTGGCACAAAGCAACATCAGTGCAGAAGAGATGGCTAGTGGTAGAAGAAGTCAGGAGACAGGAAGAGGGAGAGCGACATGCCAAGGCCGTCTCAATGGCCAAGCAGGGGAGATGGACCAACTGGGAGGGCATGGAGAAGAAAAAGCTCAGCTGGCGTGACATCTGGCAGATGGAGGGAGCGCGGCTGAGTTTTGTCATCAGAGCCACATACGACCTGCTACCCTCCCCCCAAAATCTGAAAGTGTGGTATGGAGAAGATCCCGCCTGTCCCCTGTGTCAAGTACCTGCATCCCTAAGGCACATTCTATCAGGGTGCACTACAAGTCTCACTGAAGGGCACTATACTTGGCGGCATAACCAAGTACTCAGAGAGCTGGCATCAATATTGGAACAGAAGCGAACCACCACAAACAACCTTCCACAAACATCAGCAGGACAGTTCAACTTCACAAATTTCGTACCAGCCGGCCAACATCAAGAGCATCACACAACACCTTGATAAGAAACTTGTGTTTCCCCCAGAAATAGTACAACACTCCGGCCAGATATAGTCCTGTGGTCTCCAACAACAAAGCTGGCATATGTTGTGGAATTAACAGTACCATGGGAAGATGGAGTTGAAGAGGCTTATGAGAGGAAAAAGGACAAATACTCAGATCTGGCGGCTGAAGCATCCCAGGGCGGTTGGAAGACTATCATCTTCCCAGTAGAGGTGGGATGCAGAGGATTTGTTGCCACATCTACCACTAGTTTGTTGAGAAAAATAGGGGTGAAGGGTCGCTCCCTCCAACAGGCCATCAAGTCCATGTCAAGTGCTGCTGAGAAAAGCAGTAACTGGCTCTGGATCAAGCGTAAGGACCCCAACTGGGCAGCAAGGTAGAGACAGATGGTATGTGGTCAGGCTTAGGCCTGACTCAGGGAGAAGTACGCCCCTGCCATGCAGAGTCCATCAGGGATATAGAGGGTATGGCATAGAGGGGGGTGTGTACCTAGGACCGAAGGTACACTGTTGAGCCCTCTGGAGACGTTGTGGGCTTCAATCAACGAAACGGCGATGAAGCAGGGTGCCCAGCTGATGACCCTAATGACATACCTTACCTTCCTTTTCACCACTTCATACCGACTGCTAGTGTCAAGAGTTTCCTACTAAAGGGATTGAAACATCTAGTTCTATTAGCTTTACTAATTACTAGCTCGCCCACGGGTTTAAGCAGTTTCAGTAAATTGTGTTTGTGGATACAAATCGCTCTGCAGTCATTTGTGAATTGTGTTTCACAAGTCACTTATTAGAGGCACAGATACAACACAGATTTACGGATAAGAACAACTCTGCATTCATTTGTGAATTGTGTTTCACAAGTCACTTATTAGAGGCACAGATACAACACAGATTTACGGATAAGAATCACTCTGCATTAATTTGTGCATTGGGTTTTACAAGTTGCAAATACTTATGAGACTGTTTTAGCACCATACATCTACCTACTACCTACCTACTATATAAAATAAGCGTTCTTTTCACTGTTAATCTCGTTTACTGTTACAGGTCATTTATGATCAACATATGAAAAATGTAAGAGTTTCAGAAACATTTAAAAGTTACATTACACAAAGGAAAATATACTTAAAGTATAAAGTAAAAGTACTCAATGCAGAAAAATCTTCAGATTTTAGAAACTGGAAACTAACTCAGTGTTTAAGCAGCTAATCATTTAATATTGCTATGTAGTTTAATCTTTAATTAAACATTGTGTTGCAGATTTTCATTCTTCCTGAATGCTGCAATGACCCTGTGGTCATGTAGCAGCTGATTTCCCGGTGTAAATGACTGACAATGGTTTTTAACCAGCTTAACAAGTTTAACAGTAGAGGGAGAAAATGTAACACATGGCAGAGGACAATCTAGAAAACTGAGTGCATATGCCTTCCTCAGAAGGGGTCCTGCAGTACCCTCTAGTGGTCAAAACTTTACTTTGTTACTTTTGAAAAATGTTTTTATGGCCTGAATGCAAAAGTACAGTGGTCTTCAACGTTTTTTAAGCCAAGGACCCCTCAACTGAAAGAGTCACAGAGCAGGGACCCCTACTACATATATTTTAAAAAATTAGGTTGCATATTAAACTGGGCGTACAATAACATGTAGGGCGGCCTAAAGCCTTTATAGATACCTCTTTAGTGCATAGAATACTAAGCTATTAAAATAATAATTGTTGGCATAATTTTATAAATCAGGTTTTAACAGCAAAAAAATAACATTTGACACAGTAAATCCTCAGGATTAACTGTATCTGTGGATTTTAGTAACTACCTTACCTATGGGCCAGTATGCCTATCATCAGTGTTTTTCCCCACAAATAGGCTGATTTACAGTATATTAGCTAATAATATGTTTGATTCATGTTCATTCATTTTTAATTACCCCAGCCTCAGTAGTGCCCACCTGACAGAATGAGCTACCATACTTTTAACATTTATGTTTGACAGTATGCGCAGCCAGCGCCTGTAATAGGAACAGCAATTGTTGTAGCAGAATACACTTCTGAACCACGATCTGAACCATTACTTTCCATAAACGTGAACTGTTGTGCAGCACGTGTAAATATGATGGGCGCAGAATTGAAAATATGAGATGGATCGGCTGATCACCGGTCATGGCCGATCAGCTGAAAACCGGCCTTTTCCTGTCATGTGCCAAACAATCGGTGCATATCTATAATTTACTCAACTAAAAGTTATTTTAGTTACAGGCAGGGCCCATTTAGGCTGTGTCAGATTCCAAGGTAGAATCCAAAATGGAAGGCAGGCCCAGCTTGTTGCTTCCTGGTAATTTAAAGGCTAATAAGTAATAAGTAGTGGTGATGGCATGGAAAATGTTCCCGTTATGTGACATGCAATTAAAATGCATTTTGTTTTTTAATATATTATATAGTGACTGATGCTGTGCAACCTAAGGAAAATGAATAGAGGCGCCAGCTGACATTTCTTCTGACAGTCTTTCAACCCTGACTCCGATTCCAGCTCCGACTCTGATTTGAAAAAGAAGATGCAGAGTAAGGAGAAGAGAAAGGACAAGAAAAAGAAGACAAGAGAAAGGACAAAAAATGACAGCAAAAAGAAGGACCAGAATAAGAACAAAAAAGGAAGAGTATAGAAGTCAAGGTAAGATAAGCAATTAAATTGGAGAAATCGTTTTTATTGTATGCAATGCCAGACTAAAATGATTTACAGATAAAGATAAATAAATGTGTTATTGTAAGAAAAGTACCTCAATGCATGCATAGAGTATAGCCTGTCGTTGCCAAAACATAACAAGGTTGTCAAATTTAAATTAGCATTAATACATAGCAGCCCGTCTTTTTCCAACAACAATGCAACTGTTGTCAGAGACTTCTTAAACACATAATTTAATCACCTAATTGTAGATTCTCTGATCTGTGTGCCACTGGGAATGTGTTGGGATGGATCTGCTAGCTTTTAGCTACCGTATCAGTATTTCAAACCAATTATGCTTAGGTGTTATCTGTTGGCCAACTAATACAAGTAATAAAATGTAACTTATGAATAGTAAATCACCTTACCATTGAAGCACTTTGATTTCATCAATCATTTTGGCTTCAATTTGGTTTTCCAGAATGGTATCAGCTTGGTGCATAATTTGCCCATAAAATAACACATCAACATTTTTTGTTGATGGAGGAAAGTGAGGAGCGGCATTTATCAAAGAGTAATTCAAGTTTCTGCAGCCTAACATTTATAACAAATTATATATTGACAGTTTTTATATTCTGCTGTTCAATTTCTTTTAGCAGGTAACATCAACGATGTAGTCACCAGATACTTGCGACTGCTAAACTTGACAAAGAAGGGGTACACTATGTCTATAGCTTTTCGAAAGGCGGGCGTGTCAAGGAATGCCATGGCTGCCAATGCACCCATTGCTGAGCTGTTCATTGCAGAAAGACACGTGTTTGCAAGAAGAGTTTTTGCAGAAAACTGTCAGACCTAGCGAAGTGATGCATTGAAAGAATTGTTGGGGAGAAATTGAAGAAAAAGTGGTAGAGATGAGTTACTTCCATTTCAACTAAAATAAGCCTTCTAGTTGCAGAAAAAAATTGTGCATCTAAAAGTTGTTTAATTGGGAATGTATACAGTTTGTGTGTGTTCATAAATACCTTGACTTCATTTTTGTAAACAGTACTAAATGAAGTCAAGATATTTATGAATTTCTTAAAGCTTTAGCGCGTAACTTTTTTGTATTAATGAATGTCCGTTACATTCAAGCCATTGCCAAATGAGTTGCTACAAAGCTAATTAAGACTATGAGCTCCACACAACTCTCTCTGGATTTCTCAGTATGGCTATGTTGTCCGGCAACTTTTGCACAGAAACTTGAGTGAAAATAATTACCTTTTCTGAAGAGTTCATCATGTCTTTTGAATCCTCCATGTCTCCTTGGCTATTAGCAACTGTGTGTGTGTGTGTGTGTGTGTGTGTGTGTGTGTATATGTGTTTGGGGTGATCACGGAAGGCTTGTATCATGTGGACACACCTACAGTTTAGTTAGAATTCCTCATGGGGGCAACAGAAAGTACACACTATAGCTTTAAATCATGTTCAGCAATGTTGTGGAAGAGTTGTGTCTAAGAGGCTCTGATTTGTGTATAAGATTTAAACAATACTGTGATTTTTCATTTCATTAAAATGTCGACTTTGCACCGCTGATGCTTTTTTTCATTACAACCACAAAATAATTTGAATAGTTGATTTTAATGTATTTACCCTAGTGACCCAGTTGCACATACTGCAATTAAATGTACACAAGCAGTAGACAGTCAACCAAGCTTCACTTGTGTTTCACTTTATTTGGATAGTCGTAAGGCATATCTATAGATTATTTCTCGAGTTTTTGAATGCACTGAACATGTTGATCAATTTATATTTTCTTAATGTGAAGTAGATAAGCCATAAACAGTCCACTAAGTTTCACGTGTTTCACTTTATTTGGATAGTCACAAAGCATACCTACAGAGAGTTATAAATGACATCACATGTGTTGTAAAAATGTTACAGATGCATTAGTGATGCTGCTAATAGACTCTTTTGCGAGAGATCTGCGGTAGATGTAAATGGTAAAAATACTTTTGAGACGCTACTGATAAACTACAAATGTGTTGTAGCAAAGTTGTTGAGAACTATACATATATTAATGTTACTGATAAACTACAAATGTGCTGTTTTATATCTATAGATATATTATAGATTATCACAATGAAAATTGTTGATAGTTTGTAGACCGTCTACAGTTTAATTGTCGAATGTCCGCAGACTTTCAGTTGAGAATGTCTACAGACATTCAGTTATGAAGATACAATATTTTGTTGATAGTTTGTAGACCATCTACAGATTAATTGTTGAAAGTCTGCAGACATTCAGTTGAGAAATGTACTGACAGTTTGTAAAGCATCTACAGATTGACTATCTAAATAAAGTGTCAGAGCATATCATTCATAGCATCAGCTACAGGTCATCAGGTACACCTGCACAACCTAATCAGTTTATAGGAATTTAAAAAAATACTACGTATGTGCCATGTCAGAATATGTCCACTAGATGACATTGCTTCACTGCTGGAGCTTTTGGACTGCATATTGTGAGTTGCATTATGATGGTACAGGTTATAGTGAGACTATTATAAAAAATAAATACATCACAACTTTCCAAATACAACCATCCCATGAGTCACCAAATCAAATGTTGACATTCATTTTCACAATGAGTTCATCTGAAAATACTTACAGCATGAGTTGCACATGTTCTAGTTGCTTTCACACAAAATTCTAATTAAATTGTATCAGTTATGGTCAGTTAAATGAATTTATCAACATGATTGTTGCAAAATATTGGAGCATTTTGTAATCAAGTGTTACTTAGCGTTACTTTAAGGGCAAACATATTGATACATTCTGCAGTGTAATTGTTTTCCGACTGCATTGTTTTAGTCATTGATGATGATAAAAAAGAAACACATCTATGTTGCCTTTTTGTATATGGTACCAAAAAATAAAACGTGTGCATTTTTCATGTCCTCCTTTCACTTGCACCAAAATCATTTTTGCAAGATACATATTCATACCGATCACACAGATTTCACAGAATCACACACGATGCTGCTATGTGTTGATCACTCACTGCATGTTTAATGAATACAGTATACCCTAGAGTTGCAACAATGCCTTTTACATTTCAAATCTACTGCCATTATTCTGAATACTACTCTATTTGAAATATATGTAAAGCTGCTTAAAAAACTGTACCACAAGGTCCACTAACTAGCTTTTTTAGAAGCTTTCAACCACTTCCTACAGGCTTTCTCAATGGATGGGGATTGCTTAGTTGCCATAATTTATTAGTAGTATGAAACTATGAAGGTAAATATGTGGCAAAAGTTGAGAGATTGTAGAATACAATGTGAGAACTTGCAGAACAAAAAAATCTGAACTTGTATGTTATAATTTGCACTTGTAAAACATATTCACACACCTGTGATCTGAATTTGAAGTCACACAAAGAAAAAATAACACATGAGAGCTTGTAAAAAAAATCTGAACTTGTAAACTGAAATTTGCACTCGTAGAAAATATTCACACGCCTGTATTCTGAATGTCAAGTCACAGAAAAAATATCCACAAATGTGTAGATTGATATTTGCATGAACACAATGACAGCTGCAAACTTGTAGTGCAACATTTACTCGTGTAGCCTACTTTGTTTTTATTCGGGTTCACTTTCAATCACAACCACAACTCAGTGATTACAACCTCTCAAATCTGTCACTGCAACTTCACAAATGTACTTGCTCGCATCACAAAGTGGCGAATTTGCGCCTCGACTTTTGCAACACTTCTTGCGATACATTTGGTGCAAAACTAATCTGTACCTGTGGACTTAGGCTGTGGAGCTCTGAGCCAACAGAACGGGGAAAGCAGAGTTTCTGACATTTGCATATGTATCACCATGTGAGAAATGTAAAAAAAAATCAAGTATAATAACAGGATTATCAAAGGGGACACATACAGTACATTAATAAATGGTAAACAAAGTCTAAAGGCTGAAGAATGCAGTGACACCTACAAAGACTCAGTTGAAGACTTGAAAGGCTTTTTGCATAAAGCTGTTCCAGACTTTGATCACACAACCAAATCATTGTGCTTGCCAATATTTTCATGCATATTTCATGTTGTCTGCACTTGAATGTCCACTGGGTGATGACAGAAGATCACATCAATGGCAACACCAAAGCTCCATTAATGATATATTTTTTTTAATCTATTACTAATAACCTATTAGAGCTTTTTGTACTTAATATACTGTAGGGAAGCTGTTTTTTTCTTCTTCAGAGGTTTAGATGATAAATATAATAAATGCTGCATTTTTTTAAAACAAGCCTTCAATATGTTGAGCAATTTACTGTTATCATTCCCTACCTATGCATCTTAAAATTATCCTGGTGGGGACAAAATATATCCCCCCCTCAAAGTGATCAATGCTACTTTACCTATTGCCTAGACCATATGTTAATTATATACCTAAAATAGAAGAATTTTAAACTAAGTAAATCGCTGTAACGTGAACATAGTCCCATAGAAGGATACAATCCAGCCATATCAACTTTGTGAAGCCAAGCCATAATATATGAGGAATTTCTAGATCAGATCTTTGAGGCTGTCAGATTGTTGTGGAGCTCTTGTGCACCAGTTGGAGTGCCTTCATCATTCTACAGTACTGTCAGAAAGTTTCCACTATGAGAGACAACCCAAATCTTCTTTTGTATTACATAACTGTATAGAAGATTATTTAATCCCCTTTACACTAATCATCCTTGAAACAGACATCCTGAAATTACAAAGAACAGGTGTTTTAACCTCCCTGGATCAAACCTGAGAGGATGAAACTGTTGATTATTATTATGGTTTGATTTCTATCGTGATTAATAGGATTTCTCAGTTAATGGCCAGTTCCATCCATCGTCTAATCATGTAATAAAAAATAAAATCAAGGTCGATGCAGTGTTTCTTGGGACTTTTTCTCCCTGGCATCTCATGATGAACAGTCTGTAGAGGTCAATGGTCACCACTGCTTGTGATGAAAGGGAAGGAAGAATAACACGGATGATAGGAGGACACATTGATTTTTTATTTCTCTCTGTCAACACATGGAACTAATGCTCCCTTATTCTTTTCTAAGTGACACATACACACACACACGCACACACACACACACACACACACACACACACACACACACACACACACACACACACACACACACACACACAGACACATACAAACCAATCTAAAATATCCCAACAACAGGTACAGATGAATTATCCTGCTGGTTTCATAACAGAGCCCCCTGGGTCCTTCCCCCATTCTATCACATCCCCATTTCTCATGTGCAATGACCAGAAGTCAGAATGGCTGACATTGAACAATAAACATAATACACTACAGGCTTTATGGACTTGAGATAGCTTAGGTTATTTCCCACATAACATGAGATTTTTACCTAGAAAATGTTTGAAGTACAGGAACCATTCACTATTCACACACTGTGGCCAAGGCTGCCGTACAAGGTGCCACCTGCTCATCAGATAAACATTCACACTGCAATGGCGCAGCATCGAGGGTTTGGTGTCTTACCACTTGTTGAAGGACACTTCAACATGGGACCACAGGGCCAGGGATCAAACCACCAACCTTGCAATTGGCATGCAACCACTCTACCACTGAGCCACAGCTGCTGATTATAGGCTGATTCATAGAAGCACTCAGTCAGGTTTAGACTTTCATCAGTGCTTACTACTGTAATAGTCTCCCAGTTCGCCATTACATTTACTGTCAACTATATGACAAAATAGCTATACCAAGATAGTCAAATTGTGGCCTTATGGTTGGAAGAAAGGTCATGGGGTTTCAAAAATCAATGGGTTTCTTTCTCAAGGGAGAATGAATGTGCACAGAATGTGTCTTTATAAGTAATGGATCAGGGAGATATGTTCATTAGAAAGCAGTTGGTAGGAGAAGAAGAAAGGTTCCACGGTATTTGCTAAAATGCTTTACCAAAAACATTTCTAGATTTTGTTCGTAGAGCTTTGAATTTAGGTACAGTAATACATAAAAAAACAGTAACTTGGTGCTCCATTTTAGTAAAGGAACTGTTGACCCACATTGCAAAAACTCAGTAGGTTCCAACAACAACAACAACAACAAAAATAGATCAAGATTATAAAGTTTTCTCCACATTCTGGCTTTACAGACACTTCCATTTTGGGACAGTGTTTTATTTTCTACAAAGGCATGCAAGCACCTTTGATACCTTCTAAATAGTGAATGCAGTTATTTCGGGGTGGTGCTGTGTGTTCAAGAGTGCCTGAGAGTGTGTTTATGAAGCTGTTTTTTTGTGCAAAGGTTGTTGTGGGAATAAAAAGCAGGGTTTGGGTTGAGAGCTATAGAAAAAAACCTGAATCATTTATACAGTTTGATCCCAGCAGCACTGTTGAGCTAAAGCAGGAAAAAAACACCCATAGGTATGTGGAGGAGGCTACAGAAAGACAAATCAAACTAAAAAGCACTACAGCAGAAACATTGGCCGGTGCTGGACAATATCCTAACATGCTGTTACACTGAAAAACATTTCATCTCAGTTCAATTGATTTCTCCTCCTGAAGCGCTCCCTCAGGATTTAGAATCATGTCTTTGTTTTTATCTGTTAGTCACTCATAGTTGTATATATTTTTTGTCTAATGGCAGAAATCATAGATTAACACCAAAATGTAATGAGTTGTTTCTCACCCAAAGGCCTACATGTCTGCCAAATGTCACTGAATAGAAGTCAAATGTTATGAGATGAGATAGTATATTGACAGATGGAGACTAATTAAATGGGTAGAAGCATAACCTCATTGCCAGAGGTAAAGCTTAGATCTAAAAATGTAGAGTTGTGCTCAAACTCTCAAGATAATTTTCTCTGGGAGTTTAAAAGTTTACTGCGAAACAACAAATCAATGTGAAAATGGAAAGTGGAGAAGCCTCTGAATGTTTCCTGTTTACTCTCAGTGTCTGTGTATTCACGTGTGTGCACAAAATGGAGTGTTTGTGTAACAAAATAGTCCCATTCCTCTCTAGAAGAATAGTCAAAGTGTTAGGGCTTCCATTTATATCCTTATTTATACATTTGTGCATAAGTTAAGAATGCTATATAAGAAACCAAACTTACGCAGCATACGTAACTTAAAAAAACTTGATGCTTACATTTAGGGTTTACACGGGACTCAAACCCTGCACTCCTGGGTTAAGGTCCTGTGTTTGTTTGACCTATCCGTTCCCCCACTCCTAAACATTGGCGCATGTATACGTCATACGTAATAGGAGGTAGAGTGGGGCCCTACTGCCACATATCTTTGATAGTGATAACAACTGATAAAGCCCGTTCAATTGGCTGTTCAAAGGGGGTGACCAGAAGCAATTCAGCTGCTTTTTTTTAAGTCATCCAACTTTTTTCAACTCCTTAACAGATACGTTTTGATCTTCCTAGTCTACAGTGGATGCACGTTCTTCACCCTTAACATCGGAACTCAACATGGGCTTCATCCGATATCCCATTTGATATCAGTCCGGTTTGAAAGTTTGTGAGTAAATGACCCAAGGCGATTGCCAATTTGAGGATGCTAGAACCAGCTTGCCTGGCTCTAATGATATAGTAACTTGGTATTCTCAGACCTAAGACTAACTGATGCTAGAAAACTGATAATTCTGATTTATAACATACCCTGCGTTTATGTGACCTACTGTATGACTATATGCAGGGGCGGATTAAGGTGGTCAGGGGCCCCTAGCCTGCTCTTTGTGTGAGGCCCCCCCTTAATCATTGTGCTTTACTGGAAAAATGTATTTAGTGCCATACATGGTCCACATGCAAATAATAATAATAATAATTTTAACACACACACACACACACACACACACACACACACACACACACACACACACACACACACACACACACACACACACACACACACACACACCAACTACCACCACACCACATAGGTAAAATGAGAAAACTACATCATAAAACTAACATCAACAGAGATGTAAGTGGAAAGAATACCAGATATTATCCTCTGCCACCACAGCACCAAAACAATTACAATGGAAATGTAACTAAACAGTAAAGCAGCAGAATTCCCTGGATTCACAGTTCAACAGCAAGCTGGTAATCACTTTTATCTTTATAAACCAACAGGTAGGCTACAGCATCTGCAGCAGTGCAGAACACCTGGTTTTACTGAGGCAAAATCACAACTTCACTACCAGTGGTGGAAGAAGTATTCAGATCTTTTACTTCAGTAAAACTACTAATACCATACTGTCCTGCATTGAAAATGTTACTTAAGTAAAAGTATGTAAGTATCATCAAGAAAATGTACTTGAAATATTAAAAGTGAAAGTACTGAATGTCGAAAAATCCTCATATTTTTTAAACAAACCAAACAGTACTGTCAATCAACTAGTGTTTAATGGTCTATTCATCTCAGCTGACTTGTAGGCTGTTATATTGTTGGCTAGTTTAGTTTAGAATCAAACATCACATTTTATAAATTACATGTGTTTTGTGTGCAGAAATCTTAATGTGTAAAGTAACTAGTAACTAAAGCTGTAACAGATGAATGTAGTGGAGTAACTAGTAACTAAAGCTTTAACAGATGAATGTAGAGGAGTAACTAAAGTAACTAGTAACTAAAGCTGGAACAGATGAATGTAGTGGAGTAACTAAAGCTGGAACAGATGAATGTAGTGGAGTAACTAAAGTAACTAGTAACTAAAGCTGGAACAGATGAATGTAGTGGAGTAACTAAAAAGCTGTAACAGATGAATGTAGTGGAGTAACTAAAGTAACTAGTAACTAAAACTGTAACAGATGAATGTAGTGGAGTAACTAACGTAACTAGTAACTAAAGCTGTAACAGTTGAATGTAGTGGAGTAACTAACGTAACTAGTAACTAAAGCTGTACCAGATCAATGTAGTGGAGTAACTAACGTAACTAGTAACTAAAGCTGTACCAGATCAATGTACTGGAGTAACTAATGTAACTAGTAACTAAAGCTGTACCAGATCAATGTAGTGGAGTAAAAAGTACAATATTTCTCTCTGAAATGTAGCGGAGTAGAAGTAGAAAGTGGCATGAAAAGAAAAGACTCAAGTACCTCAACATTTGGACTCAAGTACAGTACTAGAGTACATGTACTTAGTTACATTCCACCACTGATCATTACTGAGACACAAACCACTGTGCAATACACTAAACTGTGAATAAAATAAAAATAAAAAACAGCAGCAGCAGCACATACCACTGTTATTAACAACAATAATGAAACAGCAGCACAACATGTAGGCAACATATTGTTGCATAATCATCACTTCTTTAGAATTTTTTTTTTGAATTCAGATGCAGGATCCGAGTTATAGGTAGTAGCAGGGACGGACTGGGACCAAAAATTGGCCCTGGCATTTTGGCCCAGACCGGCACACCACATAAGATCACAAATACCACCCGTCCTATTTCTCCCCTGAATGTGTATAGCAACTCCTACTCCTTAAAACTATTAACGCCATGCAAGGGGTAAGCAAGAATCATTGAGAGTTGACACATTAAATACAAAAAAGTGCCATTTATTAATATAATAAAACGGTATACTCCTCATGAATCATAAAACAATATATATATATATATATATATATATATATATATATATATATATATATATATATATATATTATCATTTCACGACTGAAGAGGCCCTGTGCTTTAATTTCAAGAGGTCTAGCATGAGTTTTTGTCTACCAATGCAAATAGAAAAGCTACAGTTCTCATTAAGAAAGCTTGCATGATGTGCAATGTTTATCTTGGCTACTTTAAGTACACAAATGCACAAGCACAAGCTTAAAGGAACACGCCGACTTATTGGGAATTTAGCTTATTCACCGTAACCCCAGAGTTAGACTAGTCCATACATACCCTTCTCATCTCCGTGCGTGCTGTAACGCTGACTGACGGCTCCAGCATTAGCTTAGCCTAGCACAGATCCTGCAGGTAACTGGTTCCAACTAGCCTACTGCTCCAAATTGTGACAAAATAACGCCAACATGTTCCTATTTACATGTTGTGATTTGTAGAGTCTGGCGTGTACAAAAACAACGTAACATGAGACACAGCCATCTTCTAACAGCAAACAAACTGGGAACTATATTCTCAGACAGGCTTGCTGCGAGCATATCACTCCGCCCAAGTACTATATTCTTCCGCCTGAGAATATAGTTCCCGGTTTGTTTACAGTTAGAAGACGGCTGTGTCTCATGTTACGTTGTTTTTTGTACACGCCAGACTCTGACAAATCACAACATGTAAATAGGAACATGTTGGAGTTATTTTGTCACTTTTGTCACAATTTGGAGCAGTAGGCTAGTTGGAACCAGTTACCTGCAGGATCTGTGCTAGGGTAAGCTAATGCTGGAGCCGTCAGACAGCGTTACAGCACGCACGGAGATGAGAAGGGTATGTATGGACTAGTCTAACTCCGGGGGTTATGGTGAATAAGCTAAATTCCCAATAAGTCGGCGTGTTCCTTTAAGGTTTGATGAACCTTAAGGTGGTGTTTTGCTTATTATTAAGATGTAGGCTACTTTGTTGAATGAAAGGCAGTCTAATATAGCCTATTAATAATAAAACGGTGAGAAAATGATCAGTCAAGACTCAGATACCCGCGCACGTAGCCAAACTAATCCAATGATACAGTATAGCATGCCTATTTCTTTTATTGTTGTAGTGTTATCATCAACAGTTTGTCCACCACTCAGTTTTATCAAGGGGTTAAGTGTTTTAAGGGGAGTTGTGTTTACCGCAGGTTGTAGCCTCACTCCCTCATCTCTGTCTCTCTCCTCCTGAGTCTCCTCCTCACTGTGCATGTCACTGTAGCCGACACCAGCACCGCTATCATCGGCCACGGGAGCTGATGAAGGTCCTGCTACTGGCCAAAACATGTCTGTCCATTTGACACATTTGGCAGCGTTTTTTTTTCTCACGCAGCTTCTCAGCACCTCCTTTGCGTTTCTTCTCCATGATCTCTATTACTGTTCTAGCCTGGCAGATGCACACCCGAAACTGCATGCAGGCAAAAATCCCAAAGAGGGTGCTGTTTAAAGATATGCTGTCCTCTTCATTGTCTTGGTTAACGTTATCCTCACCTAGCGCCACTTCACAGCTAGCCGCTGCTGTAGCGGCATATTCATCGCTTTGGACTGTTGTTCCTCATGTCTGTTTCCCCAACAGTAGTCGTAAAAAAAGTTTGTCATCTTTGGCAGCGTTGCCAAATACTTATCGGCGTCTTTTTTCTTTTTTTAGACTCATCTTGTTCGTCTCTGTTTGTGTACTTCCAAGCTCTCCTGTCACTGTGTTTATCTTTCGCGCCACGCACCGTTATGGACTAGTCCATTTTAATTTGAAAGTACAATTTAGGTGAAGTTGGAGGTCCCAAAACTGTGAACTCACTATATACAAAACAACTGACATGAAGACACCAAAGTCAAGTAGAGAAGAAGGTTAGGAGAGGGAATTAAATTAACAATAGCTTAGAAAGCAGGATAAGGAAATAAAAGATAAGTCAAGTGGTAAAAAGCAGCTAAAAGCTAAAAGCAAGTAAAAAAAAAAGGTGGGTCTTTAATTGTGTGTTTCATAGGCATTAGGGTTAAATGCTGGGAAAGCATAATGTGCCTGTGCTATGTGTTTGCTTACTAAAGACTGTACTTCTCACCAACCCTCATTAACGCTTCGATGTAACTGTTGTAGCTATATTTGGACCTTAAAGTGCTGTTATGGTAAAAGGCCTAAAACAGGATCAGGTTTCAGCTAGCAGCTCACAGACCAGCTGTGTGAATAAATATTGTTTAGAATCCAGGACTGCCAACACTCACACTTTTAAGCATGCAACACCCACTTTTGGGCTCTGTCTGATAAACTCACTCTGCCCACACAAATCTTTCAAATT
Source organism: Perca flavescens (assembly GCF_004354835.1). Taxonomy (NCBI): domain Eukaryota; kingdom Metazoa; phylum Chordata; class Actinopteri; order Perciformes; family Percidae; genus Perca; species Perca flavescens. The sequence goes on from NC_041331.1 coordinate 11,754,396, forward strand.
ATATAAAGGTTATGTAGGTTTCCTCCGCAAACCGGACAATGTCTGAACATCAGTAACATCATAAACATTACACACACATTCTTCTCCAAATTTCCAAAAGCTTTCATGTATGTTGACTTTTGCCTTGTTCATTATTTTCAAAACTTCCATCCCATTCCGAGTTTATTAATGACGTGTAGCCATCACACAGCAGTAGGAAGGATACTTCCATCTTCAAATTTAGAGATGTGCATTTGGCACAGCAGCTGTAACTTAAATTCATTATTTAAATCTCCTGATATGGCAACACGGTCAGTCAGGATCTATATCTATAAGGTAATTCATGTTCAGTGCTTTTCTAAACACCAGACCAGTACACTGAGATTGTCATAGTTGAATAGTGGTACCATTTGTAATTTTGCGGCCATCCTGAGCTTCATCAAAGTCAGGACATCAGCAGATTGGCAGTATGTTTTTCCACCTCAAAGATATTGTAACTTCAAGAGGAACCATATCAGCTAATAACTATGGAGGGAAAACAACAGCAGAAAAATATAATAAACTTTATAATTAATGATACGCAAAAAAAACAAATTTCAGTTATGGTGAGGAATCCTGTAAATCCTGGGAAATTTTTTTTTTTTCCTTCAAGGCAGTAATCATTTTAAAATTACGGGAAATTCTTCAACCCCAATAGGCATAACTTCCTACAGCAGAATGACTAACTTTCAACTCCCTCATGACCAATATTAATTTAAATGAAGCCAATGTGTTGGTGCCAAAAAAAAAAAAGCAGGGTTGTCCTGCATCATAAGCGGTGGCTCAATTTTTGCCCCAACACAATTCAACATTATCTGGCAACACATGAATGAACACAAAACTAATTCAAAGCATATAGTTTACCTTATGACTCTTGAAGAAAGATAACATGTATAAAAGGGGGATTTATAGAGGACATAAGTAAAAGTATAAAAAAAAATAAAACTTTCGGTAACACTTTACTTGAAGTTTTCTACATGAGAGTGACATGACACTGTCATGACACAGTCATGAAACAAGAACCCTAACCCTAACCCTAACCATAACTTGTCATGACAAAACCGATTGACACTTACTAAATGAAGCATTATGTCATAAACGTTTATGACTTTTTTATAATATTTTATGACACGTTCATGACAGTGTCATGTCACTCTTATGTAGAAAACGTCAAGTAAAGTGTAACGAAAAACCTTAAAGCCATTTTGAGATCAGTCCAACAGTTGGTCACTTGAGAGTAAAAAACCATCCCTATCATTTTCACCATGGACACCCAGTGCATGTGTTGTTTTCTCACTCTGCCTCTCAATCTTACTAATTCACGCTCTCCATGAGTAAATTGCGCAAAGTCATGAGCAAAATGTAAGCCTTTCTTGATGGGTACAGAGTAGGAAAATGATTTTCTGCTGTTAGTTTCTCTTTGCTGAGAGAAGCAGGGTGCAGTTAAAGAGGATTAAAGGCATCAGGGCTTCCATTTGGAGTCTGCCCTTACTGTAGCCCTGGAGTCATTAACGCAGGACAGAGATTTTTGCAAATGTAGGTGTGTAATGTAATGTTTCTTTATACCTATACCTAGTACCTATCCAGAACGTACATTACAAGAAACATGATCAGCAACTCAAAGTTTATTGTGAAGCTTAGTAGGTGTGGAAAATGTGTGAATGATTAACAACTGTCACCTGACAAAAGTTGGCTAAAGTTGGCTAAAGTTGGCTAAATTTTCCATGTCTGTTCTGTGTCAACAATCCGCATTTTAATTGGTTCTCTATACTAACAACCCCATCCCAACATAAAGATAGAATCTAACAGAAACATTTTCTAATGTATAAATAATCAAACATGAAAGCATTGTCCTTAAAATAATGGTATAATTATAATAATAGAATAATATAAAGCAGGGAAACATTCTACACTAATGACCATTTCTAACAATTTCTTGTGAGATTCATGATTCTGTTAGTGTGTACAGTACAGTTTTAATCACGTGAAGGTTCAATTTTCACAGATACGGTCACACATAGTTAATGTTGGGAAACAGAACTACTTACGTTTAGGCAACACAAATTATTGGATTGGGTTAGGAAAAGATAATAAATTGGCTTAAAATGAGTCACAGAGGTCACTACATACGTAACAGAAAAAAGGTCACCGTTGACACACAGAGTATGAACAGTGGCCTTCTGGGCGAAAGTCCTGTGTTTGTTACCCAACGTTCCACCCTATGTGGATTTTGGGGCTCTTAAATACGTCACCTTCCTTCACCCACACTCTTTTAACAGAGCAGAGCTATCCTAGCATAAGAAAAATGAAGGGTATATTTATTAATTTCACCCAGAGGAAGTGGTTGGCCCCAGATCACATATTTTAAGATATTAAAAATCTAAAAGTACAGAAATTGATTTGATGACTAATTCAGAGCCATCTTTAATAATAACTACTCATTGTTTAAACTTGAGGATCTCTTTATGCCTGCATGCAATTGCAATTTCTGTTAGATGAATTTCTCAAATCAACGAGTGAAGTGGAGAGGACAAAGTCAAAGTGCCCCTCCGCATTATCCAATAAAATACATTCATCTTCCAGTCATTTCTACTACTACTAAGAATCACAACGAGCTGAGGCATATGTTTTAAAGTGCTCATATTATGCTTTTTGGCTTTTCCCCTTTCCTTTATTGTGTTATATATCTGTCACAGGGCGGAAGTTGATTTTATTTAAGCATGCTTTTACTTGGATTTGCTGTGTTTTTATCTTTTATATTGCATGCTTTTATTTTGAAACGTGTAGTGTGTGTTTTTAATGTTGTCTACTTTCGTCAGCGAACATTGTAGTAATCAGGGTAAAAGATTTGCACCTGGGAGCCAGAGAATGGATTGACAGTTTTTTTTTAGGTATAAAAAGGACAGAAGGGCAACAGAAGAGGGAGACACGCAGCGAAGAAGCACATGATGGGAGACACGCAGCGAAGAAGCACATGATGGGAGACACGCAGCGAAGAAGCACATGATGGACGACACTGAGAGCGAAGAAGTACAAGAGACCAACAGGAGAACATGAAGGAGGACATGGAGAGAATGAGAGCACAACAGACGGAACGGAACAGACAGAGGAGCAGACAGAGAGGAGCGGACGGAGAGACACAGAGAGAGAGCCACAGAGGAGGCCTGAGAGTGCACCGAAAAACTCAAACACCGATCGCTAGCGGCAGCAGTGGGAGAAGGTAAAACTTCTCCTCTGTGGGAGTCTCTTTCTAAGACCGGTGTTTGTTGTGTGAATTGTACGAAGCGGTGGCACTTTTAAAGAACGTCTGACTGGCCTAGAGTTCTTTTACAGGCTATGGCCCAGGAGAGGAGCCAAACGACAAAGAAGCTGGTTGCCAGCGGAGACCTGCGGAGATTTTAATCTCTCACTCCTGTTCTGTTGGACCATTTTTAGCTTTATTTTAGTTGGTTGTGTTTTAGTTTATAAATTCTTTTTAGGAGGAATTTTTATTGTTTTATTCTTTTTAAATAAATTGTTATTCCTCAACCGGTTTTTACTCACTGTTTTAATACACTTGTTTTACTGCTCTCCCCCCGGTACAAAGGACCTGTTTTAATCTTTTACTTTAAATTGGAATTGTTGAGTTTTATGAGGTCCTAGGCCTCAAGCAAAAAACCTAGGTGGCGGCCCCGTACACAATTTATATTTTATCCCACGCGACCCCTTTTTACATATCTTTTTGTGCACGTTATAGGTTTACAAAGTGAAAAAGCCCAAAGTCCACCCCAAAGGGCCTTACCATCTCCAACAGAAAACACTGTTCACAAACCGCTCCAAACAGCTCTATTGTAGCCCAGCCTTTACTTTACCTTTACTGCTACTACTGTGACGAATGTGCGTCACTTTGTAACACACTTTATAATGCTCGCCTAGCTGCTAGCATGACATGCCCTTATACCCTGCAGCTGACTAGCTAGCAGTACTTACTGCGCATGTGCGACTCCAAACAAAGCTGGTACAGAAGTGAGATGCCTCACTCTGTAGCTAAAACGGAGAGCTCAACACACAGGGTGAAAAGAGGAGCTGCAGCAATGTGCAGTACAACAAATCTGGGGTTTTTTCTGAAAATGAAACCACATACACCTATTCTGGTACAACCTGTAAATACAATTATGAACCTGAAAAAGCATAATATGAGCACTTTAAAGATTATCTTAGTGGCTTTGTTTACACACACAATTTTACAGACGTAACACTGCTGTCGGGCATGTTCAGCTTACTAGAAAATATCATGGGCTTGGGCAGGTTAAAAGCAGCGAGCAAGTTTTTAATAACTTACAGATTGAACAGACATTGTGTGCTGTAGTCCATCTTCCCCTTACTCTTTCCATTCTGTCTCTCAAACCACCGCGCTTTAGCACGCACATGTGTGTATATGTGTGTACGCGTTCATGTGAGAATCTGCCTGGGTGCAAGGTAGCAGTGAAAACATGTAATGGAGTTTCATTGATTTGGGTATTCTCTCAATAAGCATGCAGAATGGATTAGAGAATGAAGCAAATGACACAGCGAGTGGAGAAAGCGATGTTCTTGATGTGTTTTTGACAAAAACATGGTAATAGTTGGGAAGGTCTAGATTTATAATTTGAAAAGGACAGGTCTGTGTTGTTCAGTTATACGTCATGACATGTACATATAAACAATTACCCTTTAGCACTTGACTTAGCCAGTATATGAAGAATGATTGCATTCATGCACACGCTTTCTATTCAAATTTCTGTCATAAACAATTCTTTTTAAATAACAATGCAAACTTTCTGTGATCAAGAAATAAATAACTGCTGCCAAACAGGTACATTTGTTTACTGTGTTCCCAGTCTAACACAGACAAGACAGAATACAATGAAGTCAAACAGCCCAGATATTGTTTGCCTAATAAAAAAATGATATGGTCCAAGATACAGTCTGTCACAAAATTTAAGGGGAATACACATGCACACTCTGTACATCAATTATTGTCCCTGTTTAGCTCTCTGTGGTGTGCTGACTGCACCCAGGGGAAAGATATTTTGCCCTTTACCCCATCATTAACCTTTGTCTCCCTTCCCCAGACACAATGACATGCACCACTGAGTATCGACCACATGGCTAAGCAGACAGGGAGGGCAGTAGTGTGTGTGTGTGTGTGTGTGTGTGTGTGTGTGTGAGAGAGAGAGAGAAAGTGAGACCAATGGTGGTTATTTGTAAATCATGTCCTTTGTCTCTCGAAACAGTCAACGGGTCAATGATCAGGGTCACAGACACAGTCCTGCTTCAGTTTCCTGGTAATACTGACCATTCCACTTCACAGTGAAATTCACTTAAAAACAAAGCCAGGGGGGAAACAAGGGAAAAATATCAAAATGTATCAAAATATAATATGTGTATGTATGAAGATGGATTTTATGATGGATTTTTTTTTTTTTATCATCTTCCCAGTTACGGGATGTATTTCAGTTTTTTTGGATTGCTTAAGCACGATTTTCAAAACAGGGCCCGTGTTTTCAAAACACTACACACAATTAGCACAACCACACACCCAATTAGCACAACACCTTTGCACCTTTGCAAAATGAAACACACTTGCAAAAACTATACACTAATTTATAAAAAACATATTTTGTTACCACATGAAACACACACCTTTCATTTGACTTAATTATGTTTTAAACATATACACACTGCTGTTGCTAACCTAAAACACTTTTAGCAATTCTACTTCTCAGTGATTAGAGTACTGTAAATGAAGTACACAGAGACATTTACAATAAGTTCACCAAACACTACACATGACCAATGCTGCAGACTGAGGAAATATAATTTATTTCTCTCCATATACCCAAATCAGTCGACATGGAGAATCAACAACAAAACATGTCCCAGTTTTCATTCTACGACAGTAGTGTGCATAACACTGTTAGCTCCACAAACAACAAACCTAAAACATTCTATCCAGTACAGGTTACAATCACAGAAAAAACAGACAAAACAAAAAAAAAAGATCGGAAAAAGTACAGAAAATACTAGACATTATCTCTTCGCCTAGCTGGATCCGGCCAAGAGAATTTCATCAACATCACAGGCGATGTCCTCATTGGCAAGACAACGTGGGAAGAACCGTCTTGAATGTTGAATCCATCCTTGCAAAGCTGCGGCGTTGACTTGGTCACAGGCGTCCTCCATGGCCTCAATGAGGGGTACCTGAGCCTGGGGCCGGAGATCGTAAACCCTCGCGTGAATATGGGCCCCCTTCCTCCTTGTCGTTCTCGAACCCTCAATCCTCATGTCACAGGGATGGGTATCAAAAGTGCTGATATGGTGCATACAATGAGCAGCTGATTACTGTAACTGTAGACAGATTTTCTTTTACCTGTTTCCTTGTCAAAATGTCCTTATGACAGATGCCGCTGTGTATCTACTAAGATTTAGCTGACTCTTAGTCCAGTCTCCCTCAGCATCAATCCGTGGTTCACAACGTGGTCCACTAGTGTGCCTCTACCACTGGCTGGGCCTCTTCCTCTACCTCCTTTTCCTCCTCTGTGGATTCTCCCTCTCACTCTCATTCTTCTTCTTCTTCTGACTCCTTGCATTTTGGTTGAAGGCAGGTGAACTTATCTGCTGCATTTTATATAGTGCTTGAACCCGATTGGTGTGTCTACAATTTAGCAGTCATGTGTTTGCGTACCTGGTGGCTGTGTTTAACCAATTGGTTCATGTGTGATCATTTGAAAGCCTTTGCTTTGAAATTGCAAGGAAGTGACATCATGATAAATTTCTGTGTCAAATGCATATAAGTGTGTTTAGTGTTTTGCAATCACTGTGTGTAAAGTTTTGCATAAAGTGTGAAACTGACAATGTGCTTACAGTTGTGTAAATCTAGGCTAGTTTTTTGCTCCTTGAGTCTAAGGTTTTGCTAATTGTGGGAAAGTTTTAATTTTAGTGTGTAAGCAATTGTAAAAAACTGTAAAAGGGGAACACAACATAAATTAAGAATTCCAATATGTTAATTTCATGGCTTGTGATGTCATCAAGTATAAAGTCTCGAGCTGCTCCACAGACGATGAATGGGTGACTGAATCCTTTCCTTTCTTTTTCTTTTTTAGACCAAAATTATTTTTTTCTATTGTAGTGTTCATCACAAATTTCAGTTTTAGCACTCACATTTTTGGATCATTCATGTTTACTAATATTTTGTGACTGTCTTAGATCATAGGAATAATATTTCAAAAATGGGCGTAGTTCCCCTTTAAGTAGAAATTTTTGTATTTTCTCTGAAATATCATATAGGACAAGGGCTGTGGAAGAACTGATTAAGGACTAATGTCTGTCATCACATACTCTACCTGTCACCAACTAACACTATACAGTTACTGATATTTGTTATTATTTGTTGGATATTTTATTGGTATTTTGTAGGATATATTACTGATTGTTGTATCGATTATTTTTGAAATTATTTTTCAGATATCTTACTAAAATATATGGCTTTCACAAAGTCTTTGCCCATTACTCAAACAGTTGTGCCTACCATCTCAAACTAAAAGCTATTGATTGTCTGATGTGGCGTGACTCAATAAATTATCGTCTCCATTGAATTATTTTTTTGTTTTATCAACTGCCTTTCACTTTGTATTAAATGTCCATACTGAGTGACTTTTGTGACGTACTGTTTTTGTTTTTTTCTTACAATGACTTACAAAGATATATAACAGCTACAAATGTATGCACTATTCAGGATTGACCCTATTATACTTTATCGACAGGAATAGACAGGTCAAACTGCAAACAGCCACCCACAAATAGTCTATAAACAAAGCATCAGGCTGTCTTTGAGATTTCACATGAACAACGGTTAAAGTTACTCAGGCTACCGAAGAATACCATAATTCCTCCGTTCAATTAGGCCTAAGCGATGCACCCCAAACTTCTATTCTTAACAAACAGCCATGTATATTGGGTCTTCCAGTCTCTCCACTGCTGGCTGTTCCAATTTAACGGGAGAAAGGAGCAAAAGGGGTAGGGATTGTGACCGACCTCTGACGAGCTGTTATCACTATCATCTTCAGCCAGAGAGGACATTATTTCTACAGAAAAGTTTTCTTTTTGCCATGGCTATACAATGCTAACATCAGAATGGATTTCAAAGACTTTGCGCGCCGATTAATGGCCTCCTACGTTTATATTTTTTCTACGAATCTTTGACTTAACATGTACAAAATGTGAGTTGAATTTGCACTGCAGCGCCGCCACGACTTGATGCTCATGACAAGAATAGCATGTATAGTTTATCTTGTGAATTACGTTTAAATTGCCGTCATACATGAATGAATGAATGATATTTTTGCAATTTTACACATAATAATCCATGATGATCACATTACACAAAACTGAAATTGCACGTCAAAATGACACAGTCAATATTTTTAGAGACCCCTCAAAATTTCACAAATCACGTTTTCAGGGGAGCCCATGTCTTATTAAGGGGAGCCAAGCTCACCCTAGCTCCCACGTAGTTCGCACCCTGGGTGTAAGGGAGGTTAATCCTGACCATTATTAAATCCAGAATCCTTCTCTTATCTGCTGCTGTCCAGAAGCTTAGACGCTCCAAGAGCATTCTGTTTTTGCAATTACTGCCATGTGAAATTGGTCCAAAAGGAGCTAAGGAGAGGAGGATAAAAAGGTAAAAAAGAGCAGAGAGGCTAGAGGGCTTGTATTATCACATACAGAGATTAAAATGGCTCTTTTGTTGCACAAACCATTTGTACAATTTGTACTTCTGTACATTTACAGCCATACTAATGGCTCTGTGAGTCTATACTATGAACAGCAGTGCTTTAAGCTAAATTCTAAAATCAGTATGCAACGACAATGCTAACATGCTAATGTTATGAGCACATATAATGTTTAACATGTTCACCATTTTAGTTTGTTTTCATGCTAACATTTGCTAATCAGCTCTAAATACAAAGTACAATTAAGACTGAATGCCATTCGTTTTAAAGGTATTTCGTAGGGGTGCAACGGATCACAAAACTCTCGGTTTGGATCATATCACTGTTTTGAGTCTAGAATTGGATCATTTAACAATAAAAAAGGGAGACAAATATAACTTTGCTTTCCATTTATTACTCAAAGAACACTTTAAGCAACACACTTTTGCCCATGCATCACTGTCAACTAGGGAATGGCTACATTTCACATTTAAACCAATAGCGGTACTGGTACCTGGAATTCAATAGGTAGGCTACTTTCTCTTAGTCATGGAAAAATGTTATATAAAAATAAGTCCAAACCTATTTAAATTTTGTTATTTACAACCTCCATTCTGTCACCAGGGCAAATAGAGCACTGCTGTGCGTGTCTCAGAGGAAGTATAACCACACTGTGGTTGCTTTCGTGCGCCATTATATTATATAGTTTTTGAAAAGTGTAACCACACTTGCCACCGCTTCAGCGGCATTGCCCTGACTCACTGTGACTTGCACAACCTGCACAGGTGACGTAGTTTCGGCCCGTCTCCACTGCAGTATCTTCACACTACAATAGTTAAACTTTGCAATTAATCCTGGTTAACGTGTGTGCCCAAACGTGTGTGTGTGTGTGTGTGTGTGTGTGTAGGGGCGGGGGTATGTTTGTATTAATGAAAGGCTAAATATTTACATTATTTTGAAAGGTTTAAGTAAAGATTATGATATATATTATGATATATATTTTAAAAAGTCAAAAGTGTTTCAGGTCAGGGTTAGATTTATTTGTCTTTGATATGTGATATGCAACCCCTAGCGTTTTCATCATCATTCAGTAGCACTTTATACACCCAAAACAACCTGATGTCTGTAGGGCCGTCAGCAATGTGACACACATAGACACACTCAACTTAGCATTACACACACGAAAATGCACACACTCTAGTCTAAGCAGGAGGAGTACAGGCTCAGATGTACACATGCACTGACACAGCATTACACTTTTTGCAGTGCACAGGCAGACTTGGTAAACATTCCTTGAGAGACTCCCGTACATTCCTTTTCCTGCAGTATTAAGAATATTTCAGTACTGTGATCATTAATACCACATTTTGTTGCATAAACCTCAATAAGCTCATATTCCAATTATGTGAAACCAAAATATGCTGTCACCTCCTCATTTAGTTACTGCTGGCTTTGGCATCAGCAAATGCTTGGATTCTATTGTAGTATTTAAACTTCATTTGTTCCATTCATGCACGAATACATGCCGTTCTTCAAAGTCTTACAGGCTTTTAGAAGATGTCATATTACTTCCATGTGTAATGACTTCTGTCCCGAGGACACCGTAATGAAAGCCAGACTGGATTCATACTGGCAGTTATGCTTTTCCTACACTAAGCTTGTAGATGATCAGAGCCATTGAAGCTGTCTGGTTTAGGATATGGGTGTGTCATGATGTCAGATTTAAAATTTGAAGGCAAAATCCCCTGTAATTTGTGTATCAAAATGAGTATGGTTTTGGACAGATGTATTGTCTAGTGTATGGCTGTGTATTAATGTCAGTCTCTGACATTTGGCCAATCTTTGCACAAAAAAGGTTTTCCAACATTCACTAATATCATAACTTGTTTTTTGCCATGCATAGGATGTAATCATTATATTCCACACAAGTTACTACATATCACATTACAATTTACATATTCCTACTTACAGCTGCAACGATTTCATTGATTAGTTGACAACAATTAAACTAATTTCCAACTATTTTGATAATGATTAATCGGTTTGAGTATTTTAGTTGTAGCTCTAACACTCAAATTACCAATGTTGAACTTCAATATTAACCAGAAACAGTTATTTTATATCAATAGTTTTATCTATTTTTCTCAGGGTAACATAAACTTTATCCAGCTATATCACAACTTACTGATCTCAGTGACGTGAAGTTGGAAGTGCTTGTGGCACTGAGCACTACAATGCAATTTTTATATGCAATGGGAGATTATCCCTTTAATGAGCAATTAAGTTAAACGCCCCAATTAGTCCAATTGGTGCTCAGCTACTGCTGTCTGAAGGGGACTTGTTTAAAATAGTATTTCACTGTTTTTGTTTACATTGAAACATTTGGTTATGAAATATAGGCCTAGTAAAATTAATATCAAAGATAACATATTTGAGGGAAGCCCTCAGTTGCTTCAGCAGACGTATAAAAAATAGCATGCCAGATGTTCTCTGGAGAGACTGGAGTGAAAAGGGTGTCAAACTAGTCACATTGACACAAATTGTAAGGAGAAAATCTCTGTATTTAAATCGGACCTGCTTGTTTTCATAGCCAAAGTCTGAGACGTCAGCAGAATAGCAAGTACATCCTAAACCTAACGAAGACCAAATACAGAGCCAATAACAAAAGTAAAGTCCACATAGTCACTGTAGCCCCAAGGTATTTTAATGAATGAACACCTTCACAACATTTCATGCTGGAGGCTAATCATCACTCAGAAGACAAATAAATACTACAGTTCCACTGAATGTCCACATCCCTTCCCAGAGGGGCCAGATAATCTGACTCAATGCAGGATGTCACAGAGCACAAAGCTCCCAAAAACCACACATAACAGGAGCTAATAAATGTATACACCTGGATGCAACTTACCCTGTGTTGATTGTACTTCTGTTCTCAATCAAAAAGGGGCTTCAATTGTATATTTCTAATAATAAGTAAAAGGAAAAAGAAGTGGTTCATTATGTAGTGAAGAACAGTGTATATGAAGGTAATACAGTTTGTAATAAGGTCATAAAATAAACAAGAGACACCTGTCTGATGAAGTCTGAAAATGGAGTTATACAAATTATAAGCTTCATGAAGTGTGTTGTAATAATGTATAGCAAAGCTACATTGTAATATATTTTACATGGAATGACAAGCTTGAACAAAACACTCCCTTCTTAACCAAACCCATTTGCATCATGTTTCATGGCTCTAAATCATAAGAAATACTAAAGCATAGCATTTTAGTTACTACATAAGTGGTTGTGGAGATGACTGAAATGAGGTTGTGCAGTGTAATATTATTCTTAAACAGTAAACATAAATATAACAACTTTTGTTAAAATTATATGAAATTTCAGTCTGGCATATGGATAAGGAAACCCATCCACATCAATATTACACGCTCAAAGCAACTACTCTGGGAGTCACGACATTACTGTCTTGCCTGGACTGTAGAGGGCTCTAAAGTGAAGATATTGGTAAATGGTGAAAGTAGACAATTTAAAGAATCATCGGTACCATTCATGGGAAGCACGCTAAATAACACTCCAAAGTTAGTCTAAATTTTGGCGAGGGAAAAACATTTTTCAAAAGGGGTTCAAGTCATGTGAATTGAATCCACACCTCTGGTCAACTCACCGTGATCGGTAGCCTTCTCACAGTCAACTTTTGTCAGCTAAACTTAACTGTCACATGACCGGTTAGCTAAACTGACTATGGGGTGTAAAATGACACTTAAAATGCATCAACATTGAATACAAAATGCCATTTAAAGCGGTGTGCTACTTATTTGTCTTCCTCTGATATTACTTGGGTTATGTAGCATGGCCAAATTGTAATGAGCCTTTCAAAAACAACAAAACATTTTTTGTAAATGCATTACCAGTTATATTAAATATTAAAATATAACACTACTCTCTACACGTTTTAGCTAGAACCAACCCATTTAAATAGTAGTAGCAGCAGGTTAAATTGGGATGACATCCCATATGAAGGAGAGGGGCTCAGCTCCCTCTCCTTCAGTATCACAGTGATGCTAGTCTATAGCCACGACATTCCACTTCCGGGATTACTCCATTGCCATTGGAAATTCCGCCGATTTCATTCTTTTCGGCCAGATGTCCGTTACCTTTCGCTTTCTTTGTGTTGTAATTTTAAACTCCGAGGACTATGGTTAACTACTCCTCAGATCGCTGCAGGGTAAATCCAGACAGCTAGCTAGACTATCTGTCCAATCGGAGTTCTCTGTTGCACGACTAAAACCACTTTTAAATGTACACGTTCCACCAAAATAAGTTCCTTCCCGAGGCTATTTTGCAGCAGCACCGTTGCTCTGACTGGTGCTTTGCACCGCCCAAGACAATTGTGATTGGTTTTAAGAAATGCCAATAAACCAGATCACTTTTTATCCCATCCCGGAATGCTGTGTGGACTAGCCCGACCCTCCTTTGCAACGCTGTGGAGGAAGGTCTGGCAAAGCGAGACTACAATGTTGCTAAATCTCACTCTTGGCTTAAAACATCCGCTTTCAGACACTGGTCTTAGGCTGACCAAATACTACTACTACTTCTATTACCATGGTTCATAATGAACCATAAATTATAATTTAATTTATACTGTTTATTGATCCCCAGTGGGGAAATTACAATTTACACTCTGTTTGTTAGAAATCACTACACACAGACCTGATAAGGACCTATTCATGCACAAATGGAGAGATGTCAGAGTGAGTGGGCTGCCAGTGCTGGACCAGCGCCCTGAACGGTTGGGGGGGGGGGGTACAGTGCCTTGCTCAAGAGCACCTGGCAGTGCCCAGGAGATGAACTGGTATCTCTCCAGCTACCAATCCACACTCTGTACTTTGGTCCATACTGGGACTTGAACCAGTGACCCTTCGGTTCCCAACCCAAGTCCCTATGGTATGCATGTATGTATATATATATATATATATATATATATATATATATATATATATATATATATATATATATATATATATTTTTATTTTTTTTTAATTTTTATTTATTTATTTTTATTATTGTTTATTTGAGACACCTCAAAGTATTAAAAAATTGACATTTAGAAAATTCACAACAGCATCTCTTTCCAGAAACTCTGCCGATTGTTACTCAATGTCTTCACCAGAACTACTGAAGAAATAGTCGCGATGAAAACTGTGTGGTCTGTGGAAGCTGCCCCACCCATACCTAGCCCCCCAACCTCATTGGACAAGGGCTCCCGCTCCACACAAATCCCAATTCAACCCCTGAGTAGTAGTAGTTGTATTAGTATTTCTACTAATAAGTTTGTTTGTACTTGAGTTTGTTTGGTTACACCAGTTTCCCTTTTGTCGCATTTCTGAACAAGTCGTAAAACTGATTGCACTTCCTGTTTCCACCATTATTCAGATAGCTTATTTGTCATCCACGCATGTTAAAAACAGTAAACATAGGGGTCACAAAACAAGCCGAGACTGAAACCTTTTGTGTACTCAATCGATTGAGCCTTACACTCCTATAACATAGTGGCACTCACGATGGGCAGTTAAAAAAAATAAATAAAAAGATTAAAAACAATGCAGCCGAACCAGAGATTTCATCTTTTATATTCCACACACGTGTCGACCGCTGACAGTTTGGCTGGAGATTTGGATGTCTTATGCTAGCGGCTAATGTAGCCTTAAACCTAGCCTCAAGCAGAGATAAGGAGCGGGCTGCAGACGTCCGGTGAGCTCATTTCTTTCTCACTCACACAGATTTTTCATTTTCAAACTTGTACTCTTCCGCTCCAACCAACGCTGTCTCAAGTGATGTCACTTGAATTTATCAGACTTTACGCAGCTCCCTCTGGAGACACTAAAGGATTTATACAACATTTTCCACAATGCACACAACTCAATGCAGTAAGCAGCAAACCCAAACTCCAGGCTTCAAAAATACCTGTGATATAAGACCTGTTTGACTATACCACAATATAACCTTCAATGTTCCTCAGTGTTTTATTTCTAAATTCCTAGATAGCAAATTCAAAGGCTCAGAGCAGTGTGTGTCAATTTCAACTCTGTTTTAATATTGTATTTGAGTACTGATCTTATGACTGAAGGCCTGCATTTCTATTACTTTAAAAACCTTTACAAATAGAGACAGTTTAGACATTATCTTGCATAAAAGACAAGCTCATAGAGCCAGAAAAACATGCTGCAGGGGATCAGTCAGCAATCAAGTGTGACTGTCTCCTCCTCAAAACACACAAGTCAACATTTGAATATCTGCTGCTTTAGCCCTCTTAGGCAGTGGGTGCCAACTAAACTCTATGAAAACTGATTTTCCACAAATCATTACTCACGTTCCCTCCTGATCCAATCTAATAATTGCATCTGGAAAAGAGCCTGAGCCAACACCTGCGGCTGCGACACCCACATTAATTTTAAGTTTGCAAAATTAATTTATATTGCACATTGTACAATTTCTATGGCCTCTCTAATGCTCATGAACAAAAAGACAACTGCACTAGTTGAGAGAGAGAGTTTTTGGGTCCGTGTTATGTACACGTAACGTGTTTGTGTTCTAGACAACATTAATATTAGCAGGGATTCTTTTAGACAAACATCACGGCTTTCTTTAAAAGAGTATTCATGCTCAGGTGAATGAAGGACACAGGTCATATGCATCCTGCAGCTCATGGATGCCAATGAGAAGGCACAGCCGCTGTGAATCAGGCAGCGATAGATCATCCTTGGCGAGCAGCCGTTCCTTTGCCTTGGGACCCACAGCAAACTCATGACATTCTGAGTCATCAGCAAGAATCCCTCAAATGCAACACAGGCTGAATAGAGATAATGTTTTCATAAAAATCTGCATAAAATCCACTTATTTGTTTTCAATACTGGATGATTGGGTTTATTAATTCTCTAACATGGATAAGAATAAACACTTGAAGGCTCAGCCATGCTACCAAGATGGCAATGTCGGACTGTCGGTTGGTCCACTACTGTGGTCCAAACTGAATATCAATTACTGTTAGACAAGGTGGTTGTGGCTCAGGAGGTATAGCTGGGTCATCTTTTAATCTCCTCCTGGCAGTAATCTTGAACCATCGCTGTGTGAATGGGGGAATGAGAGGCAAATTGTAAAGCATTTCTTAGTCATTTCTTAAGGCACTATATAAAATGCAGTTCATGGATTGTCCTGGGGTTTTGTAGACATGCATGATCCGCAGAGGATTTTGGCTTTTAGTGAAAAGGCTACTGGACGGATTGCCATGAAATGTGGTACACACATTCATGTCCCCCTTTAAGAACACCTATAATACTTTTGGTGATCTCCTGACTCTTGGCCATCATCAGGTCAAATTTCAGTTTGTCCAATACTTTGGTTTATCACCAATACTTATAACTAATAACATTTTCCTCAGCCTGGACCATACTTTGTTCAGTGCTAATTATCAAATGTTAGCTTAATCAGCCTATCTTGTTTCTGCTTCAAGTGGTGCAAAGTTATGACCAACAGGCTTGCATGTAAATAGCGTTAATTCCAATGTTTCTTGCTCTCCCATAGCAATCATTAACAACCTCTGGTATTTCTCATGCCTTCTCTGTCCAGTCTTGTATTCTAATGGATTTGCTCAGATAGCTTCTCTTTTACAAATTGATAAAAAAATCCCTGTTTTATATTTTTGTCTTGCACTTCGCACATTACATATATATCTACAATTTTGTTTGCAAACATTTTCATGTGTGAGTCACACAGTGAGTCACCATACACACACATAGTTATGTATAACAGGTTTTCTACCTTATAGAGGCAGAAATTCAGCAACAGAAAGGGCCATAAATTATGTATAACGGTAACATGAAAACATTTTACATACAGAAGACTCATGTCAATTTCCCTTAAAGCAGGAGTAGCTAATGAGATGGTATTCAATTAGTATGATATGGATAAGTAGGAAAATAGGCTGTACATTTTGTACATTTGCAAAGAGTAATACCACAGTCTTTCTCCTTTGAAGTATGCTGTGTGCTGTAGGACAGTTTTGTTTGCGTTAATTGAAATTTTTTATTACTTTCAATAGAAAGGAATAATGATGATTAGCTTAGGGTGACCAGACGTCCCGGTTTGACCGGGACAGTATTGATTTTAAGTTGCTTGTCTTGAGTCCCGACAAAAGCATGTCAGGACGCTAAAATGTCCCTGTTTACACCAACCACTATGAAATTGTCCCAGTTAAACAGTTAAAATGCTGACAGCTAAACGGTGTAAAAGTGTGACTGTATTGTAGAGGATTCCAACAGCGGGACGTACAACAGTCTGCCACTAAAGCTATGAGCTAAAAGACACAAACTAGCTAGCACTTGGTCACTGCTGTTGTTGGAAAAAACAACACAGACGTGAATAAAGGTTGCGTTTACTTAAAACTGGTAAAACTCGTGGTGCATTCACAGTTATTGTAAAATACCATTTTCTCATCTGTTTTTGTCATTAAACAGCAATTTCCTGGTGAAAGAAGTTATTGTTAAAAGTGATTGTTATTACAATCAAACCCCCTTTTTTGTGCTGATCCGAAAATGTATCTGATTTGTGACTCATAACCGTGATCCGATCATACTGTGATCTGTTGCACCCCTATACAAAACCATTCCAAATAATCAAAGTGATGTAAGGCAAAACACGTTATTGAACTCATGTCAATTCCTGATGACTCAAAAGATATAAAGGAATGAAGTAATGCACAAATCATGAATTAATTCATGCATTAATTCATAATTCATGTACCCTTCCCATAAAGTGTTACCATAACTTTAGTTCAAGCCTGTGGCAGCAGTTCCATATAATTAGTTTAGTGCCATGCAATGAAAAATACCTTTTCACAAGTTTAGTGGGTGCATTTTCCAAAAGAATGCTTTGATTCTGAAAAATAAAGTTGGTCCCCCCACGAAACTCACGCAATGTCTTTTAATATTATTTCTTAGATATGTAGGCTACATACGAAGAAAATTAATGAATATTAACTGAAATACCCCATTATGTTGTGAGCAGTAGGCCTACGTGTGCTGTTGGCAAAATTGTGTCTAATCTGTCTGTGTCTGAACCTGTTCATGTTAAAAAGCATGTGCGTGCACGAGCACTATGGTCTGGGAAATCTGGTCACTCTAGATTAGCTTCAATTGTGAAACATGTTCAAAGAATAAAAATGTCATAATAAAAAGTGCAACATTTAAAGGTGAATTACAAAATTCAGCGATCAGTACGAATTAGGAAAATTTTAATCTGAGGTTTATCAATTGGTTTTAATGAGTGCTTGTGGGTTAGCCTGAGGCTGCCCGTTGCACCCAAATATGCCTTCAGTGAATAAATATTTCAAAGAGACAAATGAAGAAATGGCAACTGCAAAATTGCAAAAATTAAGTCAATTTAAAATAACCTTTTGGTTGTGGTCTGGCACCTTCTTCAGATTAACTGTGTGGAGACAGAAATCATTTGATGTGTGCGCCATCTGAGCACCAACTGTTGTTTGAAATGTAGCATTAGAAACCTGTTGTTTTATTTAACTTATTATTCGGCGTATTTGTTTTTCTCACTTCAACTACCTTCCTTTACTTTACTATTTATTCTGGCTTGCTCCCTTTTCCAATTCCATATTTTTCTCACTCTGTTTCTAGTCTGCCGCCCACCCCTCCCTCTCAGCCAGCGCTCTCTTCCCTGCTGTCAGTGTGTGACAGATCGATGCTGTATCCTTTCGGCTTCCCTTTGCAACTGTATTCTCCTGGTAATTGAGCTCAGCTGGTCTCCCAGGGGGCCACTGATTTTCACAGGCGCTTCGTGGAGCTCACTCCTTCCTCTGCCATCTACATCATCACTCGCTCCCTCCATCTAACCTCCTTTTCTGCCATATTTTCCCCACTCGCTGTTGCCACCTGTAAAACCCCTAAAACCAATACCCCAAAGCTCTTATTGGTTTTGATTTCCACCTGCAATGTCATCTTGATGGCCATGCCACACTCACAAACACATTTCCCCCTTTACAAATCCAAACTTTGGGATTTCAAACAATGAGGGAAAGTAGAGAAATGAACGGTCAGTTTATACTGGAAACAGATGGAAATTCATAGTGTCTCTGGCTGCAGATCCAAATTGTAAACCATGTCATCAAGATTGCAGGACGAAATGCCATTTGATTTTAAGGTTTAGTTTGTTGTTCAACCATCTTACTCTGCTTATTTTTTATTAGATTTTGATATTGGAATTCTCTGTAATTTGATACAGTGTCAGTGATCTCCAAGAGTCTTTCAGGGAGTTGTACAGATTTGTGACCTGCAGAGAAAGTAAAGGAATAAAAGATAAATACTAATTCAAAATAAGGCACATGCAGTATTGTTGGTGCGTCAGGAGCATGAAGATGAGTGTTTGCAACTAAAGAGACAAGATGTGGCTTTTACAAAAAGAAAGTACACTCACAAGATGGCTTTATAAGCTTGAACCCTCATGTAGTCTGTACTCTGTGTTCTCAGAGTGAATTCTGGGAAGATCATATCCGTGAAGGTGTTAATGAGATCAGCAGAAGAATTATGTTATGCTAAGTGTGAAATAGGTCCCTTTCCTATTCATTAAATCTTTGTTGCTGCAGCAGGTATATCGGATGCTTTTGAACGTTATTGTGCAACACTTGTTTGTGTGTGTCTGGGTTTCTAGAATTAAATTCTTTTAAATTACAGTGCTATACTGTATTATATTGCTATGATCTCACATAGGACACACAAGTGCATTGTTGCATGCTGCATATGCATTCATGGGTGTACCAAGAATGGAGCATGAAATGAAAGGAGGGAGATATAGAAATTAATGGTGGATTTGATTAATTTGCACCAGAGGCTCCCAATTATCTTTTGATTGCACACGCTTACTATTTTATAAGTAAAGCAGCAAAGTCATTGAAGTGTGTGTAGGCAAGCTCGGATGTTATTGAAGTAGAATTATCCTAAATACATTGTACAGTATATACTGTTTTGGTTTGGGATGCTGTTATATGGCATCCTCTTCCACAATTGGTTAATTAGTGATAGCATATACAGTAGGAGAAGAAAACTCACAGTCTCCCACAGTCTTGTACAGAAGGGATTATCGACATTTCACAATTTTTGTGATGACAATCTAGCGTCAGAACACGCTTATATATGGAAGATATTTGTCATATGCCACACCAAAACATGCCTGGGTTCAGTAAAAGCCAAATTCTCCACAACCCACAAACAGGAGCAGTTTAATATGTCAGTAGGCACAACACAGTTTGGAAAAGGTAGGTCGACAGAGCCAAAGAATATTAAGATGGAACAGCCAGGCAGCCAGACACAAATCTACCAGAAGTCAAAATCACGTGGAAAGGGAGGCATAACAAAGGTGGACCAATATAGGAAGCGCAATAGACAAACAACTAAGGCTACTGGGCAGGTATATATAATTGTGTAATGAGGGGCAGGAGGATCTGGTGATTGGCAAAGGCTGGGACACACTGTGGACAACTGGTAGGCAGGACAGGAATAGCAAGTGATTTATCAGATGATTGGGAAGATGAAGTGGCAGTGATGAAATGTTTATTAATGGATGTAAACATTTTCAATGTTGAGTAGAAAACGGTCAAAACTAAAACAACCTTTTCCAAAGCAGGTTGTGCCATTAAAACCCCTTTTTTGCCAAGTCATATTTCCAAAAGTATTTATTTATGATTTAATCTTACGCATGACATTCTGAAATATACAGTATGTGAAAGATATGAATGCCATCATCTTACAGCTATAATATTGAGCCCAGTCAATTACATATTCATGTTTCCATGGTTCCTGTCCTACTTCTTTAAACAGAGGAAGCAGTTCTCTGAGTTAACAGGGCTACTGTAGAAAGCTGAGGGGAGTAGTTTGTGCAGCTGCTGTTATCACTATTGATAGTTTCGTCAGAACAAATTAATGGCACCTGGTGTTGCTTGTTCCTCATGTAAAATACAGACCATCCATATTTCATGAGTTTCTATTTACAACTCTCTAAACAATATGGTGGCGGCCTCACACCTGCTTTCTTTGTGTGTGCTAACGTCAGTGTATCTTGGATGCATTAAACCCTGCATTTTTGGGGTGTTGTTTAGTTTCATGCAAATCCAATTTGAAAACCTTGCTGATGTCAGACGTGAAGGTCTTCTAAGCTTCATTGAAAATTACAGTAACGTACACTAAAGTAGTGCAGAAATAATTCCGTATAAATATGGCATAATATATTTTAATGAACTGTAATGCATTCTGTTTCATTTTTCTTTTCCTCTTAGTCACCAATATTGTTCATCGTGACAGTATTAACCTTGAAGTAATGCTCTAGCCATGCTCTTAAAGTTGTTGTCCGTAAGATTTGAGTTAGGTTGTTTCTAGCAGTAGCTTTGGCAGTAGGTTGTAATTGCAGGCAGGTGTCCATTGTGTGACGTTAGTAAATTGGCAGCTCTAACCTGCAAGATGCCTTCACATGCTCCAGTCCCCACTGTTTAGTCTAAGAGCTAATACATCCATGAAGATACACAGTGAAGCCATTTCGTCTGCATTAGCACTGTTGCCCGTATTAGCATGGTTAGCCACTTAGCATTAGTATTCAATCTAACCAATGTGACACAAACACCCTACTAGCCGAGGAAGAGCGGGCAGCACACACTGCGGCCCTCATTCTCCTCACCCGGGGAGGAAAGGGCTGAATGTCCCATCTGACCCGAGTGTGGCGCCTCACTGCTAAGAGTATTAGCTGACACAACATGGCTAACAGTGCTAACATCAGAACCAACCTGAGCATCAAAAGGACGAAAAACTCTTGACAAAATGTACGCCTTTTATTGATGAAATAAGAGGGGTTGCTCGTGGTGCTGCTGCCTTCTCCCAAAGGTAGCGGCACGAGCCGGCCCGAAGCCCGAGGTAGGACTGGGTGAGCAGGTACAGGATGGCAATTGGCCATTATCCCCGAAGCTCTCCGCGTGCTAGCGGTGCTGCTGAACCCGCTGATGCCCTGACTGCTGCTGTTGTGGGCGAAGATGAGAGCCCAGGCAGAGTCAAAGTCTGAGGCTTTACGGCTGGCTTCAAGCCTGTCTATCATTTCCTGAATGTTCGTCCCGAAAAGCGACTCCGAGAGAGGGTGGTTCGATACAGGGAGTACAGACCGAGCATCAGGAGCGTCAGATGTCTGTGTCCCACCTGAGCTGCACACAGACCGGCTGCAGTCAATGGCAGAGGTTAACATGTCATCTCAGCCAGCTCGGTCCTCTTGTGGGTGTGGGAGTTTATTTATTTATTTATTTATTTTTTGGACTCAAAGTTGAACGGTCTTCTCTCTCTGTCGATTGGTCCCCCATTATGAGTGAGCAGTAATGAAATATAGGCGCCCGATGAACCTACCGTTTCTTTGCAGCTCTCCTTGTTGGAAGTTCCCAATTTTGAGTACAATGAAACGCAACATAATCGGCAGTGACAAGCTGGGGAAACCAACCCCGTCTGACTGACGTAAATAGCGTCACTAACTGTGCGCTCCATCTAAATTTAGGGCGGGAAAGTCACCCCAGACACTCAGATTGTATTACTTGACAAAGCAGAAAATACAACCGCTTTCATCAGCGGGTCATATGCTCAATCACCATTGTTTTAACTCACTTTTTGATAGATAGACAATTAACTACATGAAAATCTTATGGACAATATCCCTTGTAGATAACAACGGTGGCTGGGAAAAGTTTCTCCTTTGCTGCTGCACAGAGTAAGGTTTAGCTTTGGTTCCTGTCAGTTACAAAGTCTTTGCAGTAGTTTTCACAGAAACCTATCAAATAACTCCTACAGCATAATCCTCTTATGCAATCTCGATCTCTACACGCAGAATGATTCAAACACTATGGCTAAAGTCAGCTAAAATTAGCTAAAGTCATCTAGATATTGCCACTGATGCTTCTGTCTCAGTCCTCACACATGATCATTGTGAATTACAATGGATTCCATGTCATGGTCAGTCTATGTCTGCCCACCTGCCTTGAAACATAAAGAGTTTAGTATGCTTCAGACAAACTACTCAATTGACTACAAATCTAAATAGTCTGAAGTTGAAAGTGTTGACCTTTTTTTTTGGGCCCCTGGTTAGCTCACCTGGTAGAGCGGGCGCCCATATGTAGAAGTTTATTCCTCGACACAGCGGCAGCAGGTTCGGCTCCGACCTGCAGCACAATGCAAGTTTTGATTTAACAATGTTCTCAAGGTTTAATGAGACACACAAGAATATATACGTTTTGTAACATTTGCTCCATTCATTTTGATAATGTGAGAGTACATAGATAAGAAAGGGGCACCAGAGGAAAGGCGGTTTGTTTGAAGGTAGCTTCAAGCAGATAATTTTTCAGGGAGGAAAACGGTGTTACCAGTTATGATACCAATTTAGTCAGATGACAAAGGCTTGGTTCAGAGTTTTCGCGGAATGGAATGTAACAGATTCACAGCCGTATTTCACATGGAGGCAGCGGCTCATGTAGATGCTGTGGTCAGTAGCTCCCATGAATTTAGTTAAATTTAGTTTAGATTTTTCTTTTTGCCTTTGTTACTGGAGCATGTATGGCCTTTGACAGAGATACACTCATCAACATTAGAGAGGAAAACGCAAGGATGATTATCCGTCCAGCAGATCTTGAGACAATTACTACTACTGGCATCTTCTGACCATCCAGCTGGACCAATGGCCACTGCGAAAAATAAGGGTTTCATTGAATATAAGCCAGCTATATCACCTTGTCTTGTTTACCTCACAAGGTCATTGGCAGTATTACCTAGATACTTAAACTAATTGATCCTTTGGTTCAATTCAAAGACAATTCTGATTGAGATTGAAACTGAGTTAGCAGTAGAAAACGATGAATACATAAAAGATCAGAAAAAACAACACCTTCAAACCAATCATGGCCAAGACGAGGCAACCCCAGCTGGCATACATGGGAAATGGGTCATTGATAAAAAAAATCAGATACCTCCATTACAACCCAGTCTCATGGCAGTTTGTGAAATGGTCACGTTTTTTAATCTATTGATTCGTGTACACGGATACGTTTATCTCGATTTCTCGTGGTGGTCAGCACTTTTGTTAAACTAATGTATTTCAATGGGAAGCATATTTTGTGATCCCAGCAGGACTACGATAGCGAGTAGTATGAAATGCCCAAAATCCGTGCAGGGAGGTTGGTTGGGGTGGTGGATGTGTCAAACAACACAGGACTTTCACCCCGGAGACCAATTTCATCAATTTCATAGTATCTCAGAGAAGTACCTACTTACACGGACATGTTCAAGAAAACCTCTAAAATTGTTTGAGCCCAGATTGTCCCCAGCAGTATCTTGCAACATTATTTTGCAGACCTCTCCATCAGGTAATACTGAGTCATTCCTCTCATGGCTATTTTGTGCTTCTTCTTTTCTGATCCTAGGAGGTTTACAACTTCACTACATTGTATCAAATCAAAAGAGGGCCTCTCTGTCCGAGCAACTGTTATACAGTATGTTAACCATACAATTCATTTTAAAAAAGGTATCCGTTGATATATACCAGTGTGCAAATAATTGATTGTGCTGTTCCCTCAAATACTTGCATTGAAAAAGAGCCTGTCTTTTAGGGGACACACTGAGCAAAACACTTTGTAAGCTTTATTCTGTCCTAAATAGGCATTGGTTTAATGTAATAAAGCTATTCTAGAACACTTTTCTTTACTGGTCTGTTTTTGATGTGCCGCTATTGCATGCACAGAGCAGATCTTTTTAGGGCATCAATTACATCATTAATGGAAGTCGCTGTAACCCCAAGGGTTACTAAATTCTTTTTAACTTTGAAAAGTAAATGTGACTAGATAAGATTGTGTACATGTTTTGCCTGCAAAATTCACAGTTGTGATCTGTCATATTCTGTTGACCTAGGGTAGCCTGTTCAGCAGATTTAAGAGAAGTTAGCCGTAAAAAGTTGGCCAGTCTAAATACGGCATCCAGCCAAGATGCATCTTGTAGTTAACATTAAACCAACAACATAATGAATTATATATTATTGTATATTGTATATAGATACAATACTGACAAAGCTGCTGCTGTTATCAATCAGAACCATAAGAAAATGGTTGGGTTAGGTAATGTTTTTTGGACTTCAAAACTTCTGCGTATACATTTTAAAGTTTAAAATTGTGTTATTTGGATGAGAGGGGGTCGTATATTGACAGAACTGTCAATGTAATACTGTGTAGGCTAGAGAGTCTCTATTAAGACTAGGAACGTTGAAATTACTTATTTAACCCTCATGATGATGTCAGAAATTTGCCATAGATGCATTTCATTTGCTCATGTTTGACTGTCTGGGTTTATGAGATACAGCAGACTGTGGCAAAGTGTCTGCAACTTTACAGAGGGATTATGTTTTTTTCAGCCATTTCTGTAATAACAGCTTAAAGAATCAATCTTTTATTCAAACTTAACAGGACACCTTGCCAAAGAAAAGCAATTAAATTGTCAAAATTAAACTGACAGTAGGCTGTGTGACAGCAAATTAGAAGTCTAAAATTGAGTTTGGAGCTACATTTTTAAAGAAAGCTACCTCAACATTGAGGAGATTAAGTTGCATTAGGATGCTTTACTTAAGACACTTTACTGTGAAGTTTTGTTAAATTGACAAAAGTGACGACTATATTAAATATTTGGCAAATATGGTACTTGACCCAACAGCCATGGCTCTCTGTACAGAACCATAGCAAGTTTCTAATATTAGTTAACATTTGCCTGGTATCCCAGATATATAAAACAGTATTTTCATTTCCAAGGCTAGCATGGAAATTAAGAGAATCCAGGAAAAGAATCATTGGATTAGGACAACCTGAAATATTTTTTTTTTCATTGCACAAGTGAGGCTTTGTGATGGAATTTTAAACTCCGGTGGATTAAGAGAGCTAGCTAGACAATCTGTCCAATCTGAGTTTTCTTTCGCACAACTATTTTGCAGCGGCTCCGTGCTTAGCGCCACCCATGACGATTGTGATTGGTTAAAACAAATGCCAATAAACCAGAGCACGTTTTTCTCCCATCCCGGAATGCTATGTGGAGTAGCCAGACCCTTCTCCGCTCCACAGCATGTGGATGGTCTGGCAAAGCGAGACTAAGGAGATCTTAACCCTTGTAGTAGTGCGGTCATGCTAAAATACAAAACTAAGATGGTGAACATGGTATTATACCTGTTAAACATCTGCAGTTTTGTTAAACATTTTTCCCAGTATTAATAAAGGTTAAACTAATTGTTTTACAAATTGGTCAGGGTGGGGATGGTGGCATGATATTTGTTTTGTTTCCAATGGTGGCAGACAGCTTATTTTGAGAACCACTGAATAACAATACCTTACACTACACACTCATCTTCTTTATTAGGACATTAGGGCATTCTCTTCACCCTTTAGTGGAGGGTCGTCTGATGTGAAAAAGTCAGTTTGGGGTGTGAAAAAGAGGCATCTTTTTTTCTGTAATTTGATTTGCATTTTGGCCCTTCTAAGCCTGCATTTTACAAAGATGTTCATCTGGTTTTAAAATGAAGCACTTGGAACAAAATGAGAAGGGAACACTGAATGACAACTGCATGCCCAAGGTGGCTTTCCACGCTAACTTATCAGAAAACTGAGGTCCCTCTGAATGAAAAGTGTTGGCAAGCATTGCATGCCATGTGACAGCGGCTGTAACTCTATTTCTGGTTTGATGGAAGTCAATTTGTGACATAACTCAGCTCACACGTCCAGTCACAGCTAATGAGTTCTGATACAGGTATCACATTTGTGAATGTGAATGGACCAAATGTGTCACACTGCCACGTCAAGCTAGAGTTTGATAAAAAAAAAAAAGAATACATCAAATGGCATTGCTAGACCTGGATTCAAGCATGATATGACTGACATTGATAGTTTGAAGTCATTAGTAAATAGAGCATCTCACACTATGATGACATGAATTATGTCACTATGTGAAATGTTAAAAGCTGTCACATGATTCCTGACAACTCATCAGGCCTGAGGGTGAAATCATACTATATGAGTTTACATAGCATAAATAACAGCAATACTTGACGCTATACAAACAGGTCAGCTAGTAAGTTGTATACATTGCAAGTCAGGTCTGGGTTATGATCACAGGTTGTAGACCCTCTCTTCTATATATCGCCAGGTAAGTCTACTAAAGTTTTAGTATTGACATAAGAAGATTAGAAATTAAAGAACCTTTGAGGTTATTCTGGAGAATACAGTATTTGTCATTGTTTTGGATTGTTGCAATTATTATAAACCTTTGCATAAAACAAGCATATTTGTCCACTCCCATGTCAATGAGAGCATTACAAACTTGAAGAATATCCCTTTAAAGTCCATTTAAAAAAGATGCGATTAATTTGAAATTAATCATAAATCAATTATGGACAATCATGCAATTAATCACAATTAAATATATTAATGTATTGAAATGCCCTAGTAGGCTTACATGATATTTAGTTGGTTTTGCACCCTATTCTGCTGTCACCATATTCTTCTGAAGTGCACAGCTTGTGTGATGATGCAATTATTTGGAAGAAATCAGATGCTTTTTTGTTTTGTTGATAAATCTCACTCTCTGCGTGCTGTTTGCTCGTTGCGTTGATAAGGCTGGACTAGCATCTTAAATTATGTTTCAGAGCTGGAATTGTCATAAATCCCTTTTGCCGTACTACAAGAGCGGACCCAATAAGCTAGACTGGTAGTTTGCTTTTTTTGCCGACAAGGGAAGGGGCTGTCAGAGGGCCAAGGTATATAAGAGTCACGGTTCGCTACTGAACTAAAGTGTACAAACCATAATCACATTCCCCAAAAGCTCACAGACATTTTACCCCTTTATTCCAGGTAAACTGAGCCTCTCCGCAACACCAGGTATCCCAGTTAACCAAAATCTGGCCACAAGAACTAGCTTTACAGTGTAGACTTTTACTGCAAGAAGGAAAAGCAACTGTACCGTTCAGATGAACCTGCCACAACCTGAGAAACAGCAAGATCTATCGAGAAGAAGGTCAAGGCAACAACAAGGACACTGATGCTTTATTTGACAGTAACACAGAAGTCTTGCATCTAACAGACACCTCAGATGTAGATACATGCAGCCACTGAGCAACTCTGGTTTTCTGAGAACCTTGAGGGACTGTGAGTACTCAGTCCAACACACACACACACACACACACACACACACACACACACACACACACACACACACACACACACACACACACACACACACACAGATGCATGGACACATGTACACAGAGTTTTTTCCTGTAACTGCAAAACTGAAAAGTATCAGAAAGAGCAAGTTCTGTTACACCATACTCGTGATCCCTGTCAGATGTGCTCAGCGTCTCATTTTAGACAGCAAAACT
This sequence comes from Perca flavescens, assembly GCF_004354835.1. Classification (NCBI taxonomy): domain Eukaryota; kingdom Metazoa; phylum Chordata; class Actinopteri; order Perciformes; family Percidae; genus Perca; species Perca flavescens. The sequence continues at coordinate 11,782,631 of NC_041331.1, forward strand.
TGCTCTCTAGACCAGGCCAAATCAGCCAATCACAGGACGGATGGAGTGACCTGGTATGCCACAGTTGAGGCCCTTTCGTAATAGCAGGCACTGAGGGAGTAATTGGATGTCACAATAGTTGACAGTCCTTGTGACAACTTGGAAAAGCACCTGCTGGTTAGACACGTCTTGAAATGAGGATTTCTGAGAGTGAAAGTAGCACGGAGAGTGTTCAGAATGAATCACACAATCCTTGTCAGGTTGTGGCGCTACGTGGTAAAGCCCATCTCAAAATACATGGATGTTGTCCTGTCCTTCTTTGAGGAGAAATGGAAAATCAAAAAATCCATCCATTTATCAAATGTAAAGAACACAATCTGTAACTACACAGCATACAAAGTGCCAAAGACTCTCTGTAAAACTGTTGCTTGGACAGTATTATTAAAAGTGGATTGCCCTGGTTAAGTGAAGATAATAAATTAATGAGTAAAGGCTTGACATGCTTAATTGACTTATTTTTCTAATTGAGATTTAATCTGTGGTATTTTAACAAAGAACGTCTCACATACATACAAAGATTTCTTAACAATGAATATGCGCTCATCTTTAATTGGCAGCACAAATGCCAGCTAATGCAAATTAATGTTTGTTTCAATGTTTGTTTCACAAAAAGTTTTTGTGACTCTTTTGTTCCTTAGCTCTTGGCTATGTATTTTTTAATTTTTGTATATCATTTCTTTCCACCCTTATATAAGCAGTCAATAACTGACAACAGTGAATGAATCACGTTATCACTCACGGGATCTCTGGGCTCTGTCTACCTGGTTTGACATGCTTGTCCTGTGTGCCGGGCCAGTTATTGCCTTGCTCTGTCAACACACCAGAGGCTCTAAATAAACAAGTATGGAAAGGTTCTGTAGAGCGGGATTTTCTGATCAATACAGAGTAGTGGTATGTGCTGCTGGTTCAGTGCCACGTTCTAGTCAAAGGCCATTACATTAGAATCAATAGCCATATAGCACGCTCACGACAGGAACACAAGTACTAACAGGGAGACAGGGGAGATGATCTAAATGTGCAAGATTCTTTCAACTGTAGCTTGGGATGTGTGCTCAAACCACTTACCAGCCCAAAGGGCCATACAGTCGTCTAAAAAAAAGTTAGTCATTTTAACTTACAGAAAATTGTACATTTTAAATACAATAATATTTGTCTCTAAATATATACTATACAGAAAGAGCATATATATATATATATATATATAGCATGCATGAACATCGGTAGTGTTGAGTGGTCCAGCAGAGTAAAATGGTGCTGCAATGATGGATGCCCACCCTCCTTATTCTTAGTCTAGGCACACACAGCAATTAAGTAGTCTAAAGTGGGGAAGTTAAGGTGATGCAATGGCAGTAACACAGCCAGCCAGCAGTGTTTTGTAGCTCTAGCGAGCTAAATATAAGTGTGTCTTTTGCCTGGTTCAAAGGAGACAATCTGAAGACCCTCTGGAAGATCCTGACATACAGTATGCAGCCAAACAGCATACCACATACTCAATGAAGAAAAACCTGAAGACTTTATCTGATGAAACACACAGGAAATAGTGAAGAATATGCAGGACACATTTCTTTTGAAGTTCATGAGTGCTAAATAACTCTTGTCACTGACTTATACAGCAGGGAGTCCAGGCTACTGATTGCATAGTCATAATTCAAAACCCCTTTTCGATTATAGTGATGATCTTTATCAGCCAAGGCGTTTCTTGCTGCTTAGCTCTTTTGAGTTACAGAACTTCAAACAGACTGCTGGCTCGTACACACCCTTCATAATTGTAATTACTTTGTACCAAGTGTTTTGATTTCAAGGCAGGCCCTTCTTTTCTTTTCTTTTTACAATATGCAGCAGACCAATTGCTATAATGCTGCTTTGATACTGAGGAGGTGGAGGCAGCCCCTTCATTCTGCCTTGTCAAGTTGTGGGGGCAGTGGATGGCCACACTAATGGACAAACACACACTGCTGGAAGCATAGAGTCAACAAGGCCAAGATGTGTTCGGGGGGGAGGAATTCTCAGAAAGACACTAAATAAAACACAGTACTGTATGTATGGAGTCTTTGTGGCAGCTTGATGTGGATGCAGACTCACACTTGTTTTTGTACTATGTTGCATAGGCAATGTCATGTAGTTGAAACATAATTATTCATAGGGTTATTATTTATAATTTCAAATTTTGAGTTTGAATGCTTAATTTTTCAAATTCAACTTTTCTGCAAATTATGCTACAGTGCATTCATACAAGATACAATGCATTCAATACCAATAGGATTCTTCTTCCATTGTATACAATATGAATTTGGATAAAATTCAAAGTCAAGTCACAAAATGATCTCACCTCAAGGACCACTTTAACGGATAAGTTTGTATTTTTTCAAGTCACTCTCAGAACGATACTCCACTGCATGTACATTATGTAAAATTAGCACACCATTGGTTGCATTCATTTTTCACACTGTCCACAAAGATATCCCTTCTCAAAGCAATTACCATGTAAGACATGGGGGGCAAAAACCACAGTCCCTTTTCTGGGCAAAAATGCATTCCAAAGTTCAGCCAAACTAATATAAGACTTCAGTTGTCTTACAAATCAAATATATCTTTCAAAGTAACAGCCTTGTTATTCCTTTTGTTATCATCCCTCCACCACTGCTCAGCAATATAACACTGTCTGTGGAATACATTTGGTAAGTGTAATCTTGAAAGATAACATTTTGATTTGTCTAAGACTGATAAAGGACTGAAGGAACAATGAGCAATGACACTTTCAATATACAGTATATGTATGGGCATGTCACTATAAGACTGACTTGACAAAAATGTGAAGGGTTTCATGTCCATGTATGTTGGCAAAGTATGTAATCTAACATATGGTCATATTTTTATAGTAAGCTCATTACATATATTAGTATTGGTTTGTTGGCTGATAAGTATCAAGAAATTAACTAAATTATTTGCTAATGTGGAAAAATTATGAGCTCCCGAAAGGACCCAAGTCAACCTCTCTCACCGACTGCTGCAGATGCTGATTAAGACAGGCTCTAGGCTACATGTATGACTACAGCCATGGGACGACATAGCTTGGCTGCTGTGATTGTCATGGTTGTTATGATTATGGATGTGACACGTATGTTCACATATAATGGGTGTGGCATGCAGGGGTTGTATGTGAGCAGTAAATGGACATCGCTGTGCTAGCTAACCATTGCATGGAAGCTACTGTATTCCTGAATTCCTATATTAGTAAAATTCTGTCATATCTTATATAAGCACTAAAATTTGTCTGGCTTAACAATGCTTTTTTGGCTAATGTTAGTAGAAGTAGAAAAAGTAGTCACAGTACAGCTACTACAGCCATATCCATAGCATCATAATTCGCCCACAAATGCAGCCGTATTCTGAGCAATAACCAAATCCACAAAGCTTCAACCACCACAGCAAGGCAGAGGAGCTGCATCTGTGCTCACAGCCAGTGGCTGTATACTATCAGAGTTCAGCCTTTTGAAAGGAGTAATTAGCAATACAAAATACATATTGTAAAATGTCACATAATTTCTCCTTTCGGCAGTGTCTGCAGAGTGTTTTCCAAAACTGGCAAAGTATTATAAGTGGACTGGACCAAACACTAACTGTTCAGGAAGGAATGCGAAACATTTTGCAATGTAATGCAAAAGTAGATAAGAAAAAACCACTGTGACCTTGCCTAATGACACATACAATATTCCTGTCTACAGCTGCAGAAAACAAAACAACCAGCACAAGTGAATAGATGTAATTGTTGAGCTTAAAGGTATTGAATTTAGAATGAATTAGTAAAAATGACTTAAGATATAAAATATGAAAAATATGATGGAAGTCCAATATTAAATTAAACATGATTGTTTTAAGACCATATATTTCATTGTGTGTCCATTCTAAAAGAGTGTTGAGTTTAGTCAACTAATGATTAGAAAAGATAATGGCTGTGAGAAAATGTTCCTTAAACTGTATAACAAATGGGATAATCTGTTCTCAACACATTCCTAATCAGTCCTAAACAACTGCTCTTAACACAGTTCTGGTCACAGCTCAACTTAATGATGGTGTACCCAGAAGCGCACTGTCCACATGAAGCTATAAAACGATTGTCTGATGCTCCGCAGGAGCTGAGAGAATAATTACCCAGAGGTCTCTCCTCACAGTCATGTAATGGCAAGTAATTTAACCTCTCTCCCTTAAAGATGAAATCTGAAAGACTATAAAAAAACTTATCTCGCACAGATGTTCCATAAAAACATTGTTAATGTAGGCTTCATTCATGTACACAAGCATTAAATTATATTGAAAATTACACTTAAATTCTTCCCAGGAGTTATTTGGGTATGATGTTTTTATTTGTGCAACTATCCTTCCCTCAATGTGCCTCCTGGACTTCTACCTCAGTTTATAATCTGCTTTATATTAAAATTACCTTTGACGATGCCCAGAGAACAGTTGTTTGTTTCTCACAAGCCGTGGTAGGGTGGCGCCAAGAACGGCGTTTAAAACGCCGTTAGAATTGTGACGTATAATGACCCTTTTGACTTTCCAGCAAACAAAATGTGTATTCGGATCAGAGTACTGATAACAAGGCTCACTCAAGGGGGGACTCAGGACTAGGGTTGGGTACCGTTTGGTTTTTTACAATTCCGATGCCGAACCGGTACTTTTAAAACGATTCCGATTCCTAAACCGATTCTTGAAAAACTGAAAAATGACATAAAAGAAAGGCTTTTATTTATGGAGTTTTTTTTTTAATTGAAAATTATTTAAATTTAACAATATATTAACGTTTTAAAGTACTTAAATATATAATAAGTAAACCTAAGTCACCTAACACACAACTACAATCATTTAACAGTACCAACAAAATAAATGTTGTTGAGTTGGTATGCCAACCAGCTTCAAACTTTAGCAGTTCTTTTGCAGAAAATGACCATATTTGCCTTCTATGGCAAGATACTAGGTTACACCTCTCCTGACTTATGGCAGGTCCTGCACAGGAAAAACACTTCTCAGATGGTGACCAAGAGGCCTGTACACACAGGTAGGAGTTTGAAAGGGCAGACAATTTGGGGAGGCTGTCCTGCCTCCCCCACCACCAGGCTAAATGGTCTTGTCCTGAATGATAGACTAGCAGAGCAAGTGTAATATGTTTACTAGCGATCACGTGCAGTCAGTGAATGGTTAATATGCTTTTACGTCCGTTTTGGTGAGCCCAGAGGGAAAATGTGCCATTTTAAAAGTAGCCTACATTAACGATAGACTACAGAGAAAGTGGAATATTTTTACGTCCGTTTCGGCACGTGTATAAAAAGCCGTCTATCAGCAGTGATTGTAGAGTGCATGTCGCAGAATAGCGCTCGGCAGAAAAGGGAGAAATAAAAAAAGGGTCTGCCGCTGTCCCGAGCAACCGAGGGAAAATATTTCAGTTGGAACCAAAGTGAGGAACGAAATCTGCGTTCTAATCCGGTCCGAATACTACCGTTTGCGTAGGAACCGGTTCCATAGTGGAACCGGGTTTCGGTACCCAACCCTACTCAGGACTCTCACCAATCCGCGTAATCAGCTGGAAGGTGGATCATAACTGAGTTGGCTATCAACACACACTTTGATTGGGTGTTAGCTCCTGTTAATTCTGCTTCGCCTGCGTTACAGCATGTAAGCGTGATGGCGAGTTTGTCTGTGTGTGTGAGGGGAACGTGTGTCTCAGTGGCCGCAAGATGCTCGGAAGGGACAAAAGCGGACTGACTGAGAGGAAACTGCTCTTTAGGAGAAACTGTGTAGCCCTTAAAAGTGCCTATGTTTCCAACCCTCAGCTGGAGTGAGACATGCGTTCCCAGCGTCCCGTCACTGTCACTGACGTCACTGTTTGCGAGTCGGCTCAGGGGTGGATTGGAGCGGGTGGGTGCAGCCTTATGGCCTTATGGCCGTATCTGTGTTTTTCGGGGGGTACCGCAGCAGGGGAGGAGGGCGGTACGGGGGAGCTGGAGCCGGGGCATGGGGAGGCGCAGCAGCAGCGTGCAGGGTGCCGTCTCCTCGATCTGACATCTTGGTGCCGCTATTGTGGCTGAGGCGCCGCTCTCCAGGAGTTGTGTTCCCACATCCCCTCTATAATTCGTGGCTGTCCAAACAACCCACCAGGGGCAATGGGACTGTCCAAGAGAACACGTCCGCTATTGGCTGGGAGTTGTGAACTGTGCAGGCAGATGTTCCGCTGTGAAATGTGCAGCCAGAAAGTGGCGCCGAACTGCTGGCGGCCGGTGGGGTGCCAGCCTGGGGAACGTGGCCAAGACACCCCTTGCAACTCGGGTGGAGATCTGGTGGCAGATGTAGCCAGTCCGTCAGTCCGTACACCGGTTGACACCGCTGTTCTTTGAAGTCTTCAAACTGCTTGTCGCTGGAGAAAAACCGGGAGCAGATCTCTGGTCTCACAGTTGTAATATACAGTAACTGTGGACGTAAGAGTGGCCCGTGCAGGGCACAAGGGCGCGAATGAAATCTTCACGACTGAGCATGCACTAGTGATAAACCGAATAACAACAGCTCTTAGAGGGCGAAGCCTATACGGAATAGAACATAGTGATTAGTGACTTTATCCTGTGTGGGTAAGAGAGAGTTTTAAGTTTGTATAAATGATGGTGTGAAACATATATTCTCTTAAAGCATTCCATTACATGTCATTTAGCTGACGCTTTCATCCAAAGCCACTCCCAATTAAGTGCTTTACCTTCAAGGTACAAGAGGACAGCAAGAATCAAGTGCAAGGACATTAGCTTCAACTAAGCCAACCTACAAAGAGCAAGGTGCAGTTGAAAGAGATGTGTTTTTAGCCTGTGGTGGAAAATGTGTATGCTTGCAGCTGTCCTGATGTCAATGGGGAGCTCATTCCACCATGTAGGAGCCAGGACAGCAAAGAGTCAGGATTTTGTTGAGTGATTAGGTGTCCCTAGGGGGCAGCAAGCAGGTTGACCGATGCTTGGAACTGACTGCCAAGCGAACTTATGCCAAAAATTATGCCACTGACCTACCTTACAGGTTCCAGACTAGGCAAGTGGAGGGTCCGAGTTTTAAACTGCTTAGGCGTAATGTTTTCATAACCCAATGTGTACCTCTAGCTTTGGTTGCTCAAGACAGTAGGCTACACATAGCTACGGATTCGACCAAAACAAACAACCTAAGTCCCGCCTTCCACTTCCTGTTAATACTGTACGTCTTTTTATTTTGGAATTTTGAATAGAGTACCGAAACGGCAGTTTCACAGGATCTAAGCACACTTTCGAAGTGGTAGACATGTGGCATCATTTAGCTACCTAGCTACCTAGTACATTGTGTTTTAATAACATGTTTTACCTATAGGCAGCAGCTTAGCCACATATATAAACAATATACTAACGTCATATAATTATTTTAAATAGATTAAGTTGTGACATTAGGTGCTTAGCAAAGTTAGCTTATTTCGCCTATAGTATCGTTACTCATTGATGCCTGGAACGTCCGTTATTTCGGAGCATTTCGCTGCCTCCTTTATAATTTTTTTGAGTCTGACCTTCTCAGCGCCACCTTTCCCTTTTCTTTTTTGGCTTTCCATCATTAGACTCACACACTGTCTGTTAACGTTACCAATAGACTTCCAAACGTGACAACCAAAAAAAGAAGTGTTCGATTTCTTTACGTCATATGCCGACCAGGGCTATGCTATTTGGGGAGGGGCCCGCTCACCTATCCCCCTATATTTCTGACAAATCCTAAATATGGTTGTGACCTGCACTTCGTTAGTGCTTTACGATTAGCCTATGTTTGTATTGAAATAAGACGCTGCTGCGGCCCGCCATACCAGGCCGCAGATGGTGTTGCTAAGAACTTGCGATGTATGACTTATTATCAGACCGGCCCTCGCGGCCTCGAAACACTAACGGCCCACGGGGAAAGGTCCAGACTTTCCCGATTGCCACTCCACTACTGTGTCAATTGTTATAGTAAGGTGTGAGAGAGCCCTTCCCTGGAAGGAAGAGCAGCTTGGGTTTGTCAAGGTTGTGTTTCAGGTGGTGTGTGGACATCCAAGAAGAAATCCTCACCTACAAAGCCCTCCACCATCTGCCCCCCGCTATGGAGCTAAATCAGGGCCAAATGTTTTGTTCATTTGAAAAAAATATGTATAGTTGAAAAAATAAAGCTTGAAATTGAAAATTTAAGTTTTGGCCAAAACTTGGAAAAAATAAAACCATGTATTCAAACTTAAAATAAGTGTACCAATTTTTCTTTCAGTTTGAATAAAATATAGATTAAATTCTGGAATTATTTTGAATAAATTATAAATTTTCATTTTTCACTTTAATATTTGTTTTCAGTTCCACATTTCATGTTTTCAGATTCAAAACTTATTTTTTTTCGCCTTCAAATCTTTTTTTTTCGGTTTCAAATCCTTTTTTTTTTCGTTTTCAGTTCTGTTTTTCACTTTCAGATAATTTTTTTCGGTTTCAGACTTTTGGCCCTGATTTTGCGTGGGGCGTGGCTTCAACTCAGAGGGCGTGGCATTATGGTGACAGCCTATCAAAGAAGGCAGAAGACTCCTCTGTCATGTTGACTTCAGGAAATGGTGTTACTGTGAGAACTATGACTGAATGCTTTCTATCCACTATATACATGTGATGTTTACTTAATAAACTGATGCAAGTGACAAAGTTCCATTTAAAAATTGTATTGGACAACACATGGTACCAATTACACTATAAGAGCAATAAACTGATTGTGCAGTTCGGCAGGAACAATGACTTCTCCCACTTCCATGTATGACATTGAATGTAGCACCACAGTATTCACTCGGCAGTCAGCATAGCGTCCGCTCCGTAAGGCAACCTGCTGGCGCAGCCTACATATAAGACATGTGTGAAAGATATTAGCCTTTTTGAATAGATACTTTGGGACATTATCCCGCAGTGGCATTTTTTTTTTTTGTCATTAACACATAAAGGGAAAATAGGTGGACAGCTGGAAATGAAGCATCGCTAGCACAAAAGTTAGCATTAACTAACGTTAGCTTCACACTAGCTGGTGTTTTTACACCAATTTTAGTGTCCAGCTCAAGTTTTTTGACTTTAACGTGTAGTGGTCTTTGTTAACCTCTGTTTGTCACAATGACCATAACTCGACAGTGGCTGCCTGCAGCCGTACAGCCTTATAAATGTAAAACATTATAGATAACTAACAATGCTAGTGTTACCTTTTCATGGTTAGTTTAAACAACATAACTTGTCCTGATCCGCTTTGTTAATCAATCAGTCAAAGCTTTTATTACGGACACACACGGTCCAGAAAACAGACAGTAAGACATACAAATACAAAAAGACAAGTTAGTGTATTCTGATACTTAAGTTAGGCTGTGGTAGAAGCCTTCAAAGTTTGCCCACTTGGCATATTTTGTAAGGCATAACTGTCATGCTGTTACATGTAGTGTAAAACGTAATTTATCAGGCCAGAGCATTAATGTAAAGTCATATTTGTCTACTCTATAAAAGGAGACCTTCTTCACTGCAGCCAGTGTCAAGTTATGGTCATTCTGACAAACCGAGGTTAACAAAGACCAATACACGTTAAAGTAAAAAAAAACTTGAGCTGGACACTAAAATTGGTGTAAAAACACCAGCTAGTGTGAAGCTAACGTTAGTTAATGCTAACTTTAGTGCTAGCGATGCTTGATTGCCAGCTTTGTCCAGCTGTCCACCTATTTTCCTTTTATGTGTTAATCACAAAAAAAAAATGCCACTGAGGGGATAACGTCGCAAAGTATCTATTCAAAAATGCTAATATCTTTCACATGTCCTACCTGTGGTCTGGTGCCAGTGAATACTGTGGTGCTATAAGTCATACATGGAAGTGGGAGAAGTCATTGTTCCTGCTGAACTGCACAATCTGGCACAGTTTATTGCTCTTATAATGTAATTGGTACCATTTGTTGTCCAAAACATTTTTTAAATGGAACTTTGTCACTGGCATCAGTTTAAGTAAAAATCACATGTATATAGTGGATAGAAAGCATTCAGTCATAGTTCTCACAGTAACACCATTTCCTGAAGTCAACATGACAGAGGAGTCTTCTGCCTTCTTTGATAGGCTGTCACTCATAATGCCACGCCCCTCTGAGTTGAAGCCACGCCCCCACGCCAAATCAGGGCCAAAAGTCTCAAACCGAAAAAAAAAAAATATCTGAAAGTGAAAAACAGATCTGAAACCAAAAAAAAAAAGATTTGAAGCCGTAAAAAAAGATTTGAAGCCGTAAAAAAAAGAACTTTTGAATCTGAAAACATGAAATGTGGAACTGAAAACAAATATAAAAGTGAAAAATGAACATTTATAATTTATTCAAAATAATTCCAGAATTGAATCTATATTTTATTCAAACTGAATGAAAAATTGGTACACTTATTTTTAGTTCAAATACATGGTTTTATTTTTTCCAAGTTTTGACCAAAACTTAAATTTTCAATTTCAAGCTTTATTTTTTCAACTATATATATTTTTTTCAAATGAACAAAACATTTGGCCCCGATTTAGCTCCATACCCCTCATACCTCACTGACCTCTCCCCGTACCAACCCTCACGGTCCCTCAGATCCACCTCAGCTGGTCTCCTCTGTATCCAAAAGTCCAACCTCCGCAGTTTTGGGGACAGAGCATTCTCCGGGGGAGCTCCCACGCTCTGGAACTCCCTCCCCAAAGAGATTCGCACCTCTGAGTCCCTCACCATATTCCAGTCTCGCCTCAAGACCCATCTCTTCACCACTGCCTATCCCTAGCCCCACACCCCTCCCCTGTGCCTGGATCTTGTTTTGTTTCGTTTGTCTTTATGATCTATACCTCCCCTGTAAAGCCATTTTGAGTTCGTGAAAAGCGCTATATAAATTAAATTTATTATCATTATTGTCAGACAGGCTGAGATATGTGCTGCTACTTACATTTCAGTCTGGGGAAAGGAGAGAATTATTTGGGTGTCATCTGCGTAGCTTTGGTAGGAAAAGCCATGCAAATGATTGACGGAACCAAGAGAGTTGGTGTACAGAGAAAAGATGATATTATACCAGAGGGAAGTGTGGAAATATATGTAAATGATCAGGGTCAAGATGTGTGGTTTTAACTGAGTAATGAAAGAAGACATACACAATTCAGACAAATAACAGTTGTCCTGATTGAAATTTTGCCCTCAACCAAAATGTTTTATTTTAGCTACATTGAGCTGAGTGATTGGTACAATCAAAAACAAACAACAGGTACTGTTATTAAGGAATTTGTGGCATTTACAGACTAAACCTGTCAAACATTTCACTGGTGTTTACATGGCTTATTTTTACAGAAATGCAAATAAACACTGAATAAAAAGAATGCTTCCAGCACTCTCCAACAGTAAATGCTCAGGCTCACTAAAGGATGAACAAGTGCCAAATTCCTCTTCAATTGTTTCTTTCATGGAAGAAAATACAAAAGCCTTTGTGTCTTTGCTCTGCCTTTTGTTTTGGTCTTTACGAGTTTCTATATGTCCTTTGCTAACGTATCCCATACATATCTACAATATATTTGAAACCAGCACAATAGGTTCAGCAGAATGTATTTTTATATATTCTGCAGAACATATTGTGTTGATACAGATATGATAATGTAAACTGAAATGATCAGCAGCATATTTTGTGTTGGCTTGATAAAAAAGCCCACTGTACTTAAAAGACAGAATCACTTGGGCACCTGTTTAGTTCAGCTGGTAGAGCGGGAGCCCATGTATAGGGGTTTGCTCCTCTGCACAGTGGCCGCATGTTCGGTTCCGACCTGCAGCCCTTTGCTGCATGCAATTCCCCTTCTCTCTCTCTCCTTTCAATTCTAAGCTGTACTATGGAAATAAAGGCCTAAAAATGCCCAAAATATAATCTTTAAAGACAGAATCATTAGAGCTAAGCACCGGACAGATCCTTTTTCTTATGAGGAGCAGTAGAGAAGCCAAATGCTACCCTCCCCCTCTTCCTCTGTCCCCATCTCCCTCTCTCATCACACACTGTTATTTTTGCAGGTGCATCTGCAGTGATCTATTTTTCTCTTCACACATTTTAATGATTCATGCTATGGGGGTTCTCGCCCCCTCATTCTAAAAGCTTAGTGAACAGAGAGAGAGCACAAATGAGGGTAGGACTGATCATAAGAATAAGTGAGCGATTATAAGGGTATGAACAAAGCGTAGGATTAGAAACACAAAGAATTAAGAGGAGCAAAATATTGTTTAAAAAGAGTGGCAGAAAAGAGGCTTGTAGAACAAATGAAATATGTGTTGGGTAGTGAGGGGTTTGCTGTAAATAGTTGCTGAGCATTGAGGTATTTGCCGGATATGGCCAGAGTGTGATCCATCGAGGGGAAAAAATGAAATTTCAGCAGGAATGACTTACTCAATATATACATTCTTTATTTCTGTGTCATGGCACATTGATTACTGAAGGAAATGGGGAATTTCTTTGTCCAGTGTACTTTGTGCTTTGAAAGGATAAAAACTGTGGATGGCGCACTATTTGAAATACACTGTTTTTCTTTCACAAATGTGTCACTTGTCAATTAAAAAATGTATACCAGCAACTATGTCAATAAAATTTAATTTAATAAAAAAATGTCATTATTAAAAACAGATATATTTCCTATACATAATCAAAACTCTATGACTACTACTTTTTTATTGGCAGAGCTCATTAATACAGTGAAATGTTTTGCTGAGCCCCAGGTGCAATTATAGGAGTCATAATGGATCCTTGTGGGATGCCTGCACTGCATTTTAATGTCATTTTGAGTTTTGATGTTACATCCTGAAACACTGGGCTTATGCTTCTTGGTTTCATGTAAGACATACAAAAATGACTGTACTACACACAGTATGGATATGCAAAACATAATTAGAGTCAATAAACACCATACAACTTTATTGTGTCACTGCATTATTTTTTTGTCCTGCCTCATAAACACACTCAAGCATTTATTTGATCAGCAATAAAATGCTTGGCACTAACGCCTTTCCTGCATGTAGATGATTTATTTTCTTATACATTTTAGCTGACTCTCATTCTTTTATCATTTTAGCTGACTCTCATTCATTTATCATAAGAGCTGCTTAAAAAAAATGGCTGTTGTGCTTCATTGGAGTACTGTTAACAGGAATGTCAAACAAACTGGCAGTTCATTGTAAGTATGTTAAGGTCAGTGTATATTTTGGTCATTCAATTTTCATTTCAAAAAACAGGTATTAAAAAACAAAAAACTAATGGTTATTTGCTTTTTGTTTTAAAATAAAAAATTTGAAATTGAAATACAAGGCGTTTTTTCCTTTTCATGGTCAAAAGGGGATGGGAGAAATTTAAAATATGCTTTGATTTTCATTTTCTATTTCATATAATAAAAAGTAAAATCACTCGAAAATAGAAATGAAAAAAGGCCTGTTTTTTCATATTCAGAGACCGGATGTTGTCATTTCTAATGCAACAGCGCCAGTGTAGGCTACCACTGCCAGTGTTGTTTTCAGCACAGGCTAAAATTACTTTGGAAGCCTATACTCTTGATAATGCTTGGAGGGACTTTTATTTCATTATGTCACATTTATTTATTACCCTCTCTCCCTGCCTTCCTGTGACTCTCTGTCTCTACCCGCCACAGACAACTTCGCCTGAATAGAGTCAAACCAGCTGAGGACTTGACTTTCAGTTCACGGCTGTAACATTACTGTTACATTAACGTTAATGTTACAGCGCCAAAGTCTGGTCCCAGCAAACTCTCTGTTGCTGCCGTTAAGCTTGCTGATCTGGCAGAAAGTCACCGGCGGTTCGGGATCAGATCATGGGGATCAGACCACCAGTGCTGGGTCTAATGAGAGAGAGATGCCTTCTTGACCGGAAAGAAAGGGTGCACCCTCTTTCATTTCTCCATCCTTCACTGGTCCAAGTGTTCACTACAAGTGACTGATGTGAGGTGTTTTTGCAGAACCATGAACATGATTGCCCAGATAATGAGCATTTTTATGTATGTCATCTGGAGAGTCTGCATAGCCAACCATCATGATTGTTTTTCCATCATTACTTCATCCATCATTGAACCAATTAAGTTAACAATGTAGCTTGAAAATATAAAGGTGCAGCAGGATGCGAGTGGATATGAGACATGACACGACAACAAGTCAGCACAGAAATAAAGATTTTTTTTTTTGCCCTTTTCACAACCAATTTGAAGAATTTGGGCCAAATCCCTGGATAACATTCAGTGATGACGTTTGTGAACATCATTTGACAATTTGACAATTATTCAGCAACAGTTGTGCATATCACCTACACTATTGAAGCTATGAGAAACTAAAAATGATGAATTGTAAACAAATACATCATCACATCCTCAAAATGCTATTGTCACAGTAGGGTTATCTTCAGACTTTCCACCTACTCCAAGGTACGTAGCATACTTTTTAATAGTCTTGGTATTAAGACTCTGTCCTTTTATCCTTATATGGTCATGTCCTACAGGTCCAAATACACCCCCTCCTCATATCCTTATTTAGTCATGTTCTGTAGATCTAACCAAGGGACGCCTTTGGTAACATTCTGTATGAAGAGGACCTTTTATTAGTTTAGAATTATTAGCGTTTAGGTCTAGGGAATTTACTTATCACTAAGTCTTACCAGCTACTAAACAGGCCACAACATATACTGAATGCCTTGGTTGCGTACAAGAAAGGATGCATGTCAGGAACAGGGAACAGAACTCAGGGGCAGACTGGAGTAGGTGGTAAATAATCTATTTTATTGAAGCTGTGAGCGTGGGCTGGCAGTGTGGGTGCTGGGTCCGAAGATGGCTGGGCTGGCAGAGGAGGATTCTGAAGGTGGGTAATTCTAGGACAGAAATCTTCTACTTAGTAACGCCAGGAAACAGAGCAGACAGGTAAGCACAAAAACAAGAACTAGACTGGAAACAATTATCAAAAAGCTGGTTAATATGCATACTCAATGGTAAGCAACAGAGGAAAGAGGAAAGTCAGACTAGTATTTGAAGGCAGATGATGATTTGGAAGGCTGATTGGAATTGGTGTCAGGTGTGGGGAAAATCAACAGGGGGGGGCGTGTCCACACTCTGTGGAACATGAGGTGGAAACAGGAACACAGACAGAAAACCAAAACACACCAAACACACCACACTGTGGTGGAAGTTTCTATGTAGCAGAGTGAGTAAAGATGTCTTCAATAACAAAAGATGAGAAAAATCAAACTGTCTTTGTTTGTTTTATTACTTTAAAGCAAAAACACAACTTTCACAAAACATCAGAGTGCAATGTGTGTGCAGAGAAAGAGCTCTCAAAGTACATGCAGAATGTTAGCATCCTTTATACACAGAAAGAGGAACACTCAAATAGGAAGCACCCACATAAGTTGAACCTTTAAAAACAGGAACTCTCTAAGCGTGCTTGTGTCTGGGTGTGATAATGTCTCGCACCCATCCTACTCTTACAGCCTGAACATGCCGTCTTCAGGACCTTAGGTTTAACCACAGAACAAGATGTGTCTTTTATGCAGATGCTGATAAGATTAAATATAACAAAAATAGTTTCTGTTTGCTCTTAGTAACCTTTTTCACTACAACAATGTTCTTGTGTAGTAAGCATAATTCATAACTATACAATTTTCCATTACAACACACACACACGACTTTGCGGAAGTCATGGCAGGCGGAGGCATGACAATGCAGGCCTTACCTGAGCCCAGTAAACTCGACTAGCTTTCTGCTGTCACTCTTCTTAGGTTGCAAATTCATTTAGGTCAACAAATAGACACAGACAGAAACTAAACCAAAGTACTATACATCCGGGTTATCATTCTTTGTCCATCGCGGTCTAAGCAAAAATAGTTTTGCAATAAGCTGCACACCACTCTGACTTGTTCTTTTATTCTCTATCTCCAATGGTGTCTACCTTCTGACAGGCTCTTATACTGCTAATTGGATACATTAAGAAGTGTCCATATATGAAATACTGCTCAACTCTGGGTATTTGCCTGTGATGTGTGATTGATAGGTCATTAGCTCGTTGGCTGAGAGAATGGTGACTTTCTGACCTTTGTTGAACACACACACACACACACACACATATATATATATATATATATATATATATATATATATATATATATATACAGTATAGTACAGGCCAAAAGTTTGGACACACCTTCTCATTCAATGCGTTTCCTTTTTATTTTCATGACTATTTACATTGTAGATTCTCACTGAAGGCATCAAAACTATAAATGAACACATATGGAATTATGTACTTAACAAAAAGTGTGAAATAACTGAAAACATGTCTTATATTTTAGATTCTTCAAAGTAGCCACCCTTTGCTTTTTTTATTAATAAGGAAAAAATTCCACTAATTAACCCTGACAAAGCACACCTGTGAAGTGAAAACCATTTCAGGTGACTACCTCATGAAGCTCATTGAGAGAACACCAAGGGTTTGCAGAGTTATCAAAAAAAGCAAAGGGTGGCTACTTTGAAGAATCTAAAATATAAGACATGTTTTCAGTTATTTCACACTTTTTTGTTAAGTACATAATTCCATATGTGTTCATTCATAGTTTTGATGCCTTTAGTGAGAATCTACAATGTAAAATAGTCATGAAAATAAAGAAACACATTGAATGAGAATGTGTGTCCAAACTTTTGGCCTGTACTGTATATATATATATATATATATATATATATATATATATATATATATATATATATATATATATAAGGGCTGGGCAACGATTACAAGTTTGAATCACGATTAATCACATGATTTCCCTGATTAATCGCATTATTATACGCAAAATCCAATAATGAATTCAAACGTAGTGTATAGTGCAATTTTTTTTAAAATGTTCTGCCATATGAACGAAAGTGCCATAATATTTGTTTTGCAAACACTTCAGCATTTTGTTTATACAGTAGCAGTTAAATAAAACATTTGCAAAGCAGGGAACATGATCAAAAGGCAGATGTCTCGCAGCAGCGATTTCGTGCACTATCTGTGCTGTGTAAAGTGTCCCGTGCACGTTTCAGCATAATGTCTCTGCTCTGTTTTCATTAGTCAGAGCATGTGAATGCAGCACCCACTGTTCATCAATATAATGCACTGTAACTCCGAGGTAATTGTGGTTACCCAGTGATGTCCAGTAGTCCCCAGTGAGAGTAACACTTTGTAAAGGTGTCGCTTTTGCAGTCCTTTTCATACAACTCGTGTATTCTTCTCGTGATGGTACATCTTGAGGGAATCTCATACCTGCCGTCATTTGTTGCAATTCTAAGACCGACGTCATCCATAACACTAATGGGCCTGCAGTCTGTAGCTATCCACTTCGCTATGGCATTTGTTAGCTTCACTCGCCTTTGCTTATCTATACTTCTCCCACACACTGCATCTAACGTAGTCTGCTAGCTGTTTGTTTCATTGAATGATTTGCTGGTATCAATGGTGTATATTGCATTTCGGTGATATTTCAGACTGGAAGTACTCCGGTTATAATAAAATTCAACTTTGCAGTGATTACAAATAACTTTGGTTCTGTTGACTGTGCCGTCGAACTTTAAAATGAAAATGGCCATGTAAAACTTTCGTACCCTTCTCCATGTTTATTGATTTGTTTATCCGCCAATCTTTTCTTTTCTTTTTCCGGTTCCTGTAAGCATGGTAGCAGTCAGCAACAGACTTTTACAAAATAAAAGCCTGTGAGAAACAGACTTTTACAGTAATAAAAACGGCGTTAATGCGTGATAAAATAATTGCCTGCGTTAATAAATTGAGTTAACTTGCCCAGCCCTAATATATATATATATATATATATATATATATATATATATATATTACTACTACTACTACTACTACTACTACTACTACTAATAATAATAACAATAATAATAATACATAAGTTTTATATAGCGCTTTACATGGAACTCAAAGACGCTTTACAAACAAAAGAAAGAAAGAAAGAAAGAAAGAAAGAAAGAAAGAAACAAACAAACAAGATGAGTTTATGAGATTATTGTAAATTATGGATAGGGCAATTGAAACAAATGAGTTTTTTATAGGTGTCCAGTGAGTCCGAGTTTCTGATGTGGATGAGTGAGTTCCAGAGGGTAATTATTAATATATATATATATAGTATATTGTATGAGGACAAACTGGCTGACTTTTCACTAGAACAATTTGAAAGAATGTATTCAAAGTAATAAAGTAAAATGATATTTTGCCTTGCATTATTTCTGTGTTCTTCTTGATTTCATTTGTGTGCAATAGAAACCCTCCTACACAACCATGGCCCCTGGTCTTCTGTGAAAAAAGTCCAAATAAACTAATGCAAATGACTGCTGATGCCTCAAAGTTCTTCTGTTCGAAAACAGAAGTGTCTCCCTTTTTCTTTTTTGATGATTCTGAACTTTAACAGTAACTTTGGATTTCCACTGGATGCAGAACAGCTGCGGACCGGCTCTGCTGCGTGCCGGCTGCATGCTCTGCCGTCCGTCAATACCCACCAGGTCCGGATTTGTCGCGGCACGGCTGCGGCCATGACTTACAGCTGTAGTCAAGTTCTCGCAAATTCACATAGAATAGAACCACAAAACCAACAACAGTTAGTTTCCATCCAGAGGAGTAGAGGGGAAATAACTGTGCTGTGTTTTCAAGGTGTAGTGTAGGGAAATATGATCCGCCGTGAGCACGGTGTATTTTATTTTGCTCTCCTTCAAAAATCATTTATCAGAGCACTTCCTCAGAGCAGGTGTTGATTTATCAAACTGTGGATGGTCTTATGGACAGTGGAACAAAACAATTCAAATGAAGAAAATATAACAGCTGTGACACTGCAAGTTAATTGTAATATATTGTAATATAAGTACAACCAATGATAAGGTGTAAGCTCAAAGAAAGAAATATGTTTCATATCTGATGGTCAAGGGTAATGTGAATAGGCCTTGGATTGCCTCAGTTGGTAAGAGCTTTTGAGGACCTCAAGCGACATTATAGCTGTAAAATTGTTGAATGCAGTAGAGCATAGCATACAAGGTCAGTTACCTACTCTGAGGAGCAAGCCCACTGTACATATGGCTTCATAATCCTTTGAGAATATTGCCTTTAAAGCTCTTATTTTAAAGCAAAGAGGCTGCCTGTGCCTGTGAAGACGAGCGAGGTACAACTCTTTTGCTATACCCTTTTTCAAAACAGTCATAACAATTCTGAAAGTTGAGAGCGCATTGGTTACACTTCGAGGAGCAATTTATTTCAAGGTTCATATGAGGAGGTTAAAATATTTCTGTGTATGAATAAGCAGCCCAGTCAGACATGCTCAAGCTTGGGTGCACTTAGTGAGGGGGCATTTTCGTTTTCTATCTTTAATACAGCCTTTTCCTAAGCATCAATACACCATGTCCAAAGTCTTAGCCTGCTCAAGTCTCTCTCTCTCTCACACATGCACAGAAACGCACGCACGCACGCACGCACGCACACACACACACACACACACACACACACACACACACACACACACAGCAGCATTTTCATGCCAGCTAGACCTCTCCACTCATCTTCTCACTAATGACACTGGAAAAAAGGTAGAATATGAAGCTCAGAGAGGGAGAATACACTGTATTTATATGACAGAATGATTTGAAGTAGAGGTATATTACATTATTGGTTTGTCTGGACAAATGTATAGTGGCAGATTGATTTGGTTCAATTATTTATGGACCTGCCAACATCAAAGCTGATACTCAATGAAAGATGAAATGCTTTCTCTGTAAATGATTTAATGTGAAAAACAAACATGTTGTGAGCGTGAGGAAAAAGAAAACATGTCACATATAATATGCAATTAGGTCAAGCCCATTAAAAAAACAAGTAACAAAGAATTCATATCACAAAGCATTGCATTTTTATCAGTGTCTGCCAATATAATAATACTAACTAGAGGCTTTGAAAAGGACACCATTTACACAGAGGTATATTACATTATTGGTTTGTCTATAGTGGCAGATATTTGTGATGGTGGATTGAAGACTGGCATTCACTGTGCCTCCCTGCTCTATGAGTCATTGTTCAGTTTTTGTTCCAACCCACAGAGCAGCCATCAGCCCTGATGAGGGATGAGAGGAAGGTAGGATAGTTGATATGCAAGGATAGTGACAATAAATATATAATTTCATAGAACGAGATTACTTAGTTAGACGTTAGAATACATCCTTGCATGCTCCTAAACCTATGTGTTGCTAGTATGTATGCATTCCAGGGGCCTTTCCTAATTCATAAATTTGTACCTCCTTGACGCCTCGATCCTCCGGCTTGTGACCCGGAAATCATTCTCAGCGCGCCACGTTGAAGGACGTTCCAATTCCTAAAATGCACATCGAGGAGCGAGGATCGAGCATCGAGGAGGGTCCTCCGAGGAGTTAAAATCGAGGATACACTGATGTATCCTCGCGGAAGTCTTTTCACCCGTGGCATGTCAACAAAGAGGCGTTTTAGAGCGAGAGGAGAGAGAGAGAAAAGGGGGGAGAGAGAGAGAGAGCGAGAGAGAGAGAGATAATGTCCACGGCTCCGTGGTTAATCTAACGCAGTGGTTTTCAACCTTTTTGGAGCCACGGTACAGTTTTTACATTAAAAAAATCCCGCGGCACACCATCAACCAAAAATGACACATTGTAGCCTAATAATCAGAATCTGCATTTTTCCTTTTTTTAAATGTATCCATCGCTTGTGCAGGCTTACATCGATGATCTCGGCCCTACTGCTTATATCCTGTCACTGCGGGATGCGCACGAAAGGTGGCGGCAGGGCTCCAGACTAACTTTTTTCATTAGGAGCATAGTGGCCAAATGAAAATTTTAGGGGCACAACCAAAAGGTGCTGTAGAAATAAAGTTGCCTTGCCTTACAACCTCAGCCTGTCAGTCAGTCACCAGGGCACAGAAACCCCTGCTGTGCCTGCTCGGCTCCGAGGAAGAGTAACATCAACAGCACCACGACCGCTTTCGGCTCGCCATTAATATCATATCACAGCAAACGCTGTCTGCTTGAAGTTATGAAAAACTGTAACCACACTTGAAACCACTTTATCGGCATTTCAGTGACTAAGTGTGACTTCAACCAAACTGCAGAGCCGACGTAGTTTGCCCTGCTGGCAGTAATTCTATTGTCTTAAATCAACAAGGTCATTATCTGGCTATACTGCCACCTACTGACACAGAATAGTATTTAATTTCTCTGCCAGTAATCATATTGAGGCACAGATGCGCAACAATGGAAAATTATTTGCAGTAACTCAATAAAAAAATTTGTTGGACCAATTAAGTAAAATCGGATAATTTCCCACGGCACACAGGACGATCTCTCACGGCACACTGGTGTGCCGCGGCACAGTGGTTGAAAATCACTGATCTAACGTTACGGATCGGGCAGGTCAGATCATACAAATTAACATTAATAATGGGTGGGTGAAATAATACACAGTCAACAAGGAAAATATTAGTAACATTCTCTAAAGTGTGAACATATCAGAGCTGCTGTCAGACAGAGAGATTCATTTGAAAATGCGTCTGAGAGGCGCTCGAGAAACATCTGCTAAACGTAATTAGGATTAGGCTGTTTCAGAATCTACGTAGTTCTGTTTCCTCTGTTAAGGTAATAACTACGGTTAGTTTTGCTGCTTACATATCAGACGATGTCACCTGCAGTGGCATTTCTGCATGCATGGAAACGTTTACAAGCAGCATCTCTAATCATTAAAGTAGGCTAAATCGTTATAGAAAATAGGCTACATCAACACAATACATAATTTAAAAAGCAACGGAGCCTGCTGGGACTGCCGAGGGCTTAAACGTCCATGCAGGTTTCTAAATTGGAGAAAAATAATTTAATCAGGTGGATGGAAGGTGGAAGATGTTAAGCTAACAGGCGGACTTGGATAAAGAGCCAATCCACGCGTTTGTGTGTGTGTGTATGTGCGTCTGTGTGTTTGTGTGTATATATATAATATAGGCCTTGCCTTTATATTTGTAGTTCTTTTCATACAAACATTTGCAGTGTTTTACACTCACAGCATTCCTTTCGATAGGCCCCAAAGTATATGAATGAAGCAACACATCCTCATACTTAAACGACAGAGTAGGTCAATTGCCAATGACTCCCAAAACTACGTATATGACGTTCTAATAAATACCATGAAATGGCCGCATGGTGGCCGTTTTAAACACGTGACTGTGGTGGCAGTTATATTCGCATGACCGTTCTTCTTGTTATGTCAAATTGAACGTCATGTGAACAACTGCCACCACTGTCACATGTTTAAAACCTCAACGGAACATCATAAATGAAAGTAAGAATCTTTAATTCATTGATGAACAAGCTCAAAACGAGAGGTCCTAGAGCAGAGCCATGTGGAATATCAATTAATTATTAATCACGTTGAACTATTTCTGTACAGTAGGTCATCAGACAGCGGCCTCCTCTTCACCTCTCCAGCAATGTCAAAAGTACAGGAAGCTTCTTTTAAGTTTAATAGTGCAAGCAACTGGAATGTAATTATGAGCAATGCCCCAAGCAGCTATTTTTTATGTATTTTGGAAAACAATAGGAGTATATTAACTTCTGAGAGTTAAAGGTTCTGTCTGTGCCCTCTAAACACAGGTTGCAGTGTTGCTCACTGCACACAAACTCACACTACATGAATGTAGAGCACAGCAGTAACAGACTCAACATAGGCTTTGACTTAAGACAGGCACAGCTAAACAAGCATGTGTGACAATGTGAATATTTTATTAATATGTATAATAAAGTAATACTTTTTTGCAGGGCCTACATTTTGGACAGCTGCTCCAATAGTTGCAAGCAGAAGCATAAATAAAAAGGTATAGTTCAAACTAGTCTCACATTGCCAGACCTATCTCCACAGCGCTGTGGAGTAGGGTCTGGCTACACCACACATACATTCTAGGATAGGAGAAAAAAACACTCTGGGTTGTTTGCATTTCTTTAAACCAATCACAATCGTCTTGGGCAGCACTAAGCTCTGGACACAGTGACGGTGGCTCTGCAAAATGGTCTCGGGAAGGAACTTGTTTTGGTGGAACATTTGCACCCTACAAAAGAAAACACCACATGAAATATGAAATAAAGTTTACTGTTCACAAAATACAGTAATGTGAGCTATTTAAATTAGCTGGATACATACTTAAAGTGCCCATATTATGAAAAAATCACTTTTTCTGGGATTTGGGGTTATTTTATTATTTCGCATGCTAGCATTAGCATGCTACCTCGTTCTCAATAGCAAAGCACTGCTACAACACATACAAGTTCACCATAATCTACAAAAGAACTACTTACATGTGTGCCCTCGTTTAGAAGAAGTCTCCCAGCTAATCCTGCCTTGTAACTGACCGAAGTTGGAGAAACCGCCTTTCTTTCACTGTCTATGGAGCTAGCTAGCTGACATGATATACATCTGAGCTACTGTGCATGTGCGAGTTCAATTAAAGATAGTACAGAAGAAGAAGAAGAAAAGAGGTCTCACTCTGTAGCTAAAACAGAGACCAGGTGAAAAGAGGATCTGTAGCAGTGAGAGAGAGCTGTGCAATACAACAAAAATATGGTGTTTTTTGAAAATTAAACCATGTAAACCTATTCTGGTACAACCTTAAAATACAATTATGAACCTGAAAATGAGCATAATACGGGTGCTTTAAACTAATTAAACTAGTAATTTGCTCTTACAAGTGTATCACTGTGCGTCCATAGCAATCCCACCAATCGGTCCCAAAATGTAGCAGTTAGAGAGTAAATGCCGTAACCATATTCTTTGTAAATCTTCACAATCATTCCCCGAAAGAACCTGCCTGCCTTGTTGCACAATCCAAATATACTTCGAAACTTGCCATTTTCAGCAAATAGCTTGCTAGCTCAAATTGTATTGTTGTTTCCCAAAGTGAACAGAGTTTGAGAACAGTAAGACACAGAGAGTGGAAGGTGAGGGACATCCGGTGCGTGGCTCAAGCACAGGAGGCATTTATCCTGGAAATGTACTTCCATTGATCCAGACTAAGTTTTAACTGTAGCTAACAGAATCATTATGAGTCAATTGAAACTCCACTGCATTGTGTCAATGTACATTAGAAAACGTGTTTTACCATGTTACTAACAAGCTGCAGTAATATCCAAATGTATAATTTAAAGCGCCCATATTATGCTCATTTTCAGGTTCATAACTGTATTTTAAGGTTGTACCAGAATAGGTTTACATGGTTTAATTTTCAAAAAACACCATCTTTTTGTTGTACTGCACAGCTCTCTCTCACTGCTGCAGATCCTCTTTTCACCTGGTTTCTGTTTTAGCTACAGAGTGAGACCTCGTTTCTTCTTCTTCTTCTTCTGTTCTATCTTTGATTGCACTCGCACATGCTCAGTAGCTCAGATGTAGATCATGTCAGCTAGCTTACTCTAGAGACAGTAAAAAGCCTGTTTCTCCAACTTCGGTCAGTTAAAAGGCAGGATTAGCTGGGAGACTTCTAAATGAGGGCACACATGTAAGTAGTTCTTTTGTAGATTATGGTGAACTTGTGTGTGTTGTAGCAGTGCTTTGCTATTGAGAACGACGTAGCATGCTAGCGTTAGCATTAGCATGCTAACGCTAACGCTACGAGCTAACGGTTGCGGTTAGCCAGCTCATTTCGGACTGTGATGTCACAGTCCGAGCCGATTTTGAACAGCTCACCAGGAGACTGAAGACAGGACACATTCAGAAACCAGATCTCACTCAAAACAGCATGGATGGATTTTTTTCAAAGTTTGCATGTGTGTGGAAGCACCAGAGACACAAAAGAACACCCCAAATCCCAGAAAAAGTGTTTTTTTCATAATATGGGCACTTTAAACTCACAACTTAATATACTGTATAGTTAGGAAATGAGTGTCCATAAAATACCATATACTGGGATTTTGCGTGTTTACTGATTCAAAAAGAGATAAACTGAAAAAGCATTCCTGTCTATCTTTGCTCTTCAAGCTGGATGCAAGCTGTAGGATGATGCCTATGAGGGTGCCCAGGAGGAAGGGCAACGAAAAACACAAAATGCTCCGGGGAGGTTAAAGGATGCACCAGAGTTGTGGTTTGGGATATTAAATGAGAGTATGAGAGTTATGCATTCTGTAGATAACCACTAAATCAGAATCACTCGCTTTGAAGCAGTCCCATCACAACATAACAGCCGAAGGCATGGCAATGAGTTTAACACTGCCTGTGTGTGCTGGTGGCAACTAAATACACAAGGGGATAAATGCACGCTTGCACACACGTACGGGCAAACTGAACCTTCATACACACACATAACACAAGTCTTCATACCTAACCTGACAAAATAGGTATTGCAGTATAATAATGATGCAGTAATTTATTACTTAGAAATATTTTACTATAATATGAATTGTATGACTGTAACAAGTGTCATTGGACATTGAGTAATTACATTACAGTTACTAATCCCTGTAATGCTCCATTTCTTTGAAATTTTTTGTGGGGGGAGTAGCTTGTTTGCTGTCATACAAGAAATTTGAGATTAGGGTTAACATCTATTTAGTGTCTGTCTGTTCATTGGAGAGACTGGTCTGGGACATGTTAGCTTGCCGCAGGGGCTTGAAGTGCAGGGAGGAGGCTAGTCTCCAAAAATAGATTGATATGCTTTGTGGTAACTTGAAAGTTGTGTTTCTTGTTTTTTGTTGAGTCTTTTTAGCTGGCTATATCTTAAAACACTGGCATGTCTAGATTTGGGAATCACTCTGGGTTTTGTTCAAGTCTGGAAGGTCTACTCCAATACCTTCAAACTTAGGCTATCTGTGTGCTAAAATACAATGTCTCATAATGAGTACAATACACAATATATGACTTGTAAGGGATCATGAATTTTGGCATGTGTTGTATCTATGTAAGGGTTATTACACCTCAAATGAAAAAGACATGGATCATTTCTTTGGTCTGGGTTCCTGGATTGGGTACTAGTTGTTGAAGCACAACACATACCTCTGATATTATGTGCATAAGGAACATTATTCAAAGATGATTGCTAATTGTTAAATGTACATCATGTTCAAGTATGTGTGTGTGTGTGTGTGTGTGTGTGTGTGTGTTGGGGCGGCTGTAATTGTATTCTATTAGTCATTTAGACGAGCCAAGCTGCACAAGCAAACTTCTACAGTTTCAGTTATGACATGTAAAGAGAGGGATGATTAACTAATGCTGACCTTTTCAGAGCAGAAACACTTCTGAAAGAAACAGAAAATGATCTAAAGAACACCAGGGTCTCCATTTGAGCAGTGGTCCAGACTAGGTTGGCCATGGCGGCGTCCGCAGCCCCCTGCAATCCAATATCCGTCTTCGCGAGAGGGATAAAAAGGCGCACAGGTAACAAAAATCTTGAAAAAATGACTATGTCTATGTGCACAGGACTAATATTATCACAGGACCTTGGTGTTTGGCGATATATGGTAGGTCATTTGCGGGGGAATTTTTACTTCACAAATTACAGACATGCCCGATTCGCATGGGATTAAGATCACAGCCAACCTCCGTAATTATTATAAATTACTACAGGTCACCAGGTAATACCAATCCCAGGCAAATACGCTGCATGAAACACAGATGTGTGTGTGTGTGTGTGGGGTGGGGGGGGGGGGGTAATTTCTAAATCAAATGAGATCCCCTGGTATAGGTTCTATAGTATGATATTTTATATTAAAAATCTTTAGTCTGTTTTATATGTTCAGTTATGGCTTTTATGACTTTTGTCCTTTTTACAAGCACAAGGGACATGTTTTGTTTCTTGGCTTTCTTGGTTCCCTGCAGTCAGTATGATTATAATCTCATTCCTGACAAACTGCACTACTGGGAAGAGGACACAGACAAGAAGTTAAATAATTGCAACCTGCTGAAACAAAACTGAACTAAATGAGTACACTACACACTGGAGAGTTTGAAACCGGTCCAAACACACTTGATGAATAAATTAAGCTTTACCTTCTCTATAGGAATTTAGAGGCAGTATGAGTTGCATCATTTTAAAAAAAGACAATTAAAAATAATGCAGGTTTTAAAATTGTGCACATTTTTATTGTGGAATAAAATATAACTCTAAAACCCCATTTCTGTCACTCCATTTTGGTTTGGCTGCATATTTTTCTTACTCTGGGTTTGTTCAAAGAAGGAACATTTTCAGAGATTTAATGCAGTGTGCCTATGCCTCAAATGTCAGACTATGATGCCAGTCCCTCAGACCATGCGCTGCTTGCCAGAGAAGCCATTTTGCACCCACATTGAACATTCATGAAGGCACTTAAGAATCCCCCTTGTTCCCTCACTGACAGTAACCTCAGTAGACCAGACTGCATTACATCTGCCACAAGACATGTTTGTAGTACAGGTGTGACTCACTTTATTTTAGATAGAAACTTCCTCTCACCATTTTTATATGT
The DNA here is from genome assembly GCF_004354835.1 of Perca flavescens. Lineage (NCBI taxonomy): Eukaryota > Metazoa > Chordata > Actinopteri > Perciformes > Percidae > Perca > Perca flavescens. The sequence goes on from NC_041331.1 coordinate 11,810,225, forward strand.
CGCTGTCTCCACCTACACATAAAACCCAACTGCTGCAAGTCCAGGCAAGCACTCTGAAAATTGTCGGAAGTCACTTACTGAAGTACACAAAGAAAATAAAGAGAAAATACATTTCTACTATACAATAGTCTTGAATGCAATTATTTTAATGACTGTAAACACACTGCATGATGAATTATGGCTGCTGTACCAAAACAATTGCATTTTCTGTATTCTTACATGCCAGACATCCGAGTTAATCACAGCACAATCCTTGTCTAGCCACCTTGTCCCTAACAGCAATTATATCTGGGGGCAGTGCTGCCATGCATTGCTAAACTCATCTGCCATGTGTATGCAAGTGCCAGCTGTTGCTATGATAATTACTCCAAGTTGTAGATTTATGAGTGTTTACCAGCTGCGGGAGCTCACTGCTAGTAGCCAACTCTTCTCTTAATTTTTTAAAGTTGAGGTTGTGCTATGACGTCGGGAAATATTTCTTGTCAGCTTTGCCTTTTTTAACAAGGGTACGTAACTACAGATGAAATGTAGCCTTTTGGCTAATTGTCCTCTTTCATAAATAAACTGATTTGAATTGAATTTGCCGATCAATTGACTAATGAACCTCAGCGCAAATTCTTTCAGGAAGACTTCTAAATAACTTCAATCACCACTATCTCTCCCTAAAACTATTCAGCTGTTAAGGAGTTCACTTTTCAGTAACCAACCAGAATTGGCCACGAAATTCATGATCCAATCACAGCATGACTTCCTGCTTTAAATGTCTTTTCTCCTTGCTGTCAGCTCTTTTTTTTAAGGAGCTTTATTAAAGTTTTACAGATTACAAAGTATAGGCTACATTAAACATACAGTAGGCTACATGTCACAACAATCAAAATGGACAATACAATTACAAAATTTAACTGATGAAACAAGATGTGCAAATCGAGTTGGTAAAGTGTGACTAGTGCAAAGAGTCTTTCATAAAGTGCATATAGAGTATTTCATAAAGTGCATATAGTTTTTCATAAAGTGCATCTAGAATCTTCAACCACTGCAACCTGAGTCCCTTTCCGGTAGACAGGTCCTTCGTTCGGTCTCCAGGTTCCCTCTCCACCATCACCAGTGTCTAGGCTCCATCGGGGGAAATATGTCTGGCTTCTCTACCCCTTTAAAATATTTTTAATCTAATTCCCAAAGACTCTGTACATTTCTTATTATGCACATGTACAATACATCTTTGCATATTTGCAGCAAAGTCTCTCCTGATGAATTAACAACTTTTCCTCTAAGCGAAGCGAGTACCTTAATAGAGTAAGAGGAACTTTTCTTTACACACCTTTATTATACACAGTGGTGAAATATAACTTAGTACATCTACTCCAGTAATGTGCTTAAGTAAAGATGTTGAGGTACTTGCACTTTACTTGAGTTTGTTCTTTTCATGCCACTTTCTACTTCTAGTCCGCTACATTTCAGAGAGAAATATAGTACTTTTTAATCCAATACATTAATCTGAGAGCTTTAGTTACTAGTTACTTTACAAATTAAGATCTTTACACACAAAACACATGTTGTTTATACAATTTTATGTTTTATTATAAATTAAACTACCCTATAAATATATCAGTATAAGTCCAGCTGAAATGATTAGACTATTAACCCTGTGAGGTCTAAGGAACATTTTTACATTTCTTTTTAAATTCTGAAATTAGTAGAGGTTGTGCTGTCTCTTAATACTTTAAGTCAATTTTTCTTACGAATGCAGGACTTTTACTTGTAACAGAATATTTTTAAAGTGTGGTATTAGTATTTTTACTAAAGTAAAGGATCAGAATACTTCTTCCACCACTGGTTACACATACACTTGAACAGGTGTATGTGGGAGGGCAGGAACATTACCTATCACACAGTAGAATTAACATGAGGTGTTGTCTTGGTCATCATTAGACTACCTTATCCTGTTTTCTATAAACACTGCAATAGAACAGTGTCTAGATAGTCAGTGGTAGGGCACCTTGGGTCAGCAGGTAGGCCACTACAAGCCTCCTAATCTCTGTGCCACAACAAGTCTCCTTTATGCTCCCACTATTAGTAACAGCGGTGGCAGCAGAGAGCAAGTGGAGGAAGAGGAGAGGTCTAAGTGGGCAGGCATTAATCAGATGTGGCCAGATGTGAGCCAGAAAAATGCTGATAGCTAGGTGTTATCAGGCACAAGAAGGAAAGGGCAACTTCGCTGCACAAGAAGGAGAGAGCAACTTTGCTATGTACACTAAATGGCCACAAGTATGTGGACAACCAAATATTACACCCATATGTGATTGTTGAAATTCTTATTCAAAGACTATGGGCATTCATTTGCTTTAAAAGAGTATTATGATTTCAGTCTAGTGTCTTTAGAGAAGTGGGTGTGGTTTGCTGATGGACAGGGTCAGACTGACATGTCACATGATGGGGGCATTTGTTTGATGCTGATTTGACCCGTTCCAAGCGGCAGGTGGGAGAGATTAATTGAGGAAGAGACTTGTGGAGGAGATCCTGGCCAGCTTAGGTCTTACTCTCAAGTTAAATGCACACACGCAGGGAGAGAAGACAATATAATTAATGTTACGAGCTAGGTTGGCCTTTAGAAGCTGTGTTTTGTTGTTCAGCGAGCCCAGGTTAGTTTAGCCGCGTAACAGTATAAACTAGACATAGATTACAGTAGTTGTAGTAGCTGCAGTGAACAACTGCCTTGCTGCTCTTCTTCTACAACTTTTCCATTGCGTGAGAAGCACTTGCATAGCCTTGGGTTCTGGCTTCCTTTTAAAATATTTTGTACAGAAAATCTTCTTTCCATAGCATGAGATTTAGATCATCCTCTTCTCGATCTGCACCATCATTGCAGATATGAAGTTACACACAAGTTTAACATCATCCACCCACTGAAGCATGAAATGTGGCTGTAAGAAATGTAACTGCAGTTATTACAAGCAAAGAGTCAACAATGTGCCCCACACTGCTGCCCAGGGATGTTTGAACATTGAGTAACTCATCCATCTGCACTCCCTCTCTCTTTCTCACTCACACACCCTTTCTTCAAGACCATCTCTCCTTGGGGAGCAAATGCGACGCAGCGATCCAGCACTAATTCTGCTGCCGCTGCTCAGTATAATCCAATCTGCTCTACTGGGGAAACAGAGGAACAGGCAAAAGAGAAGAGGCCCCACAAACAAATAAACAACTCTAGTCTTACTAACAACTGCACAGATGAGATTTCCTTTTCACGCATATTCATTTTGATTCAATTTGAGTAAACGTATATGTGAGGATGAGCACTGTGCCATCACATTCTCTACTTGCAAATAATCTACATGTCTGTGCCCCATTTCTTAACAGACACTATACTTAGATAAAGTAAAAACAGTATCACTGATTGGAACTGCTCCTCCTTTGCATGTCCCTCCAGAGGTTTGTGTAATCACTTTAAAATTCAGGCTGCTCAACTTCCAACAGAAGAGCATGAATATTTCACCCTCTGCAAATGAGGACTTAGCGTTAAATTCCTTGATGGCAGTGATTATGACACGGTAATTAGTGAGATGGTTATGTGATGATGATTGTCATCATTGTGCCCTCGTCAAAGGCTGTCAATCATAGCTCATGTGAAGCTCATAAACATGGAAAGGAAAAAGGCGAGAGCTTGTCTTTTAGTAGTGTAGACAGAACTGACATACTAGTATAAGGGGGTATATTCAGACAATATGACTGTAACCTTAATTAAAGCTCAATGGATTGTAATTATTTTTTACATGCCTTGACCATGTTCACACAGATGGAACATTAATATGTACACAACTAATGAAGTATATGTAATTAAATAAGCAAGCTATCAGTCTTAGTATGCAGGCTAATTATGGTCCGGGTAAAGTAGGCTATTTAACATAAACACGTGCATGCAGTGTAGTTGATTGGGAATTCTGAATGGGGGATGAATCACTGATTACAGCTGGCACCACAGTCAGTCAGGACCACTTTAACACCCAAGCTTTGAGTTCAGAACATTCACATTTTCAGCTTTTTATACAATTGCATGAATGCACATAATCCTAATGCTAGTATAAAAATGTCAGGACATTGACATAATTTGCCTACGGAAGAGCTGGTGGAATTAGTAGGGCGGAGGAGTTCAGGCATTTCTATAACATCTAAAATAGAATGCCACAAGCCAGATTTTACAACAAACATTTCCACTGTACTTCTTTAATATGTTCATTAACCGGCTCTGACTCCCATCCTTTCTTCTGCAGACTCCCACATCTCTCTGTACAACTCCCTTCCCTTGAAAATGTAAGTCATGCAGCAAGCAGATTCCTGAAAAGCCGGGGGTGGCAGGGGAGAAAGAAATACCTCTAAGGATTAGTAACTAATCCAGGCTTTGGTCTGGGAGGCTCTGGCCTTGGCCTCCTGTCCTTCAAAACACTGGGAGCTCTGTCGCTAGGGTCATCACTAATGGGTGGGGGCTTCAGGCGTTTACAAGGAAGGAGTGATAGGGGTACTTGTTAGCAGGCCAAGGGAGTAGCTGCTTGTAATAGTGTGAAAGAGTAACAGAACTGTAGCAAGTTTAATCAAAGTGATACCCCAGTAATAATGGTAGCTGTAATTAGCTGCAAACACATATGATTGTACAGAAGATGCACCGCACTATCGTAGCATTAATCTGATCCCTCATCAGGTCAATAACTGAATGATATGGTGATCATTTTCGCAGCTACCAAACTTCAGGTGCTTACCACCTTTTGGACTGGACTAGAGCTGTCCCTGATTTGCATATACAGTACTGCATTTACATATAAAAAGAAAATGTCTTTAATCTCAGCTGGATTTTATCTGGGTAAGAGACACTGAAAAATATGGGCAAAGAGGCACTGTAACAGCTATGCCCAAAATAAAAAGGGACAGAAAGCCTTAATGGAAATGATGCACTGTAGTCGATGTGTGCATGTCCGGAGGGCAGCTGAGTGGGCTTATTTTACAGTGTTGTTTATTGGGTTTTTGTTATGAGCACTGTCCAAGGTGCTGAATCCGTTGCTGAATCTGATGGCAGTCCTGGACGATCCATGACATTTGAGGACTAATCAGCCTTATTTTCCTCAGCTGCCAAGTCACTAACCAACAAGGTATATATTTTTTTGTTCCAGATCCTGGTTGCTGAGTCTTAGAGATGCCAAAAATCCATCCACTCCAGTCAGACTTGCCTGGTTGAGAGAGTTATTAGTGTGTCCTGTCCCTTTTGTCTCTAGTCAGTTCAGATTTTTTTTTTCAGACATGATAAAGGATAAGAAATCTAAAGTTTTATTAAGTCTAAAATTATGCATGTCGTGTGTCACTGCACTTGGGTCCAGTTAAGCAATGTTACAGTTGCATTGCTGATTATATGCTGATTGTATGTTTAAGAGTGGATTTTATGGGTTTTTATCTATGTTTATGTTTTTCCTGCATGCAAATTACCACGTGCGTTACACCCCAAACTAGGGGACCAAACCAAGATCTCAACACTTAGGGTTGTTGTAACTAAACTGAAAGTATTATACATATCACTATCTTATACTATCATATCCAGTCATAAAATGTGTTACGGTAATTAATTTGAAATACAAACATTACAACATTTTCTAGAAATTGGTTATAAAGATGATTAAAAAGACTATTGCTGAGATCCTAATTGCATAGTTTGTCTATTTACTTTTAAAATGTACTGCAGCTGCTATTAGAAAGTATGTACTGTAAAATTGGGACATATTAATTCTTCATAACATCGTGCCTTAAAATGTCCCCATCTTGCTCATGTATGCTGCGCAAAGGATTGTGGGTCAAAATAGCCAGAAGAGTATGCTGGCTTGCATAGTGCTAAATCCAACCGGATGCAGTGGGACATTCTGGTATTTTTGGCATATTGCATTTGACATATCTTTTTCTGACATACCAAGGTAGTATGGGTGTTGGAACGCCGGGTATAAGTCCGGAAAGTTCAACCAATAAGGATGTGAAAACCCTTAAAACACCTTTGAAAGTGAGTCAGCAGTCATTGTTTGATTTCAAATCCAGTGTGTTGGAGTATATAACCTAAACAACGTAAAAACATCACTGCCCTTTCTTACTGCACTGTTAAGTATATAGCTAAAAGTTTAGTACTGGGGGTTACATTGGGTACACTAGACTCAACTCTGGAACACAGGGTCCCAAACATTGTGGCTATGAGGTGGCATACAATATATTGTACTGTCATCATTAAACTAATTTGCTCATGTTTTGCTGTTGTGTAGTCACTCAGCTGAATTACTTCTCGTCTTTTCTACATAGTATCTGTCTTGAAAAGAGTCAGCACTCTCCACTCTGTCTGTCCTGTCCGGGCACATAATTACATGATTGATGTATATGGACAAGTAGAGGATGATGTGGAGCGCCACTCTGTTAGACACTGTCAACCACACAGAGATGAGCCATACTAAGAATGAGTGGGCAAGTCTTTGCCTTCAAGGTTTGTCTGAGATTCTTATCAACAGAAACAGACAATCAATTGAAGGTATGCTCCCCAATTAATTAAAAAGGCAACTATCAGTCTGGTGTCTCGCTATAAATCCAACAAACTGAATTGTGTAGTAAATGGTACCAAAAGATGATTTATTTAGTCATATTTACTCTGCTAGACTTACAGCATGCCATTGTTTCAGTTTCTTGTAGAAGTACTGAACTGGCATACCTGTCATCTTTGTAGAGAACAGATTCTTAAACCTTGAGGTTGGAAGGAAAATATTTCAAAGCTGGTGACCAGAGTAGGAAAAAGCGTCTGAAAAAATGAACGTTGTCTTTTTCCTGCCTCTCCCTTGTCCAGACCAGCGACTGATGAGGTGATTACATCCAATGCAAGACAGGTGTGCCTACACGGAGTGAATGTATTGCTGCACTCCAAAAAAAACAAAAAAAACCCACTAAATAATCTCAATACTCGAACATCAGGTTACCATTTTATTTTTTTATACCCATGCTTTTCGACAAAAGCCTTCATCAAAGCACCACAATATCCTATCCTATCCTCCTCCCTTTAGAGAGAATACGCATCCCCAGGTGTGTAGGAGAGGTGCCAGCTTCTGTTACTGCAGTGAACAATAATACACACCACACACTTTCATCAAAAGAATACAAGAAAACATAACATCAACTCTCATTCTAAAAACACAACATCTTAAAGAACCAACTCTTTACACAAAGTTCAAATGTAGGCACACAAAGAAAACAAAGTTTAAGGCCCTATTAGGAAAATACTTGGTTTAATCTCGTAATGGGCTCCCTCAAGCTTACCTTGCACTCTGAATATGGTTATGGTAGGGTGTATGACTCTAAAGCAGCCTGGAGGAAGAGCTTTAAATGAAAAATCATTATTAAATCCAAGTGATTTTGTTGTTGTTAGTTGGTCCATCCAACTAAATACACAACAACCACTTACAGTATGGCACAATGCATAATGGCATAATACCAGCATTTCTCTTTTTTTCATAGTCATTTTATCAACTGCAATTCTACAAAAGTAATTCACATGCTAATCTGTGTTTCTGTGGCAAAACATTATATTGAAGCCAAACAGGGTGACCCTCTTCATTACATGATGTTGTGCTGGAACAAGTTACAGCTTAAAGAGATGACAATCTACTTAAACTTTTGGCCCAGAGAGAGATGTTTTGAGTGACCACCTCGATACGATGTAGCCATATGGTTTAAATTATGATTTGTGATTTATTTCTTTACTCATCTGAAGTGTAACTATGGCAGTAAGTGTGCTGTGGAGAGCGTCACTTACAGGATCTGTCCCTTGATAACTGACCCTTAAAAACTGCTGTTAATGTAACATTGAAATTACACTGAAATCAGATTATTCTCCCTTTGTCATTAAAGCAACAGGAAGAGAAAGGTGTCCGAGAGTTCTACACTTGCTGTGTTAATCTGATCTTTGATTTGTGCAACCACAGTATGATGTGTTTGAGTCAGAGAGCCCTGGTCTGTAGGCCATGTGTGAGGGACTGGCGTTAGTGAGTGCCAGTAAAGACGATAAAACGTAATGTTAATGTGTTTCGCTTGTAGTTCATCTATACGAATGGCTGATGTGTTTGTGTTAGTTTATGGATAGTTAGCTAGCTAGCTGAAATGTAAATAAACGGCTAAAGAGCAAACATTATTCTTCTTCCTCTGATGATTTTGGCAGCTTCAGGTGCATTACCAAACACATCCTCATACCTAAACAACATTATCAAGGTCAATTTCAATGACATATACGGCCGTTCTATTTACTGCCGCATGGTGGCGGTTTAATCATGTAACTGTAATCATGTGACTTTTCTTTTAAACCTAGTGGGCACTTTTTTAAAACACATCGTAAATGTGAAACGGAACTAGTTATGTTTAGGCAACAAAATAGTGTTAGTAAAACATGAGGGGTTGTCTTAATATGAGGGTTAGGGTTACAAAAAACTACGTGCATGAGGATGTAACATGACGTAACATATGTCATCGCATCCTGGACTAAGGTCATTTCAAAATGACAGCTGACTTTTGGTTTCACACAGGACATGAACACTAGTCTCTTGAGGGAAAGTCCTGTGTTTGACTCATCCACCACCCCAAGTGTTTAACATGGAATTTTATCTTATACTTTGTCACCTCTCCCTCAGCTACGAGAGGTCAAAGCCTAACTAGAAAGTAATTGTCAGCTAGTTGCATAATCGACCCATACGGTTGTTTTGGCTGTGATCTGACTAACATCAATATATGTAGCTGCATACTGTAGAGCTATTTGCTACTGTCTTTTTTGAATGAAGGAATAGGGTGAAGCCTTTATTGCAAACTGTACCAACAAGGTTGAAACACTCACAGAGAGAAATGTTTTCAATATGCTGAAACAACCTCTACTTGGTATGACTCAAGTTGTCATCCTGAACTAGCTTTGCAGGCTTTGCTGCATTAGTCTGGTGTATAAGATGTGGGTACGACGTAATATGAGTTCTCTGAGGAAAAGAGGCCATCATAAACCCCTGCTGACATGCTAAGCTATTTTTATTTCCCTCTCCAATTGCACTGCTGTTTGGCACAGCATGAGCCTTACAATCCACAGTCTAAAAAGCATAAAAAGATGAATTATTACCACAACAACTGATAGAGTGAGTGAGAAAAAAGAGAGAGAGAGTGATACAGTTATGATTAATAAAGGAAAACGTGTTGTCAATAGAAACAGAGTTCATACTTTGAAAAATAAGAAGAACAGATTGAGGAGAGGGATGACAGTGTTACTGGAGTGAAACGAATTACAAGTGAGAAATGAGAAACCAAGAACAAATTAGAAGCAATCAAATGACAGTTCCATATTTTATGCTCTTCAAACCAATCTATTAAAGTGTACGGCAATCTGTATTGCTGCTCCACTTCTCCATGGAAAATGAGAAAAGGTTTCGACCAGATGGAACCAGAAGTCGTGGTTCCTTACAGTCTCAGAGGGAGGCGTTTCTGCCCAGCAGGGTGGGCTGTCCCCGGGGGAAGACTTCATCTTTTAAAATCAGGCCAGATACGGTGGTGAGAAGGAGAGGATGATGGGCAGAGGAGGTCTCCAGCTACAAAAGAGTGATGGGTGGTGCCAGAAGGGTGCAGTCAAGCACATGCAGCCCCTGGCTCTGCTGGGAAATCCAATTCCCTGTATGTCAGTGGCAAGATGTGCCTTGCATATCACCTAAAAAGATTCACTCCCAAGGAACTTCACTGACATAAAGAAGAACTTAATAGTAACAAAATAGCAGTTTATAACTGCCTACAGGATGTTTTCAAAGGTATCCTAGCACTGTTCTTCAGTTTGACTATGAGTTCAAGACCAAACGGAAACACATTTCCACCCAATTAAATTGTCAATTATGAATGTGGTAAAGGGGTCAAGGACAGCTTAGAAAAGCATTCAATTCAAAGAACTGTCGTTGCAGGAGTCATTGCTGGAATAAATAAAGCTGGCTTTATTTGTTCAGAATTTGGTGAAATTAAAAAACAGCATTCTGATTTCAGCTGCAAGAAAACCTTGGACTTCTGAACCAGTGGTTCACTACACCTGAGGATCAAAAGCAACTATGAGTTGAAATCATAATTTTCGGTATTTGAAAGCTTCAAAGTGTTCAAGTTTAGGTTTCAGATTAAACTGGTCAGTTTTGTAACTAGCCTTCAGAACAACACATTGAAGCATTTTCTGTTCTGACACCCAAATCAGCGCATTAATATCATTTGTCAGTACTTTCAAAAATGGGGCAACGCCTGCGAGCTAGTTCAGGCAGCCAACTCGAGCTGCATTGCGTACAAACACGTGACATGCCTCACTCCCCGTATCATTTACCAAACACACACCATTTGGCGGCATATTTAAGGTGCACAATTTCCCCATCTCTGCTTTGTCAATGCCGCTGCTGCCCTGCACCTGTATCGCTGCCCGCTGTTAGCCCCACCACCAACCCAGCATCCACCTGCAGTAGCCAGGGGGAAGCTTCTTTATCATCACTCCCCAATATCTCATGTAAACCTATACTGCGGGGAGTAATGAGGTCGGAGTCTGGCCGCCAAACACAATGTTCTGCTGTTATAATAAACATTTCAAACGTGAGTTGTCTGACTGAATGGTTAATAAACACTGTTGTATAACCATTTTCAGATTTTTACTCAGCTATAGTTAAGGCTTGGTTAGGTTTAGGGAAGGTAGGTTTGGGTTTAAATGATGACTCCACTAGAGTTAGGGGACCTGCATTGTCATGGTTAAGATAGTAAGCACGTGGTTAAGGTTAGGATGTGATCGTTATGCTTACAAGAAACCAGCACTGACTGTCAGCAGGAAACGGGAAGCGTCAAAGTCTGATGTTTTGTTGACCCATCCCAACATTAAGCTATTTGGTGGCAAGCATCATCGTTTGTAGTATTGTAATTTATAGGTTTGGATGTTGAGATTGTTAGAATGTGTACATACAAACAGTTTCATCATATTTAGTGCAGATATCAATCAAATTACATACAGTTGTCATACAGAGTTGTCCGTAGTAACATTCACTTGTCCTGAGCCAAACAATACTTTCTGACTCAATAAATCCTGTTTTCAAGTGATTTTGTATATTGTTCTTCTTTAAGTAACATATAAAAATCAAGGACAACACATTTTCATTTAAATGTATTTATGTTGATACAACTTACTATTCTATTAGACTAAATGTGGAGAAGGGCAGTCTAGTCAAGGAGCAAATGCAATCACTGTAGAACTTACTAATAAAGTGCATCCCCTGTTCAAGAGATTTGTCACATATACATGTATGTATGAGAGGCTGTTTAGGCAATATATCATACTTACAACACAAAAGTAGGTATAGTGAAATGTTGTTGTGTCAAACTCCTAGGCAGTGCACAATGTAAGTACAATAAACTAAATAAACAATAAAAAATACAGATACAAAAATGAAACCAAAATGAACAAAGTATACAAAATAGTAAAAAAGTTAGAAGTGAAAGTAAGAAGTAAAAAGTGACGTGAACAGTATAGATAAAGTGGCAACAGTATGGCAGTACTGAATGTCTTTGGGTATGTTTTCCTTCAAGAGTTTGTTATTCATTGGATGGATGATTCATCAATTGAAATAGTCACCCTCTTGTTATTTCTGAATAGTTGGATACTGCATCAAGGTTGCCTTATTTATCTATTTAATATTATATATTTAATTATTGCTTTGTTTGTCAAATATAAACCAACTCTGGCAGATAAGGCCTAGAATTTTAAAGTCAAAGTGATACCCATCTGGTGCACCTGCGAGGTGCGGATTGATCCGTTAAGTCAATGTGACAGGTTGTGCCTGGGGAAAACAGCAGAAAAGATACACAAACATATATACACACACAGTAATCTCTGGTGGCAAACACAGTGTGCAGACCAAAGTGGCAATCGGACAACGTTCATCTCTCTGCTGAAAGTTAACCATTTGAACCATGTGAAAGAAAATTTCCGATTAGATAATGATTTTCAGTCAGGAAATGTGAAACAAAAGACACATTCAGTCAACCGCAGATGCAGTCAGATTGTGGACATGCTGCAATTAGAGAGCAGAAGGTGGCTGGGGGGAGAGAGAGGTTCGCATGCAGAGCATTGGCAATACCACTAGAAGCTCTCCCCCTCCACCCACACACATAAACACACACAGATACCCACAAAATATGTTTCTTAGTGTCTTCTATATAAAAAACCACAGATGTCTCCCATACCCTGATGATTTCTGCAAGTGGTCCTTTTCAAGCTGAGAAACAAATGTTGCCATGGTCACTGAATCATGAAGGTCATGTGATGCATCATTCACTGCCCTCCTGTCACTGCGACCCGAGAATCAATGTTATGTATATTATGTTTATTGATTGTACAAGTGCATCCGTTATCTTTGCCTCAGTTCTAATTTCAATCACAATGATTATAGTTTGCACAGGAACTGAGGTACTGGGTGTATTGACAAAAGTATCTTAGAGTACATGCTGTATTCTGTTGGTCTGCAATCAGAAAAAGCTCAAAGAAAACACTTCAGGCAGATATTTTGCCTCAGAAGTTTATGGAGATCAAAATGATCTCCATCTGATGTGCATGAGACAGACAAATTGGTAACAGTACATGAATTATCATGAATTCATGCATGAGTTAAGGCATGAAAAAGCATGAATTAATTTATGTAGTACTTCATGAACTATCAGTAACCATGATTAATAGTGTCTCATTCATGACTTAATCCAGGAACAATACGTTAATGAATGCATCAATTAAGGTATTTCATTCATCATGATCTCTGATTTATTAATGATGTTCATGTCTTCTTCATGGGTAAATCAGTAGTTAAAGTGACAGGCTAAACAAACTGAACTGTAGTGTTGTAATTATTACTTTACTTCTTCATGTTTGTGGCCCTTCAAATAAAGTGCTGGTCCATCTTTATCATTGATAAATAAGATATGATTAATGGTGGCATACGCTCCAATCTTTGTGACACCACAAATAAAAAGACATTCCTTGTGTTCAGACATTTAGAAGTTAGTAAAAAGTAAAATTCATAAATATCCTACTTGGCTGAGCATTGTTCTTAGACATTACTGTTTAAGTGCCTTGAGTTGTTCTGAATAAAGCAACTATAAAAATGTATCTGCAGTATACTGTATTTTGTGTAAATGTAGTGACCTCATTATCAGTTTGCCAAACCACTCCTTTAATTCTTAATACATTTAATTTTATGCCACCATTAATTATATCTATCAATGATAAAGATGGACCAGGTCAGGACTTGATTTGAAGGGCCACAAACATGATGAAGTAATGAAGCAGTAATGTTCAGTTAACCATGATTAAACATGTTTATAATATATGTACACTGCTGTGACTGGTCAGTTTTTTTGAAGAAGACACGAACATCATTAATAAATCAGTAGTCATGATTATTCAAATACCTTAATTGATGCATTAATTAACATATTGTTCCTGCATTAAGTCATGCATTAGATACTAGTAATCCTTGTACATTTATTCATTCATTCACAATACCACTTCAAGCATTACAATAATACAGCTGGGGTACAAGATCAATTGGGTAGAGTGAATGGGTCCCCCAAAGAAGCTAGAAAAGCTGGGGGCCCATGATTCAAGTGGTACAAACTATGGAATACACAATTACCACAAATGATAATGAATAGATGCACGCAAAAGGCGCACCAGTACATACATAACATTACATACACATACAATCATACACATACATCCCAGTAGTCCATGAAAAAACAGTTTTAGGTTAAATATGGGTTAATAAGAAATATTTTTTTAGTTGTCTTTTAAAGTTGGAGATAAAGGGCAACACCTTAAGGCATTCATCAATCCCGTTCCAGATTTGCGGCCCCCTACAGACAACACTCATACTGGTGCGCACATGTCGGCGACATTTTCCTGATATAAGTGGTTTGATTCTCGTTTGGTATGTATGCTGGGGACTGGAAATAGGAACAAGACTACTCAGTCTGGAGTTTAGCCTATTGACAATTTGGAACATAAGGCAAGAATTATGATTTTCATTTAGCTCAGTCAGTCTTAGTAACTCAAAACGGTGGAATAGAGGGTGGGTGGGGGAATTTATCTCTGACCAAGACAGAGCGCGTATGATTTTCTTTTGCAAGGATATACGTTTTTTAAGATGGCTGGTGAAAGTGTTACACCATATCACATTGCAATAGTTAAAGTGTGGTTCAAAGAGAGTTTTATACAATGTGAGAAGGGCAGACAGAGGAAGAAATTACTTATAGTTCATGACGTACTAAATGAATGAATGCATGTTTTTTTATGCATGATGTCATGAATTCATAATAATTCATGTACAATAATTATAAAGTGTTACCGACGAATGAAAAACAGCTGAAACGCCTAAATACATTGGAAGGGATAGGAAAGTCAAAGATCAAACACAGACTTCCAGCTACAAAGATGACCCACACGGTCTGAGGAGGTCCAGGTGCTGTGAAGTGAAACTGCAGAGGACTGATGATGAGCAGCTCATGGCAACCGCAACCATACTGTAACTTGTGACCAGATGTTGCTCGAACATTTAAAATGCCTTTAAAAAGTAAATTGTCGTTTAAAAAGAATATAGCTCCTTATATGAAAAAAAGGAGGTTGTTTGTCAGTGGATCTCAAAATTACTCTGAAGAGTGCCTTGATGATTTGACACATCAGTATGTGGTTCTTCTGGTACAAATTGTGAAGTACATTCTATGTAATTATATATATATATATATATATATATATATATATATATATATATATATATATATATATATATATATATGTAATTTCAATTATTTTACAGGAAAATGACATGAAGCCATATGTTCCGTTCAGCTATGCGCAGCCAGAGGATCAGGGCTCCATAGCTTTATCCCAAGACAAGTCATGCCTTCTTGGTTGTTAACCACTGGATTAATAACATTTTCCCCATGGAAAGTACTTTCCTCTGCTGATTATTCGGGGTGTTTGAATCTTCTCTCTGTAAAAGATAGAAGCCAGGAGGAAATGAGGGGGTGGGGGGGAAACACAATGGCTAAAGGAAAGCAGCTGTGAAAGTAATGGAACACCACATGACATTGTCCATCCTTCTTTTTTGGCCAAACACTTAACCTAAGGTACCACTCTCAGCCCTCTGGTGTATCTGACTTAGTACCAGGATTGTTTAAAATGCAGGTTTTATGTTGGAATGTATCTTGTGTCTTGACATGTGATGAAGAGATTAAGAAGAGACATACAACTCTCAAAATCCCACCAAGGATCAGATCCCTTCTCTTATTTATGCATTAACGGCACCATTTCTACATTAGTGCATCTCACTGTATTAGTCATGCTTTTCTGCTCCAATCCAAACTGTCCAGAAAACTGCAGCCAGGAATGTTACTGGATACAATAAACTGTCATGACTGGCACTGATTCTGTTACAATTATAGAACAAACACATCCTTACAGTTTGTTTGCAAATCTAAGTCACAGTCTTGCTTCTTCTTGTGTCTCTGAAATCCCTCACCCATTATCCTGATCCTGTTGCTCTATTGATCATAATCTCTTATCTGTCCCACAGTTGAAGCCAAAGGGGGAGTGCGCCCCCAGGTTTATAAAACTCAATTTAAGATACTCCAGCTACCTTTTTTTTAGTTTTAAACTGAGGAAGTTATTTAAAAAAGGGAGAGTCAAGCTGCAGAAAAATATTATTCATTATTAATTTGCATTGCGTTTTTTATGATGCAAAATGTTGATGCATGATGTCAGCAGCAACATTAAATAGTTATAACATGTGACCGTTTTATTAAATGGCCATATGTTTTCAATGTAAAATCCTTATTTTCAAAGACTATAGCTGTCAAATAGAGTGAAAAGTAAAATATCTTCATAAAAAAAATGTAGTGGAATGTAATGCTAAAATATAGAGTATGGAAATAATTGTACATGTACCTGCATTTAAGAACACTACTTGAGTAAATGTACTTGTTACATTCTATCAGATGCAACAAAGAAAAGCAAAAAACGAAATCATACTGCTCCTGAGCCTATCTGAGTCTATTTAGCAGGATTAGTCATGAATCTGTGGTTTATAGATCACAATATTATTAAGTGGCAATGACATTAAAGCCCACAGAGTTTAATCACAAGGCTGATCCTTGAAGGTCCATCTTCCAACATCTGACTAGCGGGCACATTTCATTTTTCCCTTTTTCTGTTTTCGCTATTCATTGCAACCAGTGGCAGTAGAGGAGCTTCCTTCTTTCCTTCCTCTTGTCTTAAGTTTCTAAATATATCACCCCCTACAGCTGTTGCTGTCAAGAATGACCTGAAAACAGCCAAAAAAAAGGGAGGTTTGACACATGGTATATATGTAACAGGCTTTACCTGCTAAATCGGTCTCTGTGTTTGCCCAGAAAGCAACCATGACAAATTGATCTGAGAATGAGAAACTCAGTATGACCATCTGTGGCTTGGGTATTAAAGCAGAATATCACTGAAATTCAGCCTTAATTCATCCGCCACCCTGTGACATTTCAGTATGTGAACAGTAATTACAGAGCAGATTATTCTTGGCATTTTATTGAGCATGCCACTAAGAAAAAGTGCCCTACAGTAGATTTCTTGTGTAGAATCCTCATAATTTTTAAGGTACGAGTGACTGCACAACTTAATAATTTAAAAGAACAGGGCAATTCTCTTTAAACACAGTAACAATACTATTTTCCCCTCTGACAAATTCTGACACATGCATTAAATATTTAAGTCAGAATTTGGTGAAGCTGGCCTTTGTGTAACTGCAGTTGTTGAGAGATGTTGGACAGCAGGTTCATTTTAAAACACAACCCTATATGTTATAACCTATATGTCATAAGAAATCAACTGGTGCTGAAATCCCCAGTGAATGAAATAATGAAGATTTGGCTTCAAAAACGGTGCATACAGACAGCCTCAAGCCATAGTTCTGTGTGTGTGTGTGTGTGTGTGTGTGTGTGTGTGTGTGTGTGTGTGTGTGTGTGTGTGTGTGAATGTGTGTGTGAGTGTGAATGAGAACCTCAATGTATGTTACATTACAGTTCATGTACATGTGTGTTGCTACAGTTGTGCGTACAGCTCCTGCACACACTGCCAGCAGGCATATCACAGCACAATCCTTGCATTTCAAGGAATCAACACCTGTTTTTCTACCCAGTCAGAGTTGAATAACAGCTCCGATTTTCTAAATCTCGGCCAGCTTTTACCCACTTCAGAATTGAATTTTTTTTTTTGTTGAGTCTATCCAAATTATTACTAATACAAAAACTATTTATATAGCTGATCTACTGCAAGATATTTTCAAGGAAATATTAATAAATAATAATTAATAAAATATTTTTTTATTTTTTTCTACCATCCTTTTTTCTTTATGTATTAAGTGCCTCTTTTAAATTTTATATATATATATATTTTTTTTTTGTTATTTTTTATTTTATCAAGTAAGGTTGTAATGTTCCCTGGTTGGAAATGAATATCTTTTTGTACGAAGTATGATGCCGAATTGTTCAAACACTGTATAACATGTTTGTAAAGTTTGCAAAGAAAAAAAAAGAAAAATCATAGTGGGATTGCGGAAACTGTAGAACTTTTTTTCCCCCTGAAACCTTTGACTAATTGTAAATGTATGTTTTCTTTACGTCTTTTATTTTATTTTTCTATGTAATGATTATCGTTTGTATTGCTACATATGTTTTTTTATTATTATCTTCATAAGTTACACTTGATGTCCATCCATCCATCCATCCATCCATCTTCGTCCGCTTATCCGGTGTCGGGTCGCGGGGGGAGCAGTTCCAGCAGGGGACCCCAAACTTCCCTTTCCCGAGCAACATTAACCAGCTCCGACTGGGGATCGGCGTTCCCAGGCCAGGTTGGAGATATAATCCCTCCACCTAGTCCTGGGTCTTCCCCGAGGCCTCCTCCCAGCTGGACGTGCCTGGAACACCTCCCTAGGGAGGCGCCCAGGGGGCATCCTTACCAGATGCCCGAACCACCTCAACTGGCTCCTTTCGACGCAAAGGAGCAGCGGCTCTACTCCGAGCTCCTCACGGATGACTGAGCTTCTCACCCTATCTCTAAGGGAGACGCCAGCCACCCTCCTGAGGAAACCCATTTCAGCCGCTTGTACCCTGGATCTCGTTCTTTCGGTCATGACCCAGCCTTCATGAACATAGGTGAGGGTAGGAGCGAAAACTGACCCGGTAGATCGAGAGCTTTGCCTTCTGGCTAAGCTCTCTTTTTCGTCACAACGGTGCGATAGATTGAATGCAATACCGCACCCGCTGCGCCCGATTCTCCGACCAATCTCCCGCTCCATTGTCCCCTCACTCGCGAACACAACCCCAAGGTACTTGAACTCCTTCACTTGGGGTAAGGACTCATTCCCTACCTGGAGAAGGCATTCCATCGGTTTCCTGCTGAGAACCATGGCCTCAGATTTAGAGGTGCTGATCCTCATCCCAACCGCTTCACACTCGGTTGCGAACCGATCCAGTGAGTGCTGAAGGTCGCAGGCCGATGATGCCATCAGGACCACATCATCTGCAAAGAGCAGCGATGAGATCCCCAGCCCACCAAACTGCAACCCCTCCCCACCCGACTACGCCTCGATATCCTGTCCATAAATACTACAAACAGGATTGGTGACAAAGCGCAGCCCTGGCGGAGGCCAACCCTCACCTGAAACGAGTCCGACTTACTACCGAGAACCCGGACACAGCTCTCGCTTTGGTTGTACAGAGATTGGATGGCCCTGAGAAGAGACCCCCTCACCCCATACTCCCGCAGCACCTCCCACAGTATCTCCCGGGGGACCCGGTCATACGCCTTCTCCAAATCCACAAAACACATGTAGACCGGTTGGGCATACTCCCAGGCTCCCTCCAGGATCCTTGAGAGTGAAGAGCTGGTCCGTTGTTCCACGACCAGGACGGAATCCGCATTGTTCCTCCTCAACCCGAGGTTCGACTATCGGCCGAACCCTCCTTTCCAGCACCTTGGAGTAGACTTTACCAGGGAGGCTGAGAAGTGTGATACCCCTATAATTGCACACACCCTCTGGTCCCCTTTTAAAAAGGGGAACCACCACCCCAGTCTGCCACTCCTTTGGCACCGTCCCAGACTTCCACGCAATGTTGAAAAGGCGTGTCAACCAGGACAGCCCCTCCACACCCAGAGCCTTGAGCATTTCTGGACGGATCTCATCAATCCCGGGGCTTTGCCACTGTGTAGTTGTTTGACTACATCAGTGACTTCCGCCTGGGAAATCGGCGACAATCCCCATTATCCTCCAGCTCTGCCTCTAACATAGAGGGCGTATTAGTCGGATTCAGGAGTTCCTCAAAGTGCTCCTTCCACCGCCCTATTACCTCCTCAGTTGAGGTCAACAGTGTCCCATCCTTACTGTACACAGCTTGGATGGTTCCCCTTCCCCTCCTGAGGTGGCGAACAGTTTTCCAGAAGCACTTTGGTGCCGACCGAAAGTCCTTCTCCATGTCTTCTCAAACTTCTCCCACACCCGCTGCTTTGCCTCTTTCACGGCAGAGGCTGCAGCCCTTCGGGCCCCCCGGTACCCTGCAACTGCCTCCGAGTCCTCCGGGATAACATATCCCGGAAAGACTCCTTCTTCAGTCGGACGGCTTCCCTGACCACCGGTGTCCACCACGGTGTTCGTGGGTTACCGCCCCTTGAGGCACCTAAGACCCTAAGACCACAGCTCCTCGCCGCAGCTTCAGCTTGATGTTCCTGTCCTATTACTTTTCACCTGATTCTCTGTATAGCCTACTGCATTTTGTCAATAATAAAAAAAAGACAAAAACAGTGGAGGAACAGAGCTAAAAGGAGATGGAATACTGGACCTTCATTTTTCTGGTGGATACCAACACTACTCCAAATGACTAATAATATTGCTCCATATCTGCTGGATGAATAAACAAGGGTTTGCTGACAATGTGTTCACCGCTCGTTTATTGCTGATCAATTCAATTATTGCAGGGTTTACTATTGTGCGTATGTGCGTCCGAGTTAAACTGGGAAGTCGGAATTTCCAAATTCCCAGTCTGAAATTTCAACTACAACATGTAGACGGATTTCCGACTCAGAAAGTTGGGAGAACCTCACCAACCCTGACAATCCATGGCGGCTCCGAGCATCGACAGTACTTCTGTCTTATTTCTGTCTCCTTAAATCAGTCGTGCCCACTGTACTGTCCATCTTCCGTCTGTGGATATGTTGCTACGGTGTTTGTATGCGCCAATTACCACATAGTCAGGTGTTATCAACTGGTAGTGCTAAAAATGGCTAACCTGCCATTGCCAAAATGAGTTGCTACAAAGCTATTTAAGACTATCACGTACACACAACTCTCTCTGTCTTTCTAAGTAGGGCTATGTTCAGAAGATTGTGTCGTGGGTGACTTTCCTGCGCAGAAAATCAAGTGAATATAATTACCTCTTCTGAAGAGTCCATTGTGTTTTTTTAATCCTCCGTGTCCAACTGTGTGGAGGAGGGAGGGGGGTGGGGGGTCACGGAAGGCTTGTATCTTGTGGATGCGCCAACAGTTTTGTTGTCATTACATAGAATTCCTCATAGGTGCAGCAGAAACTACACACTAGCTTTAAATATAATGGTTTTCCGACTTGTTACTGGAACTGTCAACTCAGGCGTGACGTGATTCCCAGTTCCAACATCAGACTTCTAAAGTAAATGAAACGCAGCATTAGTCCTAAATTTTAGAAGCTGCAATGTTCATTACATCCTACAATATGAAAGTGTTTGGCAGACGAAACAGCATACTGTGGATTGACCAGTAGATCCTAAAATGTTAACTTCTTCCTCATGGTGGCGCTATGAGAAAATGCCACAGGGGTCATTCAAATCAGAGTTCATTCCCCTGGATGCATGATCATGTTTTTAAAAACATGGAATGCTCCCATGTGATATTCATTGTTTTGACCTTTTAGCTTGAATATGCTAAAGGAAAGTGCAGCAGGTCACCAAAACATGACCCAATGAATTGCACTCATTGGTTGCTGGAGCGTGAATGGAGATTTTGGAAACCAAAAAAATCCCTATTTTCCTTTTTTAGAGGTCAGGAACAACTGATGAAGAACTGACAATATTTGGGCTCATGGTAAGGTGAGGAAGCATTACAATCTGAGGTTCTACCTTAACATCACCTCAACTGAGTGAGGCCTGTCAGTCAGACAGCTCAGTGAGACTCTAGTGACTAGAAGTACAATGATTGTGTTGCTCCTGCAGATCAGACCATGTAAAAAATGAGGATGCTATCTAAAATCTTACTAACCGGTTTTGTCAATGATATGTTGGTTAGAATGTGATATAATTCACCAAAACTATATGCAGTACTGTACATGAGGCTGTAGTGTAAATGATTGTCATTCAGTATACAAGCTTATATACAGACATTTTCTGTTTCACTCATTGTCTAATACAATTGCCCAACAGTTCTCCCAGGACCAAAGCAGCATATGTTACGCAGATGTGTTATTTCCTCTTGAGCTTTAACATCATCTGCTCCCTTCGGTTAATTTAAGGTGGCACATATTCGCTCATGGCAAATCTGCACCTACCTCACAAGGGCACCTGTTTCCTCTTGGAGAGTGCTTTTGTGACAAATTGAAACTGGAAAGGTTCCCTATCATCACAAAATTGTCTTAAGCACTGTGTCACACAGCATGCGGCTTTTGGGGGTAAGTGGGAGCTAAAAACAGGATGATGTGACAGCAGCTTTATGATCATCAAAATTGGATAACTGAAGAGTGGAAATTGCTTCACTTCACTGCAAAAAACATGAATCCATGGATCTTCTCTACCTGGTTTCAGATTGAGCTGCTGATGGTGTAATTACAGTAGAAGATGTGTTGTAGCTTGAATAATCCCTTCATCAACTCACACGTCTTCAGCTGCAGTACATGTTATATTCTCACAGCATTGGTTCATAGCTGTACCTCTGTGGCTGTTTTTTGGAGTGATAATCAAATTAGATATATTTATGTCTCTCTACACTAAAGGGTCTTTCAGTGAATTGCAATCAAATTAGGTTACTGGCTGCTCTTTATTCATTAATGAACTAGAAGAACTTCTGCATTTTTCTTAGAGGCGTACAAAATATGTTACTTTGACGCAGAACAACATGGTTTCTTATTACCAGTCAGCATGGTTTGATTTTTATTATGAAAGCAAGCTTTTCCTTACCATAAATGAAATTGCTGGTAGTCATTTCTTTCATCAATAAAGTACAAAATACACTCAAGTTAAGTGCTGACATCTAGGAACGTGCCAACATTGCAAAAATAAATCTGATGGAGCAGGAACCACGTCAGATTAGCCACATTGTTTTGGGGAGAAGACAAAGGTAAAGAGTGAAATGAATACCAGTAGTGTGTGATCACAGATAACAGAACTTCTTGGTTTACTGTAACTGTAGGTTATATTCACAGTCTGTTTGATTATCTACTTGACCTGTTGGGCTTTTTAGTAGCGATGTCTCCGTGTTCCCAGATCTCAGCAATTATTTTAGTAAGTACATGGTATCATCACTGGCAGAAATGAAGCTCAGCGCAAATTCTTTCAGGAAGACTTCTAATCACTGCAATCACCACTATCTCTCCCTAAATCTTTTCCGCTGTTAAGGTGTTCACTCTTCAGTAAACCAATCAGAATTGGCCACGAATTCATGATCCAATCACAGCATGACATCCTGCTTTAAATGTCTCTCTCCTTGCTATCAGCTGGCTTCTCAGGCAAACGTGCAACCCTCCTCCTCCCCTTCCACCTCCGTCATCATCCTTTGCAACCGGAGTCCCTTTCTGGCGGATGGGTCCTTCGTTCGGCCTCCTGGTTCCCTCTCCCCCATCACCAGGGTCTAGGCTCCATGGGGGATATGTCTGTTTCTCTACCCCTTTAAATATTTGAATGATGGAGTCTAATCCCCAAAGACTTTGTACATTTCATGTACATTTCAGATTATGCTTATCTACAATAAATGCATATCTGCAGCAAAGTCTCTCCTGATTGAAATAATGGCCAAACTAGCGAAATCCACACTTCTTACCTCAAAATCTATGGTTGAAGGCCTGAAGAAGACCCAGCAGGGTTGAAACGTTGCTTTTGTATTAAATATGGGAGGTTAAAGCAGTGTTGCGGACATTACATTTTTTTTCTCTTTAGTATTTTTCATTTGTCCTGCACCTGCCAGAAGGTGGGATATGCACACAATTACTTTTATAAATGAAGGCAAATTAAGACAAGTGACGAATAAGCATCAGTACGTTAGAATTAAACTCCATGTAACCAATGCCTTGATTTTGCGCTATATCTTAACTATAACCAGTGTCACTGCAGGGAATCAAGGAAGCCATGAGAAAGATTACTTTCATCAGGTTTTAACAGACAATCTTCACCAAGGTCTTCATGTAATACCAACCACTGTGAGCTCCTTGATTTCCCTTTTAACTTTTTAACAGACATTTCAAGTATGCTGCAGATTTCACAATAAGAACAAATTAATGAGGAGTAGTAAAAATAATAGACAGGAAAGCCTGTTTAGGAGCTCTCTGGTGTGTGTAAACTCAGGTTGTGGGAAGAAAACATAATACCGTTCTCTACAAAATGGTGCTATCCATCCAGAAATATAAATCTTTTACAGCCATTTCACTTGGCAGAGATCTTGAAGTTGACAAAGATAGTAACTATAAATATCAAATGAGGGAAGTTTTCATCAGCAGATTTAAGTACAGTAGGAACCAGTATAGATATTTGTAAAATAAAAAAAAATAAAAATGGAAAAATAAATGATTTCATGTAATTTTCCGGGGTTTGCATGTTACATTGTAGCAGGGGTGACAAATTACATAGTTTTTAACACAAATTGTTAAGATTGGTGCTCTCTATTGGCCAATTCTATCAACAGTTTAACAAGATGACAACCCTAAAAAGATACAGAGAGAAATAGGCTTAAAGACATCAAATAAAAAAAAAAACAGTGTGTACTTCCATTATGGCATTGCTGGTTGATGCAGTATAATAGACTAATATGTGATGTTATAATTCGATTTTTTTTATATGAAGTATTGTAATTTGGAACAGCCTCAAGGCCTGAAAGGTTGCCAATATGATGAATACAAAAACAACAAAGCCCTATTTATAATGGATATTGAATGCAAATCAAACACATAGACGACTACTTTTTTTCTCCAAATCTGACACAGTGTAGGTACGTCCCCTTATTTATTTTTTTTAGAGAAATTGACATACTGTACAAGCCTGGCAAAAGATGTGATGCAAAGACAAGGCTAAAATATACCTGCCAGGCTGCACAGGTTTGCAAATAAATCCCGACGAGTGCTTATCTCAGCTAGGATTTATGATAAATACTCTCTTTACCCATATGTAGATGGGAGAAAAAAAACATACAGTATCATAAAAAATAGATGAAATAGAAGACTGTTCCATTACGTAACTAATGTTTTGAATGAAATAATGTTTTTCAGACCTACATCACTGCCTTAATTCACCACTCCATCACTGGACCCACAGAGCTCTGATTTACAGCCTCAGTGTCTGAGAAAACAAATGTGTGCTTGGTAGTCTAGAGTTTGATCAGGATTTATGCCCTTGGTCAGACATATAAACGCATACCACATCGTTGCCAAGGTTCAGCCTCTGTCAATGTTGTGCTGAGAATATTACACAACGTATCCACAGCACAGATTTCATATTTGCAACAGTTATACTCTATCTGTGAATTTAAAAAAAAAAGAATCACAGTGTCAAAATTGAGATGTTGCTTCTATTCCCAGATCTCTCAGAGCTTCATTTTTGGTGCACTGCTCATACTTGTGTGCTTGTGTGCTAATCTCATTTCAGCTTTTCAGGCCAGCCGAAGGGAGAATGTGAACAACGGCAGCTAAGCGAGAGAGCCACAGCTGACCACAGTGACGTAAGCTGCACTGACCGGCTCGACCGACACTGCGCGCACATATACACACTCACACACACATCCTCTCACCCACCTATATATACCCACATTTCCACGGGGGGATTAAACATCAATGGCCCCTCAGTGTGAATGTGTGTGTGTGTGTGTGTGTGTGTGTGTGTGTGTGTGTGTGTGTGTGTGTGTGTGTGTGTGTGTGTGTGTGTGTGTGTGTGTGTGTGTGTGTGTGTGTGAGTGAGTGTGTGGGAGCGAGAAAAAGAGAGTAACCTATGCTTGCCAGTTGCAGCTGTAGCTCCTAGCAGTGAAGGGACAGACTGTCATTTTTTTTTTAGTTTTCCCCCCCTTCTCATTTAAAAATAACTTCGCTGTGAGATTTCATCCTTTAAGATATTAAATGTTAAATATGAAAAAATAGGTTAATTTGAAAAGTAAAGTATTCAATTATCATTTTACAAGTTAGGATGTTCCATATCCGTGTCAGGTTTGGAAATGTTCCAGGAGCATGCTTCATGCCAAATTAAATGTATCCAGTTGCCAAGCGTATGTGTTAAGAGTGAGTTAATGTTACAAATATGACTTAAAGTTGTGAGTTTTCAAGCTAACCGAAACATTTTTTTTTACCCCTAAGGATAACTGTACCAGTGTGCATATTACAGAGAATATTTCAATTTCTGAATATTCCATTTCAAAGCTGCTCTGCCCATTAAACCTATCATGGTGCTCTGGCTCTCTACATAATGACCTGGTTGCTACGCCTCTCTTACGCTGACCTGCTGACAGCTTTAATTAAGCGGCTCATATTGCTTCTAGCAAAGCCCGGCTCGCTCACCCCCCACTGCCATTTTACCAGCAATCAAATAACAACTTGGACAACCTGTGCAGGAAAGTCGAACAAAACGATCTCATGATTATCACATGAATAGTTTTGATTGCATTATTCAACTCTCATTCACAGCTCTGTGCTGGAAAGAACGTCAGTGGGTCACCTCAGCAGCAACTGATTAAATCATCCAGGCTGCTCAGATGCACAGTCAAACGGCATCACGAACTATCCACTGATGTGACATGCTGAGGGGTCAATGACGATACGTGGATATGGACATGGAAATGCTTGCATAACACTCTTTACCTCAGCAACAGTGACAATGACACGTTCCAAGTGCCGTAATGCACATGACAGTTCAATGAGCTTTTCACATCATAACTAGACTACGTCCCACTAAGCAGTGGAAATGCTTGCAAACACTCACAGACCCGCACACACAAACAAAGACAAAAGCAAGACGTGAGATGCACCAGCAGCAAATTTTCATCGCAAGCTCCCTTTTTTTACAGTGATCACTTTTTTCCCTGCACTCTCTTCAAGAATATTCGCTTTCTGTAGCTTTTGCACACCGACGAGTAGCTTTAGCTACCAGGACATGTTCAGCTCAGCTCAGTAAGGAGTGGTCACAAAGAAGCAAATGTCTTTCTGCTCTGTCATGCAGTCACACAGGGTCAGATTATTGAGGTCACATTATGAGGGGATAAGAATAAAAAGGCAGAGGGAGACATGGAGGGACAGAGATTTGCTGTACTTTCTTCCAGTGGCTTGTGAACCATATGTTCAGCCCTGGGACTCAATAAACAACACGAGGGGCTCAGCAAGAGCCCAGAGAAACTCCGACACACTGACACATGGGAAGCCGGCTGCAAACTGTGTGCCCGGGAACAAGGAGCCAAGTTGAGTTTAATTGAGAGCTTCAGTGCAAAAGTGGGCATGTTCAGCTAGAATATTGCTCAAATGGAGGACCATTGATGAACTGTCTAATGATGTTACTTCTCATTATTTGACAATAAATAAATGAGATGTAAATGACACAGCAAAAAGAGAACTCAGTTTTAGCTTTCAGAGGATGGAGCTGCTGAGACCTGTGAATCAATTATAAAGAGAGATTTACTGACACATGGACAGGTTAAAAACTGTGACAACATAAAAAGAATGTCATACATAAGCTTGGAAGCTTTCCATGACCATGTTCCCTTTGCTTTTTCCTTTTTGTAAAACTGAAAAATGCTGCAGCGCTGGGTGCATGTACCTGCATATGATTTCTTTGAGAAATTAAAGGAATAGTTTGACATTTTTGGGACATATGCTTGTCGATATTATATCGATATCGTGATATGAGACTAGATATCGTCTTAGATTTTGGATATCATAATATCGTAATTTGACACAAGTGTTGTCTTTTCCTGGTCTTAAAGGCTGCATTACAGTAAAGTGATGTACATTTCTGAACTTACCAGACTGTTGTAACTTTTGTAACTTCTGTTCTATTATTTGCCTTTACCCACTTATTCATTATATCCACATTACTGGTGATTATTTATCAAAAATCTCATTGTGTAAATATTTTGTGAAAGCACCAATAGTCAACACTACAATATTGTTGTGGTATCGATATCGAGGTATTTGGTCAAAAATATCGTGATATTTGATTTTCTCCATATCGCCCAACCCTAATGCTTGTTCACTGTCTGGCGGAAAGTTAGATGAAAGGACTGATACCACTCTCATGTCTGTACAGTAAATATGAAGCTACAGCCAGCAGCCAATTAGCTTACAGGTAGCACAAAGACTGGAAATTGGGAAGCTAGCCAATATCCTGGCACATTAACCCCACGTAAAATGCCGAACTAACACTTTTACGCATAATTTATTCTGTTTTTGTACAGAATAAACAGATAAGATGTAATGTGTTAAATAGTGAGCTTTAGAAGTGCTGATAGGTGGATTTTGTCAATGCCAGACAGAGTCAGCATAGCTGTTTCCCTCCATTTCCAGTCTTTGTGCTACCTGTAAGCTAATCGGCTACTAACTGTAGCTTCATATTTACTGTACAGACATGAGAGTGGTATCAATCTTCTCAACTAACTCTCAGCCAGAAAGTGAACAAGTGTATGTCCCGAAATGTACAATTATTCCTTTAATTGCTCCAATAAATTATAGGCATGTACACATGCCCAGCTTTGCAGCATTTTGCAGTTTTGAAATCAAAAGTATGCCAAGCACATACAAAAGATTCAGAGGTAAAGGGAAAAACAGAGAGTGAGCACTGAAGCAAAGCAACAATCCCCTGAGATCTCAGAAAGAAAGGAAGAGGTGGATGATGGAGAAAGCACAGGCAGAGGGAGAAGGAGAGAGAGTTTGCCTCCAGCCTCGGCACAGAGGAGGATCAAAGGTTTGTGCTCTGCATCTCAATGGACATCCGGTAGCCAATACTGATGAGCCCGGTTGTGTGATGCTCTATTCACAGGGTTTATATCTTATGGGTAAACAAGTGCTCATTGCATGGAAATCAATGAATGTCTTTGCCCCATGTTATTTGACTGCACAGTTATCTGCAGTGATGCCATTCTTTGAAATCAAAATTCAAAGGAAGGATTGTAAAAAGTCGAACTGAAAAAAATCAAAACATGAAGTAAAAATTAAAATCCGTGTTCAGGACAGACATTACTTTGATCTTTCCTTAAGGAATACATGCACATTAATCAGCTGTATAGTGTTACTACAATTTTACTAAATGCAATTTAACACCTCTATAGTTTTGTGACAGGATGGCGGATCTGAAAACCAGGATAATTGTTTTGTTTATGCGTTTCCTTGAAACTGACATTTTCTGTAATAAAGTGGCAATTAATTCTGCCCCTGCTATCTTTGAGAATCTGCCAAGTTTTTGTCTAAGCCAATGTGGTCATCATAATGAATACAGTGTGTGTACCAGTATCACTCTAAAAGGTGTTTTTACTCTGCATTTTCACTTCGCATTTAATACGTACAGCTGTGTGTTTTGCACATCCTTGACAGTTTCTGTGCTACATAATGCAAACCGACATTCAATTTAAGCTGCTACAGTAACAGAAAGAGATTTGTAAACGCTGTACAGTGCACACACTGTACAGCGATATGATCACCGGATTATGCACAACAGGAAGACAAACTAACCACTGCATAAGCTGGTAAACATGCCATCAAATATAAAACAACTGTGGGAATGTTTACCAGAACATTAATGTTTGTGCCAGTCGGGGGTCTCAAATTGATATCTATTTTTGCAGCAATAATGGTTCAAGAGTCCAATCAATATCAAACAACTTATTATATGGTTAATTTGTGCTTTGGTTCAGGAATGTTATGTGAATTAGATAAAAAAAACACAAAGCCTGTTTCTGTTCAGAAATAAAAGGAAATGACATTGTGTCCAGTGCTTTGGCAACTGTCCAATGCGTTCCGCATTATTTTAAGAAGTAGGACAAAAAAAGGACACATTACTTTACATGACTGTGGTGTACTATATTTTAGCCATGACCTTCTACCCTTTACCATTACATCGTTGAAACAGCAAGCCAACTGCCACTATGATGATCAGAGGATTTGTCCCAGATTATGGAAAGTCATTACTGTAATGCTCCTTTTATATGTGATCTAATGTGGGTATTCTTTGTGAACATGTTTGTGTTGTACAGTATAAGCTATCCACTCATCCTGGAGAAATGGGAATCTGCAGTGCTAAATCGGTTCTCCGAAGACACACTGTATCTTCCTCAGTTATGCATCTTTCATGTGGAGGATTAACATAGATTCAACATTAACTGTTAGAAGATGTGTTATTGAATATGAGAGATGCACTATTTTTGTTCTGCGATGTTTTCTGTTTGTATACCTTCCCGACGTATCAGGTGACCTAAAAACAAGGAAAAATCCTTCACTGTTTAACTGATGAGTTAATGTCCTACCATCAATAGACAACAGTACTGTAGCATAAACATTTTTAATTGAAGACAGAAAAGGCCATTTGTCAATTTCACACCGTAGAATAATTCGCATAAATGAACAAAAAATAAAACTAACAAATACAGTTCCTTTTCAGGAAGCTTCAGTGTCTACTTGAAATAGGACGGACTTATTGTATACAGCCATGTTTTTAATGCTTTAGTGATCTGGAAAAAATTTACAGTAATGAAGATTTTGACATTATCTCTCATTGGTGTGTTTGTCTATCACAGATCAGATGGTTGTAAATCCTCTGATGAAACACTCAACTGACTTCAAGTGAGAATCTGTCCCTTTAACTTGAGAGCCTATTAATTGTCTGCAATTATCCATTGCAAGCGTGGGATCTGTCAGAAGCATCTCTTCTCTTCCCACATGGACAGAAATGGCATAGTGGTAAAGGTTGACTGCGACATTCACTATTTATTGCACATTAGGACTTGTCCAGTCCAAATCTGCCATCCCACTACAAAAAAAACATGTCTGCTTTACCAAAACCCCTCCCAACTCGTGTTTTTGAAGGGAAACATTTTACTTTCGTTAAAACAATGGCTTGCTTGAAAAACTAAATAATGAGACATTTGTAAATTAGCTTGTTTAATGACTTTGTTTAAAGTGTGCTGTTCTGTAACATTGGGGAATCATCCATAGTCCCCTTGGTGCATTCAAAATGTTTAAAGTTTAGTGCAAATTTGAAGAAACAAAATTACAGAAACAAAACTAACAAACTAAGGAAATAATAAGGCAACAATTATAAATATATCAAAAATAGTCATTAGAACTATCTTTGTTACAAAAAAGGTACAAAAGTTTTGTCCTGTACCAGTGAGAGGGACATATTTTTCAGTTCCTCTACTGATTTCACAGCCTTGTATCCCAGCTGGTGAAGTACTTTTTGACAAACAGTCTGTGTGT
Source organism: Perca flavescens (assembly GCF_004354835.1). NCBI lineage: Eukaryota > Metazoa > Chordata > Actinopteri > Perciformes > Percidae > Perca > Perca flavescens. The sequence continues at coordinate 11,841,023 of NC_041331.1, forward strand.
ATTCTACCATGTCATAAGACAGTTTCAAACGCCAACTCTCTGCGTTAGCTGCTGAGTCCCTCACTGTACCAAACTTATGTTTTGCTGAGGGCTCATTGCTACCCCGAGTGTTTGCATGTATCCAGTCTTCCACGTTTTTATCCATAGGCAGCCCCAGATAGTCATACATCTCCTTTGTCTTGAGAAGCGGATTCCTAGCCAAATCCTCATAGCGAACCAACATGTATTTCCCTTTCAGCCAATAGGGATGGTTGAGACCAGTGGAAACAGAACTGAGAAAGTCTTCACAGACAACTGTAAGCTGACTCAAGTCTAGATTATAGGGCCTTCGCCCTGTGGCCCTCCAAATACGCCACAGACGATACGTATCCCTGAAAGTCTCAATCCGTGATGACAGGATACCACGCGGGTCTCTGACGAGTTGAATCACTTTGATATTCAGCCGTGGGTCTTCCACCAACGCTCGTAGATCTCCAATCTCCGGCACTCGAACAATTTTGATCGCCACGTGCCGTTTCTCGCGGCATGCCTCCGTTGCTAAGGTCATGTTCAGAGCCGCACATTTCTTAACACAGTCCCCTTCTTCAACATTCATGTCAGCAGGACCAAAGGCATCACATACAGGTTGCTGGCACAACGCTCGGCTGGCACCACGACGGAACAGTTTATCTGTGGTGTGGTTTGTGGGCGTCGGTTTGATATAACTCTCCAGGAAATAGAGGTCGCAACCGTACAGGCTACGCAGGAGGTCTCGGCTGGCGCCCAGCATCACACGCCGGTCTGCAGCATTGCGGCTGTGTGACAAACGTGGAATCAGTGTGGTCTGAACATGATAAAGAGGCTCAAACAGGTAGAATACATCCTGGTGCTGGTTGAGCAGCTGGCCAACAAAGGAGGAGCCACTACGGGTGGTGGCCAGGACCAGGATGTGTGTTTTACGTGTGGCATTGATGGTAAAGTAAGGGTAGTCATCGCAGCTTCCACCGCCTGCTGCTCCCCGCTCAAAGGGGGGTTCTGTCTCCTGGCCCCCCAGACCACAGTTCTGGGGGCTGGGCAACGGGCACAGCTGGAAAGGCTTGGAGGTGAGTGTCCGGATGGCCGTGTACTGGATGGCAATGGAGGCCAAGGCCAGCAGAATCACTGCCTTCCAGGAACATTGCATGGCTGAACCACTTCATTTAGACACAGCGGTCCATGCCAGGATCTCTCTGTGAACAAATCATGTTTTGTCTTTTTATTCTTTGAAATGATGGTATTTGTTGTATAATCCTTTTTTTTTTTTTTTTTTTTTTTTTAGGTTTAACAGTTCTGTAAATCTCTTTCTAGAAGTTTCTACCCAGACAAGATGACTTGATGCCCTAAAATGATGATTGATTGTTACACATTTGACACTACAATTAGACACAGTACAGTGGAGAGAGGATAACTTTTCAATAAAATCTCATTTGAATGTACCAATTAACAATGGGACATCTTGTGTTGTGATTGATTTTTAGAATTGAGGGTGAGTCATCAGTGAGTTTAAAATACAGGCTATAATTCATTTATGATTCTTGGGACTAAATGCTAGATTTTTATTCACTTTGGTGCTTACGTTGAAGGCAGGATTGACGATTTGCAATACCCTCAATAAGAAAAGAACAAGATTGCTGTAGCCATGAGACAGGATTATTTAATCATTTAATTCGTCTCCGTGTCTCCTGCCTTATTTTTGAAAATTAAAATAGATAAAGAGGATAGTTCTTAGCCCTTTAACTTTTGGTTTCTATCCAATTAACTGACACTGACTGGCAAAAACATGTACAGCATTCTAAGAGCCCACATCACAGTGGCGTGCAAGCACAACACAGGCTATATTATTATTATTTTTTATTAAATATATATTATTATTACTTTTTTTCATATTTTTATTTACTTTTTTTTGTACCAATATTTTAAAATAGCTTTTACCTGAATATTAAAAGAACTATTCTGGTTAAATGTCTGTAGCTTTGTTGAGTTCAAAATGCACCAAAACGTACCATATATATACTCATTATTTGGGACACCATATACTATAGTATACTATACTACAGACTAGTAGCAGACTGCAGTAGACCCTATACATCCACCCTGGCTCTCTGTCTACTCTGTCTGCATCAAATTTAAGAGCCCTTATCTAGCCAGATTGGAGAGTCTAAGCATGGTGCTTTATTCCACTTGTTCATCAGGGGATGGGGGGGGGAGGCGCCCAGAAAGGTAAACAATAGTTTAAAGCTTCACTGCCAATGTCATGTCAAGGGGAAATAATGCAGCAAGTGAAGAATTGGATAATCACATAGAAAACCTGTCCCATGCAGGATTCGATTTTTGAAATAATACTGTAGCATGACACACTGGGGCCTTGATGCAGGGAGCTTTGATGGTGTAAGTAAAATAAAGGCTCACCATCATCACTTCAGGAGCCATGCACGAGACTTGTAAGGTCCAAAAAAAGAAATGATGCATCAGGGTATCTCTTCTGACTCCAAAGCACAGTGTGAAGGCGACTCTAAAAATAACATCTGAGAAAGAAAAACTAAAATTAAATCCCAGAATTGTTTCATAAAAGCGGATAGAAATCTATTTCCCTCCCACTCTGTTCGTGTGAAGGCGCTGACAGTGTTGATGGTTTGCTTTTAAATAGGCTACTCTAGCATTACAAAATACTGACTTCTATAGCCACCGATGGCAACTCTGACGACTTGTGCTCAAAGACAAGCGTTACTGCTTTCTCCTCATAGACATTTCGAATGAAAAAGCCCCCTGTACTGCAGCGGGAACAGGTTAGGATTTCTGACAGAGATTTTCCGCGATGCAGACATCCTCACCAACGCTGCGATAACACAACAACATACTCAATGAACGCATCCCACCCAGCCGCAAGTGATCTAAATAATCACTAAATTATCTTTAAATCATTCAATTTCATGAAGCACAGTGCACTTATGGTATACATTCGCACTAACTACGTTATACCTTGTTGGTAGTTGTAGCATTCTCATGATGCGCTGTACGTCCATGAATCACGGCTGGTTTCCTTTAGTCCTCAAACGTTTTTCCTCCGTGCGCTTCCTCTCGGGTAGGAGAGAATAAATGCGCCTAGGAGACCTGTATTTTCCATATAACGGTGGGGCAACTCGGTATAAGTTGAACGGTTAATTGGCGTCAGACGCAGAGAGGAAGATAGAAAAAGTGTTGGCGTAACGTTGATGCGGTTGTGTTATTATGAAGCAGCCAGGCGGTGAGGAAAGCGACAGCCGGGCTCCCCTTAAATGATGCGCAGAGTGTGCGAGGTACACAAGGAACGACTGTCTGGACCACCCCAGACCCCTCCCCCTTTCCACCTGCCTCTCCCACTCTCTCCTTCTCGCTCTCTACCTCTCCCTTTCTCTCTCTCTCTGTCATTCTTTTTTTTCTCTCTCTCTCTCTGTCACCCTCTCTATCTTTCTCTCTCGCTCTCTCTCTCTCTGTGTTACTTAGACACACACACACACACACACACACACACTTCACTATCCTCAGTCTCTTGCCTGCCACATCACACACTAACCCCCCCCACACACACACACACACACACACGCATTCAAGCAATTCAGCTCTTTTCAGCCAGGCAGCTAGTTCACATGATTCCATCAACCCTTTTCAATTTGAATTGTATGCAAATCTTTGATGGTTTTTCATGAACCCACTTTTGGATCGCGCACCCCCCCCCACCCCTCCCCATGAATGGAATGGCTCCAGCATATCCTGCAGGTTATTTTGCTCACTTATCTTACACATTATCCCACCTGTCTGATTAGACTTGGGGTGAATTTCTCTTCTGATTTTGAAGTGAACTCGTCACATCAGCATTACCACATCTGGCTTTATGATTCTGCAAGGCTCTTTGTTCCGGGCAGCTGTTGCTTTAACCCAGTTATTGATACAGGAGTGGGTGGGTCAATAATGAACATGATACGAGTGTGAAAATTGCACGCTGTCTGAAGGAAGCAAGACTGAAAAGCAAGACAAAAAAAGCTTTAGAAAAAGTGTTGCCAAATATCTATTCCAAAGCTGTAGGGGGAGCTCTATAGAGAAGCCTGCGAGAAAAAAGCAAAGAAATTGCCAAAACTGCATTGCGCCCCTTTAAAAGAGATGTAAAATATGTAGCACTTTGGGAGTCAGGGGAACTGGACCAAAGGGAATTGGTTCCCCATTTCGCTGGCAGAGGTCAGTGAGGTAGTTAAAAAGCTCTGAAGGGGCAAGGTGCCAGAGATACCGAGATTTACTGAGATGCTGAAGGCTCTGGATGTTGAGGAGCTGTCGTAGCTGACACGTCACCAATTCCATTTCACACAGATGCTAAATAGCCTTGCAAAGCCAATCTAAATTTTAGCAATCTCAGTTTTCACAGCAAGATTTTAGAATGACTGACTGAGCCTGGCCACCGCAAGCTGGGCCAATCAATAAACACTACAGTGAGTGCTTTAGAGATGATGACTTGAATCTTGAGCCCTCTGAACAACTATTTAAACTATATTAAATGAAATAAAACTGTGTCAATGTAAAGGACCAGTTTTTTCCACCGTATTTTGAAGCAACAGTGGTGCAATGGCAGTATAACCAGTCAAATTTGAAAAGTAGTCTCTAGCCTACCTACACTACTTTTCAAATACTGTATGACTTTAAACTTGGTATAACTAATGTACATTTAATAGAATATGTAGATCCTTTACTTTAATAAAATAGTTATACCAATGAAAGCTAGAAGTAAAGGTTCTGCTATCCTGAAAGTATGGAAATATTAGAAAAATGCATTCATCCTCTCTTTCGAGTGAAAACCATGTATCTCCAAATTGAGTGATTTTGCATTTTTAGACAAACTGAAATTTAACATATTCCTTAATGGTTTGAGGAAATGCTTCTGTTTCCTCATCTAAATAATAGGTTAGTAATGGCTCCCTTTCAGAAACCCTGTCTTTATTATACTCAGATGCATTAACATGTAAGTGGCATTTTAATGTTTCAGCTGGTCGAGGTGGAGAATTTACACTACATACGGCTGGGTCATTTTAACAATACCAATGCATTACACTCTCTACGATTATAACGTTTTGTATATAAAATAAATGCATAGTAACAACTCTGAAACAAATGTGATGCAGTAAAAAGTGATTAATCTCACTCTAACATGTAGTGGAGTAGAAGTATAAAATAACATAAAATGGGAAAACTCATGCAGGTATCCTAAAATGGCACAAAAGTACAATACTTGAATACATGTACTTAGTTACTTTCCACCACTGGCAACTACCGCTTGTTTTCTCTGATGGTGTCAGAGACTTTTCCCTGGACAACATAATGTTCGTCTTGGATTGCATTTCTCTTTGTGCACGTGTGTGTCACATTTTTTTTGCCCTTCCCTGGATGCTCCCTTGGGTTGCTAGTGTATTGTCTTAACCTTGCAGATGAATGGCCCTTGGATGTACATATAGCAGTGCCATGGGGAAGCCAGCGAAGAAGCAGCTATACAGCTCTGATTCCGTGGCTGTCCCCAGAACATTGATGTCAATGAACCCAGCTTGTGGAAGCCTTGTTAAGGGACGCACTCCCACACTGAAGCTCGGCATCTGCTGCAGCGCGATAGCCTTTCAGCGCATTATCACGTAAGGCTATTCTTCTTGAGCATGCTATAAAAGGATTTGTAATAGATTCATAACACGCCAGGCTAAATAATGGTTTGTAGGGGGTGCAGGCTTTGTTCTTCTCTCTGTCATCCTTATGCCAGTATGCACATGGTGACAGAAGCTGGGTTTTTGTGTCTGGCCTTTCTTTATAACAACTTGGAACTCTGCGTACAAATATTTCAAGGGATTGTCTAGTTCTTTTTTACAAAATAGAAGGCAGAATACAGAGCTTCTCGAAGTGTGATGCTGCAATTGGTGTTGCATCTGACCACCATGTTTCATTCAATATTACCTTTGCTGTATTTGCTGTTCCTCTAGTTGGTGTATTTATTTCTCAATGCAGTGAAAAAGAGGTCATTGTAAAGAGAGGTACCTCCAACCACACATTTAGTAAATAATTATGTTTTAACCCTTGTGTGGTGTTCATATTTTTGTTACACAACCAATGTTACTGGGTCTGGTGGACCCACCACATTATTAGGCTTTTAAATCAATACAGCCATAGCAATTTATGTAAAAATACTTAACAGATGTTTACTTTAGCTCAATTACCAATGATATATACATAATTTATGGTTCATATTTGCCATTTAGCCCTGTGAGATTAAATTTATGATCATATGATTATTTTTGTTTTTTGTAAGCAAACAAGGAAATTCAATTAAAAAAAGGTAAAAAAAAAAATAGAAACAAGATTTTTGATCATTATTGGTGCTTATTTCTTAGACCTTAATCAGAACAGGTGAAAGTGCTTGAAATGTAACAATTTTGTAACTTTGTGTGGGAATGGCAGGTGCAGAAAGACAACATTCCCGCACACAGACACACGCACACATACAGACGCACAGACACACACAGAGACGCACAGACATATAGACACACACACACACACACACACACACACACACACACACAGCAGGCCCAGTTAGGAGGAGCATTTCATAGCACCTACATGTATTACACAATTATTATACTCGGGTCCAGTAGACCTGAACACCTCATATGTAATTGTTATGTGTGGGGGGGGTGTACCATGTGCAGTCATTGAAAATATGTAATGTTTTATGTTCTTCACAGAAAATGAGCAAATGCCAATAAGTTTGACTTAGCAGAAATAATAAATAGCATAATTTGTCTTTTAGTTAACATTAAAAACAGGTCCCACAGACCCGAACACCATACAAGGGTTAACACATATTTGTTCAATTCAATTCAATTTAGTTTAATTTATAGTATCAAATCATAACAAGAGTTATCTCAAGACACTTTACAGATAGAGTAATTTACACTCTATAATTTACAAAGACCCAAGATCCAGTAATAGCAAGCATTTAGTGCGACAGTGGCGAGTTAAAACTCCCTTTAAGGGAGAAACCTTGGGTGGTGAGGAAAACTTCCTTTTGGGAGAAACTTCGGACAGACCAAGGCTCTTGGTAGGGTGTCTGACGGTGCCGGTTGCGGGTGTGATGAACAGTGGCAATAATAGTCACAATAAAGATAATGGAACTATGACTAGAAATAGTAGTTGTAGTAGTTCATAGCGTAGCAGGGCACTGCAGGACGTTACAGGGTGTAGCAGGGCACTGCAGGACATAGCAGGACATAGTAGTGCACTGCAGAGCGTAGCAGGGCATGGAGCAGGACCACAGCGACAGCTGCAACCATGATTTAGGTGCCACCCTAATCATGAAACTTTTCACTCCCTAACTATAAACTTGATCAAAGAGGACAGTTTTAAGTTTACTCTTAAATGTTGTGACGGTGTCTGCCTCCCGAACCCAGATTGGGAGCTGGTTCCACCTAGGAACCACAAGTAACTCTGCATTCTGGGAGCACAGTGCTCTAATGGGACAATAAGGTACTATGTGCTCTTCAAGATATGATGGTGCTTGACCATTTAGAGCTTTGTAAGTCATCAGAGTACGTTTTGGTATACCTGAAGTACTCTGATGACAGTCATCATGGACACCACCAGCTCAGGGCAGCGACTGCAGTCTGTGGTGGGCAACTTCTTTAACCACCTAACCCTGAACATCTCTAAAACCAAGGACATGGTCATAGATTTCAGGCACTCCTCCACCAACTCCATCAACCCCCCTGCTCTTCAGGTAGATGGCCAGATAATAGAGAGACGGGAAGAGTATAATTACCTTGGTCTAGTTATTGACCACAAACTGATTTATAAAAGTAACACCAACCGCATCTTCAAGAAATTTCAACAACACCTGTACTTTTTTCGGAAGCTATGACGACTGCAGGTCAACAAGACAATACTCCAGTCATTTCATAACTGTTTCATCCAATCCACCCTCACTTTCAGCATACTGGCATGGTTTGGTTCCCTGACTGAGTTGAACAAATGTCCCCTCAACAGAATCATAAAAATGAGCGGGAAGAATATTGTACAATCCCAGACCACTCTCACAACCATATTTGAGAAACAGGCCATCAGGAAATGTTATGGCCGGGGTTCTGACCCAGAACACAGAGAAACGATTTCAAACATTTTAATAATAGTCTGTACTTAGAGATATCAATAAAGACAGAGACAGGGCTGGATAGCTCCGGGACTGGACCGAAGCTCGAGGCGAGCGGGCGGAGGTGAATCCACAATGACTCACTGTAGAATCCAAGCGTGGAGATGGCAAGGACAGAGTGGCGAGGAGCTGGCTACACAGGTAGCGGCAACAGGTCTACAGCGAATCTCGATCAGCCCGATCAGTACTGCAGAGGTGAATCATTCAGCCATGCCACGCCCCTTGATCACTTCATGTACAAATCAGACAGAAACACAGGGGAAAGGGAAGAGAACAAACACACAGGATGGAAATCAACAGCCCCATAACAGGAAAAGTAAACTCATCATATCAGACCCCACCCATAACCTCAACAACCAGTACCATCTGTTACCTTAAGGGAGGAGATTCCGTTCCCTTCCCCTACGATCCAAACGAGCCATGTCCATCTTTGTGCTAGCATCCATCAGATCATTTATTCTATCTTTTTTTTTATAAGTCTATGTTTTGGTGCAGTTGTTTATAGCATGGGAGTTTACGTTCACCATCACTGGGGCTATCAAAAGTGCGTGTTCTTTCCGTGCGTCAAAAGTTCTATCTGCGACACCCCTCCCCCCCCCCACCGGTGGGCCGCTGGTGGGTGAAAATGCCAGGGCCGTTTTTTGTTTCCAGCCCGTCACTGGTTCTCACCTTGCTATACCTACACTCAACAATGCACCCAGTGAGTGCACATGCGACTCTGTCAAACTACAATGGTCAAATGATGAGGTAATGACATGTATTTAAATCTAAATAGCAAGTATCATTTATAGAAGGTTTCAGATCTTAGATACAAATTGCCTCCACAGAAGAATAGTTGGTTGACTGATTGATAGTGTTTGTTAGTTGCAGTCTCATTTCACTCATTCTATACAATATAGCCAAGTTAAAATAATTCCATTTTCATTAATGTTTGTACTTGTGATTTCCAATTACACTTCCAGCACATCACATGTTTTGTGATTCGGATGATGCAAATTACTCTATGTTTTGGAAACGAAGACAAAGTGTTCTAATTGCTGAGTGTGTAAGTAAAAGGACGTTTTTTGTTTGTTTTAATCAATTGAAATGACAGCTCTAAGTGCCTACTGTGCAATTACATTTGACAAAGAACTATACTTAGGCTGGGTAGATTTTTTTTTTCTGAGTCAGAACACTGAGCACCTTGCCAGTTTGTCGTGCTTCTTTATTCTGTTCAGTTGAAGAGAATAGGTTTTTAGACTACTGTTTGATATTCACCACTGCCCAATCTGCATCCCTTACATTGAATATGTAAGTGACCTGAAAAAGCTCCCGTCTCGTCAGTGCTCCAGCAGCAATGGCACTACTGGCAGACTGCTTGAAATTCCATCTAGTGGTTGGTCCCTCAGGATGAGCTTTATGCAGTGTACACCCACAGAGCTTCGGCTCTACTGGCTCTTTTGTCAAAGGTCTCTCTTAATCAAATAGACACCATATATCCAGTCTCTCCATCCATATGTATGGAGTAATTTGATAAACAACTTCATAGCCTTGGCAAAATCACAACATGACATTTGAAATATACACACAGCGGATGCACTCATGGAGACACACACAAAAACGCCATTTGAAAGTCAGTTTCTACCTATTTCAGGCGATTATTTAAATCACAGTAAACGTAACAAATTATACTCATAAAAGAATACAACTCTTTCCTTTGAAGACAATTGTGTTTGTAAAGTGCTGTGAAGCAAGATCAAGTCTAATTGAAATTGTATCAATGTGAATCAGCTAATTTTTCAGCCGTGGCAGTGCAATCAATGATTTATGTTGCGTAACTGATGATGTTGCAAGCCTGTGCTATTAATCACCTTTCCATTATATTAGGGTTTAATGATTATATTTATTTTTGTCTAAATGGTCAAATATTGTAAATGAATTTCTCCCAAACCCAAAAAGTAGAGCTTAATGTGATGCTTGTTGTGTGTGTGTGTGTGTGTGTGTGTGTGTGTGTGTGTGTGTGTATGAGAGAGAGTTGGTATAGCATAGCAGCAACACACATCTGTGTCACACAGTCAAATTGTGGGGACTCACATCTTTTAATCCAGTACCCACAAACAAGTAAAAACATCATATTCTAGGATTAAGAATTTGTTTTTGTTTTAGGGCTAAGGTTAGAAAGTTTAGATAACTGATCAGGGTTGGACATGCAGCCATTATGACTCCAGAAAAGAACTAAGAAATTGGTAGTAATCAGTGCACTCACAGATTAGAATATTTGTTTGTAAACCTATTCCTCTTACTGTTTAGCATCTCTGTAAAATGTTTGGATGGATGTTGCAGTCATAAATCAAGTACTGGGATCATTGTGTCCTCCCATGATTCACTGCGTCGGGCTACAGAAACATCACCCATAATTACGCCTCCATAATTAAAAGTAAAACTCAAAACCTAAAATGAAGTTTTTAAGACTTAGAGAGAAGAGAGAGTGGATGTAGGTAGAGAAGAGTCAATGCATACATTAATCAAGATCCAAAGGGTATTCCAACCTGCTATCAATCTACAAACAACTCCAGGTGGCCAGTGCACACGTTTCTGCGACTGTATTTGAAGCAACATCCTGACCATTTGCCAAAATATTCATTATGGAAGTTAGAAATCATGCATACTTTCATAACAACTCAGTTACCTCATTTAAATATACTCTACCGTCCCACCCTGCTAGGCATTTAAGCCACCTTTAAGGTTGTGTTACTATAGCTAAGTTTCCATTAGCCTTACTCCATCCTTTAGCAGTCCCTACAGTGCTACACATGCGGAGACCTCCACTTCCTGTAACCAGCTGATACACACTGTAATAATGCTAATGCAATCCAAACTGCAATGCCAACAGCAGATTAACGGGAGCTTCAGATGAGTCTGGCAAATCTTTATCCTTATCCTATGCCCTTAATCATTTGGTGTGCTGAACATTAGTTGGCTGGCTGGTGGAGCTGCTGGCTGGATGGTTAGCTGATAGCAGCTGGAACACACAGTAAACTGGGCTATTAATAAACCCTTCAAAATAAGTACTGGGCTAATTTATTTAAGTATTAATCTTGCAATTTCTGTTACAATACACATTTCAGCTTTTTCCCAACATAACATGCTCTTAACTGATCTATATATAAATTGCAGGACCGTCTGTCTGTCTGTGTGTCTGTGTGCCTGTTATGCACATATATCTCGAACCGTTAGTCTGATGAATTTCAAACTTGACAGGTGTCTTGCTACGGGCACGAGTAATTGCAATGCCAAGTTTGACGTTGTTTGGATTAGAAATGCAAAAGATATTGTTAAATACAAATCGGTAAAATAAACACACATTGGCTTTTGCCGCTCTAGCCGCTGGCCACTCCCCCTCTCGCACTGCACACTGAGTGAGCACAGCGCAGGACCAGAGACAGAGAGGTGTCTTTAGGGTCTATATTATGGATATAAGACCTGGATACAGCGTTCGAGGCAATGCCCCGTTCATTCCTAGAGAGTTGCTCAGTGCCACTATTAAGGCATTATGGTGTAAGGACACCGTTCCGTGTATCATATCTTAAAGTCACCCAGTGCCTCTCCACCCGATGGATCGTTATTTTACCCTGTATCTTCACCAGTGCTAAAACTAACACCAGCAGGCCAGAGGATACACAAGTTATACACTGACATTACAGCTTCCGTAATGTCATTCATACTATTGTACTCAATGGATAAAATTCTGATAGTGAAACGAGTCCTTTTGCGGGGGTTGTGACACTCAAAAGAAATGATCCACTGATTTACAGGTGTCATTTTTGCCATTAAATCTATGGGAAAAAGTATTTTTGTGCCAGAGGACATTACGTGAAGGCCCAGGAGTTGCAATTCCACTGGCGATACTGGGAATTTACCAAGTAAATACAGGGCTAGTATCGCCGATACCGATACCAATACCGATACCAATACCGATACTTTGTATTTGTAACGTCACGATCATTGAATCATTTTGTGATTTTGACTTTAGTTTGTTGATTATGATTATGATAAAACACAGGACAAAGATTTTAGGCAAATCTAAATGTTTTAATGTGTTTATGCAAATTGGTGGTGTTACCACAGTGGCAAATTACTTTTTTGCACACATCACATGTAGCATGTGTCCGTATCAGCTGGAGTGAATAAACTCCACACAGTGCTTCTCTTTCTTTCCGCCATCATCACAGGCTTCTCTCACTGTTCTGACTCTCCGCTCTCCGCCTCCGGGGGGGGGAGAGAGAGAGAGAGAGAGAGAGAGAGAGAGAGAGGTGCGCTGTTTGCACACTGCGCACAGACTTTGAGAAACGCTGTGCTCGCATGAACTCTGAGAGAAACTGCAACAAAAGTATCGATCTCTTCATGACAGTATCGATCCGATACCAATACTCATGTTGGTATCGATACTATCGATATTTAGATCGATACGCCCAGCCCTATTGTCCACTAAGATCAATTTGCTTTAAAGCCCGGTGCACTTCCTGGGGGACTGGTCTAAATGGGACGCACCGGACAGAGCAACTGCTCAACCGCAGCGCTGTAAGATGACATAGGATGAAGAGCGAAAAGAGTAGAGAAGTATTTTTATTTTTTAAATATGTTCATTTTAGGCCTTTATTACATAGGACAGCTGAAGACAAGGGGGAGAGGGAGTGGGAATGACATACAGCATAGGCGCAGGTTGGAATTGAACCCGCTGCAGCAAGGACTGAGCCTCTGCACATGGAGACACGCTCAACTAGGTGAGCTACCCAGACGTTGAAAAATAACACCAAGGAGGTGCCCAGACATGATTCATTATGTCGATCATAATTGTTCATTCACACACCCTGTTGAGAGCAGTTTGGGTTTGCACAAAGACACTTCAACACTCTCCAGTTGTGTCATGGAAAGTTTGTAATCCTCATACAACAAATTAAAACGTGGAACTTTTCTGACATTTTAAAGTGTTGACATTTTTGTCACTGGAAGCAGGGGCAAAATATCGGTCTGTCATAGAACACTGTACCTCTATGAATCATTCTGCTCCTCTGACTGGCATGTAATGTGCTTCTGGGATGACTCATTTATGTGTAACAGACATTCCTAATGCTAGATTAGAGAACCGTGCCTTATCTAAAAGAACTCAAATGGAATAAAAAGCCTTCAAGTTAAATCATTCTGTCCCTGCGGGATACCCATCAAACCCTGTTATTTTTTATCATATATACTGACAGACTAGGAGATTATGTATAATTATGGAGATAAGAGAAATTAAAGGGCTCTGTTCTTATTGACCTGCCTAATGCAGTGGACAGAAATCTGGGTCCCTGAAAGCCTGTTTGCGAGTGGCGTATGTGCATTATCGTGACATATTATGAGAGATGCTTTCAATCAACATATTTTTTATTTATTTATCTGGCAGCAGCTTGACTCCATGCAAATGAAATGAGCAACAGGCAAAACACATCATCTGGAACATGAAATAGAGTGCATGAAAGCTGGGATGGCAGTGATAGAAGATTTGTCATGCAATTTGATTAAAATGTTTTTTTTCTTCTCCAAATAGTCTCTGTAGTAAAACAGCATTTCTCTAATTTGACTGGCGATTCAAGGAAATATGGGCTTAAGAACAAAACTGAATGGTAAGGGCACTCTGACACTTCATTATTGGTTTAGTAATTTTCTTGATATAGTGCTAGTTTAGTGTATATCTAATTTTGTCAGCAATAATTCCAGCCCTTATATATGGAATACATTGTATTGCACAGTACATATAAGTAAAGGCACTGCATATTTGCAGGGTAAGTCATTCATTATGCATGCTTTCTTCCCAACTGTTTACCTGGCACTATGTTATCTCACAGGGAGCCCAGATAAATGGAATATGAATGATTTGTATATATTCTATACAGTATTTTACGTGTCTGCAAAACACATACACAGCCTTTTCCAGCTGACTGATGAAGGCAGTTTCTTTTCAATCAATTGTCAGTAAAAAGAAAACAATTGCCAGTAGAATCATCTCATGCTATTGTCAGGGCTGACCCAAATTTCAGTTTGTTGCCATGGTAATTAACGCCAAAAATCACTATTTGAATATTCTCTCTAGGCCCCGCAGGAAGGGAGGAAGGGCAACATAAAACAGTAAACATTCACTTTGCATTTAGGAATAGCCTCAGTTGATGTGGTTGCTAAAAATGCTGCAGGGGTGCAAGCAAACAGGGCATGTCTAAGTTTTCAATCACCCCTTATTTTTTTGAACCTCTAAAATCTCTATTAACAGTCCCCTTTTACTACCATCTGTCATATCAAAATGAAACAATGCTATGAGTTGATGAAAATCCAGAAACACTCTGAGAGTTGCCAATTTTCATTGTACATACACTAAGAGCTTCAAGACCCAATTTAATCATTGAGACGTGCACTAGTCAAATTGTCATGGATGTGGTCTGGTGTACTCTCAGAATTCAAATTATGTTATTATGCCTCCTAAAATCTGAAGAATTCTGGGCTGTTCCTGTACCAAATCAGAAACGGACGTTCATAACAAAGAGCATGTCTTGCTAAGTTGTAATGCTATTTAAACTGAGATAAAGTACTCCATTTGGATGAGATAGTGAATAAAAGATGACGGGAACACAGATTTTAAAGTCTTAAGAGAAACCTGGAGACACCTGTCTTAATGAGAAACACTAGCAGCAACTGGATCAGAAGACAAAGAGTTATTAAACAAAAGCAGTATGTGCACTTTTGGATGGTTTGGTTGAAACAGACGTGTTCCAAATTGGCCTGATTAGTTGTTACAATTAAATTATAATACAAATGGCTTAACACTTTGTAATGTGATATATGACAGTTTTTTGGGATTTCCGACTAAAAGCTACAGGAAGAGATACTGTATACTGCAACAGTAAAAGTTGCAGACTTCACTTTGTAACCCAACTACAGTCAGATCTCCAACAGCACTCAACTCGTTCTTGTGTTCAAAGAGAACTACATCTGTGGGTAAATCTTCTCTTAAGATTGTGACTGTATGAGCAAATGTAAGAAGCCATTTCAGTTTAAAATAAATATATAAATATAAAGTTTAATTGTGTTTGAATTGGATTTTGAAAAAGAAACATTAATAAAGAATGAGTGCTTGTTGGTTGTGTACCAGTCCTTGTGTCACACATTATGTAGCTTGTCTTATTAGGAAATCATCTTAGATATAACTAACAAACTCTTTTTATGTTTATCTCAGCAGCAACAGATCCACCATTCCATCCATTCTCATGAATGGATTTGTATGATATCCTACAAAATTGCGGGTCACGTGACAACCGTTCACACGACAGTTAAGTTTAGCTGTTAAATGTAGCCAACAAAAGGTTGTTGATAGCCATGAGCACTGTGAAGTGACGGCCCTTTCAGCGGCCATTACAGTTAAGTTTAGCCAACAAAAAGTGACTGTCGTGCCGCTACGACAGTTACGTTTAGGCATTAAAATGACTAAACGTAGATTAGAAAAAGATCATGGTTTGGATTAAAACACTGCTTTCCTTAAAGGTCCCATGGCATGGTGCTCTTTGGATGCTTTGATACAGACCTTAGTGGTCCCCTAATACTGTATCTGAAGTCTCTTTCCCGGAATTCAGCCTTGGTGCAGAATTACAGCCACTAGAGCCAGTCCCACAATGAGCTTTCCTTAGTATGTGCCATTTCTGTGTGTCTGTAGCTATTGAGGAGGAGAGAGGGGGGGCAAGGTGAAGGGTGGGGGTGTGGCCTTGACCAACTGCCACTTTACTTGTTTGAAAGCCATGATGTCTCTCTCTCATTTTCTCAAAGGCAGAGCAGGATACCCAGGGCTCGGTTTACACCTATCAACCATTTCTAGCCACTGGGGGACCATGGGCAGGCTGGCGGAATGCATATTAATGTTAAAAAACCTCATAAAGTGAAATTTTCATGACAAGAGGCCTTTAAGTAGTACTCCCAGGACAGAAACACGCATTTCCTGGTTGAAAGTCTTGTCTTTTCCCCGGGAGACGAACTCCACCCCCTAGCTTTATAACCCACCTATCCACCCCAACATACACCCTAAATTCCTACGTGGATCAGAGTGGTCTTAGACACCAGCAGTCAATGTGATGCATACAACAATACATACGTGGATTACATGTGAAATACAGTGCATTACCTATCGTAGCTATATGAAAGAATGGTTCATGAGAACAGCCTGGTCCTTGTCACTCATCTCCTTGGATAGATGAAAGAGCACAGAATGGCTTAAAAGGGTTTAATCTAATTCTTTAAGTGACAGTCTAGAGTCTGTCACTTAAAGACCATTAGTTTGAATTCAGAGGGGGATGGCTGTCCTGCCTCTACCTCTTCATTTATAACTTTTAAGTGATGTTAGAAGCTGTCCGTGTGCAATGCAGAATAATTGCTAAGACCTGTCCTTGTTCAAAGGTTCACAGGAAATCATACAGCTATTGCTTCTTTAGGTTTTTTTCCTTCAACTGAAATGCATTGCTGTGACTGCAAGGTTTTGTGCTGGCCACTACCTGACCCAGATATGCCACGAGACATTCCTTCACAAGTTCATGGATTTTAACACAATGAGACAACTTGTCCACATAATGATAGTTACGTTATTGTTAACTCCAGATTCTATGAGTATAGGCATAGCCCCCTAAGAGCTGTTGCTATTGGGTTCATCCCTTCACGCATGCGCAGTCGTGAAGATTTCTTTCGCACCCTTTCCCTCAGCAAGGGCCTCTATTATGTCCGCAGATACTGTATATTACAGGTGCAGAACCCAACAACAGCATTTTCCTTCAGCCAATGTTAGTGAAGCAGGTGGCCCGCATCTTCGGGGGCTATGCCTATACTCGTAGAATCTGGATTTACAATAATGTAACTATCGTTCTGTTTCGTATAGGCTTTGCCCCCTAAGAGCTGTTGCTATCAATGCCACCTGCGACACAGGGTCCACAAGCAGAACATAGACTAATTCCTCTTCTTATTTGCAAGTCAATGTATCAAATAATATTTTATTCTGATAAAAACTTGTCATGATTATGAATTGGCCTAATACTGATTGTAAGGTCCATATCATGATTGTGAGAGTGCTTTAATAATGATAAAATTAATATCATGATTAATAACTGCAGAACACCCGTATTCCTCACAGCCACCCAGTGCAGGAGGGATGGAGACAGCAGAAAAAAACACATACATCCAACAGCCCATCATTTGCCGTTGAGTGAGGATAGGACCGAGTGGGTCATGGAGGACTTGGACAAATCATGCATGGGGATGCCCAGGAAGCCGCTGCGCAGATGTTGGCTATCGTCATGCCCCTAAATGTGGGGGAGAGGAGAAAGTGGCCATCTCCCTCCCACCACCTGTGATTTGCACATGCCTCCCCAGCCGGTGAAGGATGCATCTGTGTACATTGTTACGTGTAACGCCACTCCCCCCAGGGGAACCCTGGATGACAGGGTCCGGGAGTTTCCCCAATACGCCAGGTCTGACTGTAGAGAAGGAGGAATGGTCAGCATCAGCCACTTGTGGCGTATCGGGTCGAGGTGCAGTCGACAGAACCATCTCTGAATCTTTCTGTAGGAGACCCAGGGGAACCACCACGTGACTAGCAGACATCATGCCCAGGAGACACATCACAGACAGCGCCGACACTGTTGCGTGTGGCGTGATGCGTGACAGCAGAGAGCTCAGTGTGTCCAGCCTTAGCACTAACAGTTTGGCTCTCATGATGGTTGAGTCTATGTCCACGCCCAGATAAACTATTGTCTGTGTGGGGACCAGTGAGCTCTTTTGCCAGTTTATGGCGAAGCCCATTGTCTGCAAGTGCTGCACGACTTCCATGGTGTGAATCGCAGCCTTCTCCTGGGAGGGAGCCATAATGCTTAAATCGTCCAGATAAAAAAGGACTCTGATGCCTTTTCTGTGTAACGGCTGAAGCGGGGTCTCCATGCATTTGGAGAATGTGCGAGGGGCTAGAGAGTAGCTGAATGGCAGCCGGTTGTACTGGAAATGAGCATTGACATATATATAATGGACCAATAGACCCCGTTGCTCTGGACGGAGACCAGTGAAGGCTATTAGAAGCACTTTTCCGGTGATATCTTGCTTTATTGCGCAGCCTCCAACTGACAGAGACAACGTAAATGTGACGTGAGCAACGTGTCTGAAAGTTGTAAGTCTTCTGGTAGCTGTGACAAGTAGGGTTGGGTACCGAAACTCGGTGCCAATAGGGAACCGGTGCCGACGTAAACAGTAGTAACGAGACCGAATAAGAACGAAAGTTTCGGTGCCTCATTTCGGTGCTCGACTTTACACTACACCTGACAGCATGTAACGTTAGCCTGCCTTTAGCTAGCAGCTGGATTAATCACGGTTAAAATGCTGACAGCTAACGTTAAACAGTGTAAAGTGTGACTGTATTTCACTGTGGAGGACTTCAACAGCGGGATGTAACAGTCTGCTCTGCAGTGCAGCAGCTGCCGTTGTCACAATTCATAGATATACAGTATGTTTATATGGTCGGAATTAAACAACACAGACGATAACGAAACTATTACCAACCCTAGTGACAAGAGAAATTTCAATCATTTCCAATCTTACAGAGACAGAGAGCGTATGTATATGTAAGGAGATAACATAGGCACAGGCTAATTATTGCTAACTAACATGCTAGTTAACATTAGTAATTAAACCTAAACAGCTAATGTAAGTCGAAACTGCCTGCGAGCTTCTCCTGTACTATACGGTAATTCCTCTACTGTGCGACAGTAAGTCACTTGGTTATGACACAATCGTTAGCTTATTTTTACAAAAACGTCTGCTACGGAGCCATAACGTGAGGTACAAGGTAATGGAGCCTTTTATACATTGTCGTGTTTCTTTAGAAATAAACAATGGACAAATAGAGTCTTTAAACGCTTCAGATGTAAAGTTATTCGCAGTCAAGTGACGTAAAAAAAAATGGCGGTCAGTGTAATGCTAACAAGAGGTGATTGCTTTCTGAAGCGAAGCTTACCCCTTTGGAAATGAGCCCCTTGAAAAGAGAAGCTCAGGGATTTCCTTTGTTTGGGGATAACTGAGATGTGAAAATACGCATCTCACAGATGCACGGAAATGAACCACTCGTGGTGACGCACACATTCCAATATGTGTCTGATTGTCAGCATGTGGAAGGGGCACTCCATGATGAACCAGCTGAATTGAGAAAGGTCGAGAATGGGTTGCATTCCACCCGTCTTTTTTCGGTGTGAAAAAGTAGCGGGAGTAGAAGCCGCCGTTCTCCCCTGGAGGGACTGGGGAAATTACATGCTTTGCCAGCAGCTCCTCTGGCTCTGATGTCAGAGCAGCTATCTCCGCCTGAGATAACATAGTTGTCTCCAGTACGCCGGCAAAGCGAGGTGGGGGGGTGGGGTGGAAAACTGGAGCGTTTAGCCCTTTGTGATCAACTTTGACATCCATGAGTGCATGTGTGTAAAGCTTTTTCAGGCCACGCTGCGCTCTGAGAGCGGGTGTGCGCATGTCTGTGTGCTGCTTGTTGACATAGCCAGCAGGGAGCGTTGAGGCCATTCTGCCGCTGCGCGAAATGTGTGATCGTGTCGAGTCAGGGCTCTCCCCATCCCGCTGGTACAGCCGGGGGGAGAAGGGTGTCTGCGCGGTATCGCTCATTCTGAGTGGACGCTCGCTCCTGCTGTCATAGTGAGAGAGTGTGAGGGAACGACTGTCTTGTTGTCAGCGCGATGTTCAATGGGAACAAACGCTGCTTGGTTAAGGGGATACTGCTCTTTAGATGGAAGGGAGTGGCCCTTAAAAGGGCGGTTGTTTTTCCAGCTCTCAACCGGGATGAGACAAACGTTCCCTGTGTCACTGCCACTGTCGCCTCTGCTTGTGGGGTGGCTCGGGGGGTGGGTTGGACTAGGTGGGGGCCGCCCGCATGGTCTTCCATGCCCGTGGAGCCTGCCGGGAAGATGGGGCAGGCTGCTGCTGCGGGGGAGGAGTGTGGGGCAGAGGAGTGGAAGCCGAGGCTTGGGATGATGCAGCCGCAGTAGAGGCTGCGGGGCATCTCCTCTTGGGGTGGGTGTCGTGATGTCGGCGTTGTGGCAGCGGCGCCGCTCTCCACGAACTTAGCCTCCGTAACCTCTTGGCGCGAGTAAGTGAGACGTAGCTGTCTGAAGGCGGGGCCCAAATAGCCCATCAGGGGGCTATGGGGCCATCCAGCAGCTCATGTCTGACCTCAGTGGGTAGCTGAGACATATGCAGCCAGATGTTACACTGGGCCACGCCATAATCCTGGACAGCACCACCGTGGAAGCCGTCATGAGGGTCAGAACGGCGGTCATGGCCTTGCCAATCTCCGTAGCTAGCTCCGGGGGAAGTGCCCCCGGCGTGGTGGCCATGGCGGAGACGGCAGACGCCATAGAGCGATGTTGTTCTGTGCTGCGAGGGTGCGGAGCGTCTCCTCTTGGGGTGGTTGTCGTGATGCTGGAGTTGGAACCAGGAACTTAGCCTCCGTAACCTCTCCGCTTCCTTGGCTGCTTGGCGCGAGTAACTGAGACGTGGCTGTCTGTAAGCGGGGCCCAAATAGCCCATCAGGGGGCTATGGGGCCGTCCAGCAGCTCACGTCTGACCTCAGTGGGTAGCTGAGACAAATGCAGCCAGATGTTACACAGGGCCACGGTTTGCCACGCCATAATCCTGGACAGCGCCACCGTGAAAGCCGTCATGAGGGTCAGAACGGCGGTCATGGCCTTGCTAATCTCTGTAGCTAGCTCCGGGGAAGTGCCCCCGGCGTGGTGGCCATGGCGGAGATGGCAGACGCCAACAGAGCGATGTTGTTCTGTGCTGCGAGGCCCTGGGCTGCACACTGGTGCGAGCGGTCAGTGACCTGAGCACAGACTTGGTCCCGGGGGGACGGAGGCGTGGGCTTCTGGTGGCTGAAGAAGGTGGCCTTCGGGAGCAGAATGGATGCCAAGCTCTGTTCCAGAGGCGGAGGGAAGCTTGACTCTGTGTCGCCGTGAACCCTGGTAAAAGGCGCATAGCGGGAAACCAGAGCCTTTAGCTTCCCAGGGGAGCGAACGCCTCTTCCACAAACGGCCGAAGCTCTGAAAAGCACGGCCATAGTGGAGCTTGCTTAGACAGCAGTTCGCTTGGACGGCAGCTCCTGAACGTACAGATCCACACTCAAGAGGCTGCGGGCAGGTGCTGGTAGCTCAGCCGGCATCGCTATGCCTCTCAGGTCCGGCAGGTCCAAGAAGAGGGCCTTAGTGGTGGAGAGGGGAGCCGCTTATGGCAGAGGGGAAGACCGCCGAGGCAATGCCCCTGACCGCTCCGGAGAGGGGGAGAACCGTAGTGGCAGGATGTCAAGTGGTGAGGAAAACTTCCTTTTAGGGAGAAACCTCGGACAGATCCAGGCTCTTAGTAGGCGGTGTCTGACGGTGCGGGTTGGGGGTATGATAAATAGTGGCAATTATAGTCACAATAAAGATATTGGAACTATGACTAGAGTTGTAGTAGTTCATGGCATAGCAGGGCGTAGCAGGGCACTGCAGGGTAGAGCAGGGCACTGCAGGGTGTAGCAGGGCACTGCAGGGCATAAAAGATGTGCAATATTTGATTTTGTTTTATTTTAAGAGATCCTTTTGTAAATTTTTTAATTGTGTAGTATGATTCAAAAAGGCATATCTAAACTTAGAAATCCACTCTCTCAAATTCATCCCCCTGAAGTCTCAGGGGAAAAAACGTTTAACTTTAGTTATTTAGTTTATTTATTTATTTCTGCCATTGTAAATTGTCAACTTTATTGTCAGCTTCAACTGCAGCATCGAGCTAGCTAGTATGCATGAACAAAGGCATAAATCAGAAGACTCTGCCAATCAAGGTTGGCTTTTTGAACAGCAAACTTATTTTACTTTTACTTTTCACACAGAAACACCAACAGCCACAACCTAAATGTAAAAACACCACATGGCAACTCTTTAGAAAATCTAAAACACAAAAGGCACACAGTAGTCCTGATCCAAGAAAGCTGATTTCCACCCTTGACTGGATTGACTGTCAGTTATCTGTGGGCTGGGATGAATACAAGTCTAAACAGAATGGCCAATCAAAGGTGATTTGTATCAGCTGCAACCAGGGTTGAGAGGACAGATCAGGTGTCTGATAGCTGCCACCAGTTTTGTGTTCCTCTCTGTTCCACACAAATAAGCCCACCCTCCCTGAAACCCCTTTTATAGAAAAGCTGGAATGGGGGTGAAAAGGAATGAGGTCAAGGGGGGGTTAGAACGAGTGAGGGATTGTAGAGAGACATAAACCCAAGACGCAGACGGCTTTTTATCCAATCCGTGCCCAAGGCATAGTCCCCTTTCACCCAACAACCTCCTTCTGTAAAGCTTCCATCCCTCCCACCTTTACCCACCCTATTTGTTGTCCTTAACCCCTCCTTTCTCTGGGGAATCCATTCAGCTCAGCAGCAGCATGAATACGCTGCATGTGCTGTGGTGGCCACTCAAAGTACGTCATTTACATGTGTAGGGAGCACCCATCCACAAGATGCAGCCATTAGGGCCCTGTGAAAAAGAAAACGTAAGAGCTGTCCGATATTTCATGCCTCATTGGAGCCTTGCAGTGACTGAAAGGAGTTATTTCAAACTCTGTAATGCTGAAAAGAGATCCTTGAGCATCTCTTTATATGAATAATCTGTGTGTTTAGGGTAGTCACTGATAAAAGGAGGATGTGTTTGAATGCCTGCCTAATAAAGCAGTTGGATGGTGTAATAAAAGGATGGTTGAGGAACCACATACGCATACATTGAAGAGGAGACAGCAGGTCTCATATTTCAGACACTGCAATGTATTGTTACTAAATTCACTTCTGAGACTTTTATGCAAGAAATCAACTATATAAAGCTCAAATATGGGCCGTTTTATGAAGATTGATGGCTAATGGAGGTCCACACAGTAGCTATAGATCATGACTACCTAGCTAGCTACAGTTTCGGTATAACTATAATATATTTACAGTTTGAATTTCGTCACGCCACTTATATAACAGCTACCCTAAGGCCTTACAAAGCTTAGCTAAGCTTTTGTCCGATTTCAAATTAATGCATTTTTGTGAATTTCAGAGGTCTACGAGGAGGCTAGCTAGCTCTCATTGATAGAGCTCCATCCAGCCGCGGGCTCTATCAATGAGACTCATGAACAAGAGGCGTTTATTTCCCCGATCGTTTGTTTAAATAACTCATTATAAGATTAACTGGAACCTGTGGTAAGAGACTGCGGGCGTAACAAGCTCACTGACCGCGCTCTCACTCACACACACCGGTCATTTAGCAGGAAGAGGGGAGCTGCAGGCCCTGGAGCTCTGTCAGGGCAGCGGCGTTTGGTAGGCCAGTAACCCAGAAACGGTGACTTTGTGCGGGTATCGAGGACTGCCGGCTGCTAATTTGCAATTAGCCATCAATTTTCGTAAAACGGCCCACATAGTTGATTTCTCGCATAAAAAAAGACTCAGAAGTGAATTTAGTGGTAAAATAGCAGTTGAACAATGTATACAATTTCTGAGATCTGCGCGACATATTCAGAAGACTACCTGATCTCAGATCAGTGGTGTAGCCTATGTAAATGTTGGGGCGTGACAAAGATAGACTAGAGCCAAATAAGGAGGAGCTAGTTAGTTGAGATTTGCCTGTTTTCAGAGGCAGTTTCAAATTGTGAGATTTGCAGAGGAAAGAGGTGCCAATGGGATTTTGAGGTTCTATGTATGTCCTATTTACCCACCAAACTGTCGTTTTTCAACTATGACAAGGTAAAATCGGTTTTGCATTCTATCACCCCATTAAGATAACATTGCCTCATATGTGTGATGTGGTTCTGTTTGTGGATACATTTAGCATTTGAGAGTAATTTGATTATTTAGTACACATAGACATATTTATACACAAGGTTGTAAATGGGCCAGAACACAGTGGATCGCAGCTCTAGCAGTGAAAGTCAAGACGGAATGACACTCTTCTTACATTTTCAAATCAAATCAAGAGCAGGGTTGATTTATTTATTTTAAAAGCTGGATTACACTGCAAAGTGTGAATACATTGATACATATATTTATTTCTTCATAAACATACCCCAAATCTAGCTTATAGAGCCAAACTGAAGACATGGTGGTGGTTTTTCCTCACTCTTCTGTATGCAGTATTTACTGTACAGTGACTGCCCTGTACTGTTTCTTATGTTGCCTTTAGAATTTCATTCTTATTTACAATTCTCTCTTTTACTGGATATACTGAGTGCTCACCCAGGATTGATACCATTGCAAATTATGTTTTATTTCCATATACCGTACATCTTGCCATTGTCTGGTCTTATATTTCCATTTGCTGCTATGGCAACATTGCTGAACTGAATTAATAACATCAAACAATCCCCAACTGGCACCAAAGTCCCTTAAGAGTTCTGCACTTAAGTGGAACCTTAGAAATTAACTTTATGTTTCTATATCTGCCGCTGTGAATACTACGGTCATCCATACTCTTAAGTGAAGGTTGATGTGAAAACCAACAGCATAACATTAGTTAATTTTATTTTCAGTGCTGCTGCCTGATCAGCCAACAAACAAACGACAAACAGCAGGGGTTCTTGCATGTGAGTGCAGGCTGCTCTCGTACATATAGCTACGAAAGGTAATGCACTGAAATCCATATGTATTTTATGTATTAATTACCACAAACAGGAGGTCGGAGTGGATGGTTTGGTAATAAAACAAAGAACACAGGGCTTTTAAGCGGGGGAGGAGAGTGTCGCGTCCCGGAAGAGGTGAAGGGGTAACACAAGACTTTCACCCAGGAAATGGGTGTTCATGTCACAGGAATACTGCATAAGGGGACCGTTTTTCTAATCCTCGTTTTGGTGCCTAAACTTAACTGCCATCGCCACATGACAGTCAACCTTTGTCAGTTAAACTTTCACGTCCGTCCCTTCACGGTGTTCTGTACCCGTTTCCCTGTAACCGGCTAACAACAATCTTTTCTCGCCAGCTTAACTGTCATGTGGACAGTCAGCTGAACTTCTTCACATGATCGGCTGCCAGGCTTCTGTAAATTGCTGAAAGTTACTTTTCAATCTTGGTTTAGGTGTTTTAATACTATACTATAACAAATACTTTTTGTTAACATTCAGAGGAATTCTACACCCAACGATGAAACATTGCATTGTTTTTGTCAACATTAATAAGATATGGCTATATAAATATACATATGACTATACATGTTTATCTTTTACGGTTTTTAGGTGGTAATTTGGAAAGAAAGAAAGCAGCAGGTTTTGGGCTTGCTGGAGTGTGATAAACATTTTCACAGTGTTTTTTTATGTTATTTTTTAGCACGTGAGTTCCTGTTTTTCTACAATTATAAATCCTTAGACTTTGCTTGGCATTTTTTGTAGGCAGGCAGTATAACGTATTGTTTTACATGTTCCACTCTAGATGTC
Source organism: Perca flavescens (assembly GCF_004354835.1). Taxonomy (NCBI): domain Eukaryota; kingdom Metazoa; phylum Chordata; class Actinopteri; order Perciformes; family Percidae; genus Perca; species Perca flavescens. The sequence continues at coordinate 11,866,761 of NC_041331.1, forward strand.
TCAGGGATTGAAATACATCTGTCAGTCATGGCCGTAGAGTTACACTTGATGCTCAGCATGTCTTAGTGCTTTGATGGATAAAAACAAAATCATGCATCAGCTTTTTTCAAGCAACTTTGGAATCTCTCCACTGCACTCCTGAAGCTTTATCAACTCCCACACACACTGTGTCACTTTAATTTTTCCACCTGCTTTCAGTCCCTTTTACTTTGTGCATACTGCACTGTACCTTCGGGGCCAGTTTACATCAAACATTCACAGCTAGATGATTTTAAAGTGGCAACCGCTTGCAAATAAATGCTACTACATTTGGGTCTTGAACTTGGAATTAGTTCATTTAGGTTGAATGTGCGGCATTTTATTGTGTCTCTAACAACCACACAAAAGAGGAGAGATATTTTGAACTTGCATATTTTATGTAATATTTATCTGTAAATAACAAATAATCATGGCAGTGACGGTGTGTTGCTTTCTGCAGCTGCTATTTGTATTGTTGCTGAAATGTCACAAAAGCAAAAAGCCATGGAGGTCAAGGATTTTAAGATGTAAATACACAGATACACAAAGATGCTGCAAAGTGAAAACTGGAGATGGTGCACCTTTCATTAATTTCCACTAGAATAGTTGTCTATAGTGTCAAATCATAACAGAAGTTATCTCAGGACACTTTATAGATAGAGTAGTTCTAGACCACACTCTATAATTTACAAAGACCCAACAATTCCCCCCAAGAGCATGCATTTGGTGCAACACTTGCGAGGAAAAACTTCCTTTAAACAGGCACAAACCTCAGACAGAACCAGGCTCTTGGTGGGCAGCCATCTGCCGCTGCCGTTTGGGATACAGAGACAGTGATACAGATATACAGAAATTAGATTCATAATAATTATAGCAGTTGGTATGATGAACAGTGCTAATTATAGTAACAATAAGGATAATAGAACTATAACTCAAAATAATAGTTGTAGGCTAGCAGTGCAGGGCGTAGCAGGGCATCGAGCAGGACCATGGCAGCAGCTGCAACCAAAATCCAGGTGCCACCACAATCCAAGGAAATATGCGAAGCGAGAAAGCATAAGGACTCTGGTTAAGATGCTCCCCAGAACTAAGTTCGTAACAAGCATTAATGGGACATGAATGAATTAAATCGTTGTTAAAGAAAAGTATCCACCCACATAAGTGTATCCCTCCTGCCCCTCAGGGTCACTTTGTCTTACTCTGTTTTGGTTGACCTTCTGCTTCCATTCCTATCCCTGTCCTCCATTTTCTTCCTCTATAATATCTTTCAGCTCATCATTCACCTCCACAGATCTTCATCTCAACTGCTGCAGCAGCATCCTGGTAAAATGATCATGATAAAAATAGCAACAAATTACATTTGAGAGCTTTTTTTCTTCAATTCACTCCCAAAGACAGTGAAAGGGGACTGTAAGGAGAAGATTTGAGTAAAAGTGGAATTTTTCTAACTATGGCAAATGTGTCGATCATTCTCTATTGTGCTCTGGCTTTTGTTTTGTTATATCCCTTCTGCCAAAAGTCAATGTAAGCACACATTAGCTGCAGGAAAACGTTTGAGTTGTGTAGTCAAATCATCAGACTGAAAGAGTGGACAGAGTTAAAAAATAAGAATCTCAAAACATTTCCCTAAGGTTATTCACTCATTTATTTTCTTGTAACATTTATTGTGAAAATTGATTACATCAAAAATTTTAATTTTAGTCTCAGATTTATATTAGTAAAATAAAATTTAAATTATCAGTTTAAAAATGAAGAGAAAATGTTTATGGTATACGAGTCCTGATTTAGGCAAGTTATATAAATACATAGTGAATGAAGTAAACGTTTTTCTAAGTCAAGCTATTTCTGTGTGTATATGTGTATGAACGTGTACATATAGAAGATGAAAAAAGTCATAGTGCACAGTGGATATAGAGCTGTGCGTTTTAGTCATCTGACAAAAAATGTCCCTACTTAATTAGTGCAGCTTTAGGTTAGATCAGTGACATCAATTTCAATGTAACTTTAAGAAATGTGCAAGAAATAGAACTGTGTTGATTGACCAAAAGGTAGAGCACAATAGTTTTTTTTAAATTTTATTTTCTTTTTTGTATTTTACCTTTACTGGACAGTTTGACAGTGAGGTAGACAAAAACAGGGAAAGAGGGGTCTGTGTGTCAAAATAGCCCAAAACCTCAAAATTGTAAAATTATGTCTTTGACTGTAGTGTGTCGTGTGTGATGCAGAATACAATATGGAAGTCAAAGATAAATACCAACACCTTTTCATACTTGAATTTGTATTTTTTAAGTATTTTTTAAAGTCACATCTATCGTGACTTGAAGTTGAGTATGTATGCACATTTAGCACAGTAACACTTAAGCTAAATGACTAGTGTTGTCAAACGATTACAATATTTAATCGTAATTAATCGCATTAATGTAATAGTTAACTCACAATTAATCGCAATTAATCGCATATTTTTATATATTCCAAATGTCCCTCGATTTCTTTTTGTCCCATTATTTTTTCTCATTTTAATGCTCTTATCAACATGGAAAAGTGGATCGGCTTGCTTTGTGCTTTTGTCGCCTGGCTTTGACGAGGGGCCGCAGAATTGGCATCAGCTGTGTGCTCGGCCATCAAGTGGTATTTCAGACTGTACGTGCTGCGATGATAGCTCAGTTCACGACGACAAAACACACAGATCGCTTTGCTCTTGTCAATGGAACCATTTGGTAACTTTTTAAAAGTAAACATTCCATTCAGAATTTTATTAGCATCCATTTTAGCGTCTCACGCTCGCCATCCACTCAAAACGTAACGTTAGCCTACTACTCTTTGGCCGGCTTGCAAGCCCAAACAAGTGTGTGCGGCGTGCCTGTTTTTTTGTTTCCGGTCTAGCTTGATCCTGTATGATGTTGTAGTTTTTCTAATGTGACTAGTTGTTGCAACAGCATGTGAAAAAAACTCCAAAATTTTCTAGGCCAAAAAGAACGTTAATCTCGCGATAAAAAAATGTACGCCGTTAAAATGGGCTTGCGTTAACGCCGTTAATAACGTGTTTAACTGACAGCACTATAAATGATTCATCTTTATTTTCTAAACAGACAGTTGAACATAAACCACATTCTCCTGCTATTTTGTGTGAGCTGTGACCTTAAGTTTCTGGCTTGTAGCCCTGTGAGTGAGAGGAGTGTGTGGGAGCTGTTTCCACCGCGGTGGGAGGAAATACTTAAATTTGGTGCCAACTCCTCACAGATGCCCTCTCTCCTTCCTTCTCTTCATCATGACTAGCATCTCAGGCTTCTCTGAAAGCTGTACTGTCAGGGGTCATTGGAGGCTTCAGGGCATCTCCGCTGTAGGAATTCAGAGAGCCTTGAAAAAGCAGCTGGCCAAATAAATCCAACAAACCTATATTATTATTGATATTGATCTTCACTTGAGAAGGTCTTCTGTCTCCATTTCTGGCTTTCAGTGATAAGGAAAGTGATATTTAAAAAATGTCTTGTGTAGAATAGTGCTGTGGTCACCTGCTTTAACATGAGATTATGACAGCTGCTTCTACACAGTATGTTACGGTTTACATGTCAATTCTATCACTCAGTAAATTGCCTTTTCCTGGGTCACGAGATTGTAATGAAATGAGATTGGTGAGAATAGATGAGCAGAAATGTCCATACAATTATGTAAATGGTGCTGAAAGAGGCTCCCCTAGATCCTGAAATGGATAAGCCAACACATCCTCATACGTGAATGTAATTTCCAAATTTCCAAAGACTCCCAAAACAACACATACAACTGTTATATTTACTGCCGCATGGTGGCGATTTAAGAACATTTCTCAAACTATTTGTAGTAGGACACAAACTCACCACAACGTCCATTTACATTTTCACAATGAGATATATCAGGGAATGTCCCAGCAGATACCAGTTACCAAACAGTAACATAAAAAACAAGCAGTGCATAATTATACAGTTTAGATTGCTTATAGTGATTGCTTCCTTGACCATGACCAGCATATAATGGAATTAATAGCAGAATTTATATAACTTCTAAATCTTTTTTGGTGAGATACAGATAACTTAATAGCTGACTTCAACTCCCTGAATAACCATAGCAGAAACCATTTGAAATATATTTTCCCAACTCACACGGAACCCCAGAGTCCTTCTCAGGAGATGTCACTTCAGTGCTTAAAGTTGGATTTTGACATTGTTGTTGAAGGAAATGGCGGCTGAGCTACGTTTATTGTATCTGCTTGTCAATCAAATACTGTTACAAGGGGTTAATTGGATGAGACAGCTTCTTTTAGGGAAGTGTATTCAGCACGAGCTAAGAAGATGCTTTGAAGAATGTGACCTTGTCAGCAGCAGCAGCAGAAAATGAGGAATGATGGATTGCTGTGACATGCGAGGCCCTCAGGATCGTCGAAGCTCAAGTCAAGTCGCTGCTTATTCAGAAATGGTGTGCATGCCCTTGTTTTGCACACAGCCCAATGTGCGTCGTGGATGTTATTTGTCTTGAATGTGTACGTGTGTGTGTGTGTGTGTGTGTGTGTGTGTGTGTGTGTGTGTGTGTGTGTGTGTGTGTGCCTTTGTGGTTCTGTATAAGCGTCTAGCCTGCAGAGGAGGCTGATCTGATCCTCGAGAATATCCTCTGTGACAGCACATCACCACTAGCCTCTCTCTCTTCTGACATCCCCCTCTCATTACTGCACTGCAACTCTTTGACTGTTCATTTATTGTGTTTTGTCTTAGTCCATGTCTTGAAAAGGGATGATGTAACAACCCATGAGCTTTGCAAATTTGGAATCTTACCAAAGGTAGAGATGGAGAAATTTGGTGCATGGACTGAAAGGAGTGGAAAAACAACCAGATTAATAGGTTGTTATGCATTTGTATTTGATTCTTTTATAACTCTGATTGGGTATTACTTTCATCCTATGATGAAATTATTGCCTGGAGGTGGCAATGTTTTCAGGATGCTAATTTTCAGAGAAGTACAGGCTGAGTTGTCAATAATAATTGAGCTGCAGTGCATAAAATGCTCTTTTAATGTGTTCTGTGCAACTGTGTAAACTAAGCAAAAGCCTCCCAAATGAAAATGAAGCAAATGATTACTGACTTGAAATCATGGCATCTTCACTGGCAACATTTTGTCTTCTTGTACCGCACAGACGTTGTAGGGGCATGGTTGGGGTCAGTGGGTGTTGCATGTTCACATCTATGATTTAAACTATCAAAGCACTGTGGTTAATATTGGGGAAAAGATTGTTGTTTTAGTTAAACAATATACAAGTAAAAAAGGGTCTGTCGTGTGTCAGTGTTTACTTTTTCAAAAGTGTAGGCCAGACAACAATTTAACCATGAAGATGTAAATTGTGCTTTATTTGCTGATATCGGGTGATGACTCAGAAATGATGTTGGGAGACCTCAAAGATGACGACCAGACCAATTACCCTACATACAAGATATGAAATACACTTGAAACATGTAGGCTGAAATATATTGTAGGGAAAGCATGGGAAAGATAAGTTTCGTTGGAACATTTTGCATTTTACGTTTTTTTTTTAAATAATTTAATCTATAAATGTAAAAAATAGAATAGTGTAATAGTTTCCCTCCAAAGTGATCTTCAATGTTCAAATTGCGTATTTTGTCCTATCAACAGTCCATAACTCAAACATATTTTCGATTTGCAATTTATATAAAATTATCAAACACTCACATGCTGGAGCCAGACATGTTTCATTAATACTTAACAAATGTTATCATCAAAATTGTGGTTGATTAATAGTTGATTTGTGCTATTTTACCCCATTAACATTCCCTGATGGGTATGTTTATGAAACATATATATTTTCAGCGGAGGGAATTACGTATAGGCTATTTGTCAGCTTCTTGAGCCGTGTGTTGCCAATGCCACACATTGGTTTGAATTATGTTTTTTATATTTTTTATTTTCTCTCACGATCGCTTACTACTGCCAGGATTGCAACTGATAATATAATAGGCTAAAGCAACGACAGTTTATGGAAAGCAAAAGTGTAATTATGGTCAGATCTTGTGGCTGACTCATGGGGAAGTGATATTGATAAGCGTCGTGATTTACGCAAACAGCGTCGGCTTTTTTGCCAGCTTTCCTTCCTGCGTTTTGCCTGTAAAACCGTGTCTGTGTTCTTTATATTTATGTAGAATTATAGTTTGCTCTTGTTATGTAAAATATGTGGCGATTGGTCATGCTGTGCAAACACTGCCTCCTTTATGTGAACGCACGGGTCGCTGGATTGGGAAACCCTTGACGATGTTGATTGAACTAGTTGTTAACCACCGTCGTGACACAGGTTATGTGGAAGAGCAATTGTTAGGTTAGGTGAAGCCGGGTAACTGAAATAAATCCACCATTGTTGAGATCAGGTTATTTAGGAATACCTCTCTCTGACAATAGTTAGCTCTGCATCCATTGAATTGACCAATAGTTTTCAGTTTAATCACGAGCAGAGAGCAGTTCCCCCTCTTTATTATTTCTAAGTGAGCGCCTCATACTGCTGGGCTGTACACTGCAGTTTGCTGCTCAGTCAGGTCTCCCTGCGGCGAAGTCGGCTCTCCTTTATGAATAGCTTAACAGCCACTGTAGATCACAGTGAAACCAATTACTGAGGTGAGTCAAAGGGAGCTGAGATTGAGCTTGCATGAATTCAGATCAGGGGACTTCAAGCTTGTAGCTGTTATATCACTGAGATATTCGGAACAGATCAGAGGCATTTCTGATAATCCTAATTAAACAGAGGTCCAAAATTGGGCTTAGATCCTTTGATCACAGTAGGTGGAATTGTTGTTTTCACCACAGCATACTGTAATGATTATGATGAGGATCATAAAACAATTCAATTCCTGCCAGCCTTGTAAAAATGGACATAAAATATAGAGGTGTCACCTTAACGTTTTTGGTCAGAGAGTGCCCAAAATAGAGAGGTCAGAAGACAAAAGTATATATATATATATATATATATATATATATATATATATATATATATATATATATATATATATATTCAGCAAATCTTTCAAACCATCACAGCAGTGAAGATGTATTAGTTGATTCACTCGATTTACCAGATATTCATTGCACATCTGACCTGCTGCAAAACTGATATTGGTCAGTCTGACACAGTTTGTAACCCACATTTTATTTCAATCAGCAGAGACTTTGTTGCAAATATGCAAAGGTTTATTTGTACATATCCATAATACGAAATGTACAGAGTCTTTGGAGATTAGACTCCATCTTTATAAAAAATATTTTATAAGGGGTAGGGAAGCCATGAGTAAGGCATATCCCCCCAATGGAGTCTAGACACTTATGGTGGTGGTGAAGGAGCCTGAAGACCGGACCAAAGGAGCCGACGGGAGCAGTCTGCCGGAGGAGGACCCAGGATGCCGTGGGTGACGATGACTAGCTGCATGCTTTGCCTGAAATGACAACTGACAGCAGCAGAGAGAAGAACAGAATTAAACCAGGGATGCCATGCTGTGATTGGCTCGTGGAATTCAGGAGTTTTGAGGAACGCCTCAAAACAGCTGATCAGTTTTAGGAAGAGAGAGAGGTGGATGAAGTTTAGAAGTCTTCCTGAAAGAATTTACGCTGAGCTTTAGACCCATTTTGCACAGTGTTACATGCAATGAACCTGTAAGACTGCGGTTTTCACACACTGGAGGAAACGTGAATCATATATATGGACATAGAAAAGAAAGACACTGAAGAAATTGGACTCTAAAATCTAGAAGCTACAAAGATAATTAAGTGACAAATTCCATGCACACTGTAAACATGAATGTAACAGATTGATATTCATCAGTTATTTACCCTCAACAAAATATGAGGTCAAAAACCAGTGAAGTGTACAGTAGTCTACACTATATAGTTATTGGTTCAGTGAACTAACACTATAATTTGGGAGGATTCTTAAAATTGTACAATCCTCCCAAATTCAACCCAGTCTCATGTCAGTTTGTGATGGCATTACGAAATTAAATCTATTAGAACGTGATACCATTACGTAATTGTGAAGATTTACGTGTTGGGGTCACGTCTTTTTATACTAATGTATTTCAATGAGAAGCATCTTACGTAATCACAGCACGAAACTTTCTGCCACTCGGCTGCAGCAGAGAAGCTGGATACAGCTTTGATATTATTGGTATTTTTAGCACAATTATCGCTGTTTTAATCACAATTTATTCACCAGATCTTATCACGGTTTATATGTATTTCTTTTAATGTTATTATTTCGGTCTATTTCGGCCAGGGAAGCTGGATTGCTTTGTTGTTAATTGATATTTTTAAAACTATAACGCTACATCTTTCAATATGTATTTAGCTGTTATCATGGTATGCATTTCTTTATTTTAATAATATTATTTCGGTGTTATTACCGGTGAAATATTACAGTAAATAAGACAGAACAGTAAGCTACGATATGAGCCGAGCTGGGCGCATTCAAAGCCGATGTCCCACGATGCAATGCGGGCATTCATTCACAGAATCAGACGGCGATCAACGGGGCTATAACGCCAGTATCGCTTCAATGTATGTAAGGGTTCATGTAGAGCGTTGTTATAGAGAATACAACGACGACGGGGTGATCAGGACCCCGACGCTAATCTTTTTACAGCGGATCGATTGATAGCTCTCCTCCGGAGGGAACAGAACTGCGTTCATGGCAACGGTGTGTTATACTTAGCAACGGTCTGTTATCAAGAAAATAACAGACCGCATTGTACATTAGAATATAAGCAAGCCATGTAATAAATATATATAATCAGTAGTTTTGTCACCAGCAACAACACGTTGCTCAGTTTTGTTCCAGTAAGTTATGCATCGTAATAACGTTTAAAATACAATCAGCTGAAGACTCCGGAAGTGACGTCGTAATTACCGCTCGGCGGATAGAAAAGATACAAATACATAATATTCGTAATATTGATGTTTTTGTCTAACATTGTATTTGAGGAGTTAAACAATAAAGGCGGGCGGGCGGCATCAATCTGAAACGGAATGAAGCCCACTCACGGCAGACAGCAGAAAGAGGAGCCGTACACGTCCTCCCACCCACCCCGGAAGAACTACAAGTGCTCAAGCTTTGTAACAGATTCTGGGCCGCGTCTATAGTGGGAGTTGTAGTTTTTAAATATATTTATATATTTCTCATAAGTAGAAGTTGGTAGTGTAGAATTCTGGATACACCCTGGATTTTTTTCGGGATGGGGAACACACTGGTGTCATCAGATTTTAAAAATAGAATCGTTAAATAGGTGAAAATAGCTTATTACCATATTTGACAGTGCTCACAGTGGATAAACTTTGGTGAGGTCCAAAGCTTTCTATAACAGCTGGTTTTATGTGTGTAGCACCTTCTGTTGCTAAATGACAAGCCTTCAAACATGTACTGGGTTCAAGGTTCAGAGGTCAATATTTCAAAGCAGGAGTAATGTATGCTCTCCAGACTGACATATGTTACTCTCCAGATTGAGACCTTTCCAACGATGTGTTTGCTATAGTCCTACGACAAGGTTTTAATTTTCACATATCATAGGGACCATTTTGCAAGCAATACTTTATTGTCCCCAGAGGGATATTTGCCTTGAGTTCAAATGCTTCACAAATAATACTTGACATATTGTTTTATCATACAGATGACATACTTACAATAAAAAAATAAACAAAGTGATATGTAGTCAGATTGAAGCACATCACACAGCCACAATCTATTGCTCATCTTTCACAAACAGTGAGCAACACACAACCCTATATGCATCATATCATGAAGCTATTCCCTGCAGCCTCAAGCAACATTATTTAAAGTTTTAATTGAGGTAGGTCCAAATTAGGGCTATAGTTTAGAATTATTTAGTTTACATTAGGATACCCATTTCTTCTGCCAGAGGATAAGAGCTTGGCATGGAGAATAAAGATTGATCAGAGCATATTATCTGTGCTCCCTGAATAGTAAGCTTTAAATGAGATGTTTTTAGATATTGCTGACATATTAAAATGCTCTGTAATGCAGCCTTGTATAACATAAACCCTCTGATTCACTGTGAGTGTCTGCTCTAAATGATAAGACCCACTTTCAACACGGGCCTTCCAGCCAAAGGTGTTGTATATACACACCAAGCTGCCTATAGGAGCAGAGCCGATTGATTGGTTCATCAGTTATGACGTCTGATACCCTCTGAATCGTGTCACGACCAACTCCACGACCAACTATAATCTGTCCCAGCCACGCTCGCGTCTAAAGTCAAGAGGAGACCGTGCCTTCACTGTTGTTGGTCCTAGGCTGTGGAATAGCCTCCCCGTCTCCTTGAGATCGCTGTCCTCTTTATATGAGTTTAAACTCAAACTAAAGTTTTATCTCTTGGAGCATGCATTTCTCTAAATTCTTATTTTTATTTATGTTTTCTGCTGTCTGAAGGATGTTTTATTTTATTATCTTTCCTGACTCTTGTTATGTGAAGCACAGTGGTCAACTTCTGTTGTGTTTACTTGTGCTATACAAATAAATGAAATTAATGAAACTCCTCCTCATTTTGTGAAATGGTTGAATGAGATTGTTGGTATGGCACCACATTCTGGTCTCTATTTTAGCAGAATATGCAAAAGTACTTGTGTCTGTGTGTAGTAGGCTGAGGTAGAAGTGTACCAAAAATGCCAAAACAGATGTTTGTGTACACATACCCATACACAGCTATACAGCTCTGTGAACAAAAACCTCAGCAAAAATCTGCTTAAAATGCTTCCTAAAACTAGCCCCTTCTTAATTTTGAAAAGGTAGTCTCAGTAAAGGCTACAAAGGTTATAGCTACAAGCTGTAACCATGCTGATTGATATGAGGATCATCTTCTGAATAATAATTAATATGATAGGCCTACCATAAATAATTTTTAAATCAGTCAGTTATTTTAAACAACTAATAATGCAGTGTGTTGTTAAATCAAATTAAGTCCCACACATAAATATCCTCATGTTTTTTTTCCCCTTTAGTCTTTGCTATTAACATTCATCAACTGCAAAATTAGAAAATTGCGTTTTTTAATAACTATGCATGGAAAATAAAATGAACAATGCTTCTCTTTGTAAGTAATTTATTTTTTGTTTTTCACAACAGTAGCCTACAAGTCAAAACAAATGCCCATTAGTCAAACAAGCCATTAGGCTGTAGTTCTAAACACTCAACTGTAGTTTGTTTATATAGGCCTAGTATTTTTCTGCGACAAGGCTAATCAAAGTGCTTAGCATAAAACACAATTTTTTCATTATTGGTATTTTTATTGTATAAATTCTCACATACAACGTGCAGCAATTTGTTTTATTTTTTTACGTGCAGCTATCTTTTCTATCCGCTGAGTGGTAATTACTACGTCACTTCCGGAGTCTTCAGCTGATGTCATTTAGCAACAGAAGGTGCTACACACATAAAACCAGCTGTTATAGAAAGCTCTGGATCTCAGCTATCATGTAGATATGGTCACCAAAGTTTATCCACTGTAAGCACTGTCAAATATGGTAACAAGCTATTTTCATCTATTTAACGATTCTATTTTTAAAATCTGATGACAACAGTGTGTTCCCCATCCCAGAAAAACCCCAGGGTGCATCCAAAATTATACACTACCAACTTCTACTTATGAGAAATATACCAATATATTTATAAACTACAACTACAACTATAGATGCGGCCCAGAATCTGTTACAAAGCTTGAGCACTTAGAGGACGTGTTCGGCTCCTCTTTCTGCTGTCTGCCGTGAGTGGGCTTCATTCCGTTTCAGATTGATGCCGCCCGCCGGCCGGCCGAGCACACAATACATGAGACAAATACATGAAACTGTATTTTATTATTGATGCTATCTTTATTGTTTAACTCCTCAAATACAACTTTAGACAAAAACATCAATATTACAAATATTATGTATTTGTATCTTTTCTATCCGCCGAGCGGTAATTACGACATCACTTCCGGAGTCTTCAGCTAACGCTGCGTTCATCCCACCTCGGAATAACAGGCACTGCCCCCCTGGTTACGTTGTTTTTCCGACTGGCAGCGTTCACATGGTCGGGATTGGGTCCTGATCACTCCGTCGTTGTTGTATTCTCTATAACAACGCTCTACATGATCCCTTACGTACATTGAAGCGATACTGGCGTTATAGCCCCGTTGATCGCTGTCTGATTCTGTGAATGAATGCCCGCATTGCATCGTGGGACATCGGCTTTGAATGCGCCCAGCTTGGCTCATATCGTAGCTTACTGTTCTGTCTTATTTACTGTAATATTTCACCGGTAATAACATCGAAATAATATTATTAAAATAAAGAAATGCATACCATGATAACAGCTAAATACATATTGAAAGATGTAGTGTTATAGTTTTAAAAATATCAATTAACAACAAAGCAATCCAGCTTCCCTGGCCGAAATAGACCGAAATAATAACATTAAAAGAAATACATATAAACCGTGATAAGATCTAGTGAATAAATGTTGATTAAAACAGCGATAATTGTGCTAAAAATACCAATAATATCAAAGCTGTATCCAGCTTCTCTGCTGCAGCCGAGTGGCAGAAAGTTTCGTGATGTGATTACGTAAGATGCTTCTCATTGAAATACATTAGTATAAAAAACGTTACCCCAACACGTAAATCTTCACAATTACGTAATGGTATCACGTTCTAATAGATTTAATTTCGTAATGCCATCACGAACTGACGTGAGACTGGGTTGCCCAAATTATAGTTCCAGTTTTCTGGACAATACAAATTGTGTGCTTAGAATGCCAATTTATTGAATCCTTTATTGTTAAAGAATACAAAATAAATTAATCAACTAAAATAATTCAAGGTGCATTGGTCCACTATAGAAACACACTTGTATAGCACTTTATATATTGACCTTAATAACTGACTTCATTTAAAACACATTTGAGAACAATATATAATAATAAATCTCCATGGTAACTTAGGTGCTTTTGTGAAACCGAGTCAAGGCTAAATTGAGCCAGGATAACTGGTAAATCCCAGCTTAATCCCTTATCTTTGTTTTGTGAAATAGCCCTCTGGACTACCACAGTTGTACATGTTCCTGCAATTGATCACTTGTCCAACCAATTTTTTTTTTTTTTTCACAACCTGTACTGTGTGCAGTACAACAAATGGAAAATATAGCAAAAGATACATACAATTGTTGGATATAAATTCATTTATAAAGCTGCTATGAAACCAAACTAGTTTGCTACATATTGTTCTTTCAGTTTTCATGACTACAAAATAAAATCTGTAAATATGAAATGGTAAAAAGTGGAAGTTATTATTGGGTGCGGTGGATGTCAATCAAGCATAGTATGCAAATGCACACACAGTTCTGGCAGCAGGTCTAATCAGTCAAAATAAGTGAACACACCTGTGTGGGTGGAATTTAAGTGTTCAGGGCCTTATATTCCCAGCAGCAGCACTAGCTTGGTTGGGCACTCCATTTAAAACAGTTGGCAGTGTTTGTGGTTGGGAACCTGGCAAGAGCTTATGTCTTTCTAGCTGGAGAAGCAACTGCCGAGGCGTGTCATGAACTATTTGTGTACATCCCTTGGTGAAAGCCATATCATCAAAAACTGTTCTAAGGAACAAAATTAGTTAACAACCTACATTTGACCATGAGTAACAAAGCTGTGAGCCAAGAAATCAATTTCATGTCATGTCCCATGGCTGCGAATGAGCAACCTTCAATAACCACACACTATTCTTAGTCCATATGCCTAATTCCACTAGGAATTAAAACATGTTTCTTATTGTAATCATTAAATTATTAGTATAACTAAAGCACAATGATTTACAAACAAATATATTTCAGTTTATTTTACAAAAGATCTAGGCACAGTGGATTTTGTCACCTGTCAGTGTTTTAATCTTTTATATTTTAGTTTTTCTTCTGTCTTTGTTGTCTCCCTCTTTAAGCATCATCTCATGATAGTGAATGCAGGTTTTTGATCCAAGGGGATTTAAACGGGTGGTAATTGCAATGGATTAAGAAGGACTCAGTGGAGATTTGAGTTGATATTGAGTTACATTGCCAGTGTTGCAAAGCAATTTTTGACAGGTGCTCTAGAGAAATACAGTGATGGGAGTGAAAATACATTGATATTGAATTTTCATGAGGGCCTTCAGAGCAGTGCAATTGCTATGCCTGTTTTACAGTTGTAGCACTATTGCATCGGGAATAGTTTCACTCCGTGCCTGAAAAGGCTCCCCTGCAGCAAGGTTATAATTGTTGACGAAAACGAACAAAATAATGAAAACTAGGACGGAAAAACATTGTCATTAACTGAAATAAAAATAAAAACGAAGCATTACAAAAAATCGATAACTAACTAAAACTGTAATGTCTGTTTGTAAAACTAACTAAAATAAAATAAAATTATCACGTAAATGTCCTTAGGTTTTGTCTTTGTCAATGTCTTTCACAGAGCAAAGTGTCATCTCACATTCCCTTTAAGAGCAGGCGCGCTTGTTCCATGGCGGATTGCTATTATGACGTCTTGGCATCTCGGGCGCATGTCCTTAAGTCTGGAGATGATTGCTGCAGCCATGGAGCGTGGGCCTCCAAACGCACCACCTGCACCTGTTGTTCCCCTTCCTCCTCCCCCCACTCCATCTCCATCCACCCGCTCCACCAGGAGCATATCACGCATATTACTCCCGGACCAGATTCCGCCGGAGTGTCCAATCCCGCCGTAGTTCAACATCACGTCTCCTTAAGTCCTCTAATATTTCCTCATTTATGTCATCAACACATCCATGATTCATGGAAATGTTGTGTAAAACACAACAAGCCACAAAGAATGTTGCGACTTTTTCAGGACTGTACTGTAAAGTTCCTCCTGATCTATCCAAACACCTGACGCGCATTTTCAGTAATATTTTCCTTGGTTTACAAAAATGGGAACTGCTGCGTCCGTTTGGATGAGAGTAGTGTATGCGCGTTGTGCACACGCTACATTATGGCCAAGCATGTGCCCCTAAAATAGCATCTGAATAACGCGCCACTGACTTTAGACCAGGTTTTTCCTGGTCTGTGGCGGAATTGTTTTCTGAAACTGCAAAATAGCACCAGGGAACGTTTGCGCCGGAACACGCCTCCTCTTTTCGCTGAACCGCCCCCGGGAGCGCAAATACATTCCCTAATTTACCGATGTGCGTCTGTGGAGGGAAAAGTCTGCTGTGCGTCGGGTGCAAAATAGGAATGATACATGCGTCGGTGTACGAAGGCAATTGCGCTGAGTGCAAGATAGGGCCCATATATTTTCCGACTGGGAACCCAGAAATTCCGACATTCCATGTCAAATTGAACACAACATAGTCCGTGCCCCTCGCCTGGCATCATGGCGGTACCGAACTTCGGAAGAAAGCGGCAGAGTCCTATTTGATCATGATCATGACCATAAAAGCAAGTGCCTTGCAGTGGAAGGTGGTAAAATATGTGGACAATTTATTAAAGGGAAAAATCCCGCAAATTTGAAAGTACATTTGAGAAGCGCGCACAAGGAGGCTAACCTAGCTTACCTTAACAAGGTAAAGGAGAATGCAAAGCCCCGGTACAGGGTATGGATGTATGAGTACAGGACCCGGCTGCATGACGGAGTCAACCGCAAGACATAGAACAGTACAGGAGGTTTCACCGGCGACCTGATAGCTGCTGGTTAGTAAGTACTCAGGAACATCATAAGCGGGAGGAAGCGTGGGTTAATATGTGTATTGATACTGGGATGTCTACACCTGTTCATGTCTGTCTTGCACTTACTGCGGTGTCTTGTGTAGACTGTTCATCATATGTACATTTTATGTACCATTAGTATTGTTGAATACATTGTGAATACATATTTCTAAAATTGTATTATGTTTTTGTTGAGTTATTATTACACAATACTTTTTCTGACCTTTTTGAATCTTGCGCCCGACAAATAACCCATATTACAAAAAAAGGCTAAAACTAACACTAAAACTAATAAAATCTAAACTAAAACTAAGCATTTTCAAAACATAAAAAATAAATTAGCAAACCCGCTTTAAAAACTAATTAAAACTGAATCTGAAACAAAATAAAAATAAAAAATCATTAAAAAAATCCTGCTCTGCCGTGGTTAGCTGACCCTGTAATAATATATTAAGCTATGGCTGTCTAATCTTTGTGATATTTGAATACATTTTTATTTTGAAGACAAAGGATGCGCGGCCATTTGCAACCATGTTTTTAAAACGCCTTAACATAAATTAGACATTTAAAAACACGTTTTGCCTAATGCCTAAGTTGTAAGACAGGAAATGCTTTATCACCATATTGCCTTGTTGCTGGACCTTTTTAAAGAAGATTCAGTAGTAGTAGTTAAAGAAAAGACATATGTCTACCCAAAGAATACAGGAAGAGCCAGAGTGGAGAGTTTCACTTTAAAGTAGGTTCAATTTACAAACAGTGTTGGGAGTAACGAGTCACAAAAGTAATGCAATTACAGTAATGTATTCCTTTTAGCTTTTTTTTTAGTAATATAATGCATTACTAATAAAATGTTGGTACTATTATACCCATTACAATCTAAGTAACGCGCATTACAATGCATTTTAACCCAAAATAAAGTGCTGTTTTTTTAACCACCAACTCCGAGAAACATTTCAGCATCAGAGAAGAAAAACAATCAGTGACGTTTTTCCTGTTGCTGGACTTCAACAGTTGAGATGACCGAGAGGGATTCTACATTTGCGAGATGGACATTTTCCCATTATTTTGCCACAGGCAAATGTTCAGCGCTATGGACAAAGGCCAGCCGCTCCACAGTCGCACCCGAGAGTTGATTGTCCCCACAGTAACACGGTGGAACTCATTCTATGATGTCTATGCAGTCTATTACAGATGTCTATTACAGAAATGACCCTAACTGATATAAATAAACTTTAAATAAATAAATAAACTTTGCACACAGCTTCAGATTAAATGTATGAATGACAGAGAATACCAGTTTCTCAAGGAATACTGTTCCATTATGAAGCCTTTCACAGTCGCACTGGACATCCTACAGGGTGAGGACACTTGTTTTTATGGAACGCTTCAACCAACCTTAGAAGTTCTAATGGCCAAAATCTCAACAGCGAAAAATAGCTTAACGCAAATGACCACTGGGCTGCCTGAGGTTATTGTGGGAGCAATTAAAACTCGCAACTGGCTGCTGTCTCACTGCCCAAGTTCAAGCTATGCTGGATAAAAGAAGAAGCCAGAAGAGACCACATCAAGTTCCTCCTCACGATGGAGTGCCGCTCCCTAACAACAGAAGAGCCTGCAGCCCTGATACCTGATGTCCCTCAACCTGCTGCTGTTGCCTCCAGCGAGGAGGACTTTTTTTCCTTTGATGCACAGCCCAATGCCACGGCTGATGCACCCATGTCAGTGGAAACAGAGGTAATGTCTTATTTAAGCTCTGCCCCTGTGATGGAAAGTCTGCACCAGTTTCCAAGAATTAAAAAAATCGCTATAACGCCCCAAACTCCATCCAGTGCACCAGTAGAAAGACTTTTCAGTCTCGGGAGTCTTGTGCTCACCCCAAAACTCCAAGTCATACTTCCGTGGATATTTTGGTAAAAGTAACTCAAAAGTAATGCAAAAGTAGTGTAACACAATGTACAATTCAGAGACAGTAATATTGTAATATAACTAATTACTCTCAGATGAAAGTAACTAGTAATCCATAATGTATTACAATTTTTAAGTAACTTGCCCAACACTGCTTACAAATATGTTCTTCAAGGCTAACATTATATGGGAATTTTTCTCAAATTAAGAATTAATCTTATTTCTCTGTATGGTGTATGACGACCCTAGCCTATAGGTGTCCCTGTGCTTGTTCGCTGGTGTCTTGTTTTTGCTGTGTTGCAGGTCAAGGGTCGAAGGTCGGGGAGCTGCTATATGTCTTCTGCATTCAATAGTTCTGTCTATCTCTCTCTCTCTATTGGGCAGGCATGCCAGGACAATGGCTGCATTTAATTTCTAGATTCTTACATATAGTAATGTTGGTTAATTTGTGTTATGTTGTTCACTGTTCTGTTGTTAAAATGAAATAGCTTTCTTTAGCAGTCTACTCTCTTGGACCCCTTTCTTGGCACCGACTTAGAGCTGTGATTAGGCTGTGACAGATGGTTCAATGCCTACAGGTGAGACATCATGGTGTTTTTTTTGTTATTTTCCTGGAATCATTATTAATGGAAGGTTTCATCATTTCAGATGCAGCAGCCTATAGAAAACATATCAATAATTTATCTGGCGGGATGATGGACATAAATGGAATATCTGTGTCCCACATTTAATATGTATATAGGTTCCACCCCCCCCGGTCAGTGTCTAGTCTTGTAGGTACTCTACATACATCCAGCAGAAATGTTCACATTCAATTTGCATCACTTCTTTTAGTGAATACATTTTCTGCAGGCAGAATTTGGTGTCCCCCTGAGCAGATTCTCTCTCAGGAGAGCTGCTTTGATCCGTTTGGTACACCGTTTTTCTCACCGGTCAGCTAGTCTCGCTTTGCCAGACCTTCCTCCACAGCGCTGCGGAGGAGGGTCTGGCTAGTCCACACAGCATTCCAGGATGGGACAAAAACGTGCTCTGGTTTCTTTATACCAATCACAATCGTCATGCCAGTGCCACTGGAAAATAGCCTCCAAAAGGAGCTTGT
The DNA here is from genome assembly GCF_004354835.1 of Perca flavescens. Classification (NCBI taxonomy): domain Eukaryota; kingdom Metazoa; phylum Chordata; class Actinopteri; order Perciformes; family Percidae; genus Perca; species Perca flavescens. Next base: position 11,885,530 of record NC_041331.1, read on the forward strand.
TTTGATGGAACGTGTACGTTCAAAAGTTGTTTTAGTTGTGCAACAGAAAACTCAGATTGGACAGATAGTCTAGCTAGCTGTCTGGATTTACCCTGCAGAAATCTGAGGAGCAGTTAACCATAGTAACCTTGCATTGATAAAACTATGGCTTTAATACAGGAGAAATGACATTAAGGCTTATTCTTTTGATATGGGGCTCATACCCAAACGTTGCAGACTGTATTGAAAACAACTAAATTGTTTCTGTTAACTTGTGTATGTCTTTAATTTTTTTTTGTGGAAAGTTTGTGATGTAAATATAAAAGGAGGGAGGAGTGAGAAAGGATGGATGAGGGATGGGAACATAAAAGTGAATAGTTTGCAGGAATGAAGAAATGCATTTTCTATACTTTTTTATTACCACTGTAAACTTAAAATGAGAGACTTTGTAGTTTTTTCATAAATACCTTTCAAAAATACAGCTTTTTCCACTTTTTGCAAGGTGAAGGTTGGTGTCTTTCCTATCAGCAAAAGGGCCAGCTCTTGGATGAGGTGAAGAAATGCCATTCAGGCATGTTTGATGTGTTGGATTTCAATGATGTTTCTTCTGGGCTCCCCGTCAATGCATACTCTGACTGGTGCTACTGCCTGAACTGACAGGAGTTGCCTGGGAGCAGAATAACTGCAGTGGATGCAACAAACTGCATCAATAAGATGGCCTACTTAAATCTTTGTGTTTGTTAATACAGATATATGGTGTGCAAGCAATGTCATGGGTTAACGGCTGTGATAAAAATAGTTCCCTTCACTAAAATTCAGAGTATTGATCCTCTGACTGATTAATAATGAGGTGGAATAAATGTGCTCAGATCTCAAACATGTAAAATGTAGTAAAAGCAGTTAATAATGTGTACGGTCAGGGTGCGATTTGTGAAAAAAGCAACAAAACAAATCATGCAAGAATTAATTCAATACCATGAATATAGTGCCACTCGGCCAGCTGTGACAAAACACTTATTTTTTAACTTCAATATCCAATGGAAAATAATCTCAAAATAAAATAGCACAATGTGATGTAACACATGCGAAACAAAGCGCTTTCAAGCCGGGGAGCAGAAAAAAACGTTTCACTTTGCGGAGGAAAAAAAATACTTTGGCCAAGGAAACGCTCGTTTGTTCCTCGGGAGTGATTTAACCACAATCTTTTTCCTGAACTTAACTAGTGTTTGATCGCATGATGCTTACTTTTTCTGCCTAAACTCCACTACTACTGGAGTCATCTGGCGCTCTGATTTTATCATTCTATTGCACTATAGACTGTTCACGTTACAGCGCTTTACTTAGTTTAAAATACTTCTATGGTATAGGTATATAATATGTGATCTATTGGTGAACTAGCATTGATCACTTTGAGGGGGAGATAAATAATAAAATATATAGACCAGAAATGGGGAAATCCTATGCATCCCCGGCAAATCACACCCTGTTCACAGTAAGGTGCTACGTGTGAAGGACTAATGTCTGTGCCTGTAGTTAACATTAAGAGGTCAGTATCTCAGTAGTCTTGCTTTGCCAGACCTTCCTCCACCGAGGCGCTGCACAGGAGGGTCTGGTTAGTCCACACAGCATTCCTTAATGGGAGAAAAAAGTGCTCTGGTTTATTGGCATTTCTTTGAACCAATCACAATCGTCTTGGGCAGCGAAGGAACTTGCTTTGGTGGAACAGTTCAAAAGTTGTTTTAGTCGTAAAGAACAGAAAACTCTGATTGGAGACATAGTCTTGCTGTCTAGATTTACCTTGCAGAGATCAGAGAAAAGGTTAACCATGTGTCTAAAGTTTAAAATGCCAAAACAAAGATAGCCCAAGGCAATGGATACCCGGCCTAAATGAGTGAAATCCAGCGGAATTTCTGTCGGCAACGGAGCAATCCTGTAATGATATAGACAGTTTCAGATTGCTTCCCGATTGTTGGCTGACTTACTGCCTGACCAGAAAAACTTTTGTTCTGTCTTTGCTTTACCTTAAAAGTACCACGGATGTAAGATAAATGACGAACATATTTTAAGTGTACACTGTCTAAAAAGTGAAAATATACCATCACAGATACCCGCAAACACCTTGAACAGATTGAACCCTATTGCATTACTTTAGAAAAATGTATTTCTCTCAAGCTTTGAAGACAAAAGCCTGCTACAGATGAGTCATGTAATCAGAACTATGACGTTAATAAGACCTTATTTCTGTTCCCTATTATTTTTCTTCTATTTTGCCACCCTGCTGCTGTGCTTGATACAACCTAGTTCCATGCTTGTTTGCTGCTAATGGCCTGTTTGCTGTGACCCATGTAAACGGAGAACAGGAGAGGTCACAGAGGAGCCTAACCTGGAGACACACAGAAAATTGGGCTCTTTAGCTACCATTAAATGCCCGCTAGGTACGTAAGGATCAAACTATTATACTTTTTCTAGTTTAAAAAAGTGCTGACCATTACAAAAAAAACCGAGATAAATGTGTCTGTGTACACAAATCAATAGATTAAATTATGTGAACATTTCACAAACTGCCATGAGACTGGGTTGGTATGTCTGTGTGAGGGTGTGGATAGGGAAACAGGATTGGAGGAAAAGGGCTCTGCAGGGTCAGCCACCGGAAGGCAGAAAAAGTATAATAGTTTGATTGTAACTAGCGGGCATTTAATGGTAGCTAAAGACCCCAATTTGCTGCATGTCTCCAGGTTAGGCTCCTCTGTGACCTCTCTTGTTCTCTGTGTACATTGGGCCACAGCAAACATAGTCCATTTGCAGCAAACAAGCATGAAACTGGGTTGTATCAAGCACAGCAGCAGGGTGGCAAAATAGAAGAAAAGTAATAGAGAACAGAAATAGGGTCTTATTAACGTCATAGTTCTGATTACATGACTAATCTGAAGGAGGCTTAAGCTTGAGAGAAATACATTTTTCTAAAGTACTGAAATAGGGTTCAATCTGTCCTTTAATTAAAACAGCGGTTATAGGGCTAAAAATACCAATAATAGCAAAGCTGCATACAGCTTTTCTGCTGCAGCCCGACTGGCAGAAAGAATTGTGCTGTGATAACGAAAGATGCTTCCCATTGCAATACATTAGTTTAAAAAATTTGCTGAACATCACAAAAAAAAAGAAAGAATTAGATAAACTATCCGTGTACACGAATCAGTAGATAAAATGACCTGAACATTTCACGAATTGCCGTGAGACTGGGTTGGACATATCTGTCTTTTCCAAATGCTCCAGTGATCACTCAATGAAATACAAAGCATTATGCCTTTTATTCTGTATCCTTCTTGAATTGGATACCCTTTAATCTTTTGACTTAGTAGCCCCCATCCTTTACTAGAACTCACTACAATGCAGAATATCTGACATGGCAATTGCAGGAAAAAAACAACAAACTGTAACTGATTTGCACTACTGAGCTTGCACAAATATGATGATCTTGAACAAAGCTCAGATTGATTTGGCTTTTATTTCTTTTTCTGAATTTTTTTCCAATGTACTAAAGCCAGTATTCTAACATTTTTCTCTATTTGTATTTGTTTATTTTGTTCATTCCAAGGCGTTTTTTTCAGTTTTAAGCAATTCTAACAAAACCCAACCATTTCACTTTAATGTATATAATGTCCTTTATATATATATATATATATTTTTTTTTTTTTTATTATTATTTTTTTGTTAACTGAACTGTGGTCATGTTGTACATTGACTGGTCAGTAATGCAAAGAGTGTGATACTCTTGAAATAATGCATATTGAAACATCCATTTTAAGTGTTTCACTCTAAGATATTGTGCAGGATTTTAGGCCATGCTAATTAGTTTTTGTTTTAATGTGGTGTTTTTAATAAAGTGCTTTCCAGTTTTGGGCAAGTTACTTCCAAAATGTATTACATTATAGATTACTAGTTACTGTCATTTGAGAGTAATTAGTTATATTACAATATTACTGTCTCTGAATTGTAATGCTTTACACTACTTTTGCATTACTTTTGAGTTACTTTCACCAAAATAACCGCGGAAGTTGGCAGGTAGCTTGTGAATTTCACCACGGGAGACTCATCTAAAGTTTCATCTTTATCCAATTAAAACACCATTATTCATAGTTTGTATTATTAATCTGAATCTGCAATGTAAGCTATAAAATAGTGAAGTAATACGTAGGCTACAATAGAACTACTTGACTCCAAATTGTAGTGGAGTAGAAGTATAAAGTAGGAGAAAATGAAAATACTCAATTAAAAGTACTTTACAATTGTGTTGAAGTACGGTATAGATACTTTCCACCGCTGATAAAATGTAATGATATCACGTGTAGCAAAACTAAACATTAATGTTATCTGTCAGTTGCTCGGAAACTCTGCTCTTTGCGCTGACGTACCGTTACCAGTTGGGACACCGATGTTGTCTGTACCGTCTCTGGTTCGGGCTCTGACCACAGGAACAGTGACGGGACATCACCTTGCTTCAACAGAGCGTAATAACTCCTAAAAATAATGGGAGTATGTCTATGTCCATCTCGCAAATGTATCCTTTTTTACAGTCAGCTCAACCATCGAATTCCAGCAACAGGAAATGACACAAAACTGTTTTCTGTGCCGAAATGTTTCGCGGTGTTGGTGAATTCTTACAAAAAATAAAAAACAACGCTTAATGTTGGGTTTAAATGCGTCGTAACTCGGGATACTGAGATTGTAGCAGGTATAATATTACTGAAATTGTATTAGTAATGCGTTATATTAGTGCGTTACAGCAAAAAGGAATACAGTAATTGCGTTACTTTTCTAACGTGTTACTCCCAGTACTCCCAGAACAGTTTCAAGAGCAACAATATGCACATGTCATCACTGCAGGACACTGCTTGTGTATCCATGTGTTTGTGTACGTGTCTATAAGAATGTGTCAAAGAAGGCAACTGTACATAGGGCCATTTACAACAAAGCAATTCAAATTTACATAATGCATTAAAAAGGCTTTTGAATACAGCATGGTATGTAAAATAAATAATGTTGAAACTTTGTGAAAACAAGAGGAGCTCAGATGTTTCCTAAAGCAAACGGTGAACATGGAAAAGGAATTGTCACTTACATAAAGATTGAGATGTGGAGAGTTTAATAGAAGGAATTGAAATGGAAAAAGCAGACAAACTGAACATACAGAGTGGATCCAGCAATAAATAAACATCTTTAATAATGAGCATAACACAAATCCAAATATTGTGTCAATAGATTATTGATCATTTAAATCACTTGGGTCTATATTTTTAGTGTGGCCGACAAGCCAGGATAACACAACTATACTGAAATTATAATGAGCTCCGTCATAGTTGTTATCGTGAATGACATTATTCCGCCATAATTAGCTTGAGGCATATCAAATCACAAAGAACCCAGCCCTGCATTCAACCACAGACATTAAATACAAAGGTTTGGCCATTTGATAGGTGTATGATGAGCTGCTGTGTACATAAACCAAGTGGTACAATAGGCATGGTAAATATTAATTAGTATCATGTGTGAAGAAACAACGCATATGTAAACTAAATTTCCATTTGCATTTCCATACAATCGCTTAGTACGCACTGGGTCGCTTAATAGGCAGACAGGAAGAAAGGATTACAGATTCAGACAGGATTAATGATGAAAACTATATCTGTATTGACCTTTTGCTTCCATTTTTCTTTTTTTATCCTTACTATTAAACAAGGATGAAATGTATTGCAATTCTTTCTCTTTCTAATAGTTCAGTACATGTACAGTGGTGCTCATAAGTTTATGAACCCATGCTAAAGTTGACTAAAAAGAGGAATACAGGAGGCATAAGTATAGACACCCCTATGTTAAATTCCCATTGAGGCAGGCAGATTTTTATTTTGAAAGGCCAGTTATTTCATGGATCCAGGATACTATGCATCCTGATAAAGTTCCCTTGGCCTTTGGAATTAAAATAGCCCCACATCATCACATGGCCTTCACCATACCTAGAGATTGGCATGGTTTTATTTCAGTTAGCCTAATAGTTTTTTGCATCAATTTGCATTGAGAGATGATTTTATGGAAAGTACTTTGTGTGAGAAACAAAAAATTTCAAATAATTTCAGTGGAGTTACTGTTATTTTTCGTGTCAACAATACCGAATTCAATATGGATGGAAATATACGTTGTTATAATGTGCTGCAAATTGTGCCAACCAAAACACCACAAACTGCTGGCTTTTAAGAATTTACCATCGAATTTGAAAAAACACATAGAGGTAAATACATGTTTTTGTTGTTATCAAAAGCTATTTGTTGTTTGTTTCAGTAACTTTATTAAGTTTACGTCAATGGTCAGTTACATTTGATCTCCTGCTAGCTTTATTAAAGTAACCCAAGTAACGTTAAGGTTAGCGAGCGTTCAGTTTATTTGAAAATAATCTAATGAAGCTCAGCGCAAATTCTTTCAGGAAGACGTCATTAACCCAATTACTACCTACTCATTCTTAAATCAAATCAGCTGTTTAGAAGTGACGCTTTCAGTTAAACCAATCAGACTTGGCCACGAAATTCAAGGGCCAATCACAGCCTTACAACTCTGCTTTAAATCTGTTCTCTCCTTGTGCTGTCAGCTGTCGTTTCAGGCAAAGCGCTCAACCCTCCTCCTCCCCCCCTGCCGCCTCCGGTCTTCGTGTTTCTCCCAGCTGACCGCTCCGTTGCCTCTTCGGTCTGGTCTCTGGTCTCATTCTCTGCCGCCACCAGTGTCTAGACTCCACCGGGGGGTTATGTTCTGTTCCCTACCTCCTTTAAAAATATTATTAATTTGATGGAGTCTAATCTCCAAAAGACTTTGTACATTTCATATTATACAGTTGTACAACAAATATTTTTGCATATCTGCAAACGAAGTCTCTCCTGATTGAAATACTAGCTGATACAATATCTGCATGTATAGCTTTATATTGAAAACAAATTCAGTAACTTGATTTAGTGTAACAGTGCTGTAGTAACGTTAACGTTACCAAAAGCCGTTCTTGTTTTCGAGACCACTTAAGTTAACATTAACGTTACTTGGTCTTGTCTCAAATCAACTTTATTTTGGGCTAATGTTCACGTTAATGTCTCAAACCTCTCAGACGTTACAGGACTCATGTTTGAATTCTCACAGAATCACAATTGAATTCATATCTCTACTTTTATACTTTAAGTATTTTTCCAAGCCTGTACTTTGTTACTTTTACTTGAGTAAAGAAGTTAAATCAGTACTTCTACTTCTAGTATTTCTTAACACAAGTATCTGTCCTTCTACTTGAGTACAGGAAGTGAGTACTTTCGCATCTCTGAATTTAATCCTTAATTATGTGTGGTCTCCCATGTTTTAGTCATACCTTTGTCCTGGTTCATGACACATCTCATACATCTATGTACTTAGGTCTTTATCTTTCCATTGTTTTAACTATTCACTAGGTTTTAAGCCTCAGGTTTTGTCCAGTGCTCTTTTCTTTATCTGTTTGAATACTGTGGCTCCGTTTTACATTAGGTATGTAGGGAACACTTAACTTAAACTCATGGGTTGGGGGTTGCTGCCCAGAGACGATAAATGCTGAATGCTCAGTGGTATTGACAACACTCCCTGCCCTCCATGCACAGATTTACAGACAATTTCTGGTCCCTGTTTAGTCAGCCAGACAACATGAGCTAATGTTAGCTTTGTAGAGATTGTGGGTTTTACCAAACTAAATGAATACCCCACATACAAACGAAAACCTGCTTTGCTAGCTTAATCATGTTGTTACTAAGATATCTGCTGATAAAAGATATTTTTGCCATGATTGTTAGCTATTTTTAACATAGCGCCGTGACACCAACTCACCAGTACAGCTGATGTGGTCCAATAAATGTCTTGTATAATAAGACAAATTCATTTAATCTGATCAAGCACTTTGTGGGTTATTTTCATGAATACAAATGTTTCAAAAACAGTTTTTGATTCAACTCAGGAAAGTTGACATGGCAATGGAGGAGTAATATTTTTAGTTATGAGTAGGGTGTGCTATAATGCTGATTTGATCATGTTTTAAATGTATAGTTGACCAATCAGATTGCCTGGTTGTTTATTTGCTGGTTAGAAGCTGTATGGGCTACAGATACATTAGCCTTGAGCGAACTGATAATTGCATACACTTCTGTGGTTACAGTTAGTGTAACCATTTTTGCTAGCTACACGTTTGTAGCAACCTCTAAATTGCAATGATCGAGTCAATTATTTGTGCCAATCGATAAACATTATTGGTCTGTACCTGTGTAATAATAATGTACAGGGAAAAGGTCATCAGGGGATTCAAAAGAAGTCTCTGAACTGTTTGTTCATGCCTAACATTTGCAATGCAGTACATTGAGTAAGCCATAAATGCCAGTAGTGTGCACTTTTGGGCAGGCAGAATGGAAAAGGAAGGTATCACACATCAATCGAAAAAGAAGGTACTGCATCAATGTACAGCAGTTATCTTATTTACAACAACACCACCACATAACCCATAGACCTTTACAGTAATCTTACATATAAAATGATTCTGCTGGGACATAGATTCTGCTGGGACATAACTTACTTTTGTGATTGGTTCACTGTACATTAGCTTTTATTTCTGTCTCACCCTTCCAACCAATTTCAGTCTGGGAGGTAATACAATTCCCATCAGTCACTTTAAGTTTATATTAGTACATTTTTTATTTTTATTTTTTTTTTAACAAGGGTTAAAGCTACATTATGTAAGAATTTCTCCCATCTACCGGTGAAATTGTATATGACAACCAACTGAATATTACCTTCTAGCGAACTATAAAACTTAGAATTTACACAAATAGGCAGAATTACCTGTCGAGAAGAAAGCAGGCAACTTCGGTGTCCCTTTTAAAATCCTTGCTCCTTATGAGCTCTTTCCATCTTGGAAAAGCCACTTCAATATTAACTTTGGTTTTGTTGCTTTGCCTGTCGCGTTGTTGGGGACCAAGAAGCTGGTTAAACATTGATTTTAACCAAAACTGGTTCAGATTGAGCTGACTGCAGAGACCAAGGACACAGAGAAGGCAAGACAAAGGATCTTGGCCTACATGTGAATCCCAAAGCCAGTTTCACCAAACTCCTACAAGCCACCACTTGGAAGCAGAGTCGCCAAAATGGAGAATCTACCTTCAACACATGGAGGGCAAGGCAGACTGGTGGTGAGACAAAGAACTGCTTCACACCTGTGACCAGGTTGCAGTTTTCCCATTGGTCGTCGGGCCTTTGAATGCACCACCCCGCCACTAGGAGGCGGAGGAAGGATAAAAGCTGTCCGCGTTTGTGCTTCTTTGCTTTTTCCACGGTGACCCAGGTTACTACAGGAGGCACACTAGTCCGGGCTAGCTAGCCAGCATCACCTCGCTTGTCGATTTGGAGCTGGGACAATTTTATATCTGTCTGATATACAAAGGGAATCCGAGGAAATACTCCCTCATCTGCAGCGTGTTTAATCAGCCTGGATTCAAGAAAAGGACTGCATTCTGTTTCTTGCTTTGTCGACCTGGATCACGTATCGTCCCTGCTCTGGACAAAACGGATCGTTAACCTCTGGCAGGAGATTAACTGACAAACGACACACACAGTAAGGCTTTACACAATTCTGGGCAGACGTTAGAACTAGTGTGGTTGTTTTGTTTATTAATGAGCAAAGGGTTCGCTACCGCTTGTGCCATTAAGGTGATCTGTGATTGTAATCATGTATTGGCCATATCTGGTTATTAATCTGTTTCTGTGAATGTATAATTGATCGCTTTACTGTTGATGTTGTGTTAAGTAGCTGGGTATAACTGTAATCGCTACCTGCTAAGTCACTCCTTTCACGGAGTTTAGTTACTGGAGGTACTACATGGCGGCCATCATTCGTGCAAGTCGCTTGCATGTATTCTGAATGATTCTGACTAGAATACTTTGATTAGTTGGTGGAAGTAATTACACATGAATGAGCACATTTGTGAAAGAACAAAGGTTTTTTTGCTAAAAATCAACTAAAAAATGCCATTGACATAGTTTCTGACTGGGAACCCAGTAATTCCGACATTCCATCTCAAATTGAACACAACATAGTCCATGCCCCTCTCCTGGCATCATGGTAGTACCGAAAGTCTGAAGAAAACGGCAGAGTCCTATTTGATCATGACTGTGTCAGATAAAAGCAAGTACCTTGCAGTGGAAGATGGTAAAATATGTGGACAATTAAACATTATTAAAGGGAAGAATCCCACGAATTTGAAAGTACAATTGAGAAGCGCGCACAACGAAGCTAACCTGGCTTACCTTAACAAGGTAAAGGAGAATGCAAAGCCCCCTTTCCCCGAAACAGAAGCTAACCCCGGTACAGGGCGTGGATGTATGGGTACAGGATCAGGCTGCATGACGGAGACAACCGCAGGACATAGAACAGTACAGGAGGTTTGACTGGCGACCTGATAGCTGCTGGTTAATAAATACGCAGGAACACCAAAAACGTGAGGAAGCGTGGGTTAATATGTGTATTGATACCGGGATGTCTACACAACTATGTGAAAAAGTTTGCCACTTCCCTCGAACCAAAGTTCAAAACACCTGTTCATGTATGTCTTCTTTAGTCTATTGGCTATTTAGGTATTTTTCCTGACACGTCACTTATTGCGGTGTCTTGTGTAGACTGTTTACATATTTGTGCTCATCATATGTATATTTTATTTACCGGTATTATTGTTAAAAACATTGTGAATACATATTTCTAAAATTGTATGATGTTTTTGTTGAGTTATTATTACACAATAATATTTCTGACCTTTTTGAATCTTGGCCCTGACAAATAACCCATATTACAAAAATGGGTTATTACAATTGGAACTTACATATAAATGTGAAATGACTTAATAAAAATCAAAATGATATCAGGTAAAAAAAAAAAAAAAAAAAAAGTTAATAAATATAACACTAACACTAAAAAACTAAAACTAAGCATTTTCAAAAAACTAAACTAGCAAACCCGCTTTAAAAACTAAGTAAAACTAAACTGAATTTTAAAACAAAAAGTCAAAACTGAAAAATGCTAAACTATAATAACCTTGGCTGGGACCACACCCATCTTCAAAATGTTTCATTTCGATCTCAACAACACACCTTTAAATTTCCGTCAATACATCTTGCATGGTTGTGATTCTATCGTGGTGACAAAATCTGTCCACAGCTTCCCAGGGCCCTGGCTCCCGTGGGCAGGGAAGGCTGCTAACAGGGCAGACTGTCCTCAGTGCATCAGGGGTCTGTGCCTTGAAACACGGGCCCCCCTAGTTTATAATGGTATTTGAGGGTGACTTTTTTGCTGTGTCATCACCATTCATATTTATAGGCCACCTGTGGGAAACACTGTTCGCTCGCCCTACTAGAATATTAATATATAATTTAATGCACACTGGATAATCTCTCAAGGCAACTGAGGTGTCACCAAGGCATGATTAGACTTATTGACTTGAAGGGGGCTGCCCTAATAAACACCTGGTACTTAAAGGTGCAATATGTAATATTGTATGTAATACTGGCAGCTAGCGGTTAAAATAGTTACTGCACTACCAATTCAAAATACTGGAGAGTCGTTTCCCCCACCCTCTCCTGCCCAGACTCGAAGTTCATGGGGGTTGCCAGGCTGAGACCGCAGCATTCACAACAATGTTGCTAGACGCTTTTCTCACATAGCCAGACATTACTCCACAGCACAGCGGAGTAGCTAACGGTAGATGCTGGCTATATTGACAGTCATAAAAGCCCGTGCTCACGCGGAGCTCTGTAGCCAACTAACAGACACACTTTTTCGGCTTAAAATTACAGTATGAACCGCTAAAAACACAACAACCTCACTGTCCTCTCCACACACCAGTCAGGCACACTTCCTCGGCTTAGAATTACAATACCAAACGCTAAAAATACCACTACCTTGCCGACGGAACACACTTCATTGGCTTAGAATTACGGCAACAATTGCTAAACACACTGCAAACTCACAGTCCTCTCTTTCCGATTTACAGCCCCCCTCTCGTGGCTTAAAATAACTCACCGTTGTCGGCTCCAGTCGCTGAAGAGGCTACACGCTGTAAACAGCCATGGCCCGCTTGCCTGGTCCTTCCGGTAACGTTAACAGTTAGCAGGGTTAGCATGCCGGCCAGGACCAGTCGAGATCACTTTACTGGCTATGTCTCAATTGTTTTTGCGAGTAACCAACTTGGGTACTCTAGCTATATAATTCAATATGAGTACACAAATGTTGAAATGACAAAAAATGCCCATCCCTAGTAGCTGCGATAAATTAGCCTGAAGCTAATGCTTACCTGTTCAGGAGAAAATAAGCCAACACTGCGTCCTTTTGGGATCTAAGCTGTCTCCATCTTTCAAATACATCTCCAATATTTACCAGGGGATTGTTACGTCTCTGGTCACGCAACTGTTAGAATCATGCTGTTTTCTTTTTTTATGTCATGTAGAATCTATCTCCGTTGATCCTGTTTGTTTGTTTGCTGCTTTCATGGCTGTACTACCGTTACAGCTGTAGCGTGCTGTGTTTACGTTTTTACAGGTATATCTGGCAACCCGGCCTGGCTGTCAAACTGGGCCGTTGATAACAACACACAGATCAAAACATAAACATAAATTCCGTCACGGAATGTAAATTTCAAAAAGAAAAAATACTGACATTAGCATTGTTTTCAGAAAAGATAGTATTTCAGTTTAACATGTTTCCTTAATATCTGATGAGGCATTGGTGTCATTTTTGGATTTATTACAGTACAAATATTACATATTGGACCTTTAAAATTGCCTCTGTGGTAGTTCCCGCTACAGTTGGCGTCTCCAGGACCACATTTTGCCATGATAAAACGCAAACACACACACAGGAGAAAACAATACCAGCATCGCTGTTGCAGCTGGTAAGGTTGTCCTATAAACATTAAAAATAACCTGCAAAGGTTTTACAAAAGGGCCCATATTGTTATGAGAATAGAAATGTTTATAAGTTTTGTCTGTCTTTTGTAAAGAAATATGGTATGCTACACATCTGGCCACTTTGTATGCACCATTCAAACCATTTGTAAAGAATGAGAGAGTGCATTTTAATTACGATGTACTTCAAATCCTCTTAAGCAGAAGTGAACTCAACTCGTGAACCCACTTCAGTGGTATGGTAATTAATGAGAGGGAGTTTAATGGAGTTCCCCCAAAATGTGTTTTGATGTCAACCGAGTGTGGAGTAATATAGATGTGGAAAAAGTAATGGAGAGAATGTATTTTTTCCTGTTTTTATTGTGACAAGTCAGTAATACTTTGTATAGCACGATCTAATGGAAGATGAACAATGTATGAACAACATGTACAGATAGCCTATGTGCAATGTAGCAGCAGTAACATTATAATAGCCGTAAAAAAAAAATCTATAGATAAATGCAGTGTATTATTATAAGAAAAGCAGAATAAAATATGGATATTCAGTATGAACCATATATGTACAGTATGTACAGATATGTGCAGTGTGTTAACGGTACCAATGTAGTGCAGAAACAGTAATATTATAAGAGTAGTGAGAATAGATGTATGTGCAGGATGAATAGTATGAAGAGCAGTAGAATATGACTATGCGTAAGTGTAGTTACACTATGTACATTTGTAAATAAATAAATAGAACACCATGGGTGGGATAGGGGGTTTGGGGGCTTAGTTGGTTGGTTGTCACCGTGATGCAGAGCTAGAGTTCAGTAGGGTGACAGCTGCAGGAAAGAAGCTTCCTCCGAACCTACTGGTTCGGGTGCGGAGAGACCTTAACGCCTTCCGGAGGGAAGTGGGGTGAATAGTCTGTGGTTGGAGTGAGAACAGTCTTTGATGATGCTGCGCGTCTTACGCAAGCATCGCTTGTCCTGGATCACCTCAATAGAGGGGAGTGAGGATGATGCGGTGGGCAGTTCACCACCCTCTGCAGTGCTTTCCGGTCATGGGCAGAGCAGTTGCCATACCAAACTGTGACACAGTTGGTGAGGATGCTCTTGATGGTGCAGCGGTAGAAGTTCACCAGGATCTGAGGAGACAGTTGTACCATATACACTACCGGTCAAAAGTTTTAGAACACCCCAATTTTTCCAGGTTTTTATTTTAATTCATGCAGTTTAATGTCTTATTGTACTATGAAATGAAAGAATAGAACAAATGAACAATTTAAGTTAAAAAGAAATCATGGAATCAATTTATGAACCAAAATGTATTATAAATTTTTGACTCATCAACGTAGCCCCCTTTGGCAGATATAACAGCTGAACACACTCGTGGCATTCTTTCTACAATGGAAATCAAATATTCTTCAGAAAGTTCTTCCCAACTCTGTTGCAGAAGTTCCCATAAATGTGTGGCACTTGTAGTTTGCTTTGCTTTCACTTTTCTGTCCAGTTCATCCCAAACCAGCTCAATGGGGTTTAAGTCTGGTGACTGTGCTGGCCACTCCATGTTTTTAAGCTTACCATCTTGTTCTTTTTTGCTAAGGTAGTTCTGTCATAGCTTGGACTTATGTTTTGGGTCATTATCTTGCTGTAGGATGAACCCCTGACCAACTAGGCGCATACCAGAGGGTACTGCATGGTGCTGGAAAATGCTGTGGTAGCCGTTTTGGTTCAGGGTGCCTTTCACTCTGTACAAATCACCGACCCTGGATCCAGCAAAACAGCCCCAGACCATCACGCTTCCTCCTCCATGTTTGACAGTTGATGTCACACACTGAGGAACCATCCTTTCACCTACTCGACGGCGTACAAAAATCCTGCGTGATTTTTGATTCATCAGTCCATAACACCTTCTTCCAGTCTTCAGTAGTCCATTGACGATCGTTCTTGGCCCAGGCAAGCCTCTTTTTCTTATTCTGACGTCTTAGCAATGGCTTTCTTGCTGCAACTCGACCTATAAAACCTGCAACTCAAAGTCTTCTCTTTACAGTTGAAACTGAGACTTGCTTATTACGGCCACTATTAAGCTGTGCTTGAAGCTGTTGTCCTG
Source organism: Perca flavescens (assembly GCF_004354835.1). NCBI lineage: Eukaryota > Metazoa > Chordata > Actinopteri > Perciformes > Percidae > Perca > Perca flavescens. The sequence continues at coordinate 11,900,587 of NC_041331.1, forward strand.
TGAGCCGCCTATCACGCAAGCTGTTGACTCTTAGAAACTTGTCTTCTGAGTCTGTTGTGGCTTTGGGTCTGCCAGACCTCTTCCTGTCAGAGTTTCCCCCTGTTTCTAAGTGCCTTTTGATGGTGAAAAATACTGTACTCACTGACACCTTGACTTTCTTCGCAATTTCTATGTAGGAAAGACCAACATTCTTAAGTGTTATGATGGTCTGTCTCTCTTCCATTGTTAATTGCCTTTTTCCCGCCATTTTTATAGCAACACACTACTTTCTGCAGTACAAAACTATTCAAATAATGCTCACGAGGGTATGGTACCACAGTGTGTTCCAACAATACTTTTATCCAAACAGAGAGGGGTTGTACGTAATCCAGACTGTTGGAACACCTGTGGGAATTGGTTGCACCAACTTTCAAAGCTTGATCAACATCCATTGCTGCAGAACAGCTTTATGTTGTTAACCCATTTCTTGTTCCCTTAAAAAAGCCTTTTTGTAAAATAGTGAAATGTACATTATTTTTCAGTTTTGGGTAACCTTACTTTTTTTTTAACCTCCAGCAGTAAAACTTCCACAAAAAACAAAAAAAATGGGGGTGTTCTAAAACTTTTGAGCAGTAGTGTATATATATATACACAGTATAGTTTAGACAATGAAAAGTCTAAGCCTATTAGAGCAGAGGATATTTTGTGATAGATTATAGCCACTTGGAAGTGAACTGCAATATATTGGATAATGTCTTGGACTAATAAAATAAAGGGTGACCGTCCTTTGAAATGTCACTATTCCAACCAATATGCTCCAACACAAGCTGGGTAACAACGGCAGACTCACTGACAGTAAAGTTCATTATTTTGGATGAGGCCACTCTAAAGATTAACTAATTGGTGCCATTTGTATTGACATTAAAAGAAAAACAAATGTAGCCATAAGCAGCCAAGACCTCTGATTAGCCAAGCTGTAAATGTCAGACTGGTGGTTCACATCTCCTGCTTAAATACTACCTCTGAGCAATGCAGTAATGCTATTATTTGACTGAACTTGATAGTGTTTGCAATGGGCAGCTCATGCAAATGTGTAATGTAATGATTTTACAGTACAACTAACAGCAGAGACATACAGCAGAACTCTGCCTTTTTGTTCCAGCAGTGCTGAAGCTGGACATAATGCTATCTAATGACAGTAACTTGCACACAATGTACAGCATGCATCATTGTTTTATCATAAAAGAGACAAGTATTGCGTATCTGTGGCTCATCTACTGTACAGTGTATCCATGACCCACGTTTCAACCCTGTTCAAAACAAGTGAAGTGTACATATATTTGCAGTGCTTCTCAAATCTAGTCCTCAGAATCCTGAACTCTACTGGTTTTCTACCCCACCAGTGGCTAATTGAATTCACCTGTCATTCCAGGTCCAAATCAGCCCCAGATCACAAACACAGAGGCTTCTTCTCCAGTCTCTTATGTGATAGCTCCTCGCTCCTCACTTGAACCGGAAGTTGTTCTGGCCTTCCTTCATAAATGCCGGCTCAAAGGTCTCTCCGAGGAGCGAGCATCAAGGAGGGATCTCTGAGGAGCTATGAGCGAGGATACACGAAAGTATGGAGCTAAATCAGGGCCAAATGTTTTGTTAATTTGAAAAAAATATATATAGTTGAAAAACTAAAGCTTGAAATTGAAAATTTAAGTTTTGGTCAAAACTTGGAAAAAATGAAACCATGTATTCAAACTAAAAATAAGTGTACCAATTTTTCTTTCAGTTTGAATAAAATATAGATTCAATTCTGGAATTATTTTGAATAAATTATAAATTTTCATTTTTCACTTTTATATTTGTTTTCAGTTCCACATTTCATGTTTTCAGATTCAAAACTTATTTTTTTCACTTTCAGTTCAATTTTTTTCGGTTTCAGACTTTTGGCCCTGATTTTGTGTAAGGGGCGTGGCTTCAACTCAGAGGGGCGTGGCATTATGAGTGACAGCCTAACAAAGAAGGCAGAAGACTCCTCTGTCATGTTGCCTTCAGGAAATGGTGTTTCTGTGAGAACTATGACTGTATGCTTTCTATCCACTATATACATGTGATTTTTACTTAACAAACTGATGCCAGTGACAAAATTCCATTTAAAAAATTGTTTTGGACAACACATGGTACCAATTACACTATAAGAGCAATAAACTGTGCCAGATTGTGCAGTTCAGCAGGAACAATGACTTCTCCCACTTCCATGTATGACTTTGAATGTAGCACAACAGTATTCACTGGCACCAGCCCACAGGTAAGACATGTGAAAGATATTAGCATTTTTGAATAGATACTTTGCGACATTATCCCCGCAGTGACATTTTTTTTGTGATTAACACATAAAGGGAAAATAGGTGGACAGCTGGACAAAGCTGGCAATCAAGCATCGCTAGCACTAAAGTTAGCATTAACTAACGTTAGCTTCACACTAGCTGGTGTTTTTACACTAATTTCAGTGTCCAGCTCAAGTTTTTTTTACTTTAACGTGTAGTGGTCTTTGTTAACCTCTGTTTGTCAGAATGACCATAACTCAACAGTGGCTGCAGTGAAGAAGGTCTCTTTTTACAGAGTAGACAAATATGACTTTACATTAATGCTCTGGCCTGATAAATTACACTATAACGTTACATGTAACAGCATGACAGTTATGCCTTACAAAATATGCCAAGTGGGCAAACTTTGAAGGCTTCTACCACAGCCTAACTGTATCAGAATACACTACCTTGTCTTTTTTTATTTGTATGTCTTACTGTCTGTTTTCTGGACCGTGTGTGTCTGTAATAAAAGCTTTGATTGATTGATTAACAAAGCGGACCAGGACAAGTTATGTTGTTTAAACTAACCATGAAAAGGTAACACTAGCAATGTTAGTTATCTATAATGTTTTACATTTAAAAGGCTGTACGGCTGCAGGCAGCCACTATCAAGTTATGGTCATTCTGACAAACAGAGGTTAACAAAGACCACTACACGTTAAAGTCCAAAAACTTGAGCTGGACACTGAAATTAGTGTAAAAACACCAGCTAGTGTGAAGCTAAGGTTAGTTAATGCTAACTTTTGTGCAAGCGATACTTCATTTCCAGCTGTCCACCTATTTTCCCTTTATGTGTTAATGACAAAAAAAATGCCACTGCGGAGATAATGTCCCGAAGTATCTATTTAAAAAGGCTAATATCTTTCACATGTCTTACCTGTGGGCTGCGGCAGCATGTTGCCTTGGCGGAGTGGACGCTATGCTGACTGCCGAGTGAATACTGTGGTGCTAAAAACTGATCTGAAACCGAAAAAAAAGATTTGAAACCAAAAAAAAAAGATTTGAAGCCGTAAAACAATAAGTTTTGAATCTGAAAACATGAAATGTGGAACTGAAAACAAATATAAAAGTGAAAAATGAAAATTTATAATTTATTCAAAATAATTCCAGAATTTAATCTAAATTTTATTCAAACTGAAAGAAAAATTGGTACACTTATTTTTAGTTTGAATACATGGTTTTATTTTTTTTGTATTTGGTTTTATAAGTTTTGACCAAAACTTAAATTTTCAATTTCAAGCTTTAGTTTTTCAACTATATATATTTTTTTCAAATTAACAAAACATTTGGCCCTGATTTAGCTCCATACAAGAGCAGCCTTCCCCAAAGCCATGCAGCTGAAAGCCTTTGCTAACTCTGCCCAAACAGCCCATCCTTGCATGATTTTCTCGCGTCTCTCCCATGCTTCCTCAAAGTGAAGAAAACGTGGATGCATTTTACCGGCCTGATACATAGCCAGACGGATGATTGTCTGGAGTAGAAACCCAGCAGTATCTGAACCCTGGATGAGTACAGCCATAAACACACGTGTCAGGTTATAATTTTTTGTCAATATCAAAGACTTGCATACAACGTTTTATCCCTTCTTCTTGATCACTCAACACAGTAAAAACAAGCATGTTTGGTTAAATGACAACCAGATACTTTAAGAATGTGGGGATTTGGATTGCACCTGTTTTTCACCATCATTCCTCTCAACATAGGAGTTTCTTTAGCTTGTGTTGTCACTGTAGAACATGTCTAATTACACCTTGATACAGGGAGTGAAGAAGAAACGGTCACCTGCTGTGACATACAGTTTGCAGCTTTCAGTCCACCGTCATTATACTACACAATCAGCAAAGTGAAGTCTGCTGAAGAGGCAGGTTCATGGCAGTCCTTTGTTCATAATTACTGCAGCTACTTCTACCTCTGCTGTCAGCAAAAACTGGCTCAATTAACAAGTTCCTCAAATTGTTTTTTATTCTATTTAGTCTGTTCTTTTCTGTTTTGTGATACTTTGTATCACAAAACTTTGCTTTGTTATACACATTTAGTCTTACTGCTCCATGAATACTTGAAATATATCGGTCTTTGTTTACATTTAATTATCCAAACTTTGGGATCTTTGCTTATTTTAAGTTACATGAAAATGAGTGGGTTGAGCATGAGTTGATCTTCAATTTCATGATATGGCAGTTAAGTAAGGGTAGAAATAGAAAAGCAATGTATGGTGATATACATGTAAACTGTATGTGTCAATGGTAAACCCTGTCATCTAAAATTGACATCCCATACAAGTAAAGTGTATTCTTAATTCCGGAAACGTATTTTCCAGGGACTGGCGCATGATGTGAAACGGACGGTGTGTTAAAGCTATAGTGTGTAGTTTATGTCGCCCCCCCATGAGGAATTCTAAGTAATGACAACAACACCGGCGGCGCATACATATCCCAAAAGTCACCGGCCCTATTTAGAAAAAATAACATGGAGAAATATTCCCTGTTCCAAGATTCATCATTTAGGTTGAGTACAATAAATAACAATGATTCCAACTCCTTATACGTTACAAAACCCATTACTAACCTGTTCAAAAGCAGAAAGACAACAACTGTATCTGACCTCAGTCCCTTTAGGGTAATAATAATAAGGTAATACAAAAGAGATAATATAAATTGTTTGATCAAGATAGATTTAGAAATTATGTAGGTATGTTGGTCAGATGTATTACTGAAAACAAATCCTGATGAAGCACTGAAAACAGTTGTTGGTATTTTTATGCCTATAGTTGAAAAGCATGCTCCAATGAAGAAGTTTATGGTTAGTAATTTTAAATTTGTTGGAGTAAATATTAATAAAGTAGAAAAAAATGTTGAAAACTTGTAAAGATAAACTACCAGGTGTGGACGGCCTTGATGGTCCATCCATCCATCTTCGTCCGCTTATCCGGTATCGGGTCGCGGGGGGAGCAGCTCCAGCAGGGGACCCCAAACTTCCCTTTCCTGAGCAACATTAACCAGCTCCGACTGGGGGATCCCGAGGCTTTCCCAGGCCAGGTTGGAGATATAATCCCTCCACCTAGTCCTCGGTCTTCCCCGAGGCCTCCTCCCACCTGGGCCTTGATGGTAAACTTCTTAAATTGGTTGCAGACCTAATTGCCCCTGTTATTTGTCATATCATAAACCAAAGTTTAAGTGAATGTCTATGCCCTCAGGAATGGAAAATTGCTAAAATAATTCCATTGCCTGAAGGTTACCATTCTCGGGGTTAAATAGTCGTCCGATAAGTTTATTGCCTGTGTTGAGTAAAATTATGGAGAGTATAGTATGCGAGCAGATTATAGAATATTTTTCTTGGTAGCTACTCGGATGTTGGAGCGGTTAGCTGTGGAGTTCCCCAGGGGAGTTGTCTTGGGCCATTGTTATACACTATCTTTACAAATGTTTTATCACTTGTTTTAAATAAGGTCAGTATATCGATGTATGCAGATGATTCAACTATTTATATGTCTTCATCTACATTTCATGAGTTAAACACTATCCTATCACAAGAGCTGCAATCGGTGGTTGAATGGATAAAGAAAAATATGTTAGTTCTTAATATTTCAAAGACGAAAAGTATGATGTTCGGTTTACATTATACTCTTCATAATCAACCTGAGTTGAAGCTTTGCATAAATGATGTATCTGTTGAACAGGTCCATGAGACCAAACTTTTAGGAGTTATTTTAGATAGCAAATTATCATGGACTAAACATATAAATAACATGGTTGTTAAGATGGGAAGTCGTGTTTCTGTTGTTAAAAGATGTGCACCATATTTGTCACAAAGTTCAATCAAAGTAGTAGCTAAAGCTTTAATATTGTCTAATTTTGATTATTGTTCAGTGGTATGGTCTAATGCAACTCAAGAAAAAATAACTAAATTGCAAATGGTGCAAAATAGATCCGCCCGTATAGCACTAAGGTGTGGATATCGGACAAATGTTACAATGCACAAATGTTTAGGTTGGTTATTTGTAAGAAATAGATTATTTTATTCATTATGTGTTTTTTTTAGGAATATTCTTGTTACAAAGAAACCATATATTTTGTATAATAAATTACCTTTCAGTTGATATATACACGACTATGTAACTAGACATGCCACAAGAGGTAACTTTACTTTACCAAAAGCAAAGACAAATACGGTTAAACGTATGGTCATGTATAGAGCAATAGAAGAATGGAATGTGTTACCTGAACAAATAACAAGAAAGCAGTAAAAGGAGATTTAAAAGTTTAGTTAAAACATATTTATTGTTTAAAGAAGTTGAGTAGACAAAGAAACAACATTGGTTGAGGTTTAACAATTTATGTATGTTTGTTCAATTGTGAGATGTGTCTAGAGAGGATGAAAGACATGTTATAGTACGATAGTATGTGAATGTACCTGTGTAAAAGAAAAAATGTGTTCAACCTGAAAATAAGGAATGCCCGATAACTGCACTGGTGGAGCTATGTGTCTGTTCTTGTCTTATGTGTGTGTATTTTGTTATTTTTGTCAAGAAATTATAGTATATGTTTAGTTTTTGTTTTACAATTTTAATTTTTTATTTGTTTATGATGTTATGTGTATGTATTATTGCATTGCCACATTTACAAGTGAGTTGTAAGGACCTCAAGAAGAATAGCACCTGCAATGCAGGAGCTAATGAGGATCCTAAATAAACAAACAAACAGACTCATTTGGAAATGGCTTGAATGTAGCAGCAATGGCCTGAATGGTCGCAGACTATAACTTTAAACATGTGGTTGTGAATTAAAACAAAACTACATGGGCAACAAAGCTAGGATCACAACACTGAGGGTTAGTTAGCAACTGTGAACAACATGTTTGTGCCAAAAAAATAAACCCAAGCTTCTAGCTTCTACAAAACTGAAGGCAGAATGCTGTCTTTCAGTTGTGTCGAGAAATCACAGGTTTATCATGGCCTTCTATATGTTTTTTTTTTATCTTCTGAAAAAAGAAAGTGTCCTCTGCACAGTTGTACGATTGATCTTGTGATAATATATATTGCGAAACATCAAATTTGGTCTTGAGATCACATGGTTTTGAGGTAGTTTCTGAAGGTCCCGCACCCCCTGCTCTGCTCTGCTCTTTGATGACTGCCGTGATGTCTTATTCTGTCAGTGAGATGATGGCCACTGGGGCTTAGCAGCAGGTAGGCATATATTTCTGTTTATTTCTCAGCGCCCACGCATAGTAGCTCTCAACTGGTGATAAAGGACTTGCCGAGAAATCCTGCTTGCGTAAGCCCTGTGGGCTTCATTGTTAATAAGACCAGTAACCACACGCCTGTCCCTTTTCTTTTTTCATTGCTTTTCAACTAGTTAAAGCCATAGCAATGGTTTTTACGTGTTTGTCTTCACCGTCAGTGGACTTTCTTATTTGGATTTTAGTCCTTCTGCTGAACATGTAGATCTTTTCCTAGCAGTACAATCGCTGACTAAAAACATGTTTGGCTGCTTCATGGGGTTTTCAGCCATGCCTTCACCTCTTGCAGCAGTCCTCTTCATCTCCAAAGCTGAACATGTGTCACCCTTTCCCAGCGGTGACAGATAACGCATCACTCGAGCTGCTGCGCGCTAATTATTAGGCTTAATTAGCTAACTCATTTGGAAATGGCTTGAATGTAACAGCAGTGGATTGAATGTTCATTAATATAAAACTTTAAACATGTGATTGTGAATTGAAACAAAACTACATGGGCAACAAAGCTAGAATCACAACACTGAGGGTTAGTTAGCAACTGTGAACAACGTGTTTGTGCCAAAAAAAAAAAACAAGCTTCTAGCTTCTACAAAGCTGAAGGCAGAATGTCTTTCAGTTGTGTCGAGAGCACAGGTTTATCATGACCTTCTATACGTTTTTTTTTTATCCTCAGAAAAAAGAAAGTGTCCTCTGCACCATTGTATGATTGATCTTGTGATAATATATATTGCGAAACATCAAATTTGGTCTTGAGATCACATGGTTTTGAGGTAGTTTCTGAAGGTCGCGCACCCCCTGCTCTGCTCTGCTTTTTGATGACTGCCGTGATGTCTTATTCTGTCAGTGAGATGATGGCCACTGGGGCTTAGCAGCAGGTAGGCATATATTTCTGTTTATTTCTCAGCGCCCATGCACAGTAGCTCTCAACAGGTGATAAAGGACTTGCCGAGGAATCCTGCTTGCATAAGCCCTGTGGGCTTCATTGTTAATAAGACCAGTCACCACACGCATGTTTGGAATACTAAAGGATCTGCTGCCAGCAAACAAGTATGTATTGAACGCCCCACATATTTGTATCTTGGATACAAGATTATATTAGCTATTAGATTATATTAGTTTATATTTTCAGTCAAATATATACAGTCAATTTTCTCGTATGATCTACAAAAACAACTCCAATGTTCCTTGGACATAACCCTTCTTTAAGTAATCACTGTGTTTTGTTTTTTTTAGCCTAACAATTTAACAAAGCACTAACCATAGGAAAATCAGACTGGCGTTATGAGTTTTATGGATCTTTTTTCCCATTTTCCCAATTTACCATTGCAAATGAAGAAAATCATTGGCTTAAAGCAGTTCATTTTGGAGTGTCTATAGAATCTTTGTGCATGTGCTGCTGAGGACGGCGTCTGATTGTCAGACTTTAATCCATCTGGCGAGGGTACAGCTGCTGCAGTGCATAACGTCCATGCATCACTGTGCAGGGAACGTATTTGAATAGAAATTTGCCATTTTTTATGGTCCCATTATGTGTTATGATTTCACAGAGAGACCCAAACGCAGACTTAGATTCAGGATTAGATAAATGAAAAATTGTTTTATTGTAAGGGCAAAAGGGGACTGGAGGTGAGATGAGCGAGGATGCTGCTAATAGAAGCAGAGAGTTGGTAGTAAGGGTAAATGGCTGGAGATTCTGGAGTGAGGCAGATGAGTGAGCAGGGATTGGAATGGCTTGCTGCGGTGGCTGAAGGGATGCATGCTGAGGCAAGCAGGCAGACAAGAAGGATCCTGCAGCACAGAAGAACAAGGTTGGATCAGGCACAAATACACTTAAGAAAAAAGACACTATTACTTGGAACAAGGACCGGCCTGAAGTGTTAACTGTCACGGTAGCTGACTGAACAATCTGGCGATGAGTGGCTAAATGACCGGGGTTGATATCCTGGAGTTTGATGAACTTGGTGGAAGGCACTTGTGGATGATCAGCAGCAATCAGGACCTATAGCCTACAGACAGGAACACACAGAGACAGACAGGAACACATAGGGAAGGAGAAAAATAGAGAAACACAAGGAAAACCCCAGGGTCACTGCCTTGACAATTGGATTCATACCAACTTGTCACATGTCAAATTATACAGCCTACACACCCTAATTGATGAACATGTTGATTAACATTAATTACATTTGAATATTTGATTGTTTTTAATACACTTTAAGTTGAATTTAGTATATTGGTTTATTAACTACACAGCAAAGTGCTGCAATTTAGAGAGAACAAATATTTGTGTAGAAGGAAGATACAAAGTTGTGGTTTTTCAGCTGCTCTTATCATTTAGTGTATTTTAAGAAATAAAATGATAATTGTTAATGATTGCATTTCTGTATTGCGTGTTCATACATACAACGCTAACTGTATACTGGTTTGTAAATAATCAATCATATAATAATCAATGCAATGCTTAGCAATGTACTGTATCTCAATATGGTTGTGCCAATGCAGCCCTATGAATTTGATAACTGAGTGATGTGTGAAATGATTGGCCCGCTGAATGCGCACAGACATCAGACAACACCAACTATCCACTTATCCTTTAACCTTGCGCTGTTCAATTGACAGGACATAATCCCTTTTACTTTACTCACCCCTGGGCTTCTTTCCCTCTCCCATTATACTTCAACAATACAGGCCAACGGTAGATAATGTTATGAGGTAACTCCCAGGTGTAATCAATGGTTTTCAGTGGCTCATTGTTACAGTAATCCCGGATAACAATGGCAAGTATTTAAGACAACAGCAGGGTTTCTTCTGCTTCCAGGAAGATAACAACTGAAACTAATTGTTGTTTTTAGTCATTATATATGTGGAAAGTTATGTATTTAACTATTAAACTATTGTTATTATTTTAGGATAAAATAAAAACAAATCCCATCAAAAGTAACAGAGTCAAACAGGCCACACCTTTCCCAAGCCATTTAATATCATTTAATGCATTACTTTTTCTTTCTTTAAGCCACTGTTCTGCATGGGATTTGATTTAGTTTAACATCATCTTTTTTTACGTTTTCCATCAATAATTATATCCTCATCTAAAAAATTAATGCTGACATCAGTTGTACTTCTGCACACTGCAAATCAATATATATGCATTTTTTTTACTTAATGGAAATTAGAGCTATAGTGTGTAGGATGATTTAAATTATTCATGATTTTATTAACCATACACTATAATGTTAATATGTTTTTCTGCCTTTTATGCTGGGAGACCTGCCTATCAACTGTTGTGTGTGTGTGTGTGTGTGTGTGTGTGTGTGTGTGTGTGTGTGTGTGTGTGTGTGTGTGTGTGTGTGTGTGTGTGGTTGTACTTCAGTTTTGTTAGTACCAATCAGCTAAGGGGAATTAATATAGGATTCAGTAGCCTACATATTATGCCGCTACATTTCATTTCTAGCCATGGGCGGTTTTAGGATTTCATCTATAGGAGGGCTAAGCCTTTAAAACAAGAATGATTCCTATTGAAAGCACAATAAATTGTGAAACATTTGTTAATATTTCAACTGTCAAATACAGAATTTTCAAGCAATTTCAAATGCAAAATATGTTTTGTTATATACTGCTTTAAGGTCTACATACAGTAATGTTAATCCCACTCAAAATAAGTTATTAAGCCATAACAAGTATTGTTTATTTATTCATGCTCATCTAATAAGTATATTTTTCTCCATATGACTCCAAGGCTGAGTGAGTGCTTGTCTAATATCACCTGGCAGTTGTTGATTTGTTCCAGTTTTAACAAAAGACCTCGTAATGATGTCCATCTGTAGAGAAACTTGGATATTTCTATGAAATATGAGGGCGCTAGTGGAGAATGTATGAGGAAAGCCAACAAACTAAATCAACTCAACAACATAAACCTTTCACCCACAGGCACGCCGGTCCTGAAAAGCAAGGGACACTCGTGAGAGAGAGTACAAGAAGACATTGACATTAGCCTATCACACAGAATGTATTTACTGGGGTAATATTTACTCACATTGTGCAATCAGACGGGACTGCAGTTTTGCTGACTTAGAATAATTACAGTGTTTGTCATTGTTCTACTAGTGATTAGAATTTTGCCGTTTAGTTTAAAATGGAGTTAGAAGAGTTCCGCGTAGCAAGTCAGAGGGTCAGTAGGAACTATGGGTAAGGCGGCTAGCCAGTTGATCAGTTTGAAATAACAAAAGATGGAACGAAACATTTCTGGTGTGCTAGCAAACGAGCGTTGGGATTTTGGAAATAACGTTAACCACCACTGCATTGATGTGGAGTAAAATACAAATTATAAATCAGCATATTCTCTGCAGCCTAGAAATCTGAACATAAACCAGGTTGCGGAGTAGACCGAATAAAAATGGTTCGCCGTGCTATTCAAAGGCACATTCCAAACTTCAGGACAGATTCCAAAAAGCCCACCCAAAAATGTTTTCTACAATATCTCATTTTGCACAAAACCTAATATAACCATGGTTCATTTATAAAAAAAGCCTTCAAAATCTGAAAGAAAATACCATGTGTATTGTTAATTCCATCCATATTATATTTATGCAGCAACAGTAACAGAGTGCTGTCCCATTCTTCAAACTAGATCTACTCCAGCTCCCTCTCGCTTGTTTTGACAAGAGGCTTAACTTTAGGATTAACGGTTGGATGGCCTCCATTAAAGGCTTGTAAAGAGGTCACATGCAGAGTGGGGGTATCTTCTGCCACAGACTTCCTACCCCTGGAAGGCCAGGCGCCAGGGAGCAGTTTGAAATGTCCGATGCTTCGGATTCACCTCTCTTGACTGCCATTGAGTGTAACTATGAAAAAACTCAGAACAAAAAAATAACAGAAATTCAGATTTTTGCCACCACATTGGGTTGTGTTTGTTGAATTTTAAACATCTAGTGTTTCATTTCATAGTCTCACATATTAAACTTGGTTACTTTAAAAATCATATTAGATCAAAAAATAAAATTTGGAAAAACAAGGTACATTCTACAGTAGGTACTCCTTCTTTGGCTTAATTAAAAAAATACAGAAGCACCACGTTATGCGCTAATGTATTGACTTGAGCAATAGAGTAATTCTCCCTGCTTCCTTTATTCCAACTGTGTTAGTGCACCTAAACTAATGCAGTATTTTCTTTTTAAGTTCTGTAAGTCTCAGTGCACAATTAACAACCACCACTGTTTAGATAGCAACTTGAAAAAGGTACATAGAGAGGGAACCTAGGTGTAGCATTACAAAATGCAGTAAGATGTACTTTTTTTTATCTTGCAATAAAAGATAAATAAAAATAAAACTCATGTTCAGGGGTGCAGCAAATCATGGATTTTGTGGAGCTCGCAGCGCATTGGGAGGATGTGGTAGATGAAGCATGTCAATGAAAAATCGTTGCTAACCCTGAGTCTCTGAACAGAGGCAGGCCAGCAGAGTTGGAAGCCTACAGCCTGCACCCCGTGGAAGATGGATGTAGAGGTTTTGTACCAGGCAGTGTAACAGTAGCTGAGGCATTCGTGTTGAGTTTTGCTGTAAAGGCTGTGTCAGAGGCAGCAGTGGGAGCAACTGCATGTGAGTGGCTGAGGTGAGCACATACAGACTGGGCCACAGAGAGGTGGGCTTTAAAGTATAGATGCGTTGCAGGAACTTTTAAAGTATATACTGTAAGAATTCTTAGGGGCAATGTTGATGTGAATAAAATAAGCAGTACAGTTTGAGATATAGTTTCTATGTATTATACCCTGTCTACACCAGATATCTTTCAGCTGCATTTTTACGTTGTCTGTCAGACATTACAGGTACAGTTTCATTTTAACCAATGCCGCCATCCACACTAGCCATATATGAGCTCACTCCTTGCTGGGCATCTACCTGTAGCATCTTTTTATGATTCTAGTCACTTATTTTTCAACCTGCCTTGCGCCATGTCTAATATGCTGTGCTGGATTGTAAAATTATTTGCCTGAGGTGTGTTTGCTGAAAATTGCAGACATATTTTTCTGCCAGTATGTCTGCTGATTGTTTACATCTTTTTTGTACTGCCACCGTAGAGTAGATTGTTTGTCTGTCTGCTGGCTAACATGTTGCTTTGCTGTCATACGCTCATTAAAAAACTATTTAAAATATTTAGTCTGTCCTAACTCTGTACCTGAGATTAGCGGAAGTTCAATCAGGAAGACCCTTTCTCTCTGTCTCTGGCTTTGACTCAATCAGATGGCTATGGCCGTTCACTCTTAAAATCAACCAGATTTAACCATGATCTCCCTGAGCCAATCATATTGACGCTGTCCAATTTCTGTGCGAATCCTCGCAACCCTCCTCCTCCCAATTCACGTCCAGTTTTCATCAAATCCAGCCCCAGAGTCCACCAAGCTCATCAGAAGTCCTGACCCACATCCATTCAGCTCTTCTGCCAACTCTCTTCATCTCTTCACAGCCAGCACCAACAGCGGTTAGACTCCATCAGGGGGAATGCTCCTGTACTATCCCCTAACAGCACTACCCCCCCATACACTGTAAAAAAAGGTTTTTCATTTTTTCGTCAGCAAAACATTTTCATGTTATGTCAATAAAAAACATATTTTTGTCCAAGGGACTTGAAACATTGCATTCTTCTGACTATTATAATTTCAAGTTGCTAGTTGATATTAGTTGTTGAAAACTTGGGAATTAGTTGGGGACAAGAAATCCCCAGGAACATGGTTAACCAAACGAGGACAATTCCAAAGTGGGGTCATTAAATACCAGTTGTAAATACACACATACTGTCCGTCATATGTCGTTCAATCTAGCTAGCTAAACTACTGATTTAAAGAAAAGCTATTTGTTTAGCTAGGCTAGTGCCATATGCTATGTGCTTAATTTATGTTACTCACCCTCATAGTTGTGTAGCTACGTAACTTGATATGTCCCACTTCAAAGCTTTCTCCCGTTTCCTGATGGGTGCAGGTGAAAGGCCGTCGACCATGCTGTGCACATTATTGACATATACTAATAATAAAGCGATGGACGGCGGGGTTAAATAAACTTGGGTTACAGACCCATGGTTACAGAGGAGCCGGCCGCAACGGATGTTCTCACATAAAACAAACGCACCCTCAACATGGCAGGGATCATTTCATTGGTCAACACTACACCTGGCATTCTATTAGTTGGGGAATTTTGATAGTGTTGTAACACAGAAAAATCCAAGCGCGCAGGAGAGATCCGAGAGCAGCAGATTTGCAAGCGCGCAGGATCAGGCTGAGTGCGAGGAGAAGGTTCAAAGCTGAGAGCAGAGTCCGAGCACAAAGTTTGAGCACAAGCAGAGCAAATCCAAGCGCGAGCATGACCATTTGAGTGTGAGAGCAAGGTTTTGAGGGAAATTATTACAAAATCTGAACGTAATATCAGTGAGAAATGCTCTCAAATTGAAAGAATGCGCTCTTGAATAAAGATAGGAATATAACTCCATATATGGATACCATGTATGTTCCATGTGTGTATGGCCTTTAGGGATTAAGCAACTAAATCCAACCTGGTCTCACAGAATTCCGTGAAATGAACACGGCCCCTTAACTCAAAATCTGTGGCAATTTCATGGATTCGCTGAAAATTCCGTGAAGGGCCCACGGATGCGATGCCTATGCAAGTCAATGACAGGCATCATCCGTGGTCTACCCACAGATTCCCACACAGATCACAGCACGTTTCTTTCTGTACAGAGAATTTGTATACAGCTTTGCTATTATTAGTATTTTTAGCCCAATAACATTTATTCACCAGATCTTATCATGGTTTAATTGTATTTCTGATTTCGGTCTATTTCGGCCAGGGAAGCTGGATTGGTTTGTTGTTTATTGATATTTTTAAAACTATAACGCTACATCTATCAACATATATTTAGATATTATCATAGTATGCATTTCTTTATTTTAATAATATTATTTTGGTCTTATTACCGGTGAAATATTACAGTATGCTGTAAGAAAGAACACAATATGATCCGAGCTGGGCGCATGCAAAGCCGATTTCCCACAATGCAATGCGGGCATTGCTCTTGTTTTGTTCTCGTAAGTTATACACCGTAATAACGTTTAAAACAATCAGCTGAAGACTCCGGAAGTGACGAGGTAATTACCGCACGGCGTCTGAGAAAGCTTGCTGCACGTTGTAACCTACGTGAGAATTTAATAATAAATATACCAATAATGAAAAAATAGTGTTTTATGCTTATGTTTGACTTATTTGCATTTGTTTTGACTTGTTCTGTTGTTAAAAACAAAAAATAAACTAGAAACATTTTTTATCTTATTTTCCATGCATCGTTATTTAAAAACGCAATTTTCTAATTTTGTGGTTGATGAATGTTAATAGCAAAGATTAAAGGGAAAAAACACGAGCATATGTATGTGTGGGACTTAGCTTGATTTAACATCACACTGCATTATTAGTTGTTTTAAATAAATGACTTTTTTTTTGTTCAATTTTTTATTAGCTCCATTTATCATTCGGACATACAAAACAGATTCCACAATAGGAACCTGGTAATACTGGATGGTGCACAGAACAGAGAAACACAAAATGAGCAAATAACTGACTTTTTGGAAATATCCGTTTATGGTAGGCCTAACTTATTAATTATTATATTCATACCTTGGTGTTCATATGGACAACACCTTTAGCTGGAAGGCCTGTGTTCAAAGTGTGTGTTATCATTTAGAGCAGACACTCACGGTGAGTCAGAGGGTTTATGTTTATGTTATACAATATAAAAACATCTCATTTAAAGTTTGGTTGTCAGGTGACTATCATGAAGGTTGTGGAGAGGAATAGAAACCAGTCTCTCCAGGCAAGCACAGAGAATATGGTCTGATCTTTATTCTCCATGCCAAGTAGCTCTTATCCTCTGCTGGCACCCCAATGTAAACTAAATATTTCTAAACTATAGGCCTAATTTGTTGTGGAATAGCTTCATGATATAACGCATATAGGGTTGTGTGTATGTCTTTTCACTGTTTGTGAAAGATGAGCAATAGATTGTGGCTGATAATGTGCTTCAGTCTGATCAAAAATAAACTAACCCAAACAACTCAAAAAGGCACTCAATACTTGTCTTAACACATATCACTTTGTTTATGTTTTTTATTGAAAGTATATGTCAGCTGTATGATAAAACAATATGTCAAGTGTTATGTGTGAAGCATTTGAACTCAAGGCAGATATCCCTCTGGGGACAATAAAGTATCGCCTGCAAAGTGGTCTCCATTATATGTAAAAATTAAAACGTTGTTGTAGGACTATAGCAAGGACATCGTTGGAAACTACTAACCTGGAGAGTAACATATGTCAGTCTGAAAAGGATACATTACTCCTGCTTTGAAATATTGACCTCTGAACCTTGAACCCAGTACATGTTTGAAGGCTTGTCATTTAGCAACAGAAGGTGCTACCAACATAGGACCAGCTGTTCTAGAAAGCTCTGGACCTCAGCTGTCATGTAGATATGGTCTCCAAAGTTTAACCACTGTAAGCACTGTCAAATATGGTAATAAGCTATTTTCACTTATTCAACGATTAGATTTTTAAAATCTGATGACACCAGTGTGTTGCCCATCCCAAAAAAAACCCCAGGGTGTATCCAAAATTCTACACTGCCAACTTCTAATTATGAGAAATATACCAATATATTTAAAAACTACAACTCCCACTATACACAGGCCCCAGAACCTGCTACAAAGCTTGAGCACTTGTAGTTCTTCCGGGGTTGGTGGGGGGACTTGTTCGGCTCCTGTGTTTCTGCTGTTTGCCGTGAATGGGCTTCATTCCATTTCAGATTGCCGCCGGCCGGCCGAGCACACAATACATGAGACAAATACATGAAACTGTATTTTATTATTATTAATATCTTCATTGTTTACATCCTCAAATACAACGTTAGACAAAAACATCAATATTATGAATATTATGTATTTTTTTATCTTCTTATCCGCCAAGCGGCACGAACCACGTCACTTCTGGAGTATTCCGCAGATTTTTTTAAATATTATTACGGTGCATAACTTACTAGAACAAAGTTGAGCAACGTGTTGTTGCTGGTGACAAAACCACTGATTATATATATGTACATTGAAGCGATACTGGCGTTAAAGACCCGCTGATCGTTGTCTGATTTTCTGAAATGAATGCCCACATTGCATTGTGGGAAATCGGTTTTGCATGCGCCCAGCTCGGATCATATTGTGTTCTTTCTTACAGCATACTGTAATATTTCACGGGTAATAAGACCAAAATAATATTATTAAAATAAATAAATGTATACTATGATAATATCTAAATATATGTTGCTAGATGTAGCATTATCAATAAACAACATAGCTATCCAGCTTCCCTGGCCGAAACAGACCGAAATAATAACATTAAAAGAAATACAATTAAACCATAATAAGATCTGGTGAATAAATGGTGATTAAAACCATGTAATTGTTTTTGGGCTTAAAATACCAATAATAGCAAAGCTGTATACAGCTTCTCTGTACAGAAAGAAACGTGCTGTGATCAGGGAATCTGTGGGTAGACCACGGATGATGCCTGTCATTGACTTACATAGACATCGCATCCGTGGGCCCGTCACGGAATTTTCGGCAAATCCGTGAAACTGCCACAGATTTGGAGTTAAGGGGCCGTGTTCATTTCACGGAATTCTGTGAGACAGGTTGACTAAATCACATGGTTAAGGTTAGCAAACTTGGTAGTTACAGCACATTACATTGTTTTGTTTTGAATTATTTTAATTATTTCAGACCAATGATTACACTTCAACTTAATGCTAATGCTATTATTGTTAACTTGAATATTCCCATGTTTTTTTCCCACCACAGTAGCACACATTTAAGCAACCTAAAACATAGCCCAATAACCTGTAAGGTGATGGAAGCCCTCCATAGCTCTTAAGGAACTGTACCACTTATGTCATCTGTACTTTACAGACAAAGCCTCTAATGAGACATATTTAAGTATTCTAAAAACCATCCATTCCTCCCTGAGTGTGAATGCTGCTCACTCCATTTAAATGAATAATATTCACTGTGCTGGACTAGAGAACGGAAAATGTAATTATTTTGTTATCTGGGAAAGTCAGAGCTCCCAGTTTTGTCTACATCTCAATCCACTCTGTCTCCTTTGCCTGTCTCACTTGACTCTCACACTGATTTACTCAAAATCATTGAGCGGTATAGTAAATGGGACAATTCTAAGACACAAAGCATCATTTCACCTTCTGGCTGCACACACGCTCACCTTTTTTTAATTAAGAGAGTCCCTCTATCACCCACCTAAATATGACTATGACTATGCAAACCAGGTTGTTAATTACTACACTTTAATGGCTCATTATCTAAAATTCATGAGTACCATCATATTCTGAACACTGTATTCAACAAGACATCAATTTAATTGAACACATTATAATAACATTTACAATAATCTACCAGTAATTACTGAACTATGTATCTGTGAGAAATACAATGTAATGTTAATGCCTGTCAGTAGTTACTGGTTTAACTGTTTATTTTAAAAGGCAAAGGAAACATATAGCAATGAGGTTTGGAATGGTATTAACAGTGAAGGGATGTTACTATTTTGAATTATTTATCTTGAATTCATAATCATTTTGCAAGTATTCCATTCAAATGCAGAAATGAAATCTATATATTCTTCCTTGAAGGGAAGGACAATTGTTTCTGCTCCCATTACAACATAGCATCCTCATCATATGTTGTAAATCTTTAAAGAATAACCTTTCCTGCCAAGTGGATGTCAGGGGCACTATACATACACATTCATTTACATTTTAACCCTCAGAGAGCATAACAGGCAAAATGAAATGAAGACCTATGGGTGTTAATTTGATACCTTTCGTAATGAAGAAAATATTACACCTCTTTGACAATGTGGTCTCTTGTGTGAACTTCGTACTAATACCCACTAATGTACTGTGGTTGTCAAAACCCACAAAACCAGTACTGCGAGCTGCCTCCAAGTAACTGTAACCGGGGGGACAGGCTTCATTTAGGGTAGTGAAAACCTCTGGCTGATGCCAGGTTTCCGTCAGACACATGAAGTCAAATCCTTTTTCTCTGATGTGTTCTTTAATCAGTGTGGATTTATTGTTGATGGATTGTGTGTTAAAAAGTTCAAATTTGACCAATGACTGTGGGGTGAATCTCTGTACAGGTTGCAAAACATTAAAATCCACACCGCGCAGACTGTAATCCACTCCACGTAATGTATCCAGCCGAGAGTGCGGTGATCCCATGCTGGAGTGCAGAGGTCTCGCGATATTTCCAGTGTTGATAGTAGCTCGAGCGACGGTAGTCTGATGACGCAATGGACATGCGACGGATGACCAGAGAGATGGAATGTTTGTAGCAGAGCAGCTAAGCTGGTTATGGACAATTAATTTTCGACCGGAACCTCTATGTATGTAACGAGGACGGCAAAGAAGTCCAAGTTCTTTGATGATGGAGATGTTAAATCCAGGTGTGGTTGCAGGATTTAGTCGTTGGAGTTGTGAGCTGGAATAGCTGAATGCCATACTGACCAGGGGGGATGCTAGACAGACAATGTTAGCAGGCAACATTAGTACCAAGTACTGGAACGGTGATCGGAGGGAAAAAAGTTGTCCATCAAGGCGATATGATGATTGGATCCAGAGAGCCCTTTTTTGGGTGGAACAGGGTTGACATCTGGAAGTCGTCTGCAGCAGGTAGGTGTCTAGCTACCTAGCTTCCCCACCGGTATAAGAAGTGGGTGAAACATAGGATATGAAGTCCAGAGAAACTAGTGCACAGGGCTAATAAAATGGCACAAGCGCAAAATATCACAAAAACCATGGAAAACTAAAAGAGCAATCAAAGTATTTGCGCAGTTAAAGATCGCGGACGGAGAAGCGGCGAACAGAAATAAAGCGTGCTTATTTGGCTTTCTCATGTTTTTTTCTCCCTATAGCCTTCTCCCCTCATTGTTCTGCCTACAGGGGCATAAAGAAATCGTGCATACATACCTGTCATCACAAGCAATAGTGATCGGCAGCCTTGCCTATCCATTATTACTCATGAAATTCAACGAGTGAAGCATAAAATTGAAATGAAGCGCTGATCTGTATTGCGATGGCTCATTTCCTTATTCCACATCTCTGCATTATTTCTAATTATGCCCAAGCTGTCCCCACTTCCCTAGGAGAGGTTTCTGTGTCAGGGTTTCTGTCAGAGCTGCCTTTCCATGATAAAGTAGCAGGGAGAGCCAATATTCCTCACTGTCAGAGAAAGGCTTCACACACATCTGGAGGCCTATTTATCAGGCAGTGCCACCACTGGCGCAGGAAGGCACACATAGATGCACCTATACATGTTCAAAACAGCACACAGACAGGTCATTAACAATATGCACATACTTCATGTGCAATTACCATGCATACAGTACATAATTACACATTCTATTACTCGCTGGTGTTTGGAATTTATATGTAAACACCAACCCACATATTTACATTCTCGTGCTAAGGCGAGAGATTCTGAAGCCAAATCAATCCGAAGAAAAGAGCAGATCAGCTGCTGCCAAGTGGCAAATATTTATACATGAACATTACTCGAATGTTTAATCACAAGTCCAGTTTGTAATTCTGGGAAGCTGCAGCATTGAATGTTGCTGTATGAAAATGTGGTGGTTGGTTGGTTGTTTTGGTGTGGATCAGCTGGCTGGATGTAGTTGTGGGTTGGGGTTAGAAACGGTGGGAAATGGTGTTCTTAAGTACTTCAGAAGAAATAAAGCAGCTCAATATCATTATTTGCAAACAATATTTTGTTGTACATTTCTGATCTTGAGGACTCTATTCCAAAAATTCTTAAGATATTCAACAAATTTGGCTCAATCTCAATAATAATACTAGAATAAATCTAATCTTCTTTTATTGAATAACAGGCATGTGGCTTCAGCCATTAGTGTTACAATACCAACCCAAAGCAAAATTACATATTTGGGCATCACTATACACAACACGGTCTCACGGCAGTTCGTGAAATGGTCACGTTATTTTTTATCTATTGATTCATGTACAACAACACGTTTATCTTGTTGTTTTCGTGGTGGCCAGCACGAAATGGGAACCATCTATATGGAGGTTGGGTTTAGGAAAAGATTAACTGGGAAAGAACGCCTCACACCCCGGGAGACGGCCGCGGGGGACACGCAACAATAATGGGACAGTTGTGATTAGGAAAACAACAAAAAACAACGGGGAAAAGACACGTCACACGCCGGAACAACGGGGAAAGGGCGCCTCACACGCCGGGACAACGGGGAAAGGACGCCTCACACGCCGGGAGACGGCCACAGGGGACATGTGACAATAACGGAAGTCACTGGAAGTCTAAGACTGCAAGACCTTGCCTTTACAGGTGTGTGTCACAAAAAAAGTGTATGCTAGCCTATGGTCCTATTATCACCAACACATTGACCAACTTTAAACAGGTCGAGGAGCAACTACGCTACACCAATAAGTGGCATTTGAACACCCCAATTTGGCACAACATACACTTAATGTCTGGTAACAAACCTTTTGTTTATAACCAGTGGAGTGATGAAGGTATGTTAAGTTTTGAAGACCTGAGAGCTAGCTTTGAGGTCCCTAGGACATCCTTCTTCCTTTATCTTCGCTCAAGATCAGCCCTAAAATGTACCATGGGGGAACAGTCTTGAGATGCACCCAATCATTAAATGGCTTGTTGATTCTCCGGTGAGAGGATTAGTGTCCAAGATTTATGCTAAACTGATGCAAGTATCTGTAGGAGAACTCCCAATAGTAAAGAAATGGGAGCGAGAGGGTAACGTAATTAATTGGGAGACAGTTTGGGACAACATTTCCCACTGTTCCAAGAACCCAAATCACCAGCAGACCAACTTCAACATATGCCATAGGACATATTGGACTCCTCAGAAGAGACACGTCTCTAAAGCCATTCCTACTCCCTATTGCACGTTCTTTCCTGCACATGGTCTGGGAGTGTGAACAGGTGCATGAGTTTTGGAATAAAACAACATCAATAATATCTGATGTGATAGGATGTCGAATTCCTACTTACCCGATTGTTTTGTTACTTAATGATGACTAAATTACACCTACTTGGGAGAAAATTTGGCTAGCTGGATCAACCGCGACTAAGAAAATGATAGCTCAGCGCTGGCTCCCCCCCACTCACTTTGTATAAAACAGTGGTTGGCGTATTTTCTGGACATAGTTATGCTTGAACTCTCTACAGCAAGGATTAACAAAGCCAAGTCATCGACTATAGACCTATGGAAAAACGCAGCAGCACAAATATCAGTCCTAATGACCTCAACATCACAAGAATTAGAGAAAAGTGACTAGGCAAGGTGTGATTTCTGTTTTTGTTTTTTGTTTGTTTTTCTTTCCTCGAGACTGCAGAGGGTGTGGGGTGGCAGAGGGTTGTTGTTCTTGTTCAATTGTGTTTGTCTGTTCTGTATGTTTATGAATATAAAAACAATAAAAAATGGATCTTAAAAAAAAAAACTAGTGTTTCTACACAATAACTGTACATGATGATACATGTGTCAACCTTAACATACTGTAGATGATTTCACATTCAGGTTGCTTAGAGGCTTGTCTTGTTAGTGCCTGGTAACTCGAGAAAGTGAAAAAATAGCGGGTACTGGGGCTTTTGTGACATACTGACTACTTTCCCTGTTGGTCTTGGACGGTTACACATTTAATTAATGCAAATGTATTTGTGTAAGTGGTTACAAGCAATGCCTCTTTGTTGAACAGTTTATACCCCAGCATAATAGGGTTTTAAACATCTATGGTAGTTTATTTCTTCTTGCAATTGGTCAACAACTCAAATTTGCAAATCAAAGTTTAAGTTAAACATGCAAAATCTCTGCAAAAAGAGTTATGTGTTAAAGCAAAACCATAATTCCGATAATTCTGATACTGCCACCAGCCAGAGCCATAAAGAATAAGTGTTTTTCTGACTGTAAGTGAACTGCATAATTAATGTTAAAGTTATTGTTTGTTTTTTTACTGTATTCTCTCTCTGTATTTCTCTCACATCATCTCAAAAACATTTAATTTCCGCCTCTTCAGCCTGAGCTGGAACTCAGGACAATCACACACAAAGTCAAATTATATGGACCACTGCTTCACAGACAAATGCGTAAAATTGGCATCTGAATATGCATTGTGTCCCAATGTCCCATACTAGCCAAATTAAATTATTTTCTAGAAGTCTGAGCTGGCTCGCTCAAATGAGACCAGAGTACAAACAACTCTTTTGCGTTATTATTTTTTAATGCGTCACAATTTTTCAATATTTCATGTAATTTAGAAAACATGTTTTCAGTCAGCTGCAACTTCCTTGGTCCTTGGACATGTAGATGTTTATCTCACGTATGGCTGTGTTTTATTCAGATAAATACAGAAGAAGCTATTTAGCTTAATTTAACACTTCCAGGTTCTTTTTGTGCGTTGGTCAGCATGAAAAAAAATAAGCACACAGCACCATGGTAGGTGTCAGGGTTATTGAATAAGGTCATTTTTAAATACTCAACATAGTTATTGGCTATGATATGTAAATGCTGAGCATTTAATTATAACAGTTCAATGTAACAGCAAGTTGCAGAGAGTGCAAAAAAAGAGAAGAGAGAAGGAGGGAGAAAGAACAATACCACAGCCACAGGAGGTTATGTGAGGTTATTTAAAATCTTCCACTCCAATTAAAAACTTCCTATGTGGGGAGAGATCATCAGACCATGACAATAGGGTCCATCGACACCTGAACTTAAGTTGGGGAAATATAACTGGTTTAGCTCCACTTTGTGATTTTGGCTGATAAATACATTACACTCACACACACAAATACATACAAAGCCCCTTAATAGATAATTACTAGATAATAAATAGAACACAAAGTTGATAAAAGGCTTTCTTCAAGCAAGTTGTATGTGTCATTACCTATGTTTTAAATTTACCAATGATGATGATATGCAAACATGATGATGGGCATAAAGTGTAAATGCACGCTATCTTCTACACTGCAGTTTATGCGTGGCGTCTTGGTTTCACTCTCCCTTCTCGCTCTGTTATCCTCACAAGGTTGCAGTCATCACCATCATTAACCCAGTGAACTGTTGACCTGAGTGAGCGTGTGCAATTCATTCTGCCCTCTTCAAATTATCTGGCAAATTAGCTCTGCCAAAGTCAGAACGAGGCAATTACCTCAATCGTCTGAGATCGCCAATCAGAAAGTCATCTCCATGACTAATACACAGACCTCCACCGTACTCATGTGGATATATTTTTAGGTTTATTCTCTTCTTTTTTGTCATAATGCTTATGGGCATTTCCTATATCCATGAAAATTTGATGAATGTAATTATTTATTAAAACATTACTCAAAATGTGGTCTGTTGAAATAGGGAAAGTATTTTTTTAAGAACTAAACATCAGATACAGTATGTTAAATATCTACAATAAATGGAACGGGGTGAAAAACTAATTCAGAAACTGACTTGAAGGGTTAATAGGTTCCTTGCCTCTGCTGCAAAATGTAAATCATTGATCACATTCTTCTTTCCTCTCACACCTACACACCTTCAATCTCCCCCTACCACCTTTTACCAGAGGCGTTTCCAGCAATGAAGGACATCTGGGGCTTAGCCCAGACCATTTTATGTAAATACAGGGATCACTCTTTTTCAGGATCACTTTTTTTTTTTTTACAGTAACACTTTACTTTCAGTCAAAGTACATCTTAATTGTGTGAGACTTTCCAGATGCATGTACCTTAAAAGAGTAGAACATATTGTAATATGAACTGTTGTATATTGGTATATTACATTTTAAGTCAACAAAACAACTGTCCTAGAGAGTTCAGTCAATCTCTTTTCACCTGCTCCTGTCGCTCTCCCTTCTTATCAAGTGTTTCTGTCTCTTTCTCTCTCCTTCCACCAGAAAGCTACCAGAGAGACAAACAGTGTTTAATGTTAACATTAGTTTAACATTACACACACGCACATGCACACACCCCTACACCCACACCCACCCACACCCACCCACCACACACACACACACACACACACACACACACTATTCACCTCTTGCTGAACAGCAATCTGAAAGAACAGATACAGCACATAACTTATTGCAAATCAGCTTCAAACAACTAATTTATCAAGTGCTACATATTTCAAATTGTAGACCAATACCATTGAAGAAAATGTATTGGGAAGAGCAGATCAGTGGGATTGCCCTACGATCTATCATGATTCTTGAATTTTCATTACATTACCATAAAGTAATCACAAAAGAGTTATATTGTAGTGAGTAAAGTAGGTAAAAAATATTTTTTTTACAAAAATGAAGCAAATGAGACTGTGGGGATTTTTCCGAAAGAAGTCACATTTGTTTTGGTCCTTGAAGATTATCATCTGGCTGGCTCTCACCCACAGTAGGCCTATTTGTTTAACTAGTTAGTTATTACCATAGGCTACGTTAGCACTTGGACCAGCATGCTTATCATTGCATTTGAAGATAAACAACGGCTACGCATTTCGAAATAAATGTGCCCATTTCTAGAAAAGTGTAGGCTACATAACCTTGCTATTGTTCATGCTGTAGGTAGCCAGGAACACTAGTTTTATCCCACTGCACTGAATACTTTCTTTGTTTATCAGGTGTTGTTTTCTCTAAGGATAACCAATAAGCATTAACATAAATGTAATGGGAAAACTACATTTAAGCATAATTCCTTATATTTTTGTGTTTTATTTCTACTTTAATTCTCTCACAAATGCTGAAAGAGTCTATCTCATTTCCCACATGTAGATTTGGATTCTAACTTTGTGAGACATGCAGTCTGGAACATTATGTGAGCACTGTTAGCCTGAACCGATAAAGGTACAAGGTCACCCTAAAACTATCTCATGTTTTCCCATTATAGTTAAGATGTAACTGGGGGGTGAAAGTCCTACAGGTAGGAGGACGTGAGATGGCTCCAAGATGTCTCTTGCATTTCTCTGATTGTCTTCATGTGTATCAGATTGCCTGTCAAAATTGTAGCGTCATAATAATCCAAGTGAGTGTGTGCTGTCACTCTGAAGATGCATAAAAGCCTAGTGTTCTGTTCACTCATTTGAGAAACTGACTCCACACTGGGCTGCGGCCTTTTGTGAAATCATGTTGCTCCATATTTGCAAATATATATGTTTTTAATAAAATACAAAACCCCAACTTGGTTTTAGTCTCAGTCTGTCTTATTTGTTTCAATTTACTAAACTCTGAAAACTCTTCCCCCCCCTTTTGGCCTGTACTGTATACAAGAACAGGGCAAACTCCTCATATGGCCGGAACCAAAAGGCTAGGACCTTATTGCTGGGAGTTCAAAACTAAGCCAAAATGATTATTGTTAAAATGACAATACCTCGAATTACATGAAATGTTATATAAAAAAAAGTACTACACTCTACAAAGGTAGAGGAAGTGGATGATTTAAATGCTTTATTTTACCAGTTCTTTTTTTTTGCCTTGAGTGCCCTTTCATGATGATATCTCTGGGCCCAATAGGACACTTCCATGCTTCATTGTTGCCCTAATATTATACCAAGGTGCCCCTTTCTTCCCCATATGCCTATAGTTGGCCCAAGTGCCTCATTGGTCAGCCAGATGCCCTTTTAGTAACTCTGTTAACTGTTACCCTTACTATAAGTTAAGTAGAGAAGATCCTTTTTCCTTTTCAGAGTTGGTCCTTAGAGAGTCTGTGCACGTCACTGGAGGCCAGTGACATTGGCCGCTCTCCAATGGCCACCGGACATTTTTTCCAGCAAAGTAATTGGGACACCAGTGGAAGAGCAAAGAGTGCCTCACTTCCCATGTCCAGGTCAACATCATAATATAACTGCAACTCACTGTGGAGTCTGGGGCAGAAGTAGCAGCGTCACATAAGCAGAGATGAGACCATTCTTGACCACAGATAATTGTCTTATTTGTCACGTTGCTCTGTCAGTCGCTAAAAAAAAGGTGGGAGGCAAAGCTCAGCTTTGGCTGACTCTTGGTTAAGCGAAACCAAAAAAGCATATGCAAACAGAAAAAAGACCCAATCATTGATCCACTGTTGGCACAAGCTACTGTACCACAGTGGAGATCAAAGCCGAATATGATGTTAACTTTTGGTCACAAATCCACTATTTTGCTTGTAAAGGCTGATTTGTTAAGAGTTTGTCCTCCAACCATTCAATTGCTATTTTATAGCTATTTTTATTTTGACTTTGTCTATTGCATTGCCACATGGAGTGCTTCGCACTAAAACATTTAGTCCGTAAATCGATTCATCTATCAGCGAAAATCAATTACCAACTATTTAAATAATTGATTAATTAAAATGACTTATTTGCTTGAATGATGTATGCTTGTTCCAGCTTGATGATTTAAAACTTTTCTCATGTCTATATGATAATAAATGGATTGTCTTATGGTTTTGTAATGCAATTTGAAGATGCCACCTTATTGAGTATAAAACCATTTAATTGATTATTAATTGAGTAAAAATAATTGTCAGATGAATTGATAATGACAATAATTGATAGGTGACATCAACTCTTGCTTTGCCA
This sequence comes from Perca flavescens, assembly GCF_004354835.1. Lineage (NCBI taxonomy): Eukaryota > Metazoa > Chordata > Actinopteri > Perciformes > Percidae > Perca > Perca flavescens. The sequence goes on from NC_041331.1 coordinate 11,928,843, forward strand.
GTTAATGGGTCTTACTGATTTAAACAGGGGTGAGGGCATTTAATGAGTTTTCTACTTACCTCTCTACTTACATCTCTAAATTTAAATCATGTTCCACAATTAATGAGGCTTTTGCGCAGCCAAATCACACATATAACTCACTAAATGTGTTTCTTGGAATAACGCCCTGGATTATTCTAATTTTTATAATGTTGACGTGCTTGTGTTGACGTCCTCTACATCACTTAAGTAATTACCTGGTTGAGAATAGAATGTATGTGGGCAATGGCACAATTACCGACTTATGACTTTTAGTGTTCTCTTACTTGGAGATTAAAATGAAACCTTGACCCTGCTAGCCTTTCCTTCTTGAGGCTTGATGTTGCCATCACACTGAGTGGCCTCTACACTGGTGTACAATCGAAGATGCTGAAGGCATTTTTTGGAATGCAAGTGGAAACACATCACTAACACATAAATATTAATGGTAGCCACAGCGCACATTCGTAAAAACTAATTAATGGTATGTAATATTCTGTCATATTTCATAGTGTTTGTGCTCCAATAAGTATGTAATTTTTGGCATGACCAACAGCAATTCATAACCCAATCCTACCTGCAATGGCACATAAAATATTTAACATTAAACATTATGTTTAAAGCATTATCATGCTTAAATGTATAATAGTAGTGGATAAACGATTATTATTTGATCTGCTTGCTCCTGAGAAAACATAATTCTTCAATTTACAGAGGATACCCACAATTCCTTATTTTACTAATGCTGAATTTATATTTCAAATATTTTATAATGAAGCTTCATTTCATATATCAATATAAAATTGTTATTACAGTGCTTCTTTTTTACAGTATAACGAGAGGCCCTGATACTTACCCACAACATCCCACCCCGGACTGCGATCAGCATTTGGTTTTTCCTGCAAGATAAGATACCAAAGGTGTCCACATTTTCACAAAGTCTTTTAGTTTGTCTTTAAGGATGAACCGGATCCTCTCAAGGTGAAGTCTGTCCATCATCTCTGTGAGCCATAACTTTAGTGTTGGAACTTCTTTCTTTTTTCAGAATAAGAGAGTAATGCTGAATTTAGACAGCATCATTCCTCTATTTCATGCATACAGTTTGATTGATGCATTCTATCTATTTGGGGTCTCTACCACAACTTATCTTCATATGAAAGGTTCTCAGACAAAGAGAAAAGAGTGACTCCTAAAATAGCGCTGTTTTATAACAAACAGCATGCAACAGTGGACATGACAGCAGCTTCCCACCCTTCTCTCCCCTTCAGCTATAAGTTAACAAAGAGAAAAGACTGTATAGAACTGGAAAGCTTTCAGAGCACTCACACACCAAATCCCAGCCCTATTTAATGTCACCCTTGAGTTCCAAGGACTGAATTTAATTTTCAAACACAATACTTTCAAGATCTAGTGTCATTTATTGTGAAATGAGAACAACATGCATTTTAATAATGAGAGACATATTCCTCTGGCAAGCAAGAGTTTGCATAACATGCATCATTTATCAATCTCAGTCCAGACAATGGACTGTTATTGTTGTGCCTACAACCATCAAGACCCTTAGTGAATATAAAATTGAATAATAAAAGGCTTCGGTTTTCTGTTGAGCATCCACAAAGCATTGCTGCAGCTGTGTCCTTGTTTGTGCTTGACTTGGAAGAACCATGAATAGTCATATGTCAGTGGATCCAATCAAAGCACTACTCATGCTTGTTGAATCCTGCTTGTAATGGGTTATCAGATCTGTCACACAATGTAGTGTGAGACTTAGAGAAACAGGAATGATGAAAATATTGAGTATATTTGTTACCCTGTATGTCTATGTTGGTTTTCTTACCATGCAATTGTATTTAATTGACAGATGTGAGGTAAGTAGAGTAGTAGTCAATTTTCCTATCTAACTCTCTGCCAGAATGCAAATGGGATTTTTCCCCGAAATGTCAAAACATTACTTTAACAGTTAATTGGTTGATTCCAAACTATTTTATATTATCTGTAATTACCTATTCTCTTATAATACTGTAATACAGTCTACAGCACTGTACAGTGGGCCTGGATAATTGAGTGGTTAACAAAATGTCATATGACAGTAATTTTGTAAGCTTGTGGTCACCTTTCTCGGATTACCTAAATGCTTAACTAAACACCACATAAAATCACTCAACTGAGAGCAAATGCTTATTTTGTAGGAGCTTATGAATTTCCTTCTCAGTTGATTATTTTTTTGAATGGAGTGTCATATTTACAGACAGTGAAGATCCCCTTGTATGTTAATAGTATAATAGTATCCCAGAATAATGTATAAAAGAGAGCAAGACAAAACCAGGATTAACAGATTAATAAAATAATAAAGTTTCACTTTTACTGCTCTAGCTAAACTCTTTGCAAAAAAAATCTTGCAAAGTGACCATTTCTTTTCCATCCATCCATCCATCCATCTTCGTCCGCTTATCCGGTGTCGGGTCGCGGGGGGAGCAGCTCCAGCAGGGGACCCCAAACTTCCCTTTCCCGAGCCACATTAACCAGCTCCGACTGGGGATCGAGGCGTTCCCAGGCCAGGTTGGAGATATAATCCCTCCACCTAGTCCGGGTCTTCCCCGAGGCCTCCTCCCAGCTGGACGTGCCTGGAACACCTCCCTAGGGAGGCGCCCAGGGGGCATCCTTACCAGATGCCCGAACCACCTCAACTGGCTCCTTTCGACGCAAAGGAGCAGCGGCTCTACTCCGAGCTCCTCACGGATGACTGAGCTTCTCACACTATCTCTAAGGGAGACGCCAGCCACCCTCCTGAGGAAACCCATTTCGGCCGCTTGTACCCTGGATCTCGTTCTTTCGGTCATGACCCAGCCTTCATGACCATAGGTGAGGGTAGGAACGAAAACTGACCGGTAGATCGAGAGCTTTGCCTTCTGGCTCAGCTCTCTTTTCGTCACAACGGTGCGATAGATTGAATGCAATACCGCACCCGCTGCGCCGATTCTCCGACCAATCTCCCGCTCCATTGTCCCCTCACTCGCGAACAAAACCCCAAGGTACTTGAACTCCTTCACTTGGGGTAAGGACGCATTTCTTTTCTTTTCTTTTTTAATCAGGAAAAGTATGAAGCTTGGCACTTTAAAGACAGTGTGAATAGATGATGTATGCTCACAAGGTACTACTTCGTGGAGAATGACACTACAGAGTCAACCAGTATTGCAATTTTACCAAGAGCGGAAGGTGTCACAAATTGTCACGTGCAAGCAGAAGAGAGAATAATGCAAATCTGCATATAGTTAGTGTGAAAAGAATGAATATTCCCAGTTCATCAAGGGCGAGTGCTCATTATTTGAATGAGGCAATGATCTAAATTATTGGCTTGCGATACTGCCTGCTTTGATGGTACATTGTAGTGTGGAGCATTGTGTACATGTAAAAGTAAGGACTGTGTGTGTGCGTGTATATACACTCACCTAAAGGATTATTAGGAACACCCTACTAATACTGTGTTTGACCCCCTTTCGCCTTCAGAACTGCCTTAATTCTTCGTGGCATTGATTCAACAAGGTGCTGGAAGCATTCTTTAGAAACGTTCGCCCATATTGATAGGATCTTACAGTTGATGGAGATTTGTGGGATGCACATCCAGGGCAGCTCCCGTTCCACCACATCCCAAAGATGTTCTATTGGGTTGAGATCTGGTGACTGTGGGGGCCATTTTAGTACAGTGAACTCATTGTCATGTTCAAGAAAGCAATTTGAAATGATTCAAGCTTTGTGACATGGTGCATTATCCTGCTGGAAGTAGCCATCAAAGGATGGGTACATGGTGGTCATAAAACGATGGACATGGTCAGAAACAATGCTCAGGTAGGCTGTGGCATTTAAACGATGCCCAATTGGTAATAAGGTGCCTAAAGTGTGCCAAGAAAACATCCCCCACACCATTTCATCACCACCACCAACCTGCACAGTGGTAACTTCTATCAGCTGGAATCAGTCGGCCCATTCTCCTCTGACCTCTAGCATCAACAAGGCATTTTTGCCCACAGGACTGCCGTATACTGGATGTTTTTCCTTTTTCAGACCATTCTTTGTAATCCCTAGAAATGGTTGTGGGTGAGAATCCCAGTAACTGAGCAGATTGTGAAATACTCAAACCAGCCCATCTGGCACCAACAACCTTGCCACGCTAAAAGTTGCTTAGATCACCTTTCGTTCCTATTCTGACATTCAGTTTGGAGTTCAGGAGATTGTCTAGACCTGGACGACACCCCTAAATGCATTGAAGCAGCTGCCATGTGATTGGTTGATTAGATAATTGCATTAATGAGAAATCTTACAGGTGTTCCTAATAATCCTTTAGGTGAGTGTATATATGTGTGTCATAGTAAAGCATGTGGCTGCAAGAGATATGAGGTACTGTGGAAACAATGCTCTATAGTGCCTTGTTGTGTAAGCCATAACCAAGGTTTCTTGTCTTAATATTGCTAAATAGTTTGTAACCTAAATGATAAGAAATACTTTCAATTTTATATTGTGTTTGTCTGTACAGATGTCTTTCTTATCAATTTTACATTTCACTTTCAACAGGATGACTACTCAATTTAATGATTTACTTACAGCGATATTCCTATGTCACCTTTTTAAAATTTCCTATAAGCTGAGAAACAAGTTTCTTCAAAATGTAATCTCTGTGCTGCCTAGGAGATGGATTTGGAGCTACTATGAAGCTCATTATGAAGTTTGAACTACAAAATGTGCCCTAATACACAGAAAATCATCCTGGGTTCTGCCATGACCATTAACTCTCTCAAAAGCCCCCTTTCCTTTATAAATTGATTCTCCATGGAGCTGTTCAACTCTGTGCAATTTTATATTAGGTGACTTACAATCCTATGCAGCCGTTTTCTTGGTGAGGATGGTCTGGTTTATTGCTATGGTAAAATACACACACACTTGTCACACTTCTGACCGCCTCTCTCTTACAGTGATTCATTTTGTTGTCCAGTCAATTGGCATAATGTTCAATGGTCAGTGTAGAAACCTATCCATGGAACGCTTCTCATGTTTATTTATCAGTTTTAAGAAATTGTTATTCAATTCAATTCAGTTCAATTAAATTTTATTTATAGTATGAGATCATAACAAGAGTTATCTCAAGACACTTTACAGATAGAGTATATATAATTTACAAAGACCCAACAATTCCAGTAATTCCCCCAAGAGCAAGCAATTAGTGGTGAGGAAAAACTCCCTTTTAGGGAGAAACGTCGGGTGGTGAGGAAAACTTCCTTTTATACCCTGTTGACACGTATATGGTTATTTTGAAAAACTGAGACATTTCCCTTTGTTTGTTCCCTTTGTTTACACGCAAACGTAGAATTTGCCTCTGAAAACGATTCTTTCTAAAACCTCTGGCCAGAGTGGAGATTTTGGAAAACTTCGTTGGCACGTTTGCATGTAAACTGAGACAAACGGAGGTTTAGGCAGCCGAGAGAGAGAGAAAGAGGGAGTGATTTGTTGCTGTTGTTGCTATTCAGAATTCTGATTGGGCTTGAGCTTCTCGTTACACTGCCACCTACAGGTTTGTCATGCTCTTGACGGCATTGATGGCATTTATACACGGGTACATGCAAACGAACACTTTTCTGAAAACTGAAAGCTGTGCACAATGTTATTTTTGAAAACGGAGAGGTTGAAATGTCCGTTTATGAAAATAGCCGGCCATGTGTAAACGTAGCATTAGGGAGAAACCTCGGACAGACCAAGGCTCTCGGTAGGCGGTGTCTGACAGTGCCGGTTGGGGGTGTGATGAATAGTGGCAATAATAGTCACAATAAAGATAATGGAACTATGACTAGAAATAATAGTTGTAGTAGTTCATGGCATAGCAGGGCACTGCAGGGCGTTACAGAGTGTAGCAGGGCACTGCAGGGCACTGCAGGGCATAGCAGGACCACGGCGACAGCTGCAACCATTATTTAGGTGCCACCCTAATCCAAGGAAAACTGCTGGGTGAAAAAACATAAGGACTCTGGGGAATAAGCTCCCCAGAGCTAAATTAGTAACAAGCATTTCTGGGACATGGATGCACACAGATGGAAAGAGAGAGGAGCTCACTGTGTCAAAGGAAGTCCCCCGGCAGTCTAAAACTATAACAGCATAATTAAGAGCTGGTGCAAGGCAAACCTGATAAGGGTTGGTAGATGAATCTGACGACTATGAAGAGAAGGGGTGCCGTGTCTGCATCATTACACCCTCCTCCGCCGGTCTAGGTGAACACTGCAACTCCTCACTCCCTAACTATAAGAGTAGAGTTTTAAGTTTCCTCTTAAATGTGGTGACGGTGTCTGCCTCCCAAATCCAGAGACTCTAGGAACCACAAGTAATTCTGCATTCTGGGAGCGCAGTCCTCTAGTGGGACAATAAGGTACTATGAGCTCTTCAAGATATGATAGTGCTTGACCATTTAAAGCTTTGTAGGTCAGGAGAAGGTTCAGAGCTGTTTAGGGCCCAGCACAATAACCTTGGTTTTGTCTGAGTTTAACATCAGAAAATTGTAGGTCATCCATGATTTTATATCTTTAATGAATGCTTGAAGTTTAGCTAACTGACTGGTTTCGTCTGGCTTAATTGATAGGTATAATTGGGTGTCATCCGCATAACAGTGAAAGTTAATTGAGTGTTTCCTAATAATATTGCCTAGAGGAAGCATATATACCCACTTCCATGCTCCCTCCGTCTTCCCTGTCTGACTGTTTAGACGAAGTTAAAACCTGGTTCACTCATAACTTCCTCAAATTAAACAGTAGCAAAACAGAAATTCTCCTTGCTGGCTCCAAATCCACTCTAGCTAAATGTCCCAATTTCTCACTCTTCATCGACAAGTCCCCTATTCCACTCACATCAAGAGCCTCAGTGTCATCGTTGATAGCACACTTTCTTTTGAAAAACACATCAATAATCTCACCCGGTCTGCATACTTTCATTTACGTACCATGCCTTTCTCATCCACGCTCTTGTCACTTCCAGTATTGATTATTGTAACTATTTCCTCTCTGGTTTACCCTACAAGTCCATCCATAAACTCCAATTGGTCCAAAACTCAGTTGCCCGTATTATCACCAGAACCCCAACAACTGAATACGTTACTCCACTCCTTAAACAACTGCACTGGCTCCCTGTCCAATACTGTATTGACTTTAAGATTCTTCTTCTCACCTTCAAAGCCCTCCATAATCCCGCTCCTCCATACCTCTCTGAAGTCCTTCAGCCCTACACTCCATCCCGAACTCCATCCTCCTCTTCCTCACTGCTTTCCGCTCCTTCTGCCCGCCTGTCCACAATGGGGTTTAGAGCCTTCAGCCATGCTCCTCGACTTTGGAACTCCCTCCCGCTATCCATCCGTACCTTAGAGTCTCTACCCACCTTTAAAACCTCCCTCAAAACCCAGCTTTTCCAAAAGGCCTACCCCACATGACTTCACTCTCCATCATAAATAATCAATAGATTGCTTTATTTTAATTTTCTTTTGTTTTAACTGTAAGGTGTCCTTGAGTGCTATGAAAGGCACCCATAAATAAAATTTATTAGTATTATTATTATTATTATTATTATTATTATTATTATTATTATTATTATATAAGGTGAATAGAATTAGTCCAAGCACTGAGCCTTGTGGAATGCCATGGCTAACTTTAGCGTGCCTGGAGGATTAATCGTTAACATTAACAAATTGAGATTGATCAAATAAATAGGACTTAAACCAGCTTAGTGTGATTCCTTTAATGCCAACTAAATGTTTCAGTCTCTGTAAGAGGATAGTATGGTCAATAGTGTCGAATGCAGCACTAAGATCTAGTAAGACAAGTACAGAGACAAGTCCTTTGTCCTTTGCAGTTAGAAGGTCATTAGTCATTTTCACCAGTGCCATCTCTGTGCTATGATGCATTCTAAATCCTGACTGAAAGTCTTCAAACAAACTATTGCTATGTAGAAAATCACATAACTGATTAGCGACTACCTCCTCAAGGATCTTGGAGTGAAAAGGAAGATTAGATATAGGTCTATGGTTGGCTAAGACCTCAGGATCGAGGGTGGGTTTTTTCAGAAGAGGTTTTATCACAGCTCCTTTAAATGACTGCGGTATATAACCTGTTAATAAAGACATATTGATCACATCTACGTAGTAATGAAGTGTTAACCACGGGTAACGCTTCTTTAAGTAGCCTCGTTGGGATGGGGCCAAAGAGACAGGTAGATAGATGGCTTAGCTGAAGAGACCTTTAACATTAATTGTTGAAGGTCTATAGGATAAAAGCAGTCTAAGTATACAGTATGTCTGGTCTTGTTGTTCTTTCTAGCGGTCCTGCGTTTAAAGATGAACAGTTAGAAGTTGAGGGCAATAGGTGATGAATTTTATCTCTAATTGTTATAATATTATCATTAAAGAAGCTCATGAAGTCATCACTACTCAGAGCTAGAGGAATAGATGGCTCAGTAGAGCTGTGACTATCTGTCAGCCTGGCTACAGTGCTGAAAAGAAACCTTGGGTTGTTCTTGTTTTCTTCTATTAATGATGAGTAATAGTCTGATCTGGCATGTCTGAGGGCCAGAACGACTAGACCTGACATATACTTAGACTGTTTTTATCCTATAGACCTTCAACAACTAATGGTAAAGGTATCTTCAGCAAAGCCATCTACCTGTCTCTTAGACCCCATCCCAACGAGGCTACTCAAAGAAGCATTACCCGTGGTTAACACCTCTCTACTAGATATGATCAATATGTCTCTATTAACAGGTCATGTACCGCAGTCATTTAAAGTAGCTGTGATAAAACCTCTTCTGAAAAAACCCACCCTCGATCCTGAGGTCTTAGCAAACTATAGACCTATATCTAACCTTCCCTTTCTCTCCAAGATCCTTGAGAAAGTAGTTGCTAATCAGTTATGTGATTTTCTTCATAGCAACAGCTTATTTGAAGACTTTCAATCAGGATTTAGAAAGAATCATAGCACAGAGACGGCACTGGTGAAAATTACTAACGACGTTCTAACTGCTGTAGACAAAGGACTTGTCTCCATACTTGTTTTATTAGATCTTAGTGCTGCTTTTGACACTATTGACCATACAATCCTGTTACAGAGATTAGAACACTTAGTCTGAATTAAAGGAATTGCACTAAGCTGGTTTAAGTCTTATTTCTCTGATCGATCTCAATTTGTTAATGTTAATGATAAATCCTCTAAGTACGCGAAAGTTAAACATGGCGTTCCACAAGGCTCAGTGCTTGGACCAATTTTATTCTCCTTATATATGCTTCCTCTTGGTAATATCATTAGGAAACACTCAATTAACTATCACTGCTATGCGGACGACACCCAATTATACTTATCAATCAAACCAGACGAAACAAGTCAGTTAGCTAAACTTCAAGCATGTATTAAAGATATAAAATCCTGGATGACCTATAATTTTCTGATGTTAAACTGTAACAAAACTGAAGTTATTGTGCTGCGCCCTAAACACCTCCGAACTTCATTATCTAAAGATATAGCTACACTGGATGGTGTTGTCCTGTCAGAAATCTAGGAGTTATTTTTGATCAGGATATATGCTTTAACGCCCATCTAAAACAATCATCGAGAACAGCCTTTTTTCATCTTCGTAACATTGCCAAAATTAGGAATATCCTGTCTCAAAACGATGCTGAAAAACTACTCCATGCATTCGTTACTTCCAGGCTGGACTATTGTAATTCCCTACTGTCAGGTTGCTCAAATAAGTCCCTTAAGACTTTCCAGCTGATCCAGAATGCTGCAGCACGTGTTCTGACGAGAACTAAGAAAGGAGATCATATTTCTTCTGTTTTAGCTACTCTGCATTGGCTTCCTGTGAAATTCAGGATTGACTTTAAAGTCCTTCTCCTGACCTACAAAGCCCTAAATGGTCAAGCACCATCCTATCTAGAACAGCTCTTAGTACCTTATTGTCCCACTAGAGCACTGCGCTCCCAGAATGCAGAGTTACTTGTGATTCCTAGAGTCTTCAAAAGTAGAATGGGAGCAAGAGCCTTCAGCTACCTGGCTCCTTTCCTGTGGAACCAGCTCCCAGTCTGGGTTAGGGGGGCAGACACCATCACCTCATTTAAGAATAAACTGAAAACTCTCCTCTTTGATAAAGCTTATAGTTAAGAAGTGAGGAGTTACAGTGTCCGCCTAACCCGGCCCACCTGCTTCTCTGTAGTCATCAGATTTATTGATCATATAATCAATAATATAGTGTGAGTAGAGGGAGGCAGGCCAGTACAGCCTCTCATCAATGTTTTCATTCGTTTCCTTTTGTATGCATCCTGTCCCAGAACCTTATGTTTCCTTATGATTCCCTTCAACGCCCGGCCGCGTCCTGCTGCGTCTGCTGCACCCACCCATGCTCTGCAGCGCCACGTTTCATCCCGCAACGTCCTGCTGTGACATGAACTACAACGACTAGCTTCAAAGTCACTGTTCCACTATCTTTAATGTGACTATTATTGCCATCACACCCCCAACTGGCCCCGCCAGACACCGCCTACCAAGAGTCTGGGTCTGCCGAGGTTTCTTCCTAAAAGGGAGTTTTTCCTTGCCGCTGTCGCAATAGCCACTGCTAATGCTTGCTCTTGAGGGAATTACTGTAATTGTTGGGGCTTTGTAAATTATAGAATGTGGTCTAGACCTACTCTATCTGTAAAGTGTCTCGAGATAACTCTGTCATGATTTGATACTATAAATAAAATTTAATTGAAATTGAATTGAATTGCCTACTACAGCAGACATTAAAGCAAATTGTAGTGCTTTTTTTGTTCCCAAAATCCCTATTTTGCTTGCCAAAATAACACAATTTGGTAAATATAAAGTCTGCATTATTGCAAATGGGTGTCATCTTGGGACCACTCACACAATGCCATCATAAAAACAACAGATTACCATTACCATGACATAGATGTGTGTCTCAAATTCAATTGGCTCACAGTGAAATCGGTCAAATGATTGATTAGTCTTGTGTTTATCTGCATTTACACTGACCTATAGTGTATGATAATGCTTCTAGGTAAAAGAAAGTGCTTGCTTGAAAAACAACCACTTCTCAACATATAACATCATATTGTATAACCTGTACAGCAATGCATGTTGGCGTTAAGCAGGAACCAAACCCATTAGCTAATACACACATTACCTTTAGCTCATGGCCCCTAAGCAGTCATGTCACTACTGCAACACTGGTGAAGCCTTTCCAAGGTTGCTCCACTATCCCTACTGAATAGGAGAATGTGTCCCATGCTCAGCGGTGGCACCTTCAGTTCACCTTTTCTGTATTCACACACTTCTTCCATTTCTTCACTTCTTCGATAGCCTTTAGGTTCTCACAGCAGTGTAATGTCCATGTGGAAACCCAGGACTTCCTGCTTCTCAAGCAACGATGCTACAACACTGCCAACAGGGATATCGCTGTTTCTTTCCCAAATAGTGTAACAACCCCAGGGCCACTGAGAGTGACCCAACACCAAAAAGGACATCCGACAAATAGGATACCCTTGTTGGCACAGGGGAAGCGTCTTTGCTCAAGGGTCATGAAGTCTTGTGGTTGCCCCGTTACGAAAAGTTGTAATATCTTTGCTTTCTTTGCGATATAAAGCATATCCAAGTGAAAACATCCCTGAGGACAATGCTGCCAATAGGAGAAGCTGACTGGACTGACTTGGCTTTATTCACGCCTTCCTCTCTCAAGGTCTAATCTGAGTCCAGGTTTGCCTTTCCCAGGATGCAGAAAAGCTTGAATGATCATCTGGATCACAAAGTTAATTCTTTCCCAAGGGAAAAATACAAAGTCCTCATAACTAACATAAAGCAACTCCTTTATATTGTCATTAACCAGTGACACTCAGCATGTAACATGCATTTTTCCTTCATAGAGACACTTTGAATTTAACTGAAGTGGCAGTTTGACCTTCTGTACCCTCTTCACAGAGAGAATGACAGGTTGGAACAGGACTGAAAATGTCACTCCTGTCACTCATGGACTCTGACCACTCAGGGTGGCTTGTACACTAATTTGAACATACAAAAGGGTGATACAGTATCTAAAACAGAAGTGAAAAACTATCTGTATTTAATGTTATGTTTGTACAATCGGTTGTTAGAAGTTGTAACAGCGTTACTCATTTAAATTCAACACCTAAAGCTTTTAAAGATAACAGTAACACAGAAATGCTTGAAAAAAACAATTCCCGGCTGTGCCTTTTAGCCGAATCAAAGGATATTTTAAAGCTTTGTGACTTTCAACTCAAGAGCAGTCAACTCAGTCAATGCCAAAGCAAAAAAAGATAAGCATGGTATCTATGATCAAAGAGTCTAGACTTGTGTTACAGTCCCAACTGTGTTTCTATGTTAAGTCGGATAAAATGGGGGTTTATGTTCAATGGTAGGGGGCATAGTTCAAAAGAAATAAAAGGCAGTTTGGTGTAGGAGAAAGGTAGGATGTGGGAGTTTTTTCCTCCCCTCAGGTAGCTTTAACTTTCCTGGCACAGGAAGTGAAGAAAAAAATACCTTTTTGTTGAGAAGTTGATTTTAACTCTAAAAGTGCCGATAGAAACACAACACACATGTTTTAAGCAAAGGGTATTCCCATGCGGAGTATCTTGTAGAGTTGGTTGCTATGGGCAAGTTTCCTGAAACTTCATCGATAAACAGGATATCATCGCTGCAGTGCAAACAGGAATCAAGTCCAGGTTGGTACAATGGTTTCCCTACACACATACAACCTCTGAGTGTACGACTGCAGGGAAAGTTAATCAGAGGCTCCACCATTCTCCTCCACCATACGTCTGCATCACTAATGAAGTAAGCCAAGAAGGCTGGGGCACGACTCACAGAGAAAGATTAAGAAAGAAGACAAAAGGCCTCCTCTTCTGAAGGAGAAATCTTACTCTTGTTCAATCTGCCCACATTACCTTGCCCTGCTATCCGATATAAAGAGACACACAATGCTGGTCAGTGTTGATGTGGTAGCATACAGAGAACACCATACTGTGAGAGGGGTTGGGGTGAGGGGGTCGTGATAGAGCCATTGAAGTGATTGTCTCCCAAACAATCCTGATTAAAAACTGATGAATCAAGTACCATCATCAACCAGACATAGAGGGTGTGCAATTCAATGTTAATGAAAAAATCAAGGCATAGTTGCAAGTTTTTCTTACCCAATAGACTCAAGTATGCAATCTGTCATTGTGTGCATTGGTGTTTGCTAATTTTAGGGTCAGGGTCCTATTGTCACAATTCATATTCATCATTCAATTCATTATGCACAAATGATCAAATCTTTTTACAGATGATTTGGGATTCACACCTAGGCATTACAGCTATTGCGTGTGGTTTTGGCATTAGGTCTGATCATTTTTGGATGTAATTGGATGGTAAGAGTAAACGACACATATTAGAATAGGTACCTGGTAGTTCAAAAGTATCTACAGTATGTAAATAGAAGTTTCCAGACTTTAACCCTTTATTCTCTAACCGTTGTGTTACATTGTGTTGTAGTACATACTGTACTGGTACTGTGGTGGAAGTTTTTATTGAAGCAACAGGGTTAGTGATATTCATGATAAAATCAAAACGAATAACGACTGTTTGAGAATTAAACCAAAGTTTGGTCTTTGAGTATTTATTTACATTTGCAAATGGAGAAACACGTTTTCAAAGGTACACGCAGTACAACTGAAAATATCTTTCCAACCTAAAATCTAAACATCCACACATCATATAGTGAAGAAACTCTGTTAAGCCACCCCTCTCCAAATATCTTTAGCATGCTCATAGTTGAAAAGAGGACATCGTTAACAGTCAAACCATTGTCTCACCTTCCCCTCTGCTCTCTGTTCCTGACATTAGCCTAAACAACAGTTTATCTCAGGAGGCAGAAGGAGACACGGTTCAGACAGTTCTATGGCCTTCTTCACTTTATCTGCTAAAAGTTAAAACAAATGAGTAGCTGGAGTTCCTCAATAAAAACTCTACTAGGCTGAAAGTTCACGGTTGCCAACTATTTCCCTTGGAGTCTTTTGAATCTACACATGAAGAAGCTAAATCTTGTGGCGTTATAAAACAATCATTAAACAAAATGGTTAAAATAAAATTTGCCACCACAGTACACCCTTGGTAGGCTGTTATCTAAAGCCTTACCCAGGACTTTCACACCATATGTGGTTACATTTAGGCAATAAAAATCCTTTAAGGCTGTGATGTGAATGCCTAAACATTACCATAAAAAAGTGAATCGCGCATTGTCACTATGTGTGAATGTGGTTTTGTGAGTTGATATTGTTGGAAAGCAAATTAATTAAATTATTGTAGCTAGGATTTGTAACAGTTTTGGAAGGGTCAGATAAATGGTGTCAGCCAAACCGATAAGGACGATCAGCAAACGCTTCTATGTGTTGTTTTAGAGGGCATGGACAAACAACATATTTTGTCATTTAATTTAGAGGACTTGTTGAAAGGTCAGGACTGATTTTTATAATGAATCTATGAAATAATTACTTTTTTTTTAAGTGCTTAAAACATTTAATATATAGAGTACAGTCTTTTCTAATCTTTCTTAGAGCAGGCAGCACCGGAACAATAACAAAGACACATACATGTTACACAAGAATGTGGTAATATGTGGTCCCCACCATCTCTGAATGTGGTCTGAGTAATCAGATCTCAGTGCTACCTTATGCATGATTTATGACCCTGCGGAGGCTTCACGCAGAGTTTTCACCGTAGCCTACATAATTGGCCTGAAGTTTTTACTTGTGCGTTGGTGTGTGCATCAATCTCTTTATAGTCTCGCTTTGCCAGACCCTCCTTCAAAGCGAGCTGAAGGAGGGTCTGGCTACTACTACCATAGCATTTGGGGATGGGAATCTGTAGCAAGAAAAGTTAACTCTTTCCTTGATTCCATGTTGTCTATTAAGAAGGAGAACCATGGCCGCGACATGCGCTGCCGCGACTTGTAGTAAAGTTTTTCGAGAGGTACACGTCGTAGCATGTAGCCACGATGTAGATGTATTTCAATATGTAGATTGATGGATAGATGCAGAAGCATAAACCAAGCTTTACTGTGTCCTGGGTGCATTCACACCTGTACTAAGAGCTGTCCACTTGTGATAGGATCACTGAGGATGGAATTTAATACCAGGTGAAAATCGGATCTTACATATTGCCCCAGTATTCTTGTCAAAGCTTGGTTTCTTGATAAGTAAGTATGTATACCAAGTTTCACATAACTTTCATACACTTTCCACTGCCTGCTCTAGTGAGGGACCTTTTCAAGACTGATTCTCCCACTCCCATTTTAGCTCTTAGACATAATAAATCATTTTTATGAGAAATAATTTTAAAGATTTCTTCATAATGTGAAATTTTAAATACCATATATATATGGCAAAATAATTAAAATTTGTGGCCATTTAGCCTTATTGTCCATGTATTTTGCAGTGATGTGACACCATTTTAAATTCAACTAGAAGGGCACCCGGAGAGTGCAGACCTCTGCCATGGCAAGCCCTATCTCACAATGCTAATGTAATGTGAATTTTTCCATTTGGGAACTCATTTTTCCAATTGCTCTTACACCAACTTAATGTAGACAAACATGTATTTAGCAATGTTAGCAAAAGTGAAAAATAATTTGTGTATCTGCTTCAAAACATCATAGGTTCTTCCTTGGCCCCTCTTACACCCTTCCACAAAGTTTCATGAACATCCAGCCTGAAGATGTTTCCGTAATTCTGTTCTATTCTGACAGACAGACTTTAGATAACAATAGAAGAAAAATAATTCCTGTCTGGGGCACTGCTTTGAAAGTTGAATAGAGAAACTCACAAGAACTCAACCATATCTCACATTTCTCTATTCACTCTGTCAGAGCAGTATACACCATAGCGGATGGAATTCAAGCAGCTCAGGCACATCTTCTCATCCATGGGGCACATCCTCATACCTAAACAACATTATTGATTGATTTCCAAAGTCTCCCAAAAGACACATATACCACCATTCTATATACTGACGCACGGTGGCCGTTTAATCATGTGACTGTAATCATGTGACTGTTCTCTTTAACCTAACAAGCACCGTTTTAAACACATAGTAAACATTGGGAAACTGATCTACTTAAGTTTAGGCAACAAAAATACTTAAATTAGGGTTATTAGAACATCAGGAATTAGCTTGAAATTAGTCGAAGCCTGGTTTCCTGAGTGCAACTTTCTGGTTTATTTGACCCATCCACCACCCCAACCTGCCTCATCCTCACACGGATTGTAGCTCTCTTATACTTTGTCACCTCACTTCCCCATTTACTCTCGGAATAATTACTTCAGCCACAAGAGGTGACCCATATGGCCGTTTTCTGGGTGAGAACGGGCTGGTTTTAGGAGTATTTAAATAACTTGAATTACTATAATTAAGGTTAAGTTCGTGAATTCTGGGGTGAGGAGCCCTACAATCATAATTAGCAAACATGACTAACCATAATTTCAAAATCCCAATAAAAACACACAGACAGAAGATTAGTTGATAATGCACTTAATACAAATGCTGACGTTTAACTTTGGATTCCGACAGAAAAATATATTATTAAGGTGTGTTCGTTACTGTACTGAGTCACTTGTGACTGTTGTTTTGCTCAGATAAAAATGTAAAACTAAATTGAAGATTAATTTCCTTTCCAGTAATGTCTCATCAAAATGGGTAATTTTCTTCCTTAATTTCAGTCATTTAATTCTGACCTAGTTGGACTTACAAAGCCTGAAAAACGACCATCCTAAATATAATCACTGTAGAAACATGGTAAAGTGTCCTCAGGGAGATGGAACGAAACATGCTCATACAATGCATGTGTGGGCTCTTTTTTCCAGTGCTCTTAAGCACAGACTCGCAGATGTTGAAGACAAAGTGCTTTGCTTCCTTCTCTTCTCTCTTGTGGCACATATTAAATGGCCAGCAGAACTGGTAGTCTGCACACAAACTCAATATTCCTCTCATAAATCTTTCGGTCTCTTAATAGAGACAAAGCACAACTGAGCATCTGGGTCGCAATTCCATTGAAAAGGTAGACAATTTGTTTTTCTTTGTTTTTCTCTGCTCTCCTTGTTGGGGGATCAATTTATCGTGCAAGCAAATTATCCTTTTCTCTTTGATCTTGCTTTTGATTGTGGCACGGGAAATTTAAATTGTTCTGTAGTTTTGACATATACTGTAAATTACAGACTTGGGATAAGAGATAGTTTTGCAGTACATGAAGCAGTGGGAGTTGCCATCTTCTACTGAGTGGAGCCATTTCCTCCTCTGTGCTATAGTTTGACTGCAGAGTGAAGGTAGATAGGGACCATTGTTCTGGTTCAAGAGCAGGCAGGAGAAACTATTCTCCTCTTGAGTGTTGTATGGTAAGATACTGCACTCCCTCAACTCCCACACACATAGATTAAAAGCCTTGCCTCTGTTTTTTACTGGTTTGTCAAATATTGGCACTTTCCTGCTGATTCTCCACCTCCAAACATCCCGCTCTTAGCCTGGGAAAACCCTGACGAACTTCCGGCAAATTTGAGATTCGGGTCAGTCTGACCATATCCCTCCTATACTAGATAATTTCTTGATATAATTTAATGAAGGGCAACAAATTTGGCAGATGTGGCCTTTTGAATGTGACATTCTAGGCATGGTTCACTGGTTTAACTGAAGCCACATAACAGCTCTCATATAACCTTTTTCTTTTTAACTGTATCGCCATGGCGAGTGCTGAGGTAAGAAGTTAGAGTCATTAAAACAGGAGCTTAGGCTGAAAAGAGTTTGGAAGTTGTCCTTGAGAATCAGAAACAGCAGCCTTGGAATGCTAGTGCAAGTCTCATGACAATAAAGGACTGCTTTTTGGCAATTTCTGCTTTAATTCAACAAACCTTTAAGGTTCGGTATCCCACCTCATTAGCATGATAAGGAGGACACCGTACAATTTAGCAGGGCAGACCGTGATACCCTGCAAGATGAGCCTGATTTCCTTTTGTAAGGTGCCGATATTCTTTGCATGCAGGGTCTAAGGCCTTGTCCTGTAAATGCAAGGTGATTTAAATCATAATGGTCGATATTTAACACACTGTTACAAGAAACACAGTTTTCCTCCAAATGTGGGGCATGTTTTAAGTAAATAAAAATAATAAATTATTTCGCAATTAAACATGAATGAGTACATGTTTCTGTTATGTAATGTATAAATGTATACATGATATACAAAGACCATGGCATGACATACAGGATATAACAAAATATTGGTCAGTTTAGTATAGTTTAAAAACTGGAAATAGCAATTCCGGCACATAACCCTTGTCATTTTTACACTTTGTTTTCTCTAAGGATGAAACTAACATTCTGCTAAAAAAGTAATTTTGAGAAGATTCACTGGTGATGTAGTGATGTGATACTTTTTACCTAGAATATATCCAAATTGATTAGCTTTAAAAAAGAAAACTGGAAAATCTGTAAATCTAAAATTTTAGTCAGAACTTAAGAGGACCACAGGCAGCAAAGGTTTTGGCTCAAGTCTTTCCCATAGCGGCAGAAGCACACTGCGTTCATTACATTAATGCATTGAGTAAAATAGTTTCCAGTCCCAATCTGTGTGTGTGTGTGTGTGTGTGTGTGTGTGTGTGTGTGTGTGTTTGTGTGCGTGTGCATGTGCATGCGTGCGGTAACAACTAAGAATGTTTTAGCTGCTGTTAACTCTCAGGCTACTGGCATTCCCACCTGAGCTTTAACTGCTGTGGCAGAATTTTATCAAAGATGGCCGTCATGGTCAGGGTCAGCTCCCCCGCGGGAAAGCGAAGCGGATAATCCTGTTCGAAGTATTATTATCACCTCTGACAGCTACACACATACTGTGACCATCTCAACTGCAACCATGTCAACTGAACCACTGAGTCCTGCATTTTGATAACATGTTTAAAAAAGAAATTAGAATCAAGCTGTGTGTTGCATACACCATCTTCTGACATTTGAAAATGCTGAATGTCACAAGAGGATGGTACCCATATGTCCACTGCTTAGTATTTTAAATTTAATAAATATGCCTGGACAAAGCATTCATTGTGAGACTTCATAAAAATCAGGTCACATTCAGTTTATATCTCAGACACTCATTTAGTGGGAGTTTGTGTGGCAGAAGTGGTTGGATTTGCTTTAATAATAACTACAAGAGAAAGATTTCAGTATTTTTGCCAAAACTTTGGCTGCTGGGTTTTTCACCAACTAATCTGAATAGTAATTATGTTGACAGACTGCGGTGGATTGATGCCACAGAGACCTCATCAGCTTTGCACAAGAGATGTTTATATAACTACACGTAACGCTTCAGATACCTTTACGGAAATAAAAGCTTGCCTGTAATCGGAGCTTAAAGCTACCTTGGCAATTTCAACCTTCTAGGACTTTGACACTGCCTGCTCATTTAATGTTGACTGACATACAAATAAAATTAATCATTTTAAGTGTGCTCTCATGAGATGTGGAACTAAAAGTAAATACACTTTACTGACACAGAGTTTCCATATGAATTTGTATTGCAGGTTTGAGCTGAATTTTAAGTATTTAGTCTTGTACTGTATCAACAGTTAAACCACAAATCTAGTTCAGTGTACAAGGTATATGGAACTACAGGTAATGATGACAACAAGACTTAGTATAACAATACACTGTATCACTGTAAACCCAGATTTAGTTGTCATTAAACATTTTAGTGGTCACTACTTATTCTTTCACGTTTTGTTAAAAAATGTATTCATTACTAAATTGTATTAGTTGTTTGTAATATTCAGCTTAAAGGTGCTGTAGGTAGGATTGTGAAGATCCAGGACTTAGCCAAAAAATTTGAACATCGACAACTTCTCATTCCCCCCCCATTTCCGCTAAAGCTCAAAATAGGCCTTAAGCCTTGTGGGAGGCCCCCACAAGGGAGAGCTGTGTTTTTTTAATTACCTGCTTCATGTAGTTCCACTCGAACATAGGGTCAGTTTCAGCAAATATGACAGAAAGTTAGTTTTATAAGGCTTACCTACTGCATCTTTAAGTATACAGTGCACAGATCGTATTAAGCCAAGATAACTAACAAGACCAAAGAGCTCATTGTGGACTTCAGGAAGTCTAAAGCTAGCACACACATCCCCATTCTCATCAAAGGGACTGAGGTGAAGCGTGTCACCAGCTTCAGGTTTCTGGGTGTCCACATCTCTGAGGACCTCTCTTGGACCCTCAACATCTCTACCCTGATCAAGAAGGCTCACCAGCATCTCTTCTTTTTGAGGAGACTCAAGAAGGTCCACCTGTCTCATCAGATCCTGGTGAACTTCTGCGAGAGCATCCTCACCAACTGTGTCACAGTTTGGTATGGCAACTGCTCTGCCTATGACCGAAAAGCACTGCAGAGGGTGGTGAAAACTGTCCGACGCATCACCGGTTCCTCACTCCCCTCCATCAAGGCCATCCAGGGCAAGCAATGCTTGCGTAAGGTGCACAGTATCATCAAAGACTGTTCTCACCCCAACCACAGACTATTCACCCCACTGCCCTCCGGAAGGCGTTAAGGTCTCTCCACACCCGAACCAGTAGGTTCAGAGGAAGCTTCTTTCCTGCGGCTGTCACCCTACTGAACTCTAGCTCTGCATTCTGATGACAACCAACCAACTAAGCTCCCAAACCCCCTATCCCACCCATGGTGTTCTATTTATTTACCAATGTACATACTGTAACTACACTTATACATAGCCATATTCTACTGCTCTTCATACTATTCATCCTGCACATACACTTATTCTCACTACTTTTATAATGTTACTGTTTCTGCACTACAATCGTACTGTTACCACACTGCACAGCTGTACTTACTGTACATATCTGTCTATATGGTTCATACTGAATATCCATATTTATTCAGTTTCTCTTATACACTGCATCTATCTATATTACTTTTACTACTATTATAATGTTACTGCTGCTACATTGCACATATCTGTATATGTTGTTCATACATTGTTAATATTACATAGCCATATTTATGCTGCTCTTATAAGGTAACTGCTAACACACTGCACACATTTATATTTAATTTATATTACTCTAAACCACCTTCTGTTAACCAACTGTACATTACTGTCTACACTGCACTATATTTCTTATCCTGTCTATACTTGCACTTTTCTGCTCTTTTTGCACTTCTGGTTGGACGCAAACTACTTTTCGTTGTCTTTGTACTTGTACTCTGCACAATGACAATAAAGTTGAATCTAATCTAATCAATGTTAAAGGAATATTTCACCGTTGGAAAGATGAATATATCTTTAAATTGGGTCACTTATGTAGTAGAAATGTGATTTTCTTTTAAGAAATTGGTGCCTTCTAGGCCGAGATAAGCCAGAAAATGTGTTTTTGGCTGATATGGATGAAAGACACCAAATCCCAGAATGTGAGATGGTAAACTCAAGTGTGTTTTATTGTCATTTCAACCATATGTATGAAACAACGTTTCACCGTGGCTCAAGTGGTGTTACACATTTAAAAAATATAAAAACGACATTATATAAAAACGTCAAAGTTCAGCTAATGCCTACTAGCATTAGCGCTTGATGGGATGTAAACACGGAGTATAAACACAGACATACATTTGCGTGGAATGTAGAATGGTCGGCATTTAACAGTCACAAACTACACCAGCAGTTAGCAGTTAGTTGGATATGAATAACTCCATTTCTGCACCAGTCCGTGTTAACACAGCCCACCTCCACTAGTCTTACCTGGCGACAGCGCAGCACGCCTGGTAGCTAGATAGTCCGGTACACTGTTGTTCAGTCATGTTTCCACAACAACAACAACACAGCAGTCTCTGACCTCGCGTTGGGAGTTTCGTTGAAGTTCGATGTAGTCCAGTTTGTTGTCTAATGAGCGGACACTTGCAAGCAGGATTGATGGAACAGGTGGCCGGCTAGCGTTAGCTTTCCACCTAGCTGCTTTCCACTCTTGCACACCGCTGTTGAGGTCCCTTTCCCTGGCTAGCAGCATCGGGCGACACCGCAGGCTGAGGTGCTGGTCTCCATAACAGGCAAAGCTTGCGTAGTGTGTCGAGTATTCTGTCTGTAATAAAGTGTCCTGCATATTCTCCGATCTGTACCAGTGTATCCTAATGTATGTCGTTTGAATGCACATAAAAAAAAGTTTTCTGTTGAAAAGATGGAGCCTGTTAGCGAGGCTTCAAGATGGCTGACACTCGTTTTTCTTCGGATATCTTCGGTAAAGACGACAGTCCAACCCCCTATGGGTGGGTTGAAAACATGCGGAAGTAGCTCCTGCTACTGGCTGTAGTCCAAAAAAATCTTCTTATGACGCAAAAATTGTCGTTTTACATCATCGGAAGATTTTTTTCCAGACCCACAATACAGAGATCTCTCGTCTCAGGGGACATGAGGAAAGGAAGCACGGTCATTCGAAAATGACCGTGTTTCTACTGGTACAAAGCTTAATGCTAAATCGGTGAAGTATCCCTTTATGTTTCTGTATGGGAGGGGCAGGGTCGTTTGAACTGTTCTAAGCTAAAGTGGTGCAAAGGCTCATGGGAAGAAAAAAAATGTTCTGAACAGTTTCTATGTGTTTTAATGATGTTCTGTTCACTTTTAGGGTGTGCATTAATGTTATCTGGGTTTTAGTTTTTTATGGTTGAATTTGTGTTCAAGTTTATCTACATTTATTGTTGTACCATGACCGAGACCCGGGTGGGGACTGATGGGCTCTGGGCAGTGAGAAAGTGGTCAATGTCCTTTACACAGATTGGAAATCAGTAACTCTGTTTCCTGAGTGTAATTTTCTAAGCAGCACATTACATTAGGACATTTTAATGTTTGATGTTGATTGTTTTCCTTTCCATTATTTGGAAGAATTTGTATTAAATACATTATTCTTGAAGCCATACTGTCATAAAGGAAGAAGAAAAAACAATATTAATACAAACAAATTATTTCTTAAGTAGCCTGATTTTTTATATTTGTTTCTTTGCATGTTTTATTTAACATGCTTATTTTAGACAACATGACTGCAGAAAAAATAATTTGTTTACTAATGATTTTTGATAATGACTACTAAAGTAAACTTGATTTGTCTACTGCATCAACTTACAATCTGTGTTCAAACTGGGGGGATGTAAATGTCCTCTCAAAGAAGAGTTTACAGGCAGGTGGCCACCTCATTCACTCAGTGAAACTACAGAATTCAATCAGGAGCAAGACTTTAAGAGGCAAGGACAATGTTTTATAAAACCAGAGCCTATACCAGCATTTTTGTGTTAAAGGAGCTTTCTATTTCCCATGAGAGATCTGTAAAAAATGTCTGCCGAGCCACAAGCTGATTGGTATGCTTTCCGCGGAGTTAGCGACTAATGAAATACACACATAGACATAGATGTGCCAGATACACCAAACTCTATAGCACGCTGGTGTGACTCATGAAGACTGACACATGCATCTATCAGCCAGGAACAGATTGTTTGATTTGTGAATATATCTCTGTGGGTATACAGTTTTTTTTGCACATTTGTGCTTTACTGTGTGTGTGTGTGTGTGTGTGTGTGTGTGTGTGTGTGTGTGTGTGTGCGTGCGTTTGTTCCTGCACATTTATTTGCCACTGCCTATGAATGCACAGGTGTATCAGATACAACAGGCACACAGTTGCGTATACACAGTCATTTTCTATCTGATGCTTTAACAAGCTGAGTTGTTAGTCTGACTGTGAGCGCTCACTGGCTCAGATTGGAATAACAGATTGCCTTGGCTGTTTGGACTCCAAGATTGCGGTTACTTAAATAAACATTAACAAAAACTGATCCTCTTCTCACCTCTGATAGGCTGAGGCACATTGAAAGCGCTTGTAATATGTATATAATAATATAAATGACAAAGATACCTGTTAGACTTTAGATGTTAATCTCATTATGAATACATTAAACAGAAAACCATAATGTTCATTTGTAGTTTAGCCATTGTAGTGTTTGACCACATTCCACTAATTACATTGTCCACTAATGGATTAATTGTACTTAAATATTGGTCCTTACATTTTTAAATATGTTTCTGAAGCTAGTCATAACTCGAAAAATTATTGCACCAACTGTATTTATTGTATCGTTTGTAATGATTTTTCACCTACTATTTAGTGCTAATCCAGGAACACAGTATATGGTCAAGCTATTTCCATGCTTGTGAAACATAAAATACAGTTTTGGAGTAAACAAAGACTTGGTATTAAAGTATCCATTCACTTAAAACACCCAGCTATTTTCCTCAACTGTGGAAACAAAACTAAGCTAAAATATGTCAGATTTATATTTACCTGTTGGCTAGAAAGAGAAATCTAATTAGGAGGTCCGTGTTGTACGTAGAGGTACATTTAAATTAAAACCAAAGCAATGTTTTTGCTGCTTTATTTGTGCAAATTTGACCAGTCTATTTATTCCCCATAAGCAGCCAATGCACTGGCCATAAAAACATAAAGATGAAGCTAGCTACAGTAAAACTACTATTATCAGTTTTTGTGTGTGTTTGTGTGGCAGCTAAGACACAACTGTAATAAAAAACAAACTCTGACTTGCATGAACCCGTCTTTAGAAAACAATTGTTTGTTAACACGTCAACCATGACATTGTGACTGTTAAAGGAACACGCCGACTTATTGGGAATTTAGCTTATTCACCGTAACCCCCAGAGTTAGACTAGTCAATACATATCCTTCTCATCTCCGTGCGTGCTGTAACGCTGTCTGACGGCTCCAGCGGCATCAGGCCAGCACAGAACATGTAGGTGAATGGTTCCAGCAATCCTACCGCTCCGAATAAGAGACAAAATAACGCCAACATGTTCCTATTTACATGTTGTGATTTATAGAGTCACAGCATGTACAAAAAACAACATAACATGAGACACAGCCGTCTTCTAACTGTAAACAAACTATATTCTCAGGCGGAAGAATATAGTACTTGGGCGGAGTGATATGCTCCCAGCAAGCCTGTCTGAGAATATAGTTCCCGGTTTGTTTACCGTTAGAAGATGGCTGTGTCTCATGTTACGTCGTTTTTTGTACACGCTGTGACTATACAAATCACAACGATGTAAATAGGAACATGTTGGCGTTATTTTGTCACTTTTGTCACAATTCGGAGCAGCAGGCTAGTTGGAACCAGTTACCTGCAGGATCTGTGCTAGGCTAAGCTAATGCTGGAACCGTCAGACAGCGTTACAGCACGCACGGAGATGAGAAAGGTATGTATCGACTTGTCTTACTCTGGGGGTTACGGTGAATAAGCTAAATTCCCAATAAGTCGGCGTGTTCCTTTAAGTTTTAGTCTAGGATATTGGCCTCTAAAAATGCAGAGACAGGAGACAGAGAGCAGTACAGGGTGTTTATTAGCAAAAGTCTCTAGTACTGGCAGGGAACAGGAGGCTACAGTTGAGGGCTGGCACAGCAGAAGGAGGAAACAGTCCGACCTGGAAATCCACAGGAGCTGGAGACCGCAGGGAAAGCTGGACACTGAGCATAAGGAAAAAAAAACAACAGGTAAGTCCAAAATCCCAAAACTGCCACAATAATAGTCTGAGAGATCAGGACTAAAACACGAGTAAAACTGAGCCACACACCCTACCGCTTGCGACAGAATAATCCAGCACAGAGTGGAGAAGGGACCTGGATTAAATGTGGTGATCAATCAACGAGATGATGATCAGGTGTGCCTTGTAGAGAAGCCCGCTCAGCCAGCCCCGCCCTCCACTGCACCAGCCCTGCCAGGAGAGAAAGAAGAAAAAAGGTAGGTGAGAAACACCCAAACACAAAATACACACACTTAACTTGACTTGCTTAATTAATACATTCAGAAAAATCAGTCCATGCAGCTTCAACATTTTAGAGGAGAGTAGTTATACAGTATGTGCAAAATATAAATGGCTATGTGTACTAATTGTGAGCCAACTTGAACATTTCATGAATATTTTACGTGATAAAGACATTAGTTATCATGCAAAGTGAAGGCATAATATGTAGCCTACTATTGCCAATGTTATACTCTGGATTCTTTTACCGGAATTGTTTGTTGAGCTGGACATAAAAGAAGATTATTTGAAGTTACATCCCAGAATCATTGAGTCATTGTGCTTCCTGTCCTTACTTGCTAGTTCAACAAGATTATGCTTGCCAGAGCACAACACTGGCTATTTCTGAAGCTAAGCTAAGCAGCACCTTGGTGTCCAGTGGAAAACAGGCCAACTATGTGTCAGCTTGTGTGCTTCATGTTTTGCCTCGCTGCATTTCCATGTCCTCAACAGTGTGTCCACCATTTTTGTTCCTTATACTCCACAGACACTGAGCATTTCTTTATTCTGAATGCCGCTGTTTCAGAGAATGATGCCTATTGAGACAATGATGAGTCAATGACCTGCGACATGATCTGGAGGTTGTGCATGGTAGTGATGTTAGATCAACAACAGGTTCCAGCAGACATGTTAATAGTAACTGTTCGGAAACAACTCAATCACAATTGTTTTTTGTCCGTATCCTATCATCTACTGGCTTGACGTCTGTGAGTTGACTCTGAAAGCAGTTAGGAGATCTCAAAGAACCAACACACACAACGCATGACAATGTTCTACAGGTTTAATGAGACACACAAGAATATTTAAATTTTCTAACAATCGCTCCATTCTCTTAGATGACGTGAGAGTAGAAAGATAACAAAGAGTCTCCAAAGGATAGGAGGATTGGTTCAAGGTTGGTTCACGCAGATATCTTCAGAAAGAAAAACAGCTTTACAATTCATGATACATATTAATGACACCGATTGAAAGCATTAAGAGAGGTTTTGTTCAGAGTTTTTACAGAATGGAATGTATTCCCAACAGTAACTCAAGCTACTGCCAAATGCGTTCTTTGGATGAATGAATTAATGAATGAATGAATGAATGAATTTATTGGTCGTAACCAAAGGGTAGGGTCAGAAGCTTCAGTTTATATAAAGCCCCCCCTTCTCACATTTTTTAAGAGTGACAAACAAATTGGCAAGGAAAAATTTAAAAGACAAGAAAGATCAAAATAAATTAAACAAAAAAAAACAAAGAACATATCCACTTACCCAGATAACTTTCTAAATACATGCATACATACAGTGTGTTTGCATATACATGCATTCACTTAACTACATATATACATACATACACGCCTACATATACCCATAAGGATCAGTAATTATATACAGCACATTGCCACCATAAGGTGAATAATATACTAAATCATGATGATAAACATAACGATAATAATGATGTTCATCATCATCATCATCACCATTATCAACATTCTCACATGATGTCTTGACCAGAGAAATAAAAAACAGATATTATATTAATGGTGTCATTGGAACAATGCATCCATAACTGATGACATCACCATTTTAGGTGTATATTCTTTCTTTGTGTATGCCTTATGGCAATGAAGCAATACTTGAGTAAAAGTACAAGTATCTTACGAGAAAATTACTTTGGTACAAGTGTCCTCTTAGAATATTACTTGAGTAAAAGTCTTAAAGTATCTGATATTTACTGTACTTAAGTATCATAAGTAATTAAATGTACTTAAGTATTAGAAGTAAAAGTAAAAAAAAACTTTATGGCCAAAGGTGTGTAACATTATCTTCATCACCACTGTCGTTGGGGTGTTCATCGTCTGTTACCATGGCGGCAGAGCCTGCACCAGGTGCTTCCATGATGCTATCCGTCATGGAGTAAAAGTAAAAAGTTTTCAGAAATATAAATAAAGAAGTAAAGTACAGATACATCAAAATTCTACTTAAGTACAAGTATTTGTACTTTGTTACATTATAACACTGGTATTTTTGTTATGTGTCTCAATATGGCCGTTGCCTTGAATATGAGGAATTATGAATTTCTGGGGTAGAGTTGCGATTGCCTTCAAAAATGTTGAAATGTTATGCCATGTTGGCTTGGAAACTGTTCATCACATTGCATTAGATGCCTTGGAGCTCATAGTTGCCTAAACACTGTAACAAGCTAATTGCTGACTGTGTTTTGGTCACGAGTAGGTGCCATGCCTAAGAGTCAATGAGCCTTGTTGTTGCTAAGAACACTCAGTTACTAATGATAAGTAGGTCAGCCTTGCAATTGTAAAATAATTTAAATAGGTCTTTTACTTAAAGGAATACGCCACAGTTTGTTGAAATAATGCTTATCACGGTCTACCCTGGCTGTAGATAGGTGGGCCAATGCATTTTTTGTCTCATTGCAAGTAATTAGATTGTTTTTTTGTCTTTTGTTGGCTCACTTTTACTCACAACATGCTAACCGGCAACATAGGATTCCATTCACTACGCTAAGCTAACTAGCGGCGGCGCTGCCAGTGTTGCACCGGACTAAAACAATGCATGTTGGCCCACCTATCTATAGCTAGGGGAGACCGAGGTAAGCACTATTTCAACAAACGGTGGCGTATCCCTTTAACCTGTTAGGTAAAGCCATGTATTAATTTGTTGATTTGTGGTTTTCTCTTGAGTCTACTGAACTCAGCATCCTCTCTGAACTGTTTGTCTGAGTCACACTGATACCAGCCGACCCAAACAAATTACATTTTTCCTAGCTCTCGTTCTAAGTTTTAATACCTCAAATGAACTTGCTGTAAATACCGTGTTAGACTATGGCAACAGACAGTGCTTTGGTCGATGTTACTGTAACTGGTAATCTCACCGCTATGTTTGCACAGCAGACTTCATTAAGATAAATGAATGAAATCATTCATGCTGACAAATGCAGTTGCTGAAATGTTATGCAATTTTCTTGCAACATGGTTAAATCAGATTCATGTATGGTTCATTTGACTGTGGCCTAATAACATGCACATATTGTATAACAAAACGTTATTTTTATTTTTTGGAACATATACATATAGCCATCTGATCCATCCAAAAAAAGGTAAATATGAATATCTCTTTTTTTTTTACCCGTTGCCCATATATGTGAACATCTCCAAATATAGATAAACCATCTGGAGTTAGATATAGCATAAGACTTTGTGAACAATAAATAATGAAACTGTTAATGTTGTTAAACTGTTATTAACATATTGTATGTAAGTGTTCAATACATTTGCAAATTCAATTTGTTCTGTAATTCTACTCTCAAGTGGAGGTGAAATAAAAGTTCTGTTTCCGGTCTGTAAGAAGAGATAACAACGCTGCTCACTTTATTTATTTTTTTACAGTGCAGTGTGGGAGTCTTCTAGGCAGCTGAACTTTCAGTGAACTGGAACGACTTTGGCACTGGGACACTGTAGACTATGTCTGACTCCTGGAGCAGTTCGCTACCCACTGAACAAGTTTGACACATGCACATGACTTCTACTGTGATGGGACAGGGTCCATAAACAGAAGGAAACTATATAAAGTACCGCCTGACAGCTTAAAGAGCCACTAGTGGTTTCAGACAAGCCCTTGCAGGATGTGAACAGCCAATCTACACATTGCCACAACTGTCGACCACACCACCCCCAATCACAGCCCTGTGTGGCATGTTGGAAATTGACCAGGGGATGATAGTCACAGTGCTGGGATGGAAGAAGGGAGTGAAAGAGGAAGGCAGGGAATTACAGGGAATATTGTACTGATAGAAAAGAGGGAGTCGGGGGGCATGTTGAAAATGGAGAAGATATCGAGGGGAGGGAGCTGTGTTTGCACGGTAATCCAGTGGAGCTGGTAGAACGTGGCTCATCTCAGAAAATCCTCTGTCTCCTCTGTAAGAGATTGCTGCTGGCCTGGCAAGCTACCAACAAGGCCTTTGGAGATAAAAAAAAAAAAAAAAAAAAAAAAAAAAAAAAGTGTGCATTTGCACATGTGCAAGCCCATGTTTTATACATACCGCAGTTACTGTGAATGTCTGTGCACACTTTTTCGTTCTGCATATGTCTGCTTTCTGTGTGTGTGTGTGTGTGTGTGTGTGTGTGTGAGAGAGAGAGAGAGACAGCGTCCAGACAGGAAATTGTTGCTCATATCAGTGGCTGGCCAGTAGCTCTGGTGAAGGCTAAGGGCTGGGTAAGGGAGAGAGGTGATGCACGGCTGCCTGGCTGTCCCCTTAGCCCTGAATTCTGGCAGCCCATCAGAGGCGAACAGATAAGGCTTCACACATGCTTCATGTTTGGTTAGCTGGCAGAAGGCTGTTCAGAGACAGATGCTGTGGCCAGGTGGGAGGAGTGTACATTGCACTTACCATCTCCTGTCTTTCTCCATTTCGTACAGCAGAAGTCTGATTTACCATAGACTAGCAGCATCTAATTTGTATGAATAATGCATCTCTTCTCCCTTTCCCTCATACTACCCCCTCTCTTTCTATCTTTCTTAACAACCACTGCACAGAAAAAGAAATTAAGCTCCAACAAAAGCAGTGAGGTTTAGTCACACACCAGAAGTACAAAAAGGACAAGGGCCAGACTATCTGACATTAAAACTAACTAGTGCAGTGCCCGTTGAAAGGGCTGATTGGTTGGCCTCCTGTATTGCTGCGTGTAGCTTTCTCAAAACCATTGTACTCTGAAATAATTTACAGAGGGACCCCAAAGCACTTAAAGGAGAAATCTGGCGCAAAATGAACCTAGTGGTTAATAACACATGATTACCGAGTGGACCGTTCTCTGGGATATGTTTTCATGCTAATCGAATGTGACCAGTTTTAGCCCAAACCGTGGTTTGGGCTAAAACATTGCACATTGCAGAACTTGTACTCTGTGGTCACAGGTGATTTTACCATACGGCATAGGTAAGCGCCTAGAAGTGAATATGTTTTTTTGTAATGTTGCAGCGTGGTTCAGCTGCCGCTCATGTAGAGATCCAAGGTGTCCCCTACACGGCCGGAGAAATGTGCACAACCGTCGCTTACAAAACAACGTGCTGAAGAGCCCCAACAGGAAGAGTAGATTAATGCCCAATCGCGCACCTCACTGTTCAAACCAGTTACGCATTTCTCCTGAGCGCGCGTTATGTCACTCTGCCTGTCTGTCCATCCAACAGTCTCTCTCTGTGTGCCTGATCGCTACAGCTGAGAAGTCAAGACAGACAAAATCACCAAAAGCTGGTTTCATTTTGTAAAGTATCCAGCAGCACTGTGGCCTTCCTGTATGTGAGTACCTACCTGGCTTGACACATTTGCTTGCGGCTCGTGGAGACACAGGAACATTCGCTGCAGCACTCGCCACGGCCAACAAAACAATGTGCTGGAGAGGCCAAGAGCCTGGACATTTATCTAACATGTGTTTGTGTTCCCTATTTCATCATGTTCATGTAGGGTAAACAGCAATCATTTTTTGACAGATGATCGTTTTTTGGCATGACACCAGTAGCCGGTGAACCGCAATCAATGAGCCTTGTAGCGATGTAGCAACTCCCCGCCCATGCTGCTCTATTGCGCATGTGTGGGAGTCGGGGACACACAGAGATTTCCCGATTAATAGATAGATGACTTTTCTTACTTAACTTATTTTTGATGGTGAGAGTGTAGTGCCATCCATTTAGAAATAAATGCCTAAATTAATGGTTGAAAAGTTTTCCCCCAATTATTGTGTCACATAAGGACCATTCAATCATATCAAATTCAGCCTTGGTCTCACTGAAAAGAATCACAACCTTTTTGATTCCATGCTGTGCTCTCAGTTTAATAACCGCATAGCAATTATAAACTAGATTAAAATTGTGCTCTGTTCCATTATTCCAAAAGTCACCCTTCCATCTTTAAATGTCACACATTACCTTTCAGAAAGTATTCATCCTCCCCTTGTGTTTTTTTCCCCCGCACATTTTTTGGTGTTAAAGCCTGAAAATGGAAAATGGATTTTTTTAATCGCAGATCTTCACTGAATGCCCCATAATGACATATTGGATATTTAATTTGCAAACTAAGCTGAAAAGTCAATACACATTCAGTCCCTCTTTTCGCCAATAAAATACAGTATGCTAAAACATAATAAAATCTGGTGGTTAACAAGGCTCTTGAAGTTTCTAAAGGCACTCCATATGGAGTTAAGGGAATATTTTAGCGGTAATCCTATTACTTTTCAATGAAGAAAACACATAGGTAGGCAGTGTCTGACGGTGCCGCTTGGGGGTGTGATGAACAGTGGCAATAATAGTCACAATAAAGATAATGGAACAGTGACTAGAAATAGTAGTTGTAGTAGTTCATGGCATAGCAGGGCACTGCAGGACGTTACAGGGTGTAGCAGGGCACTGCAGAGCGTAGCAGGGTATAGCAGGGGGTGCAGCAGGACCACGGCAACAGCTGCAACCATGATTTAGGTGCCACCCTAATCCAAGGCAAAAAAAAAACATAAGGACTCCAGGGAATAAGCTCCCCAGAGCTAGGTTAGTAACAAGCATTTCTGGGACATGAATGCACACTGGTCGGGCTAGAACTCTCCCCAACTGGATACTTTCTGTAATATGGCCCGGTGGTTACAAACATGTCGTTAACGTGAAACGGTTGCAGTTTGGTAACTTTTTTCCATTTGTTTCATAAAGAAAAAAATACTTTTATTTTGAAACAGTACACAAACCCCTATCTCCTGGGTGAAAGTCCTGTGTTTGTTTGACCCATCCACCATTTTGCACTCGTATACTTTGTCACCTTACTTCGTGCTTTGCTCCCACTAGAGCGAGCCACCACTAAAAATGTAAATATGAGTCGTAATTGCTGCTTGAACAAACTACTTATGGGAGCGTTTCCAGAAACTATCATAAAATTAGTTGTGCACTGGTGGCAAACACAATTCTCACCTACAAAGTTGGTGGTGGGTTGGTGGACTGTTTAGCCATGCATTCCAATCAATACAAATGTTTGTGGGTGGGAAGCCTGAGGGGGATTATATCCTTGTTTCTGCACTGATAATTCCTATTGAAGCCTAGTGAAGTTCCTTGCTGGCAGATGAAATGAAGCAGCTGACAACACCAGAGGACAGACACATAATCTGTCTGTCTGCAGCTCTCCTCAAGACAACACTATAGTTAACAGTGACAATTGACAGTAGTTGGGCTATTGTACATTCTAAAGCAGGGGTCTTCAATGTTTTTTTAAGCCAAGGACCCATTAACTATAAGAGAGAAAGAGCAATATTTTACATATAACTGTATTGTAAAACATTAAGTTGCATATTAAACTGGGCCTACAATAGCATGTAGTGCTATGCTAGTAAAATAATAATTGTTTGCATGATTTTATAAATCATTTTTTTTATGTTAAACATACATGTGGCATAGTGAATCCTTAGGATATACTGTATATGCGGAAGGATATACCTTAGTGACTACCTTACCTATAGGTCAGTAAGCCTATCATCAATGTTTTTTTTCACAAATAGGCTGATTTATATTTGCTAATAATATGTTGGATTCATGTTAAAGGAACACGCCGACTTATTGGGAATTTAGCTTATTCACCGTAACCCCCAGAGTAAGACAAGTTGATACATATCCTTCTCATCTCCGTGCGTGCTGTAACGCTGTCTGACGGTTCCAGCATTAGCTTAGCCTAGCACAGATCCTGCAGGTAACTGGTTCCAACTAGCCTACTGCTCCGAATTGTTACAAAAGTGACAAAATAACGCCAACATGTTCCTGTTTACATGTTGTGATTTGTATAGTCACAGCGTGTACAAAAAACAACGTAACATGAGGCACAGCCATCTTCTAACCGTAAACAAACTGGGAACTATATTCTCAGACAGGCTTGCTGCGAGCATATCACTCCGCCAAAGTACTATATTCTTCCGCCTGAGAATATTGCTTCCCGGTTTGTTTACAGTTAGAAGACGGCTGTGTCTCATGTTACGTTGTTTTTTGTACACGCTGTGACTCTATAAATCACAAAATGTAAATAGGAACATGTTGGCGTTATTTTGTCACTTATTCTGAGCAGTAGGATTGTTAGAACCAGTCACCTGCATGTTCTGTGCTGGCCTGATGCCGCTGGAGCAGTCAGACAGCATTACAGCACGCACGGAGATGAGAAGGGTACAGTATGTATTGACTTGTCTAACTCTGGGGGTTACGGTGAATAAGCTAAATTCCCAATAAGTCGGCGTGTTCCTTTAAGACATTTAAAATAATAAAAAAACTTTATTTTATTTGAATTAATAATTTGGTGGCCCCCCTGCAGTAACTCTGAGGACCCCCTAGGCGTCCTGGAACCCCAGTTAAAGATCTCTGTTCTAAAGTATAGAGGAAAAGAGGAAATTTTATGATCTTGCTAACATGTTTTGCAGTGTTTCTATTCTGCCACTGGCAGAAAAGTAACACTTGCCTTTATGTAGAAAAAAAAGGGAAATATTACTTTACTACAGCTTCAATGTCCCATCACAAATCTGTGGGACCTTGCAGTTAATCGAGCAGAGACAGTCTCTGAGCTGTCCATTCGCATTGGTTCCACCTTTAGATATAGTATGTTTTTTTTCTGCTCTGTTTTCTCCTCAGTACGTTCCAACCATCGGGACAGCTGCATGATCAGAATACAAAAGAGAGGAACACCATGAAATTGATCAAAAATGGTCCAGTGTTTTATTACTCCTTGCTGTTCGTACTCTTGGAAAACCACTATAGCCGACAATTCAAATTGTTACCTGCTCTAGTGATGAAGCTGAGATGATTGCCAATTATTTTACTCTTAACAAACTCTACTTTGCAATGCAAGCCAGGCTGTCGTGTTAAAACAACAAAATGAAAAGCTATTGACGTCTCCTGTCTCTGTCAAACACAAAGTAAAACGCTTACTTGTATTGTATGGATTCAATATTGATGTTGCTTTCAAGGTATCATTACCCAATTTTACATCTTTTCTTGTGAGGATACAATCGAAGGAGCTGAGACAACAATTATTTTTGTTGACAAAATAAAAATATTTACAATAGTTTAAAGCAATATCAATCCAACAGTATATTTTGTAAGCTACTGTGACAATGTGTTGGGTACATTTTAATTGCCAATAACCTTCAGTCCCCTGCTTGTTAATGAACAAATTAATCTTTTTTTAGCAATTATTTTTTATCCCATGTGTCACTGTGGAGTATTGTCATTTTTGTGGTGACTCATGGACTCTGATAAATGCTCATAAATTGGTAACTATTATTGAAATTATTCATTAACAATGGGGCCATTCAGTTCATTTCAGCTTTGCAAACTCAAAAATGTTTGTATAGATGTAATCACCTAGATAGATGCTGCTGTATCTCAGTGGAGCACAGAAAATGGATTCGCTTTAGAAGAAAAGTCAACAGATGAACTGGATGTTGACTGATGAAAACGTCCTTGACATTATTCTAATCCCGGTGTTATTTCCTACAATGTAGCCTCCAACCTATTTAAATCAGGGTGCTAATTTGGGCCAGTGTCACTTTTATTGCCCTGTCATTGTCTGTGGATCAGCCAGCAGTTATTGCTGTCTCTGTGACACTTAATTACTGCCTAATTAGTATTCTGGATTAATTGGCCTTCTTGTTAACTGTAACCTCTAAATATTATGATAAAGCTGCTGAGCAATTAAAATGAGGTGGGTAGGAGGCCGTAGAGCTACAACAGAAAGGAAAAACAATTTGTCCTTGGTTGAGGGGAAGGATAGTGGATTTACTGTATCAGTTCTAAACTCAATGAAATAATATCTTTCTACCTTTGCATTGTAAGAAACGCACTGCTTACTGTTGTTAGTCAGAAGCTGCACAGTATTTAATAATTGTGAACATCTACTGCCACGTAAAAAAAAAGAAGTGTTTGGAGTATACTGAACATATGGACTAACAGGACAACAGGTTCTCACTCCCATCTTGTAAAATACGGACGCTTGGTCAAGTGCCTTTGTTGTTTTTATAATAATTTTATTGAGCATATAACAAGTATACAGTCACAAATGTATACAATACGAACAGGTCAAGTACGCCAGGGGAGATACAACCCCTAAAAATAATAGAACAAAAAAAAAAGAAAGAAAACAACTCAATTTACATAAAGCATTTAAAAAGTACAAATAGTGTGTGAGTTCTAACAGCTTTCTTATTACTGCAACAGGATATAGTAGATATATAATGTTTAATGTGAATGGACAGCTCAATGAAGTTAGGTGTTTTATTTTGGAATTTTGACTTATGGATGTAAAATTTGGTCAAAATTAAAATCAGGTTGATTACATAAAATTCAGAGGTGAGATTTGTGTCAAAGTTAATAAAACCAAAAAGTACATTTTCCCAGCACAAGGAGAATTCAGGGTAAATAAGATCAACTAAGTACCGAGATAGTTTACTCCAAAGTAGTTTAGTATGAGGGCATAGCCAAAATAAATGTACAAGAGTCTCTCTTTGATTTCCACAGAATCTACAGTTTACATTAATGTCTTTTTTGAGTTTCTGTAAATAGTGGTTGGTTGGGTAAAACCTATGAAGCATTTTAAAAGAAATCGCTTTGACTTTATTAGTCAGAAAGAACTTCTGCGGCAGAAGCCAGACCTTATCCCAACATATATCTCCAACAAAGCTGGACCAGTGTGATAAAGAAGAGGGTGTACTAATGATGTCATGTTGAAAAAGTTGACGAATTATTTTCTTGATATTCTTGCTATGTGGAGAGAAGCAACTTCTACCAACATCAGTATCAAGTACATTACCTAAAACAGGGAGATTACCATGAGCCTTAAAGCCTCTAAAAAGTGCAATTACACCAGTGGGGATAGCATCGAAAACAATCGAAAATTCCCTAGGAGTAACAGGAATACCATACTGCTGAAGAAATTCCGAATAAGAATAAAGTTGACCATCTTGGTTAAATAATTGACTGACCAACAAAATATTGTTATCAAACCAATGTTTAAAGAAAATTGATCTATTTTTGAATAAAATGTATGTATTGTTCCAAATATAAAATCTGTGGGGACTAAAATTATGTTTGAAGATTAAAGACCAGGCCAATAACATTTGCTTATGAAAGGAAGCAAGTTTGAGAGGGATTTTTTCAATATTATAGTTACAGATCAAAAGAAAGTTGAGACCACCTAACGAAGAGAAGATGTAATGGGGAATAAAGTTCCATAGAGAAGTCGGACACCTGAGGTATCGCCTGATCCAATTGATTTTAAAAGTATAATTTAAAGTAGTAAAGTCCAAAAAATTAAGGCCACCTTTACAGTACTCATTCATTAGAACAGATTTTCTTACATAATGAGGCGGTTTTTCCAAACAAAGTCAAAGAGAAGTTTATCTATAGCTTTACAGGTGTGGGTATCAACACTAAGTGAAAATGCAATATATGTTAACCTAGATATCCCTTCAGCCTATGAAAGTAAAACCCTGCCTCTTAATGATAGATCTCTTAAAAGCCATTGATTAAATTTTGTTTTTGTTTTTTCAATAATAGGATTAAAATTAATTGAACATCTCTGGGAGTCATTCTTATCTATAGTTATACCTAAATACATTACAGAATTCTTTACTGGAATGTTTGCCACTAAATCAGTATTACAATCTTTAATAGCTAACAGTTCACACTTATTTAAATTCAAACGAAGACCGGAAGCCCTAGAAAACAATTCTATTATATTAATAGCTAGAGGAACTTGTGAGCTATCCTTCAAAAACAATGTTGTATCATCAGCCAGCTGACTGATAATAATAGTTCTATCAGCAATAGTGATACCCTCCAGATCGCTTGTTTTAAGATAAGTACATAGAAGTTGGGTAAAAGCAAAAAAGATACGGTGATATGGGGGCAACCTTGACGGATGCCCCGTTGAACATCAAATCTAGGAGACGAACCATGTTTAAGCTTAATAGAACAATTAGCATTGTTATGTAAGGTTCTGATGGCACTGCAAAAGAATTCACCAAATCCAAATTTCCTAAGTGAATGAAAAAGAAAATTGTGCTCCACAGTGTCAAAGGCTTTAAAGAAGTCTAAAAAAAAATAAAACTGTTTTCTGAAATTAAATGGGAGTAATCAAGTATATCTAGAACCAACCTAATATTGTCAGAGATATGCCTGTTAGGCATGAACCCTGATTGTGCTTCGTCAATAATTGATGCAAGTATCATTTTAATTCTTTTAGCAAAGATAAGGGCTAATATTTTGTAATCATTATTTAATAAACAAATAGGGCGCCAGTTATCAATACAAAGTACATCTTTACGAGGTTTTGGAATGAGTGTTATTAAGCCCTGAGACATACTCCAAGGTAATGTGTTGATTAAAATACTTTCATTGAACACCTGTAGTAAAAAGGGAGCTAACTGCAAAGAAAATGACTTGTAAAACTCAGAAGTTAACCCATCAGTACCAGGCGATTTATTGTCTTT
The DNA here is from genome assembly GCF_004354835.1 of Perca flavescens. Classification (NCBI taxonomy): domain Eukaryota; kingdom Metazoa; phylum Chordata; class Actinopteri; order Perciformes; family Percidae; genus Perca; species Perca flavescens. The sequence goes on from NC_041331.1 coordinate 11,967,305, forward strand.
ATGAAGCCCTATGCAATTACTGACCTCTGTTAGGGATAAAGGGAGATCACAAATATCTCTATCTGACTCATTAAGTTGGGGGATATCTCTCAATAAATCAAAGAAACTTTGGGTGTCACTCTCAGAATAATTTGATGTATACAAATTCTTGTAGAAGGAGGAGCAAAAATTTGAAATAAGTTTCGGATCGTCAGTTACTATGCCATCAATTTTCAGCTGATTAATAGTGTTCGTTTTAGCACGATATTTTTCTAACTTAAAAAAATAAGCTGAATTCTGTTCACCTTCTTCTAACCATCGTCTCCGTGACCTAACAAAAGCACCTTCAGCTCTCCTTTTGTACATTTTGTCCAAGCTCTGTTGTAAATTGACAATTTCTATTTTGTTCTCTTCTGTTAAAGAGTCTGGAGACAACTGAGAGAGCAGGGAAATACTATTGATAACTTTTTGTTCTTCTGTTATCCTAAGTTTAGCTAGATTACTACCAAACTGTCGTAGAAACTTTGACGACTCATATTTAAACAACACCCAATTTAAATTAAAAGAGTTTTCAACTTTGGCTTTACTAAAAAATCGCAAAATTAACTGAGAAATGTAGGTCTTCACTTGATCATACCCAAGGAGCGAGTTATTTAACTTCCAATAATTGGCATCACGACCCTTATCTGAAGGAAACATATTAATAGATATGGATATAGCTTTGTGATCACTTAGAGGACATGGAAAAACCTTTATTGAAATATACTGTTCCTTAATACTGTTAGAGACCAACCAATAGTCTATACGGGATAGCCTTGTATTATCTTTGTTATTCCAAGTGAACATGACTGCATCTGGGAACTTCACCCTCCATACATCCATTAAATCAAATTTTTCCATAAAATGCTTCAAATAAGTGTTTCTAGAATTAGTGCAGGCATATGGCCATCTGTCAACTAAAGGATTCAGAATTACATTAAAATCCCCTCCCATTACAATGTGTGAATTCGGAAATTTAAGTAACCAATGTTGAAGTCTAATTTCTATATCAGCAAACAATTGTATGTTCTCTGTACTGGTATTATAGCCATACACATTCAGAATCATAAAAGTAATCTTATTGCAATCAATAACCTGACAAATAAAATGCCCTTTTGGATCAGTGTCTGTATGTAAAACAGCACTATTGAACCTATGTTTCAAAGTCAAAACACCTGCTGACCTTTCACTACAGTGAGAAAACCACAAATCATTCCCCCATTGGCTTCTCCAAAAATTCACATAATTTGCGACTGAATGTGATTCCTGGAAAAAACATAAATCTGAGTTCTGCTGTTTACCAAATAAAAATAATGCTTTACGTTTTGTAACATTTCTTAAACCCCTGGCGTTTAAAGAAACTATAGACAATGACAAGTTTTAAGAAAGTAAACTTCTGAGATAAGAGACAAGAATCAGAATTTGACAAACTGAGCAAACTGCACGTATAGTAGGCCTAGGCCTAATTATAACCCTAGGAAAAACAGTAATAATAAATGGCAAACATCAATATAACCAAACTTACAAAGCCTGTTCTTCTTCTCAACAAAAGAACTTCTGGAGTGGATGAACACAGACATCTAACTAAGCGGTCATATTATCCACCAGAGGTAGAAACGAAGATTGACAAGCCTCAGTAGGCTAGCATATTCAACCAACCGGCTGCAGACAGAAGATCCAAAGTTAAGTTAACTCTTTCCCATCCACAAAAGCCCTTGCTCCGATGTAGTAAGCAGACTTTCCCTCACTCCTTGCTTTCTTTATTATTGGCCAGAACGTCATCCTGGCCTCTTTGACAGGTTGTGACAGATCTTCGGCCAAGCGTAGCTTGTTGTCACGCAAGAAGGGGTGATTTTTTGCAGCCTTCCAAAGTGCATCTCTGTAAGACCTCATAGCGAACCGAATGATGATGGCTCTCGGCCTGGTGCTGGACTGTTTGGTGTTGGGTTGATTCGGTTTTCCGAGGCGATGTGCAATGTCGATGGCCTCAGCAGGTTTAAGCACTGCGTCTGGGAGAATGACCTGACACAGCTCCACAACTTTCTCCTTCACATTTTCGTTCTGGCTCTCGTGAATGCCGTAGAGCTTCAGATTCCACCGTCTGGAGTAAGACTCCAGCTCAGAGACACGGGTTAAGAGTTTAGTCACTTTGAGTTCCTCCTCTTTGAGACGGGAATCAACATTTGTCACTTTCGTCTGCGTATCTCTGATTTCACCACACACAAAGTCCACCGTTTTCTTCAGCCCCTCTATTTTCAATAAATTTCTATCTATTTTTTTTCGAATTTTCGTTAACCAGCTTTTCAATAGAGTCGGCTCGTTCATTTATGAGTTTAGAGAGGGCAGATACAACAAAGTTATCTTGTGAGAGTTCACTTTCTCCTCCAAAAAGGGCCTTTTTTGCAGCAGGGGATTTGCACGGGGTAACAGGCAACGGAGGGAATTCTTCTGACACGACTGCTACTGTTGACATGGTGCTAGCATAATCATGACATGAGGCTATCAAGACGTTACCTGGCGGAGCTTCAGAACTTTTTTTTTCCGGTATTGAGCATTCTTTTCCTATCACGGCCAGGCATTTAGGTGTTGCAGGTCGTCACAAAACCAAGTTCAGTTAGGTTGTATACTAAACATTCAGTTATTACTGTTCTTCCACGTGTTTAATAAATTTCGTGCAGCAGCGCTTCGAAAAGACACCTTACACGGTCGCCATCTTGGAACCTCCCCCGCCTTTGTCGTTGTTACTGACGCTAAAAGTCTCCTTTAGCGTCATATAACATGCTTTAACTAAACACGCTTGGTCGGGACTATTGACGTCCCTTTTGACGCAGTTATGTTAAGGAAAAGGTCGTGAGTGGGCTTACGTTTCCGTGACACGCAGGAAGAACGGGATGGTTGAGTTTAGGAAAAGGTCGGGTGGGCTAACGCTTCCGTGACACGCGGGAATTAAGACTAAAAGAAGAAAAGCTAAAAGAAAAAAAGACTTTAGGAAATGTGACAAGCGGGACACAAACCCCGGTCTCCTGGGTGAAAGTCCTGTATTTGACCCAATCACCACCCTGACCAACCTCCCTACGCGGAATTTCGGCCTTACATACTACTTGCTAAACCCTGTGTAGTTGCTGCTCTCCCTGGTACGTTATAGAAACGCGCTGAAGGACGCCTTTTTCGTTGCTTCCGACGCTGACAGCCACTGTCCAAATGTTCGTATTTTGCGAGTTCGGAGTGAGAATGGTTGAACAGGACAATAGTAAGTTGTTTGTAAATTTCTGTTGATGATGTAATTCTTTGTAACTAGTCTCACATTGCCAGACCTATCTCCACAGCGCTGTGGAGTAAGGTCTGGTTACACCACAGATACATTCTGGGATAGGAGAAAAAAAAAGTTTCTTTAAACCAGGCGTCGGCAACCTTAGGCACGCATGCCACCATGCGACCTTAACCAATGGCACGCTGGCAATATGTGTGCAAGAGAGTTATTGATGTGTTGAAATCATGGTTGAAATGCTGAAGCACTCTCTCATCCGCATGCCATATTACGACGTTTACAGTTGCGTGACCTGTTATTTACGGTAGTTTGTGCAAACACAGCTCTACTCTGCAAATAGCAAATTTTTACAAAACAAGCTAAAACAAATGCTGTCGGTTTGTCTTAGTTTGCAGGTAATCTTGAAATTTGGACAAATTCTTATAAACTTAAGCTGGCTGAAGAAACCATCCTCTCCGCTAGAGCGGTAAATATGGACACATTATAATACCATAACAAATACATGTGGCTACTTAATATGCACGTGAATGACGCAATCGTATCATTCTTGATAATGATGCTGGTTGTGTTATTATTATTTTTGCCATAGCATCGTTTTATTGAAAATGAGGCATACAGGACCTGCTTATTCCCATGCTTCGGCCTATACCATTCATCATTAAAGCTGGGCTTTTCCACTCAACTTTTCGCTTCAGGCTCTTTGACAGTGATATTTTTGTCAGCCCATTTTCCACCAATCAGGACGCTGCATACTAAAATCATGTTTCCATAATCGTAATAATAATATACAATAATAATAATTACAAGGTCCTGATTATGAGAAATAAATGTTATCAAATGTTGCTATGGAATAAAATTACAGATTCCCTGGATATTACATTTTGATGTGATGTCATAATTAAGTTAATATTGACATGGCACACTAATAAACAAGAAATTTTGAAAAGGGCACTTCATATCAAAAAGGTTGCCGACCCTTGCTTTAAACCAATCACAATTGGGTGGTGCTAAGCTAATTTCTGGATGCAGTGACGGTGGCTCTGCAAAATGGTCTTGAGAAGGAACTTGTTTTGGTGAAACAACGCCACATACAATATTAAATTAAGTTAAATGTTTACACAATACAGTAACGTGAGCTATTTAAATTTTGTGGATACATGGTCAATTGTTGACGCTTACCAGTGTATTGCCGTGTTTACTTCGGCCTCCGATTCAAATTTTCTTCACTTACTAGCCATTTTCAGCGTGTAGCTTGCTAGCTCGAAGTTTGTTGTTTCCTGAAACGTAAGGATTTTGAGAACGGCAACACACAGAGAGCGGAACGTGAGGGACATCTGGCGCATGAGCTGGATGTCAGGCAAGTGTCCTGAAATATAGAAAACAGCTTACTCATGTGTTGAGAATATTAACCTTTTTGGCACTATTCACTGTGACCCAGATCTTAGAAGATACAAATTGAATAAATCTTGGTGTGCTCTAAGGGGCAATTTCTATGTTTACTATGTAATATATGTGATTAGGAGAGTTTTTTCTTCCATTTATTTATTCATTTTAAAGTTCAACCAGAAATGAATCAATCTAAACATTCCAATGTGTAATCTGTACATGCACTGAATTCAAAACTGACAGGTGCTTGCATCTCACTGCTTGTCACAGTTTCTCTGCAGCTCTAAATTCAACTGCTGAAGATCAGATTTACGAGTCTGATTTGGTAACAAGAGGCAGTCGGTCAGTAAATCAGGTCAATGGACATAATCCAATATAATCCACTCTAATCTCACAGAGTACTCATAGCAGGAGATTACCTTAGTGATTAATTTTAATCACTATGGTAAAATCCTGATTTGGCTGCATATGACTTGTAAAATGAAAATGAAGAGACTGGGATGTGTCCTGAAATTGCAGTGACAGTTTGTGTGATTGTGGCCATCGCCAGTCGACAAGTATTTCTTTAATTTCAAAAAGGTTCCCCTTTAAAAAAAATACCTCAATAAAAATCTAACCATTCAGAACCAAATTGCACAATTAGTGTGCTTTATTTGCTTTAAACAGCATGGTTTTACTGCTTTACTGGTTGCATACATGCAGAGCAGACACAGAAGCACAATGCTAAGTAAAACCACCAACTGGGTGCAATTCTATCAAAATGATACCAAACTAACCCAATAATCCCAACAGAAAATACCCACTAGTCTTACCAAACATATAAACAAAAGAATTTAGACCACAATAAACCACTTCCGTCTGTGCACACCATGCCCTCCATCAGTCCCCCATCATCCGCAGAACCAGAGAGCTTGTAGTAGAAAGTACAAAAATGATAGCTCATTTCTCTAGCCTATAGTTCACATATTATTGTAAATATGAAAATAATAAATAGAACACAAATATTCTCTTCTGTCTTAACACTACAATGCTGAGATTACAAACAATACATCTAAATGGCTAACAAAGCTAGTAAAACAGCTAAGTGTGACGTTGGTCGACTGGATGGGTCATCAGTGCAACTGGCGACATGTGAGGTGGGAGTGGCTTCAATTATAAAAAGCAGGAGTTCAATGTGTCTCTTGCTGGGCAGACTTTCATGTGATTTCACAATTCCTTAGTACGCTTGTTGTACACATTCATACATCACTCATCCAGGCTTGCTTTACACCTCCAGCTTTTTTCACATCCTATTCCTTTGATTCCATTGAATGTAATTAGGGCTGACAAAGCGGCGAAGGCCCTATTGAAACTGAAGGAATTCTTATTTTCTGCAAATGAATTGCCTTTTTGAGGGGCTTAACATATTCAAAAACTCACCAATATTGGCGGCCGCATCAAGTCTGGTGAAAATTTACGTATTTTAAGGGTTTCGGGAATAGGCACACAAAAATGGCTCGCTAGCGCCCCCTAGAAAGTTACAAAAATTGAGCCCCTGCAGTGTGTTTAGCATAGACTCACGAAACTTGGTAAACATATGTAACACGTGACGATGTACAAAAAACTTCATTAGAGCCATACCCTAAACCCAACAGGAAGCCCACCATTTTGATTTCAAAGTTCGAAATTAGTGCGATTTTGGCCATTTCCACATGTCGTACTTTAACAAACTCCTCCTAGAGATTTCATCCGATCAACTTCAAACACGGTCTGTGCCATCTTAAGAAGGTAAAGATGAAAAGTTGTTAAAAGAAAAACTTTTCGTCTTAGGGCATGGCCGTGGCGGGGCGGCCATTTTGTGCGTTTCGCAGCCGAAACAGAAAGTGGGTGTAACTCGAGTGTGCATTGTCCAACTGGCTCGAAACTTTTCAGGATTCATAAGAGTCCAACCCTGAGGACAAATAAAAGCCGATATTTACTTAAAGTCATAGCGCCCCCTAGTGGCAACAGGAAGTAGACTAAAAGTCAAGGGGCCCTATTTTAACGATCTGAAACGCAAGTGTGAAACGCAAAACGCAAGTAGCTTTGTGGGCGGATCTCGAGCGCTGTTGCTATTATGCCGGCGGGATAAATGAGTCTTGCGCCCGACGCAAATCTAAAATGGGTTGGTCTGAAGTAGCTAGGTGTGGTTTGGGCGTAACGTGAAAATAACCAATCAGAGTGTCATCTCACATTCCCTTTAAGAGCAGGCGCGCTTGTTCCATGGCGGATTGCTATTATGACGGCGGATTTGCCTGGCGCACGCCAGTGGGAGCTGTCCGGGATTCGGCAAAGTAACAAAATCCCGTCTTGACCGGGTGGCGATGTTGCTGAGGCCTCTCGGGCGCATCTCCTCAAGTCTGGAGAGGATTGCTGCAGCCATGGAGCGTGGGCCTCCAAACGCACCACCTGCACCTGTTGTGCCCCTTCCTCCTCCCCCCACTCCATCTCCGTCCACCCGCTCCACCAGGAGCACATCGCACATTACTCCCGGACCAGATTCCGCCGGAGTGTCCAATCCCGCCGTAGTTCAACACCACGTCAACTTAAGTCCTCTAATATTTCCTCATTTATGTCATCAACACATCCATGATTCATGGAAATATTGTGTAAAACACATCAAGCCACAAAGAATGCTGCGACTTTTTGAGGACTGTACTATAAAGTTACTCCTGATCTATCCAAACACCTGAAGCGCATTTTCAGTAATATTTTTCTTTGTAATTATGTATGGTTTGCAAAAATGGGAACTGCTGCGTCCGTTTAGATGAGAGAAGTGTATGCGCCCCTAAAATAGCATCTGAATAACGCGCTACTGACTTTAGACTTGCGTTTTTCCTGGTCAGTGGCGGAATTGTTTTCTGAAATTGCAAAATAGCATCAGATAACATTTGTGCCGGAACACGCCTCCTCTTTTCGCTGAACCGCCCCCAGGAGCGCAAATACATTCCCTAATTTACCAACGTGCGTCTGTGGATGGAAAAGTCCGCCGTGCATCGGGTGCAAAATAGGAATGATACATGCGTCGGTGTACAAAGGCAATTGCGCTGAGTGCAAGATAGGGCCCAAGGTGCTATACTTTAACGAACTCCTCCTAGAAATTTCATCCAATGGACTTCAAACTTGGTCGGTACCATCCCAACACCTTAACGATGAAAAGTTATTAAAAGAAAAACTTTTTGTGGGCGTGGCGGCCATTTTGAGTGTTTAGAGATGAACAAAGAAATTGTTATAACTTGAGTGTACGTTGTCCTATCTGCCCGAAATTTCGGACACCTACAGGCCAAAATTGACTTTTGGTCATAGCGCACCCCAATGGCCACAGGAAATGCGTCTTATATGACAAACATCACCCGATGTACATGAAACTTAAAATGTGTGGTCAACATGTGATACTGAGCCGCCCCTATACTTTAACCATGCCCACTTACTCAGGCCACGCCCCCTTTCATAACATTGAAACCGTTTAAGGTAGAGTCTTATGTGAGGTATCAATGAACTCAGGAGAGACTTCTTTTTTTATTGGTAAAGGTTTGGCCCGCCCCCTTTCACAGCTAATGAACCCTATGACGTAGAGTCTTGTATGAGGTATCGTCCCTTTTCATTGTTGACAATTTGCGGTGTCTGAGTGCCGCGCAAATGCACGGTCGCAAGGAGCGACGTCCGCCGGTAACCCCGACGCGCACAGAGATGCGAGGGCCCGTCCATCGCTGCTCGCAGCTTTAATTAGCTTTTATAATTGTTGTGTACGTCGACTCTCAATATATACAACCTGAGCCAAGGTCTTGCACAAAGACTGACTTCTTCCATCGTCCATTGTAGCTAGAACCTGCTTCATTATCATTTATTTGGCATTATTTCTTGGCAGAATGTTAAAACCACTTAATTTTTTCCACACTTAACATAATTTATCATTCTAATTCAATCTGCCTGTCATTCATTACTTTTCACTCTGCCAGTCTCCATAAGAAAATGGCAGAATTGCCCATAGGCGGTAGTAAGGATATAGTTTTTGCTTTTTCTTCATGCAAAATATAAAGATGATCATTATGAACACGTCAGCAGGCCTTTTCAAATTACCTGAAATAAATGTGTTGTGTAAACATACTATGGTATTGGTATTACTGCCATCATATCAAATTAAATAGTCTGTGTTCCATGCAAGTTGAGGATGCAATGTGTTTGTCTCTGGTATTTGAAAAAGCACATGCAAAGTGCAGCTATATAGAGAGACAAAGTCCGGTGGACCACCATAGGACCTTATTTCAGAAAAAATATGTACCGTTGTGAACGGGGAGAGGTCTCGTTTTTACTGAGCCATAAAGTACACATAAGATGTTTGTCAATTTAAAAGATCATTTTGCAAGTGAAGAAAGTCTCAGTTAAAATAAGTAATTAGAAAGACTACTCACTTCAAAGTTGTCTCGCTGAAGCTACAATGCCTGTGTGTTTTATACCGGGATGTAACGTTACTCACACGAGCAACGGGTCTTGCTTGTTCTTTTGCGTCTCGGCTGATAAAACTTTGCTGACTAAATCACACCAGGTAAGATAACATTACATTTGTTGTGGAACAGAGCTAACTAGCTAGCTGGTGAGCAAGCTGAGCATCAAGCAGGCAGAAGTAAATTGTGCAAGACAAGATACATTATGTATTTTACTGAGTGGTTTCACACTAAACTAAATGGCACTACAAAAAACTGTGACTTTCTTCACTTGTAAAATTATCTTTTAAATTGACGTACAGCATTATGTACAATTGATGGCTCAACTTAAATGGGATCTAAACATTTTTGTTGTCTCCCCCTTCACTTCAGGGACTTTGCCTCTATATTGCATAAATGAGGTGCACTGATTTGCCAGCGACTGAACAACAGAAAGAATTTTTGTGTTTTGACACGGGGCAGAGTTGGCCTGGGTAGAGTGTCCTCCAGTGACCTACATGTGTGGAGAACTGACGAATGATTTCCTATTGAGATGGGGAGGCACTTGCATGATAAGAGCAGTGGGTGGCAAGATGGCTCCGGAGGAGTCACCCTATATCAATCTTCTGGGGATGGATGCAGTGCCACAGGTCTTCCAACGCTTCAGTCCATTGCTGAGTGGCAAGCGTGTGTTGGTGAGGGCAGAGAACTGAATGATTGTGGCTCACATCAACTGGCAGCAGGAATTCTCGGTTTGCCTCCATTTCAATAATGAAAAGACCCGGGAAGTTGAGCATTAGAGAATATTGACTATTTCAAAGTTGTCCACATTCCTGGTGTTTGTAAAATCTTAACTACGTTAAATGACCCTAGAGTATTAGGTGACCCCTGCAGTTGTTACAGTAGTTGCTATTTATTGACAACTGAAAGGCACACAGTATCAGTGAATATTTGGTTTGTCCTCTGTGGTGCAGACTATCCAGACTGCACTGGCTGAGTCCATATCTGCATGCAAGGCCATGCATGTCACATTCCACCATAGCATGTGTGCATCATGTTGATTTTGGTGAGAGGTCTGTGTTCAGTCACCCTCTATTAAGGACCAGTTTGTGCAGGGAGCGATTCTACTAAGGCTGACTCTTTCCCCATCTGTCCCACAGTGGCATCTTTCTGTGGTGCTCCTGGAGCTCTCCCATGAGCCATATGCACCCGGCGAGACTTCCCTTAAGCTGCTGTCTCTGAAGAAAGCCCTGCTGCTGGCGCTATCTTTAGTGAAGCGTGTTAGTAATCTATATGCTCTGTGCGTCTACCTGTGCAGAATTTTTGTTTGAGGGCTTGTAGGAGCACTATGTTTCAAACAAGCCTGTCATGCGTTCCCTCGAATACTGCACATCAAGGTCCAGAATAGGGTCATTCTATGCTTTATTTCCTCCTCTATCATCCATTTCAATGGAAATTCAAATATTTTTTTTTTTTAAACTTGCAAACATGAGACAAAGGCCAGTAGAAATAGGTGAGTCTTCAGCTGCTTTTTAAAAGCATCAACAGATACCACAGATCGTATGTTAATAGGAATGGTGTTCCACAGTTACGGAGCACTCACTTCAAAGGCACAGTCATCTTTTGTTATTTGTCGAGTGCAAGGGACAACCAGTAATCTGGTCAAGACCTAAGTGACCTACTGGTGATATAAGGACGGAGCAGGTCAGATATGTACATATAGGTGCCAGACCATGCAAGGCTCTATATGTCAGAACAAGAACCTTAAAGGAACACGCCGACTTATTGGGAATTTAGCTTATTCACCGTAACCCCCAGAGTTAGACAAGTCGATACATACCCTTCTCATCTCAGTGCATGCTGTAAGGCTGTCTGACGGCTCCAGCGGCATCAGGCCAGCACAGAACATGCAGGTGAATGGTTCCAGCAATCCTACTGCTCCGAATAAGTGACAAAATAACGCCAACATGTTCCTATTTACATGTTGTGATTTGTAGAGTCACAGCGTGTAAAAAAAACAACGTAACATGAGACACAGCCACCTTCTATGCGTAAACAAACCAGGAACTATATTCTCAGGCGGAAGAATATAGTACTTGGGCGGAGTGATATGCTCACAGCAAGCCTGTCTGAGAATATAGTTTGTTTACGGTTAGAAGATGGCTGTGTCTCATGTTACGTCGTTTTGTGTACACGCTGTGACTCTACAAATCACAACATGTTATTTGGAGCAGTAGGCTAGTTGGAACCATTCACCTGCGGGATCTGTGCTAGGCTAACCTAATGCTGGAGCCGTCAGACAACGTTACAGCATGCACGGAGATGAGAAGGGTATGTATCAACTTGTCTAACTCGGGGGGTTACGGTGAATAAGCTACATTCCCAATAAGTCGGCGTGTTCCTTTAAAGGGGAACTATTCCGTTTTTTTTTTTTTTAGCTTAATTTACCTTAACTGAACAGCTTCAGAGTCATTGGAATGGTTATATGACTTTTTTTTCGAGTTGAATGGTGGTCATCTCACTCCCCCCTAGTGCCTGTGAGCAGAAAAACCAACCTTGTAACTTTCGGTCGCCGAGTCGCAACGTAACGAATTGCTTCACGGCACAGCACACATACGCCCATTCAGGAACCGGTTAACAAGGCAGCGATGTAGTTTTTCACACTATCATCATGGCTGAGCCGGAAAAAAAGAAACAGAAAGCTAGGAAAGCATTGTCGGAGGAACAGAGAAAAGGAAACAGCAGTCTGACCGAGTGAGGAGTCAGACACAAGTAAAGGTAGGAGCTGCCAAATATCTATTCTGAAGCTGTAGGGTGAGCTCTATAGAGAAACCTGCGAGCAAAAAGCAAGAAAACAGCAAAGAAATGGCCAAAACTGCATAGCACACCTTTAAAATCCATCCTGAACTTGATAGGAAGCCAATGTAATGACGATAAAATAAGAGTGATATGGGTAAAGAGCATTGCTTGTGTAACATGTTGAGTGTGATTAGTACTGGTTAAAGACTTGACAAATTGCTAGTCCCCTATAAGTAAACTTAGTCTACACCTATTGATGCTTCTAACCAAAGACTATGCTTATTGAGCTTTGGACAACAATGAGTGAAGTTATGGGCTTTTAAGGGCTGACAACTAGCGACAAATTTTACAGAGCAGTATACAGCTTTTCTTGTATTTCTCACATCACATGTATCCCTTATATGGAACAGACTCTGAACTATGATGAATATAATTTGACTCTGATAAATCTCAACATAGAAACGATGCTAATCTAATCAGTGCTGAATATGATGCAGCATCAGAAGGAAAATTGCTTCCATCTGCTTCCTTTTAAGAGTACTTAATTCCCAACTTTGCAAAGAAATATATTGTAGATGCACTCTACATTAATCCGTATTTGTCTACAGAACAGAGAGATAATATTTAAATAGAATAGAAATGCTCTATGTAGCCATAGCGATTTAGTAAGAGAGAAGAACTACATGTGCAGGAAAGGTAATTGGAATTTTAAGCACTTTTTGTTTGGACGGTGTATTCATACAGTGCAACTACACACTATTGACTTCTGGGTAATTTATCTCACTCACCGACCAATTTCGGGGAAGGGCATCACTTATGAGTACACTCTTACTTGAGATTATTTGAATAGATGTTGAAAATGGATTCACCTGAAGAGGCGATTATGTCTTGATGAGTCATTTGGTCCCACACTCCAATCTTCCAGCTTTCGCTCTTACAAAATCAACAGAATTCCCAATGCTAAAAGCTCATTCTAATTAGTCAATTTGAGTTCATTACCTCAGAAACGTGTCCCATTTCTCTCTGGGCGACGAAGGTTACCATATGAACGCTCATCCTAATGGCTCTCTCCCCACCTGAGTGATTTTGCAGTATGAACCACTGTCCCCCATGGAGGATAAGGTACATGTGGTGCAAAATGGAGACCTAATTGGAAATGATCACTGACAGAAGCTTGAGCCACAGGGTCCCTTAATGATCCAGGCAGCACTTGGATCAGAGTGAACCCCCTCTCTACCTCTGAAAGGCATTTAGAGCGGATGACAGCAACTCAAGCCCTGTTGAGGGACTGAGGGGTTACAGCTATGTTGTGTTGCAGGGTGGGAGACAGAGAGGGCAAAGCAAGGAAGGGGAGCTCCATTGACACATGAAAGCAGACTAGAAATTGTATTGGTGATGGCTCAGATGTCATGAAAGAAGTGTGATTTAGTATCTTCTGCTAAAAGCATCAGACAGACTTCATGTGCTGGTGACAGCTTTTTAGATCCACCATTTACTTTGAAGCTTAAATCATTAGATACCTGTACTTAACTGTTGTTCATTTTCAAAAAATAATTAGGCTTGTCTGTTTTTTGGTTCTTTGTCCAATTGAAACAAATATTTGCTGCAAACTTTTGTCGACTTTTGGGGAGTAGTTGATGACAACTAAACTGCACTATTCGGTAATGCCTTAGTGTGATGTCATGGAAAATTACATTTTCAACAGGAAATGTACCTAAAAACAAGCATTTGTGTAATTGTGTTTATGACCAAGACCAGTGGCAGCTTGTCAATAGAGGGCGCTAGGGATCCGCCCCCATCAAAATTCCAGAAAAATAAATGTATATATACACAAAAATAATATAAAAATAAAAAATAAAATAGTTTACTCATACGATGTACTGGCTGGTAGAAATCGCCTCAGCATTTAATAAAAATTGGTTTTAATCAGTTAACTATCTATTTTCTATGTAAATACAAGATGTTTCATGTGGTTTCATGGGCGAGGGACGCTGGACAAATGGGTGTCTATGTAAGTCCTTAAACATTCGGCAAGCATGTGATCAAAAGCTGGTCTCTGATTGGTTTCTTAGAGATTCTCCTCCAGACGCAGATCGCTTCGTCCCTGGTGAATCAGAATTGGATACATGTTATTTTATCCAATCTGATTGATTCTCGACACCTGTCAGTATGCAGATTGAGGAGTGGCTCAACGTGGGTGGAGTTAACGTTTGACTCCGCCCACTTGCCCAATAGCAACCGAAGAGGAAGCTTGTTTCCTGCGATTCGCGTCCTCCAGAGACCGGGGCTTCCAAAAGTCGCGTGCCCCAGAACTGGGGCTCATTTCCCGCGATTCGCGTCCTCCAAAGACCGGGGCTTCCGCAAGTCACGTCCCCCAGAGACCGGGGCTTGTTTCCCGCGATTCGCGTCCTCCAGAGACCGGGGCTTGTTTCTGATTGATTCTCGACACCTGTCAGTATGCAGATCGAGGAGTGGCTCAACGTGGGTGGAGCTAAACGTTTGACTCCGCCCACTTGCCCAATAGCAACCGAAGAGGAAGAATGTGTTTTTTCTTTTTTAATAAATCTTTATTAAATCTTTACGATACAAACAGTACACTACAGAACAAACCATCAGTCATTAAATGGAGACTGGAGCTCACTTCCCGCGAGTCACGCTTGCTTTCCCCTTTGTTGTTTTCCTTCACCCAACCGTCCATTGCTGTCTCACGTCCCCCAGAGACCGGGGCTCGTTTCCCGTGATTCGCGTCCACCAGAGACCAGAGCTCGTTTCCCGCGATTCGCGTCCTCCAGAGACCGGGGCTTCCTAAAGTCGCGTCCCCCAGAACCGGGGCTCATTTCCCGTGATTCGCGTCCTCCAAAGACCGGGACTTCTGCAAGTCGCGTCCCCCAGAGACCGGGGCTTGTTTCCCGCGATTCGCGTCCTCCAGAGACCAGGGCTTCGGCGATACGCGTCCCCCAGAACCGGGGCTTGTTTCCCGCGATTCGCGTCCCCCAAAGATCGGGGCTTCGGCAAGTCGCGTCCCCCAGAACCGGGGCTCGTTTCCCGCGAGTCACGTTTGCTTTCCCCGTTCTTTTTTTCTTTAACCCAACCGTCCGTTGCTGTCTCGCATCCCCCAGAGACCATGGCTCATTCCCCGCAAGTCACGTTTGCTTTCCCCGTTCTTATTTTCGTAATACTGGTTCTTCTTTTCCTAAACCCAACTCCATTGTTCCTTTCCATTTTTATAATTAAAATATCATTATTTATTATAATCTATATATTTTTTATAATTAAAATACCATTATATTATATATATATAATATAATGTAACATAATATAATTGCCATAGGTGCTGCATTGACGTTTAAGAATGTGCTGCCTGATTTCCGCCTCCAGATGGCGCCTGCACGGAGTCAAACGTTTAGCTCCGCCCACATTTAGCCCAACCCCGATCTGCGTACTGCATCCATCCATCCATCCATCCATCCATCTATCCATCCATCCATCCATCCATCCATCCATCCATCTTCGTCCGCTTATACGGTATCGGGTCGCGGGGGAAGCAGCTCCAGCAGGGGACCCCAAACTTCCCTTTCCTGAGCAACAATAACCAGCTCCGACTGGGGGATCCCGAGGCGTTCCCAGGCCAGGTTGGAGATATAATCCCTCCACCTAGTCCTGGGTCTCCTCCCAGCTGGAAGTGCCTGGAACACCTCCCTAGGGAGGCGCCCAGGGGGCATCCTTACCAGATGCCCGAACCACCTCAACTGGCTCCTTTTGACGCAAAAGAGCAGCGGCTCTACTCCGAGCTCCTCACGGATGACTGAGCTTCTCACCCTATCTCGAAGGGAGACGCCAGCCACCCTCCTGAGGAAACCCATTTCGGCCGCTTGTACCCTGGCTCTCGTTCTTTCGGTCATGACCCAGCCTTCATTACCATAGGTGAGGGTAGGAACGAAAACTGACCGGTAGATCGAGAGCTTTGCCTTCTGGCTCAGCTCTCTTTTTGTCACAACGGTGCGATAAATTGAATGTAATACCGCACCCGTTGCGCCGATTCTCCAACCAATCTCCCGCTCCATTGTCCCCTCACTCGCGAACAAAACCCCAAGATACTTGAACTCCTTCACTTGGGGTAAGGACTCATTCCCTACCTGGAGTAGGCACTCCATCGGTTTCCTGCTGAGAACCATGGCCTCAGATTTAGAGGTGCTGATCCTCATCCCAACTGCTTCACACTCGGCTGCGAACCGATCCAGTGAGTGCTGAAGGTCACAGGCCGATGATGCCATCACGACCACATCATCTGCAAAGAGCAGCGATGAGATCACCAGCCCACCGAACTGCAACCCCTCTCCACCCCGACTACGCCTTGATATCCTGTCCATAAATGTTACAAACAGGATTGGTGACAAAGCGCAGCCCTGGCGGAGGCCAACCCTCACCTGAAACGAGTCCGACTTACTGCCGAGAACCCAGACACAGCTCTCACTTTGGTCGTACAGAGATTGGATGGCCCTGAGAAGAGACCCGCTCACCCCATACTCCCGCAGCACCTCCCACAGTATCTCCCAGGGGGACCCGGTCATACGCCTTTTCCAGATCCACAAAACACATGTAGACCGGTTGGGCATACTCCCAGGCTCCCTCCAGGATCCTTGCGAGAGTAAAGATCTGGTTCGGGCCCTTCGGTACCCTGCAACCGCCTCCGGAGTCCTCTGGGATAACATATCCCGGAAAGACTCCTTCTTCAGTCGGACGGCTTCCCTGACTACCGTTGTCCACCACGGTGTTCGTGGGTTACCGCCCCTTGAGGCACATAAGACCCTAAGACCACAGCTCCTCGCCGCAGCTTCAGCAATGGAAACTTTGAACATTGTCCACTCGGGTTCAATGCCCCCAGCCTCCACAGGGATGCACGAAAAGCTCCGCCGGAGGTGTGAGTTGAAAGTCTGTCGGACAGGGGCCTCCTCCAGACGTTCCCAATTTACCCGCACTACCCGTTTGGGCTTGCCAGGTCTGTCCAGAGTCTTCCCCCACCCCCTGACCCAACTCACCACCAGATGGTGATCAGTTGACAGCTCCGCCCCTCTCTTCACCCGAGTGTCCAAAACACACGGCCTAAGATCAGTTGAAACAATTATAAAATCGATCATTGACCTTTGGCCTAGGGTGCTCTGGTACCAAGTACACTTATGAGCATCCCTATGTTCGAACATGGTGTTTGTTATAGACAATCCATGACTAGCACAGAAGTCCAAAAACAAACAACCACTCTGGTTTAGATCAGGGCGGCCGTTCCTCCCAATCACGCCTCTCCATGTGTCTCCATCATTGCCCACGTGCGCGTTGAAGTCCCCCAGCAGAACAATGGAGTCCCCCACTGGAGCCCCATGCAGGACTCCAGTCAAGGTCTCCAAGAAGGCCGAATACTCCGAACTCCTGTTTGGTGCATATGCACAAACAACAGTCAGAGTTTTCCCCCCCACAACCCGCGTAGGAAGGCGACCCTCTCATCCACCGGGGTAAACTCCAACGTAGCAGCGCTCAGCCGGGGGCTTGTGAGTATCCCCACACCTGCCCGGCGCCTCACACCCTGGGCAACTCCGGAGAAGAAAAGAGTCCAACCCCTATCCAGGAGTATGGTTGCAGAACCGAGACTATGCGTAGAGGTAAGCCCCACCAGATCTAACCGGTAGCGCTCCACCTCCCGCACCAGTTCCGGCTCCTTCCCCCACAGAGAGGTGACGTTCCACATCCCCAGAGCCAGCGTCTGCTGCCCGGGTCTGGTCCGTCGAGGCAGTCAGGTTGGGTTTAGGAAAAAAACAACGGGGAAAGGACGCCTGACACGCCGGGAGATGGCCGCAGGGAACGAGCAACAATAACGGGACGGTTAACGGGGAAACAAAACGCCACACGCGGGATGCGATCCCCGGCCTGAATTGTTTAACCCATCCACCACCCCAACCAACCTCCTTATGTGGATTTTCGGCATTTCATACTACTCGCTACCCTAGTTGTGCTGTGACCACGACATATGCTTCCCATTTAAATACATTAATTTACATTTTCGTCCTGGCCACCACGAAAAAAACTACAAAAATGTCCCTGTGAACACGAATCAATAGATCAACTGACGTGATCAATTAACAAACTGCCATGAGAATGGGTTGGAAACGGAGTTGACTGGCTGGATGTGATGTTAGCAATGCCTTTTTTGCTTTCCCTGTCTTTTATTTCAAACAACGGGGGTGAGATACCTAAAATGTCATCCCTCTGAAAAACGGCATGAAAGTAGTCGCAGCCATCTTGATAATAGCATGAAGCTAACGTTTTTTTGGCAGAGTTAGCATTGGTGAACAACTAGATGAAGGCTACAGGATTGGCATTAGAAGGCACTACGAAGAGGTGACAAAAAAATCAACACACACTGTCCAGGATAATAGACTGTGTGAAAATTTTGTGGAGCCTTTGAGTTGGCTTTACGTGGTCATGATGAGAGTGAGAGGGAGCCACTTCAGGTGTTCAGAGGAAAATACAAGATCTGTACCCAAATGCCCACTACATCCACTGCTACGCACATCAGCTTAAACTGATAATGCAACAGGCCACCTCTCACATATCCAAGGTGAACATTGGTGGATTTGCAGATTTTTACTTTAACTGTAACCTGTACTGGATACAGTATATTATATTTGTCTGTTGTTTGCTGAGCTAACAGTGTTATCCACACTACTGTAGTAGCATGAAAACTGACATGTTGTTGGGATTCTCCATGTTGACATGTTGACTGATTTGGGTATATGGAGAGAAATACATTATATTTTCCTCCATCTGCTGCATTGGTCTTGTGTAGTGCATACCTGCCAACACTCCCGTTTTTCCTGGGTTTCTCCTGGACCCCTCCCGGTTTGTTATTTCTCCCGTGAAACTCCCGTAATTTGCATGGCCCAAACTCCTTTATACATTAACCCTTATATGAAACGCATCCTATTCACACAATCCACACACCATATACAATTTTCAACCCGTTTGTCACCTCAACCTGGCAACCTATAACCCAGTTCATCTCTGCGCAAGCTTCGCAGAAAGTTCAGACCCAAAAGCGAGCAGATAAAAAAGTCAGGTGAAGGCGGTGTTCCCGCAAAGAAATCAAAATATCGCTGTAAATTTCAACAGTGTTGGGCGCAAAAACAATTTACATGCATTTTACCTAGTCATATCGACAACCTCCACACTTTTTGTAAGGTGTGTCGCATTGATTTTAATGTAGCGCACGGCGGGAAAAATGACATTACCCAGCACATTAAAACACAGCAGCACCATCGCGCAGAAGAGGCACATAAGCACTTAACACTTACAGTACACTTAACAGTACCTTTTCCAGCCATCTAAAGTTATTGTTAAAAGACTAACAAAGTGGCCGGGTTAAATCAGTTGGTAGAATGGGCGCACATATGTAGAGGTTTACTCCTTGACGCAACGGCCGCGGGTTCGACTCCGACCTGCGGCCCTTTGCTGCATGTCATTCCCCCTTTCTCTCCCCCCTTTTATGTCTTCATCTGTCTTGTGAAAATAAAGGCCTAAAAATGCCCCAAAAAAATAATCTTCCAAAAAAAAAGACTAAGGAAGACCTTGTCAAGTGAGATACAGACCAAGGTCTTTAATGTTATGGCATACACCAACAGAGAAATTTTGACAGATAAGCCCTGGGGGCTAAATCACCGAAGGCGATCTTGTCCAAGCAGTGTCAAATTTATTGTCGCCTCAGGTCTTAGGATGCCACAGTAGACCTTTAAATGTCCTCTTGCCTACTGGGCTGGGCTGAATCGAACAGCGCTGTCAATACAGCCATCCATCATGTGAAGCTAACTGACAACGTGACACTTAACAATGAAACGATTGGAAGTTCCCTTTGGCTCTTTAGTTGTTGAATGATGCTGAGTGACGTTCTGATGGCACATTGTCATCATCCTGCAGCTGAAGTCTGGAGCATTGTGTCCACTTGTGTTGTACATAAACTGCATGAGAGGAATACTATCAAGACTTTCTGACATTTAGTAGTTTTAGTAGTTTCTGACAAACAGTAGCAACAACAGTGACTTGGAGTTGGAGGTGGCAAATTTTAAGTGGTAAACTGAACATAGTAAATTAGCCTTGTGTAGATTAGTTGAGAAGCATTTTAAGCCAGCATCAAACATTCACCAAAGAAGGTGAGGGCAGCAACATGAAAGGAGGGAGAATGACAGACTTCAACCTTTCTGTTGCCTCTTGTGACAAATATTCAGATTTGGATTGAGAAATATCACCCGTGTCTGCCGCAATTGGCGGCCATGTCATCCTGCCCCTTTCAAACTGCATTTAAACTCAGATCTTTTGGCAATCCAGAAAGACATCCTCTCATCCAGGGATGTCACTAGGATTTGTAACTTGCGTTTGCAAAATCTTTGCACTCACTTCTTTTGTTACTGTATTAGAGCTACACTTATGTCAACAACCAGTCAAGAAACCAAGATGTTAACAAGTTAAAAGTGACAGACATATCATCTTCTTCCATTTCTACTCTGTTCCTTCTGTCTTATCCTTTAAGATTAAAAAAAACCATGATGCTAATATCATGACTTCGAAATGCAAATTGGTCACATGAAACAACATCCAAAATGTCCAAAAACTGACAAACAGAGGCCAGACAGCTAATAAGTTAGTAAGTTAAAGAAATATGACAAATAGCTGTACAAGAAAAAGAAAAAAATAGGCATAATAGGCATCACTGCATACTTTATCATGTAAGCTATTGATACGGATCCTATTTAAAGTGGCTACTGTCTAAATACAATAACCTGATGGCGGAAGGAATAAAAGATTTGGAGTAATGATTACTGTATATGTATTGTATGTAGGATTGCTTTCATCTTTTTCATTTGATATTGTTTTAGAATAGCCCTACTATACAGATATATATAGATATATTATTGGCAATGAATAAAGAGTTGTGATTAGCTTGCTAAGTTAACCATTTCTTGTATTTCCCTCGTTCACTCTAGTTAGACTTTAGTTTTCCATAGCAAACCAAAATATCCCCTTTCGTTTACTTCAAGAAAACTTACAATTTCACTCTGTATCACATTAGGTGCATTAGCGTGTGTATCGGTGTGTGTGTTTTTGGGGGGGAGGGTGCACAGCGAGTTCAGACCAAAGAATAGCGACGAGACGCGATGAATCTCCCAGTTACTTGCAACGCTCCGGTCTGCAATGCTCTGAAAGTTGCCAGTTCACACCAATGCAACAAGACGGTGCGGTGCATCATCTTGGTAGCGCAACGACTCTTTGTACTCCTGTCTAACTTCCAACTTTTCTGCAATTTTTTTGTAGCTGGATATATATAATTTGTTGCGTCTAAATATGAATGAAGATAGGATTATTGATATATCGAATTGTTATTATTGTTATTATTAGTTAGGGGGGCTTAGGAACATTTTGGGGTAGCTTCAGCCCCCCTAAAATAGGCCTAACGACGTCCCTGCTCTCATCATCTTTATATTTGGAGAAAGTAGTAAGCCATTGGTCCATCCACTTAGGAACAGTGAGCAGTCACCTACACTTTTATTCCTCCATCAGTTTTGGACTGTATACATAGAGATAATGCCATTGCTAACACAGTGAACTGACACCTCTGATGATGCAAAGTTGAGAGTTCCATTTGCCCTGCCATCTTTTTACAGCTGTATTTTAATATGAAGCCCTTTTTGCACTGTTGTTACACTGTGTACAATTACATGGTTCCCTTGCTGCTCAGCCTGATATAGCAGATTGGATACAAAATACATCAGTGGTGCTGTTATGGAGTGAACCAGTGTGTATAACAAGAAGGCTGTTGTATATGCATCTCATAAGATGGCACACTTCTGCAAAGTTCACTCATAGCCATTTTGGTATCTGTTCTCCGTCATGTCATTTTTAGCCCCTTCTACATAGAATCTGTGTCAGGTATCGTGCTTTGTGTATTGATAATACAGTACATCTTTGTGCAGCCCAGAATAACGCTGAAGCTAGGGAATGGGTTAGTGTTATTAGGTGTTATTTTAATGTATTGAATACAACCAATTATGCCAAGCAGGTTAAACAGATGGAAGTGCTAAATCATCTGCTGCATTTAGGGCATATTACCTTCCTTCTGAAGTCCCATGTGAAAGTTCTACATTGCTATATTAAAGAGAAATGGGTCATGTATGCATCGGAGAAAGGCTGGAGTTATTTTGGTTTTAATAAATTAATCGGTTGTCATGACACCACTGACCCCAATGCACCAAACTGTGGATGTAGTAATATGTCTGTAATCTTGAATAAGGTTTATGGATTCTGCTGGAGTGCGGAGGTGGTTTTACTTGCTGAAAATACTGTTGCGAAGGTAACTTGGAAGGGTCAATTATGCTGAGATCACAGTACAGTTACCATGTTGTGCGAAAAGAAAAATGTGTAATCTGAAAGTATTTACAGGTTCCCACTTCAAGTATAACAATGTGTTGTGTGGATGTGTGATGTGGATAACATTTTCTATTTAATACTTTTTAGGGAATGTGTAGGATATTTGTCTTAAATGTTCACTTGAGTCTTCTCTGTTGAAAATATATTGTTACTATGTTGGTCACATTTTCCATCTGATGGTATTTTTTACACTATTGACTGACTGGTGCTTTGTAATCATGGTAGATCATTAGCACTGCGAGTCGACACTATGTTTCCCTGCAGAGGCAATAAAGTACTGTATATCAAATCAATCATATCATACAGATCAAATGACAGGGCCTGAAAACGATTTGTTCCTTCACTACAGCATTATCTTACACACACTCAAAAATGGATACATGTACAGTTTGAGTCTCTTAATGCACATGTGTCTATAACATGATTAACATATCATGTTATTCTGGATTTTAAATATGATAAAATATAAAAAACAACTAAATATAGTTGTACTGTAAGCATCATCTATCTGCTCAAAATCATGCATTTAAATCACATTGGCTTTACAGTAAGTGGTGATAAGAATGTATCACCTCCAACAAACTGTTCAAATTCTGTTTAGTTTTTTTAACATTTATTTTTGTAAAATTTAACATACAAGCAGATATTCCAGGATCTAAACATTCAGAGCAACATGCAACTAAATGCGTGCTGACTAAATGTGTCCAGGGGGCCAAGACCAACACTAGGATTGAGTACTAAACTACTTTTCAAGGTACCCACTGAATTACATCAGTAGGACAGCGTAATGACTCACATTTCTGTAGCTGAGAGAGCCCATGAGTGCAAGCTTCTCTGTCCTCTCCTCTGCATGTTTGGCAGAGAGCGGGGCTCAGTTCCAACCCACACACGCGCATGCAGAGCTGTGGTAAAGCTAGCTTTATGTTCACTGTGGTGTCCCATCGCACGATGAATGAGCCAGAAAATGACATTGCCACGTACTTTGGGTCCAATTGTTGCAGCGCAAAGACTGGCCGTGCAGGTTTGCCTATAGCAACATCTGTAATAGTCTTCATATAGAGAACACTGGGCCAAATGGCCTTAAATTTGTGGCATGAGAGAGACACCAACCCAGTACCAAAATCCAGGTACCAGTATTGGTTCAAATGTGAACGGCGTTAAACCCTAACCAATACTGAATAGGCTTTAATACGTTTCAACACCTGGCCTAAGTTTCTTTAAGGTTAGATACTATTGTCTGTAATACACACAAAACCTTAAAACCTAAAAAGCAAAAAATAAAGCAAATTCAGGTTAGGCTTTTTCAGGTTCACTGTTTTCTCTGAACTAACCACAGCATAATGGTATGGCAATATATTTATTATACAAAGCAAATTTAAAAATCAGGTGCAGAAAGAAGGAATTACACTAAAAATAAATCTTATTGTTTTTAATGTATTCATGATATTGCCAGACATTATTACATTGCATGCCATCTTTTTTTATTTGATATATAACAGCAGTACAAGTATTAATCATTGGATCAATTAGTGAGCTTCAATTAGGTGAATCCAATGACATGCATTAGCCTCAAAGAATCTCAAAGAAGAGAGTATTCCTCTGTATTAAGTGCGATAGACAAATCAATAAACACAAAACAGAAACAGCAATGCAATTCCCCTTTCTATCCGGCTAAAAGAGTGTGCCATTTAATAGATAAATGAGTAGTGTGTGGAATAATTTTTCTTCTTAGGTACAAACACACAGGGAGTAGTTTAGCGTCAGTAATCAATGAACAATGCATTCATCCCAAATGTACTCAATGTGTCAGTTTGTATTGCAGCTGACATCAGGAAGTATATTTTATTGAGCATGCACTTAGGATTTTATACCAAAACTTTCTCTTGTCTCTGACTTACTAGGCTTCTTACAGTACATCTTGCACTCTAAATTCAATTTTTTAAATGTAAATGTTAAGCTGTAAGCTGTTAAGCATGGACTCTATCTTGCCATCTGTCATCTCCCAAAACAAATGGCTATACAAATACTACAAAAGCCAATATTAGGGCCTTAAGGAACGATAACCTTTAAATTTGAAGTTCGAAAATTACTTTTTCTACAAGCATAAACTAATAACCTGGTTACAAGGGGAAAGTATATGTGCTAAATTGTGTTAAATGCCAGTTAAATGCCAGAAATTATCTCTGCATTACTAGCTTCTCGTAACCTTTTGACAATCGCTCATCTTCAGTCGGCAATGACAACAGGAACAAAGCCAGAAATCTTGGTGTAGTCATAGACTCAGACCTAGATTTCAACAGCCACATTAAGACAATTACAAAGTCAGCCTATCAAGGGTTAAAGGACTTACTGTATGTATGCCTCAGCAGAATTTGGAAATACTTTTTTTTTTTATCTTCTATTCTCTTTAAAATTTGCATTTAATTGTTTTTAATGTCTCTTTAATGTTTTAGGTAAAGCACTTGAATTGACTTGCTGCTGAAATGTGCTATAAACATAAACTTGCCTTCCCTATGAACAGCAATAGAGCACTCCCTGAAATAGTATTGCTCCCAATGGGTGCTTTTTTTTTTAAATGAACTTCAAGGTTATGCATTTCTGAAGCATATTTGTTTTACCTGCAGACATGGGAGCTAATTCCAGAGTCCATTTGTTATCAGAAAGTGCCTTGATTGGTTTGTTACACGGATCTGAACCTCCCGGGAGTGTGGCTTTGCTAAATTTGCAGAGCCAACAGGCCAGCGATCCTCTGAGTACTGCAGTGTTGGGTTTGATTAGAGAGGTCACCCTGTAACTCAGAGGAGGATAACTATAAAGGACTATTCCTGTAACCTGCCTCATTAACCGTATTAATTCCCTTTGCCACTCTAAAATTGCAGTTAGTACATCTCTGAGGGTCTGGAAACTGTTCAAACAGCAATTTGTTTTCTTGTTAGGCTTCAGAAGCTGACTGGAGCTTTTTTCCCATGGTTACACTTTGAGGGGTCTATGTCTTTGCGAATATCAAAACAGAGAATACTATAAACATGTTATTGGTTTTGTAATTTAATTGGCATGAAACTTTACTTTATGATACTTCTACTTCTCATTCCTCATGGATTAAGATTAACATTCATTATGTGTACTTGTAAGAACAAATGTATAGTGATTGGCTAATCTACAACATTTTCTAAAAATCTGGAAGCCCTTCCCTCGCAAATACTGTAAAAAGTTCAATCAGTTTTATTGCTGGATAATCATAAACAGATGTGCAGCGAGTGGATTATATTTGCTAAATAAATTGAGATTTGTGGGTTTGTAGTGGAGGATATTTTTCCCTACACACTGAAAAACAATTTAATCTCTTTTTTACCTGACTGAAGCAAAAAACTGAATGAAGCTGAACCACACAGTACAATATACATTTTGAACCATAGTCCTCCAACAGCTCCACTGGCTCCCAGTCCAGTTCCGTATCCAGTTCAAAGTCCTCCTGTTTGCATTTAAGGCCATCCACAACCCCCCCCCCCCTCCCCCGCCCCTCCCCCTCCCCATATTTGTCTGATCTCCTCCAGCATCCCACTCCCCCCCGCTCCCTTAGATCCTCTTCCTCCATACACCTGTCTGTCCCCTCTGCCTGTCTCACCACCATGGGGAGCAGAGCATTTAGCCGCTCTGCTCCCAGTCTCTGGAATTCATTACCACCCCAACTCAGAAACATCGATTAATTCCCCCATTTCAAATTGCAACTCAAAAGACATCTGTTTAAAACTGCCTATTCCACTTAATGTAAATTGTTCTGCCTCTTTCTGTTGTTATTGTTGTTGTAATCTTTATTTTTTGCTGTTTTTAAATGTCTTATGTATGACTGTACGGTGTCCTTTAGTGCCAAGAAAGGTGCCTTTAAATAAAATGTATTATTATTATTATAGCAATGGACCGTTGTGGTAATGTTGTAATCTTTTGGATCCATGTTTGCTTTCTGTCATTTGTTGTGTTTATCTTAATGATTCAACTAGTTTGGATACCTAAACAACAAAACTGGTAATTTGATAGCACCTTTAAACAAATATATGTTGCTGTTCCAAAAATCAATTTCCTAATCTTCCACACATGGTTTAATTTTGTAACCAAAACTACTTTATTAATGCTATGGAAATATTACAGACACTTTGTACACCATACACATCAACTTCCTTTCTAAGAGGGTTTGTGTCGCTATAACACCATCCAACTATATCGTACTCACCTTTGCATCTGACAGAAGCTCATTATTCACATAACCACAAGAAGTCCCCTGTCAGTTAACATACCTCCACTTCATCCATGTTATTTTAAATCAAAACTCAAATAAGAAAAGGTAGGACTAGGTGACAAAAGTCAGTCTTTTCTGTTACTGTCTGGGCAGTGTGGACTGGCAGTTGGTTTTATGAACATTCTAAAGACTACCAACTGACAAACACCAACAACTGCCAACTTTAGAATGTTGGAGTTTGTTGGAGCAGTGTGCAAGCTCCTTAATTGTACCCTGCACCCCATTAGCAGCTTAGATAGTCAACATTTAGGGATCCTCGCTATCTTTGTGTGACACTGTATTTGTACACAATAATGTAATGCAAAAGCCATTTTGCATGTCTCTCAATTTAAGATTTAACCTTCACACAATACACCTCCTGTTTTGTTTCTGAGAAAAAAGAAAATCACTTTCCTGTTTGATGGGTTTTCAACATGAGCAAATTAGACCTGAATAGCTGTTTCAATTACTACCTTGTCTCCAGTGAGTGCCATGGCTTTTACAATAAAACTCCTTAATGGGGCAACAATTTAGCTAAACAGAAAATACAGCCACAGGGCTTCAAGATAGACATTTTAATATGACTCAGTGTTTGTGATGCTGAATACATATCACCTCTTTCTATACACCCTGCAGGCTGGAGTACAAGTATGGATTTGTTTACATGTGCGATGCAAGGAGCTGGATTATTTGCTGAGACAGGAGTCCTCACAGTCAGTTAATAATGAGAGTTTTATGAAATTGCAATGGGTTGACCTCCAGCAGAAAAAGAGAGGTTGGCTGGAGCTGTGCGACAGAAGCTGGCCAGAGTCACGCCTGGTGTCTGATTGTTCCCAGGAGATTTGGTTTGTTGACTCATTTGACTTTGTTTTGTTTTGCTACTGCTCGGAATAGCTGAACAAATTGTTTGAACGTCATTGCGAGGTGATGTAGCAGTGTTGGAGTCGCTTCATTCATCCTCCATCACAGTCCTCCAGTATTGCTCCAGTATGGATTGACCAGATCGCACAAAGGTCCAATAACAAGTATTCAAAATGACCATAAGAGAACAACTGAACCACCTGAGGCTGCAGGGTCAAAACAAAGAAACAAATAGTCCTAAAAAGATCAGTCACTGTTGTTACCAACAGGCCTCTAGAGCTTGAGTCTTCAATAACGATTTCTGTGACCCTGCACTCTCTCACACTCAATTTAGCTTTGATTATGCATTCAATTATAAACTGGAACTCAGGATTTCTTAGGACTAGATAAATGATAAAATCAAATGCCCCATTAAGTTACAGTTACTCAGGATGCCAGGTGTTTTTCTTAAACCCCCGTTTTCTGACATAACTTAATATAAAATTAGCTTCCCACACAATCAATCAACTGTAAAAATGTCTCATTATTATATCCATTATTATCATAAAAATGTGGCATCAAGCCAGGTTTGATTGTTATTATAATTTCACACATCCATGAGATATTTTATCTCTGCTATTTTCTTGCTAAATATGTAAGAATGGCTTTCTTACTGGTCGTTTTCTTTCCAAATCAGGGGACAGTTTGCCTCAAAATTTAGCAACATAAACGCATTTTCCAAAACTGTGTGGACCAGACAGTAACTGAGTTCTCCTGTACCAAACTGGACCAAATTTGTTTCCAGTTGAACTGCAATGTGATGTCAGGAAACAAACCCTGCTCCCACATGGTGCCTTATAATATTTTTTTATTTACCAAAACCATCACACTTTTAAATATTAAGAAAAAAACTAAACCATATTCTCTGTACTTTGTGTGTAACGTAGCATGTAAAATAGTGTGAGTAGGACAGCAAGGGAGAGAAAGCACCGAAGCAAAGGAGACGGGAGGGAGTGCCACACATGACATGTTTACTTAGCTCTCTTTCTCTCCCATGTGACTTTGATTGAAATAGGCTTTTGCACGTTGCTCCGTGTTCTTCATTTGTAACTCTTCTGCTGTCCTGGATGTTGCTTTCTTGGATAGATCACCCCTACAAGCATAGATCAATGGCCTCTGTTGGACTTCTCCTTTACAAACACACAGATAAAATGTGTAGCACATAAATAAATAAGCTCTTCTGGGTGGCATGCAGTTTTGTTGATGTCCTTGAAGGTCTGGGCAGTTGGCCTGAAGAGACATGAGACTGAGGAGTCTGATCAGACCTTGAGAAAATCCACATTGACAGCGCATCACTACCAGCTTCTTCTCTGACGTCCCCCATCATTACTGCACTGTCACTCTCTAAATGTGCACACATGCATGCCAGTCAACACACATACACACACACACACACACATGCACACATGCACACAAGAACATGGATATACACACACTTAGTGAGCAGTTCTTTGATAGATTGACTATGTAGGGCAGCCTCCTTCACTGTGTACAGCAGTGACATTGACACATTGAAACTGAGGGGATTCATTTCCTCACAGGGTTTATTTTAGGCACACTGCCAACACCTGAAGAGGGCGGAGTGTGGGGGTTTAGCCTGTGTGCAGTGGTGGACTCAGGCTGTCTTAGGGGCAGGGGCCAAAAAAATAAAAAGGGCACAAGCATGTGGTGGGGCACCATTTTATAATTTCTATATTTCTCGACTGGAAGGGCACCCTAGAGGGCAATTTATCATGTTTCTCAACTGGCAGGGCACCCTAGAGCAGTGCTTCCCAACCTTTTTGGTCCGAAGTTCCCCTACAGCCCTGTCAGATGAACTCACGTACCCCTTCAGCGATTCCCAATGTATGTTCCAAATGTATGACACTATTCATTATATAAAACAAGTTTTCATAAAATTGAACTGTCAAAATTAAGGTTGGTTTGGTCAGCAATACTACTAGCCTACTAGGCTACTACTACTTAGAGTGAAGCTAACTATTTCAAACATGTATCCAGTACATTACTTATAACTAATCATTTAAACTGTTTAGCCATTATTTTTAGCTATCTGTTTAAACATCTGTGCTCGCTTGCTAACTAGTTTTCTATTACCTAATTGCAACATGTGGCGTTGTTGACTTAAAGTGATGGTTCGGAGTAATTTCACCCTAGGGTCCTTTGCACCATGACCTCGAGTCAAACACCCCCCGAGAAGCTTTTTTCACCTGGGTCTAACATTGGGAGAGTTAGCGTAGAGTAGCGTTATCAGCTAAATAGCTTATTAGCGCAGGGGCTAATGGACCCACATTTGTATCTGGTAAATGACCCCACTAATAATGCCCAAAATGATACCAAGCGTCTACAGTAGTACATATAGGTTATGTACTCATAAAACGATGGATTGGAAAGTTTGTAAGTACACCAGAAGTTTATGAACACTTGCCTGCTGGCTTCTGCTCTCTGCTGTTGTTGCTGAGAGCAGTGGCTGAGTTGCTGGTGCTGAGTCTCCCAATGCCTGTGTGTATGTATTTAACCATTAGCTCCAAAATGCAGCAAATGCAGCCCTTCTTCTTAGACGTATTACTCAGAATGCAAATTGGCAAAATGCACACAGCTTCCTCAATGCCCATTAATAACTAGAATTAACACACGTTATTGAATAGTGCAGATTCCTGGTGGTTACAGATGACAATAAAACTTAAACAGAGTTTTATCAGTATCAAATGTACATTTTGCTTTAGCGTCAAGTAAACTGCACAAACACAAATGTTATGTTCATGTACATGCAAACTGCTGGGAAACAAGTTACATCAACGTGGTAATTAAATGTAGCATACATGGGAGGTTGAGGTTGGTGAGCACATTGTGCCAAGTTGTGGCTATGTCAAAATGATTGATTATATTCAATGTAATACAACAGTAATGATTGGACACGGCATGGTAATTGTTTGACTATTATTTAGGAGAACTACAGAGTGAGTGTTATTGTCTTAAGAGTTTTTCCAGGTTTCACTGTGGGAGCCTGCTTTAGCTCTGTGTGGGTGGTGGGTAGTGAGAATGTATTTGAAAGCAGTGCCTCTGACAGGCTGCAGGCACAAAACGCTCTGTACAGTGGAGAGGCAAACACTGAAAACAGTCAATTCTCATGATGGGAAAAACATGACTAAATAAGAATCCATGGTAAAAATAACGAGAATTATCCACTATCGAACCTTTATTTTAAAAACATTGCAGGGATATTGATGACCATTGTTACTATTTCCTATTCTCCTTACATTACTTTGAGACTGGACAAACAATAATACAAATCCAGCCAGGTCTCACAGAATTCCGTGAAATGATCACGAACTGTTAACATCGCATTACGTGGTGGTGGCACAGAATGTGTGAAAATTCCGTGTGGCCACCATGGAAAACAATGCCAAAGTAAAATCAATGAGAAGATGAAGTAGCATTAAGAGCGACAACGCTAGTGAGTTGGTTGGGGTGGTGGATGGGTCAAACGACAGGACTTTCACTCAGGAGACTGGGGATCGTGTCCCACGTGTCACGATTCCTAACCCTAACCATCCCGTTCTTCTTTTCTTAAACCCAACCCGTCCGCTGTATACTGCCGTCCCGTTGTGCTTTTTCTAAACCCAACTCGTCCAAGTCGTAGTTGTCCTGCCTACAACCTTTTCCTTAACTTAAAGGAACACGCCGACTTATTGGGAATTTAGCTTATTCACCGTAACCCCCAGAGTTAGACAAGTTGATACATACCCTTCTCATCTCCGTGCGTGCTGTAACGCTGTCTGAGGGCTCCAGCGGCATCAGGCCAGCACAGAACATGCAGGTAACTGGTTCCAGTAATCCTACCGCTCCGAATAAGTGACAAAATAACTCCAACATGTTCCTATTTACATGTTGTGATTTGTATAGTCGCAGGGTGTACAAAAAACAACGTAACATGAGACACAGCCATCTTTTAACTGTAAACAAACCGGGAACTATATTCTCAGGCGGAAGAATATAGTACTTGGGCGGAGTGATATGCTCGCAGCAAGCCTGTCTGAGAATATAGTTCCCAGTTTGTTTGCTGTTAGAAGATGGCTGTGTCTCATGTTACGTTGTTTTTTGTACACGCTGTGACTCTACAAATCACAACATGTAAATAGGAACATGTTGGCGTTATTTTGTCACTTTTGTCACAATTTGGAGCAGTAGGCTAGTTGGAACCAGTTACCTGCAGGATCTGTGC
The DNA here is from genome assembly GCF_004354835.1 of Perca flavescens. NCBI lineage: Eukaryota > Metazoa > Chordata > Actinopteri > Perciformes > Percidae > Perca > Perca flavescens. Next base: position 11,999,080 of record NC_041331.1, read on the forward strand.
TAGGCTAAGCTAATGCTGGAGCCATCGGGCAGCGTTACAGCACGCACGGAGATGAGAAGGGTATGTATGGACTTGTCTAACTCTGGGGGTTATGGTGAATAAGCTAAATTCCCAATAAGTCGGCGTGTTCCTTTAAGGGGCTGTGTTCATTTCACGGAATTATTCTGTGGGCCCATCACAGACTTTTAAGGGTCTGTGTTAATTTGACGGAATTCTTTCGTGGGCCCATCACAGAATTTTTGGCGATTCTGTGAAACTGCCACAGATGTTGAGTTAAGGGGCCGTGTTCAATTCACGGAATTCTGTGAGATCAGGTTGTACAAATCATATGGTCGTTGTGGTAGTTGTTGCAATAGTAATAGTTATAAAAATTGGTGTTTTTGCCGGTTCAGACAGAAGTGCACCTCTAATAGCGCTGTGATCAGCTGTCCTCAGAGAGCCCGCTGCTCTGCCTCATCAATAAAGTTCCCATAAAGACCGACTCACAAAACAGCAGCAACAAATTAGATTCTTACAAAGCACAGCATAGATCATTAATGACTTGGCACAGTCAGTGCAGCATGGCACATCACTCTGATGGCCACATTATAACCATTTGGCACTAAAGAAGGTGAATGTTTAGTTAAAAATCTTTTTTGTTCAGCTGTCAAATACAAATTGTCAGTTTTAACTACAATTGTGGTAAAGCCAGACCTAAAGCCAGAGGTACAAAAACCACTAACGTTTCAACAGACAAAGCAAAGTACAGTCTTTTAACCTGAGACAGTGAAGTTACTGGGCAGGTCTCCAGCGTTGGATGTGCCACCTGTCGGAGCAGCCAGAAACAGAGCATTCATTGGCCCAGATTGAAATTATTAAAAGGATTTATGAAAGACATGATGACAAATGTTCATTTAACACTTAAGGTTACAAGTTACTTTAAGTAACAGTTTTTATATTATATAAAAACAATATTCAATTCAATATTCAATATTATATTTGAATCCTCTCTGCAGCATGTAAAGAAAATGGTTGTACCATGTAGTTATCATGCAAAATATAGTTATGCCAGATAGGATCGAGATGAATGATGATTAAGACCATAAACTGTAAGCAAAAGTATGACAAAAACATTAGGAGTCTGTGTACAGCCTGTGTTTTTAACCATCCTTTAATTTCTTTACCATTCAAAGTGAAAGACAGAACATAGATTACAAAAAAGAAAAAGAAATTCCACTGTCGAAGCAGAATAAATTGAAAACTCAAACTGCACAGTCAACTGAACCATCATTATGAATAGAGAGTCACAAGCTGCCATTTCAATTAGAGTCCTGACAATAGACCTTATTCACCGCAGACATTTTGACATGTCATAGCAGGTAAAGCACCGACGGAATTAATGGTAATAATATTACTGATCCACTTAGGGGAGGTCCTGGTATTCTGCGTACAGGCTAGGATTGGAATGAAACTGAGCCGTTATTAATTACATCTGTGCTTTTTCTGCTATTACAAGTCAAAATATCTGCTGTGAAAAGGGTCAAATGCACTAGCAAATGTGTTGTTTTTTTGTCATTTAGACATGCCCTTCAAGTGGGTAGTGAGAATTTATTTGAAAGCAGTGCATCTGGCACGCTGCAGGCACAAAACGCTCTGTACAGTGAGAGGCAAAAACTGAAAACAGTCAATTCTCATGATGGAAAAAACATGACTAAATAAGACCCATGGTAAAAAATAACCAGAATTATTTTTTTTTTAACATTGCAGGGATATTGATGACCATTATTACCATTTCCTATTCTCCTTACATTACTTTGAAATTGGAAAACAATAATACAAATCATATAGTTGTTGTGGTAGTTGTTAAAATAGTAATAGTTATAATATAATAATTTTATTATTATGTATAATTTACAGGAGGCAGTTTTACAGAAAAACGCATAGTGAGGTTAGACAGTCCAGGAAAAGGTAAGCAAAAGACAGAAAAGATAAAATTGACTTAAATTGCAATTTATTACATAAAAGGCTAAATTATCATCAAAAGTAAAAAAAAAAAAAAAAAAAAACATTGGAAAGCCAGGGCGGGTTATAATAAACAAACTAAACAGGAGTTATCACCACCATTTGTTAAATTATACCTAGAGTAGTTGAAAATTTTAAATCTGAAAAATACAACAAAGTGAGAGCCAGAGAAAGTCTGAGAGAAGAGAGAGAGCAAAGCACAGGGACAAAAAGCTTTAAACAACCTACAAAAATAAGACTCAGAGTACATGATGGATTGTGGCATATAAAAAAAGAGCACTGAATGGCTATCTTGAGATTTTTCCAGAACATTATAAATGTTGCATGAAAGAAGCATTTGATCCCCATTTTGAAGAAACGCAGGAGAAAATGCAATTCTATAAAAAGATAGACCTGAGAAATGGGTTACATTCCTCGGTTTCTCTGTTTAGTGTGTGTGTGTGTGTGTGTGTGTGGCTGTAATTTACTATGGTAACTGAATATTTAGATACACTTCTTTTGCTGAACTACCCTGCCCTGCCTTCAGAGTTCTGCTAAAACATGTGATGGAGGTCATCAAAATGGACTGGATGTGGAGATAATCGGTTGTGTCATGGTTCACCGTCAACATCTTATAGATTGTATGGATGGGATCACATCAATGACCACGACAGCGTAATGTTCAAAAAGACTGCTTGCCCAGTAAATCAAGAAACTAAATTGCATTAGGATGAAAGTAGTGCAGCATGATGGTGCAATGAGCAGCAGCGATTGTCCTTCAACGGGAAGGTCTAAACCCAAATAATCCCCGTGACAGAAAACATTCACCCGACTGAAGTGTCCTTGAAAAAAACCCTGAATCCCAGATGCACTGTACTGTAGCAGAATTTCTCCTTTGGGGATTACTAGAATATCACAACACTAAAATCAAACCATGCACAACAATAGGGCTGTCTGTTGTAAAGGGAAACCATTACAGAGAGGAAGCTGAGACAATGCCAGAGAAACCTGTCAAAGGTTTTGGAAGAGTGTTTGATGCAATATGTGCACACCGACAGATTCAACTTCAATGTAAATAGAAAGGTCACATTTGCTAGTCAAAGTACAGTGGCTTTAGCCACTGGTGTATGAAACGTAGCAGTGCATTTTTTCTAGTAGGAGAAAACCATTACACTACACATTGAGTGTAGTGTAATGTGAGACTCAAAAGAAGAAAGTGCACAACCTTCTCTAGTAACTGGGCATAAATTGCTAAAGAAGCAATTTAGAAAAGTATAATTAGAGTTTATATATAGGGTTATTCTCTGCAATGAACAAAGGGACAGCATTAGAAAAGAGGAAATTGCTAGTGCAGGAAACATGTTCCCTGGAGGCAGCCCTGTCTCCTAAACATTACGTTCCCAAACAACTCAAATGCATTCTCAAATACGTTTCAAGAGGAACATATTTTGTCCCGGATTTCGTTTGTTTTTGACGTGTCACAAATACATTTATAATCGAACATTCTCAGCCTCCAATCATCAAATACTGGTGCTTGATCAGGACCCTTTGGCGTCACTTTTTAATGCTCAGGGTACCTCCTTGGCGTCATTTTTCAACGTGCTTGGTCAGGACCCCCTTGGCATAATTTTTGTTATGGTTAGGAAAAGATTGGGGTTGGGGTTAAAAGATGTACATTTAAGTGACAGGACAAAAACTGAGCACAAACCCCGGTCTCCTGGGTGAAAGTCGGCTGTTGTTTGACCCATCCACCACCCCAACCTGCCTGTTTCAATCTTTAATACTACTCCCTACTAATGTCGCTCTTCATACGACGTCATCTTGCAGCGCCACGATCAAGCAGTTGCTCTGCCCGGAGCGTCCCATACAGATGGTAAAGCGTTCATCAGGACTCTGATGAAGATGTAACCTTACATTGAAACGTTAGTCACTGTTATGCACCTTAAGAAATAAAAGCATCAAGTAAGAAAACATCTGTGTTGCACCGGCAAATTTTTTTTTATTTGGTAAAGCGTGCCTATTTGCGGCCACTGAACAAGCATCAGTATGTGAAGAGTTGGGAGTGGGAACGGCTAAAAAAAACAGCACAGTTTCACAATATTTGCTGGAAAAGAGGTTTCCCTCAAAACACAATTGAGAATGCAGGTCCGTTGCATTGGAACCTAATTTTTAGGAGACAGGGCTGGCCAGAGAATCTAAAAGGAGTCAGTGAATGAACAGGGAGAGGGGGTTAGTCTTAAACTCTGACAACTAATTTTAACTTTGTGCAGTAATGTATGACAACATTCCAGCACCGCAGTACTCCTTGATGTGAAAAAGTGAAAGCAATATTGTCAGCAATGCTTTAAAATATCCCATCGGTATTTTTACAAGGTCAATTCATAAAGTGTAAAACCACTTGAAATCCCTGCTATGAGCAAATGGGAGTTAACAAATGAAAAATGAATTAATAAGTTCTATGATGCAATACATCAAATATGCAATATACTACGTGCATATGAACAAGAATTATGTAGGTTATACTACATTATTTTTAAGTAGGTCTACCCTTAAGGCAGCAAGAATAAGATTTAGAAAAGCAATTTATACTCCCACCAGCCTTATGATATGTGACCTGTGACTGAGGTTCATTATTTAGGCGTCATGGGAAAATAACAGAAATAAGCTTAGTTCCAGCTACAGCAATGCCTGGTAGCGAGGATACACCCTGTAGCTGCTGGAGTTGATTTGCAGCCACTATTAACTACCTGTGTCCTCAAAAGATTTAGGTTGATAAATTATATGGGGCCACAAAAGTAACATCTGAAGTATTAGAAAGAGAAGGCAGTGGCTTTGGATAAGAAACCATAAAAATGAGTTAATGTGCCATGAGGGAAAAGCTATGGTAGTATTAGTACGCAGTCGCACATCACCCTCAGCTCCTTGAATAAACTTCCACAGCCGTGTGTGTTGACTGGTTTCTGAAACGATGGATAGCATGTTTCAAATAAGCAGGGTCACGTGTCTGTTCAAAGAGTCACTTCCCTCAAATAACAAAAACGAAAATTATTTTTTCTAATACATGGTTTCATAACTAGTTACAGTTATTAGTAAGTTTTAGGTACAAACTTTTTGAAATGTTTGCAGACAGCTCGATTCAGCAATGGAAGTGAATGGAATTACATTTTTTTGCTTTCCATGAAAAAAAACAATTTGATACCTATTAAAGCTATTGAGGAGGAGGTATGAGGATTATCCTGAGGGACATTCTGGAAAGATATGTTGCAGTGAAGATTTCAGTTTTGGTCATTTATTTTTAAACTTCACAGAAACATCATTCACCTCCATCAACAGAGATGGCAAAAGTACTCACTTCTTGTACTCAAGTAGAAGTACAGATACTTGTGTTAAAAAATACTCTGGTAAAGGTAGAAGTACTGATTTAACTTCTTTACTCAAGTAAAAGTACAGGCTTGGAAATTTACTTAAAGTATAAAAGTAAAAGTAGCCTTGCAAATGACAACCATTTTTTTATGCAAAGCTACCTGGACCACACAAATGTTACTAGAGTGCAAGCTGAGAAACTTCAGTGGACATGGAAAAAAGGCACTTTATGCCATTTCCTACATTTTAAATGGATGTCTGCCAATAGGCCTAAAACATCACATATATGCTTATTGTGACAGAGACTGGGACTCCAGGTTAATAAGATTCTGACTGAGTAGCAAGATATGAATTCAGTTGTGATTCTGTGAGAATTCACAGATCCATTTTCTCTTTTTTAATCTTCCCCTTAACATTTAAAGGAATCTACATGAATGTGTGTGTGTGCTCAAATATGGCTTCTGGGAAGAAAATAAAGGATAAAATATGAATTACTAAACAGACATTAATTAAGAAGTTCCCCATACTTTAAGAGCTACGCATCACATTCACCAGGAGTCATTCTTGATGCGTAAACATCTCTCTCAGATAAGGCCAAGGATGATTGGGAATGTCTTGCTGCTTGTCTGCTGAATCTCTGGGATCGCTCATGTCGCCATCCATACTACTAGTGCTAACGTTACCGCCATCATGCTGCAATGATTTGCCAAAAATGAATGCCGCCGAATCTGTCGACTCGTCTTGTAGTGGTGCGTCAAGTATATTATCAATTATATTGAATTCGTTATTGATGACGCAAAAAATAATAACGGTAACTCCAGGGAAATTATTTGAAACTTGTTAATGAGGACTAGATTAGGACTGTATTTAAAGCTGACCATTCTGGTTTCCAACTTCGCCCCAGGTGTGTCTGTTAAAACACGGACGGAGACAACTTGTCTCTTTTGATGCTTTAATAAGCTCAAGCAACGTGCAACCTAGCTAACAGGTGAAGAACACAAACAACTAAATCACTAGCTAACTTACTTTAAGTTTGCAAGAACTATAGACCAATACAACAACAGGCTTAAATTAAATGACAACATAAGTTATACGACTTACAGTTCTCAAGGACGCAGACACACGATCTAACTGATTATCTTCCGGACAGATTGTGTCTTTTTCTTTTCTCTCATTTTTTTCTCCGTGTGGGCCCCCTCGCGGTGTAAGGCGCGTGTCCGCGCTATTTTCCGACATGCACTCACAATCCATCCTGATAGACGACCTTTTGACTAAAGTAACGAGCCAATTTTCTAAAATGTAATGAGTAGAAAGTACCGATATTCGTGTTAAAATGTAAGGAGTAAAAGTAAAAAGTCGCCACTAAAATAAATAGTAAAGTAAAGTAAAAATATCTGAAAAATCTACTTAAGTACAGTAACGAAGTATTTGTACTTTGTTACTTCCCATCTCTGTCCATCAACATAGACAAAATAAGCACAATCATTGTTTGCATTGTGGATGGTACTGGGACAACTTAATTCACTGCTGACCCCTTTGGAAAATGAAATGTTAATGTATGTCATCTGTACTGTGAGCCAGATGATAAACAAGGACGCTACTTAGAGTGCGGATGTATTTGTTTCAATAAGTATGTTTACAGGCACACTAATATTCCACTATTATTCAGAATATGACAATATTCCGAATTTGATAAAGGCAATGTAAACAGCATATTCCATTTGGATTTTCCGAAAAAGGCCTTTTTCCGAATTTAGCATTTTCCGATTAAGACGTGGGCTTTGCATTAAAGGTCCCATGGCATGAAAATGTCACTTTATGAGGTTTTTTAACATTAATATGAGTTCCCCTAGCCTGCCTATGGTCCCCCGGTGGCTAGAAATGGTGAAAGGTGTAAACCGAGCCCTGGGTATCCTGCTCTGCCTTTGAGAAAATGAAAGCTCAGATGGACCGATCTGGAATCTTCCCTTTATGTCGTCATAAGGGGAAAGGTTACCTCCCCTTTCTCTGCATTGCCCGCCCAGAGAATTTGGCCCGCCCATGAGAAAGAGAGAGACATCATGGCTTGCAAACGAGCGAAGCATGGCAGTTGGTCAAGGCCACACCCCCAACCTCCACCTTGCCCCGCCTCTCTCCTCCTGAATAGCATTTAAAGCTACAGACACAGAAATGGCACTTCCTAGGGAAAGCTCATTTTGGGACTGGCTCGTAGTGGCTGTAATTCTGCATCAAGGCTGAATTTCGGGAAAGAGACTTCAGATACAGTATTAGGGGACCACTAAGGCCTATATAAAAGCATCCAAAAAAACAGCATGTCATAGGACCTTTAATATTCGGATTTTAGAGGCATTCTTTGGATATGTATACAGCGCATTCGGAATATGCATCTCAATCAGTGTTTTTACCACAGTTTGCGAAGGTTAACGCCCAGTTTACAGCTTCTTGTCTGTTTACGATCAGCTCAGCTGTAGGTTTTGGTAAGGGCAAAAACCGAAATTTTGTGTGCATGTAAGAATAGTCAATGATATATCTTTGACCCAGCACCCATCCTATTTGGCACGGGTACCCTAAACACCATAATGGATGGCTAAAATGACCTGCCTTTAGTTAGTTAGTTATATGAAAAAAAACTAGCCTACTGAATCTGATTTGAAAGTCATTTTAGAAAATAATATTAGGCGTTATGCTTCAGATGCTGCTTTTCTTAGAATCTCTCCTTGTCAGACTGCCAGTGTAAATTGGCCTGTAAGATGCAAGATGTTTGTTTTTCATTTTAATCATGTCAATCATTTCTGTTCTTTCATCTATTTTTGAAATGCAGAGACAATAACAGATGGGCAGAAGACAACTTTTCTTGGGCTTTTATATGCTTGATTTTCTCAAACACAAGACAGGCAAGACTGAATTGAAACTGGAACTCAAGTCATGTGTTTTGCTTTCTCTATAAATAAAGCTGGTGGTTAGGATTTTGGCAATACAGGTGTGGTGCCTATAGCAATAACCAAGAAGAAAATAACTGTAATTTTTGTCTGTGGCTCTTTTTCATGATTGGTGATCAGCTGTTCTTTCAAAATGACAATCTCCCGCCATGTACATAGGTCCATAAAAAAAGGGTTTGCCCAGTTTTGTGTGGAAGAACTTGACTGGCCTGCACAGAGCCCTGACCTCAACCTCTATCCAACAGCTTAAGCACAAACTGGAACACTGACTTTGAGCCAGGCCTTATCGTCCATTGGGTGACCTCACTAATGCTCTTGCAGCTGAATGGGAGAAAATCCCTGCAGCCAGGTTCCAAAATCTTCCTAAAGCCGTCTCAGAAAAGTGGAGGCTGGTATAACAGCTTGTTAATGTCCATGGTTTTAGAATGAAATGTTTAAAAATCACGTCATCCATGTACCTTTGGCTATATTTGGTTTATTGTATGACTGTACTGCCAACTCGCTGCTCTTTGCACCTTGACCAGGTACAACTTTAACTGAAGAAGGATTTTGTGAAGAGATTTACGCCTTCCTATGACAGAAATCCGGTCTTCCCTTAAACCTGGTTCTTAAGAGATTTTACTTCCTTTACTCTTCTTTTGGCCCTGCTGCAGCTGCAGTCTTAAAACACCAGATTACTCAAATCCAGTCTGAGTCTTTAACTATGTTAAGCCACGATGTCCACCAAAGCAGATTTTCCGATATCCACATATTTAACTTTTATTAAATTAGAAAAAGATCACATTGAGGTAGTAACACATGTATGAACTCCACTGTTACCGTATAGTGAGAGATTAGGTTAAAGTCTAAGTGAGGTGCGGTATTTAAAAAAAGTAGATTTGCTAAATTGGATGTGATACTGCGAAATTACTTATTCTCCACATCCCACTCAATGACATCCCCCTCCAGTCATAAACACACCCAAATGACTTTCAAATTCAATTGGCTCAACAGCATGATATTACTATGTCCTCGTGACTTGATAATGTCCCTTTACCACTTAAGATAACAGACAGTGAAATGGACATTATAAAATGATTCATGAAGCATGGTCCTCCTGTGCATCCACACACACATGCTTATTATATTCTAAAGGAAACAGTTATCTGATCATCTCAGCTAAGAATCCTGCTGATTGCTTTTTATTTTGTTGAATAACTTTATGATTGTCTTATTGTTGTAAAGCCACACATTAGGCCTACTGTAAATCATGTTGGGTTTCTTTGTGTCAGCTATGTAGACCACAATACTGTAGCAGGCTTCACTGACAATTAAGGCTTGATTAAGGAGCTAAATGTCACAACAGATAATGAGCCGTCAATTGTAAGCAGATAACCTCATATTGTGCGCTACACCACGATCAAAACCCTAATCAAATGCCCAATCAAGTTGAATTTATAATAGTTGTACTTAAAAAAACCAAGACACCTAAAGTGATTTTGGAACCAGGGTTTTATAGTAAGGTTTTTAAGTGGTGCCACAAAAGTTGATGATTTTCTCAGAGGAAGTGAGCACACTGGGAACTGAACTGCTGCAAGAGTGTGTGTAAAAACTGCTGATTGTTTGCTGGCCGATAATGACACAGGATGTGTCATAGAAAAGTCGAAACAGAACAGAAAAAGAACAGGCAGAAATAAATAAAGTAACTGAGAGCCTGCATTTTGGTTTGCTTTTACTGCACTTACGTAAATTGAGTCAGACCTAAAAAATAAATAAAAATGCTCACCAAACTGTTGAACCAATTTTTTTTGTTTTACTCTAAATAGATGGGTGGGGGATGAAGCTGGAGTTGGGATCTTTTGATTTATCAGATTTATGTTAAACCACTCCGGATGCGGATGTGCAGTTTTGAGTAAAACAAATCAGTCACAGAATAGAACAAAATACTAACCCTGATGCTGAAAATGTGTTTTTCCTGAGCATAGCCATAACATTGAAAGAAAAAGAGAATGTCACAAAATGCAATTTCTGGTTATAAACTTACTTTAAAATGATGTGAAGGACAGCTGATCTCTGCTTGATTCCCTTAAGTATCTGGTTATAACCTGAACCCCTATCAAGTCATTTAAAAAAAGAGTTTTGCTGTGTGCCAATAAAGCAAACGGAAATAAAGGACACTCAAGGGTTTCATTATTTCCCCTGTAAAGAACAGTCCAATTTGTTTTCTTGGATCTACAAAATGTTTCACCTTTTGTACACAAATGACCACTACACTACAGTAGTGGTGTCATCCTGAGTGGTCTTTTGTGTTCTCACAGTTAAGAACCATCTTATTAAAAAACATGTAAAATGTGTAAGGATGATGTTGTATGGAGAAGTAATATAACTTGTATGCATACGTTTACAAAACATAACTTAAACAATATTGATAACATTTTAATATATGTTTAATGGCTGCCAAAGATAACACAATAATTGTCGTTTAGCAGGCAACATATGTATAGACACATATCTCCATCCAAAATAAAAATAAAACTGTATTAAACTCAAGTGGCTCATTCAGATTAGATTATCCATAAAATGACAACTTCCACTTATTTTGTACTACTTTAAAACATTGGTATACTGTGTATATATATCACACACACACACACACACACACACACACACACACACACACTCTCTCTCAAGGTGTGTATTGTATTGTCTTCTTCCGGCTGGTGTTATATAAGTTATTCAAAGTAGATTTTTTTAATTTTATTTTGGACAGTAGATTGCTGTAGCATAAAATTTGCAAACATATTGTATTTTGCTTTTATCCGTTGAGGAACATTGAATGTCTCTTGATTACAGGATGATTATATATTATGAGGGACAGCTCCTGCCAGCTAGCAATCTCCCTACATGTACAGCAGGCTGGATGCTAACATCTCCTGTCAGACGGCTTAACAAAGCTGAGAGCACCACTAACAGTTCTTACACCAACGCAGTCCTTCATATACCAGACGTGAAAATCTGGACCTGTTCCTGCAGTTTAAGTCCAACCAATCAGCTGCTGCTATGTTTCCTTAAAGTGGCCATATTATGCTTTTTCTTATTTTCTGTCATATCTACAATGTTATAATGTTGTATTTTCATGGTAAACGTTGCCAAAACAATCAAGTCAAATAATGAGGTAAACGTATTTTAGAGAAATCTTGTGAGCTAAAACGTTCAGATTTCCAACTGACTATTGAACGCTCTGGTTTCAACAGTTTTTTCAGCATGCAATGAGTGTTTTTTTTTTTTTTTTTAAGCCACTGCAGTGTTAACATTGTTGCACGTAACTACAGTACAGGCCAAAAGTTTGGACACACCTTCTCATTCAATGCGTTTCCTTTTTATTTTCATGACTATTTCCATTGTAGATTCTCACTGAAGGCATCAAAACTATGAATGAACACATATGGAATTATGTACTTAACAAAAAAGTGTGAAATAACTGAAAACATGTCTTATATTTTAGATTCCTCAAAGTAGCCACCCTTTGCTTTTTTATTAATAAGGGAAAAAATTCCACTAATTAACCCTGACAAGGCACACCTGTGAAGTGAAAACCATTTCAGGTGACTACCTCATGAAGCTCATTGAGAGAACACCAAGGGTTTGCAGAGTTATCAAAAAAGCAAAGGGTGGCTACTTTGAGGAATCTAAAATATAAGACATGTTTTCAGTTATTTTCACACTTTTTTGTTAAGTACATACGAAAATACAATGGAAATAGTCATGAAAATAAAGAAACACATTGAAAGAGAAGGTGTGTCCAAACTTTTGGCCTGTACTGTACGTGCTAAAGGCAGTAAAATATGACTTTTTAGCTGCCAGTATTGTTAAATTCTCCCCAATTCCGAGTCACATTACCCCTGAAACATTTTCTGTTCATGTAGTATTTCGTTTAAAAGCCTTTATCGGCGATTTTTGACTGTAGAAATTCCTGCTATATTCTATTAGTGTCCACAATTAACTATAGCTAATTGCAGTAAACAATGTCATCTGGGCTGCCAATGTTGTTAATTCTCCCCAATTTGTCGCATTACTGCCAAAAGATTGGGTAGTGTTTAGCCTTTTTCTGCGATTTTTGATGGTAGAAAGTGCTGCTTTGTTCCATTACAATCTTACGTTAGCATACTGCTAATTATTAAGTAGCTGCATGCTAACGCGACAGACGTGTAATCTCAAAGCTTGTCACTTTACTGCTGAGACATGTCCGGTTGTGTAGTTTTTGGTTTAGAAGCCTTTATTGGTGATTTTTTACAGAACAAAGTCCTGCTATATACTCCGTTGCAGTAGCTCCAGCTTCAACTAGCTCGTAAATCAAAACTGGAGCACACCGGAGATTCCAGGAAACGCACTGGCGAATCAGAGCAAACTAGGATTAAAGAGACAGGCGCTCCTACAGAGCATCTCTTACAGAGGGTGAATACAGGTGCATCACCCATGGGCAGTATGAGAAAAAGAAAGTTTTTTAACATTAAAGCATGTAAAAATGCTCTGGTAGAAACACGAAATGCAAGTTTAATCCTGAAAATACTATATAATATTTGCCCTTTAAGATACTTGTTATTCATGAAAGGCATAGTAAGTGATGTTAATCTAAAATACATTTTGTCAAATTCAGCGAATATCTCCTCATGGTCACCTAGCTCTCTATTTTCTTTGCGCACATGTGCCACACGACACTATTCCAGCCAATCAGCAACAATTGGCGCGTGATGGGTGTGGGGGGAGAGGGGGATGGCAGCGGCCGGCCAGGAGTTATCAACAATAAGAGTTGGCAGATAAACAGCAAAAGAGGAAAAGGTGGAAGAGCCTTGTTAACATCGGTGATGCTTTTCAACGCTGCAGAGGGCTATCGTCGTTATGGACAGGTGAGTAATAACGTTAGCTTTGCCGTTTCACTGTTTGCTGTTTTCAACAGGTCAGTTTAACCTCGTCCGTTTGCTATCGTTTGTGATGGCTGCTCCCAACTGGTTGGCTTTCCAGCAGTAGAGACAGTTTGCAACCTACAACCTGACGTGAGTTAACATCGACTCTGCTGTATTTCGTGTAGTCAGCAGAGACCATTGGTATAGTTTTATATCTATGGCAGAGACACTAACAGAAGTGATCGCTATGACAAAGAATCTGGGGGAGGAGATTCTGAAGGGGGGGGGGTTGTATTTGTTTGACAGTTGAGTTCAAATATCAGCAATATTCGCGCAGCATCGCTTACTACACCTTAAGATGGTTGTTAAATGTAATTGGTATGTCTCAGGTTATTTATCATCTCATAAACAAAGGTTCATGACATTCATTTTCAGGTAAATGAGATTACACAGTGATATAGGAAAAGGATCTGTCCACACACTTCCATACTCACATCACCATCAGTGGATAATGTTTATAAATCCTGTCAAATCCTTTTATTGGAGGCAACCTTAATAATCTCCACATGCTCAAAACAGAATGTCACCTCCAACACCTTCAATGAACTCACAGAGGGAGAGAAAAATGCTGTGTGGATTTCTTGCGAAGGTGTAAAAATAATTCAGAATTTGTGAAAATGATGTAGTAATTCCCTTGTATTTCAGATATGTGAACAGAGGGTACTGAAGGACTTTTGAAAAGGAAAGTTTTTTTTTTTAATGAACTACACTCAGCAACCTTTCTCAAGGGCAATCTTTGTCATCACACATCAACAAAAACTTTAAATTCACTACTGGCCAACATAAAACTTCCACTTTGGGGTCCTGATGTGGGTCATAGAGAGCAAAGGAAAGCTGGTTTATGAAAACTCTCAATCATACTGTATGGAACTCTAATAGACTGCGGGACCTTTACAATAACCTGGAAAGTCCCGACATAGACATTCAAGCTCTTATTCACCATATGTTGGAATAAATGTAAATGGATTTTACTTTCATCACTTCACAACTTGTGAAGAGAAGAAGGGAAAAGGTAAACGTATATGTTTGTAATTACAAGAACAGTTTATAGCCACAATTTCCAACATTTTATTAGGTTTTTCCCTTATGAACTGAAGATTCCATAACGGCAATGTTCTCAAATAATTGAGAAGTTACTGAATATGGTAAAATAATTAGGCAAGGCATCATCTACCTGCACTGCAACAATTTGTTTAATAATTAGGGTTGGACATCATTGACCACTTGCAGAAAACAGCATTGGTATATTCAAGCGAGCCTCCACAAAGCGTACCTCTTATGGAGCCATTTTGATGCTAACAAGCCATCGCCTGCCATTAGCATTCCATTGACTGCCATTCATTTTGGCGTCACTTTGACAGCGAATAACTTTACATCTGAAGCGTTTAAAGACTCTATTTGTCCATTGTTTAGAAACACGACAATGTATAAAAGGCTCCATTACCTTGTATCTCACGTTTTCTACTATGCGACTACTATGACATTTTCTGAAATGCAATAACAACCTCAAACTAAGGCATACATTAAACATACATAAACATTACCTTAAGTTGTGCAACTTAACTTTCAGAACTACAAGTTTCAACCTGAAACGGATCTATATAGGCCTGTATGTAAATATTAGTTATACTGAACCTATTTTCATTTATATATTTGATTACAATGCTACACAGCTCTGTTACACTTACAGTATGCTAGATCGTTGATCAGCTGTTTCTCCATGAAGAGAGAGAGTGAGAGAAAATGGTGCACAATAATCAGCTGTTTTTCCGGCTCTTTAGATAAAATTGTGGTCACAAAAATCAAAGACAAGAAAATATGTATTGCACTACATATTTTCTTGTCTTTGATTTTGGTAGTTGTTGTGTTTGGTGTAGTTTCATCGTCCATACGACTCTGTGATTTACTTTTCAGTCAAAAATATTATACTTTTTCGTTTAAATAAAAGCATGTCATTACATTTTAAATGTCTGGCCCTTGATGTGATTCTTATTGTGCAGTGTTGCCCTTAGTGAAACTGAGATTGACACCTCTGCATTAGGGCATCAAAAAGAATGTGGTGAAGGAGCAATGAGGTTGTTTTTCTTGAAAAGGCCACTGTGTTAGCCCTCCTTCTGTTGTATTGTGAATTTTATTTTATTATGTTGTATATGTATATTTTAATATATTGTGATTGTGTATGGCTGCTACCTTGGCCAAGTCTCTCTTGTAAAAATATATTTCTGATCTCAATGGGACTTTCTGGTAAAATAAAGGTAAAATAAAATTAAAAGATTATTACTTAGCATCAAATTGTAGAATAGATGTTAGTATTGTTAGCTAATTCCTGTTGGCCAGAATGACCACATAGGACATCTTTAGATTGAAAACGTTGTCACGGTACAACTCTGAATTAACCAGCTAACCAGCAGGCTAGATGATACTTCCACGATGTTTCCAGTCACTCAGCTAGGGCCAAGGTTAAGAAATATGCAGCCATGTTTCATACTGCACTCATGGTTAGTTAACCTGGATGTACACAGTATGTGTTGTTTTGCAGGTGTTGAAACATTGACATTAGATTTGAGCAAGCAGACTGAGTGCTTAAAATCAGATTTGAATTGGATTGCGAAGCACCTCAGAGTGTTGCTTCAATCTGATTTGCTGAAAATCTTTTCCTTGTGTTTTTCTTGCCAAGACATAATGAAATAAAACATGGTTTCAGTGTGCCAACATACGGATTTGTGCCGCTAGTCTGAATGTATAATGGGTCATTTGGAGGAGAAAAAAACCTAATCACCTCAGACAGATTTTTCCAGACGATCCACTAATTGGAATCAGCAACCGTCAAGTCATAAGGTCATCAGGCTGTAGCTTTAAAGTTCATGGCTCCATGCAGAGCTTTGAAAACAAACTGTGTGGCTGTGCTGTGTGAGCTTGACGCACAGCTAGAAAGAGAACATAATAGTCCGCAGGGTCCAAGCCATACAAAGGGTGGACTTTTGTTGTGGAAATATCTATGTAAGAAAGCATAAAAACCAAAAGGGAATTAATCCTGTATTTAATGGAGCTATTTGTACTGGCTAAATGGCAGCCAAATACCCATTTAAAGTACTGTTATATAGTTCAAATAAGGGTTACAAATTAAATCCAGTGATTGCTAAAACTAAAAGCTTAGTTAGTCTCAAATGTTCATATATAAAGTCTGAAATCATATATGTCCAGCCAAATGTTTTCTTCTGGATATTGCATTGAAGGAATTCTATAAAAAAAAAAACTAAATAATTCATCCATCAGAAGCACACATGTTTAGAATTCATGAATTTTGGCAAAGAGGTCAAACTATCAATTGGAATGTCTGTTTTCCTTTCTGTTCGTCCAATTGTCCCTTTTTTATTCAGCCCAACCTTATATTCCACCTCCAGCTTCTGTAGTGATTTGGGTAAACTGCTCCAAAAAAAGGAGCCTACTAGTAGTCTGTTTCATGCACATAATCTGACAGGGAAAAAAACACTTTAAAAATGTTAGTTTGCCATCTCTGTCTGCAAGTGAATCTACACGATATATCAGAGTAGCTGTATTTGGATGATTCATTACACTCAAATACTATAAAGCATATTCTGTGCTTTGCCCTGCATTTTAAACGATCTTAACCTTTTGTCACAACGCATTCAAAAATAAATGACATTTTAATTCATGGAGTCGTGTTTTTTTTTTTTTTTTTTTTTTTTTTTTTTTTAAGACAATCTCCAAAATGAAATGATATAGTGCAGGTTGAGGTGCAGATCTCTGCAGGAGCGAAGGTTCTCTGTAGTATGTCATATTCAAGCCTTTCAAAGTTTTTATAATGCAAAGAAATGTCAGTCTTGTATAATGATTAACATTGAGCTAACAGATAATACATAGTATGAACTGCCTTTTCAACAGATGCTGTGTCCTGTACATGTCCTGTTCTCCTTGAACAGATAACTTTTGATTAAAGATGTATATTCAGGCATGGCAGCATTTGATATTCAGGAATAAATATAGAACTTCAAAGTGCATTCAGGCCTATTTGTGTCCTATGCAGGGGCGTGATTGACATGTGTACTTTTTACATCAATCTTTTACATTAGGCAAACACTCAATGTTGTGATACAGTGCAGGTTGATAACGCACAGCCCCATACAGCATATATGAGGACATTAAACATATATAACATTTTCTACTTTAGATTCCCTCATGCTTGATACACTTTTTAGATTTACTCAATATTTGTAGTGAACTAAGGAAAAAAACATAGCAGAAGAGACATAAAAAAAGACATTGGTATCCGCAATCCAAAAATGATGTAGAAATGTTTACCAAAACAAATTATTACCACCTTGACTAGATTTCCTGCAATTCCACAAGCCAATCCTTAAAGGTTTATAGTATGTAGTAACTATGAGTTTGCATCACTTCAGTGATGCATAAAGATTGAAAAATGACATATTTACCTACAGTACTGTATTACTCCTGACTCATTAACTGATCATTTACTCATTTTTAATCAATCTTTTCTAAATTAATTTGTATCCCCATTCGCTACACTTCATCGCTGAATACCATCTGTATTTGCATGAAACACCTTTAATTATACTCCAAACAATTAGCCCACCATTTGGTATTCATTTAAATTTTAATTTCAGCTGGTTATTACCCTAACCCTAATAGGCGACAAAAACAACAGCCCAGTGAATGACTTCAGTGTATGATCACTTAATCACAGTTATTCCCTTGAGGACATAAATACATGACTTCCTCTGAGCTACATGTCTACAGGACACCAATATCTGTCTCCGACTGTGATACAGTGATAGGAAAATATGTATTTATGTATGCATCGTGCCCTACCAAGGGGACAGAATAGTTTGAATGTGAGAGAAATGCAGCCAAGAAATTAGATGGAAATGAGGAATGACAAGCAGTACTGTGAAATTTAGAGGAGCTCTGTTATGAATTGCCTGAAGTACGGTTTTTGCATTGCACAGCACATCATGCCACTGAGGAATGAGGAGTGAAATGTTTGGAGTGTGAGCGTGTACATGCACCTCTCAGTCTGTGATTGGTTGACTGACACCCAGGAAACACAACAGAGATACAAGCGGGATTCCAGACAAACATCAGTACCCTGCAGTTTGAGCATACAGTGCAGAATGATTAGAGGAAGAAACACAAATGGATGACTTATGCTGACATTTTGGGAAATGCAAACAGCTAACTGTATGTGTGTTCCTGTAACATTCTACACTAACCCGGTTCTCTCATTTAGCAGGGGTATTGATTATTTTGTAGAAGCTGACGCTCTGTCAGTCTTGGTGATTGAGTTGACCCGGAGTTGAGGGTTGATTTGTCGTAGCTGATCGTGCGGTTCAAAATAACAAATCAGATGTTCAACAGCCCACATGACTACACTCAGTGGATGCAGTTCATTCAGTAAAAATCTATAAATACAGAACCCAAGCAGGTGTAATAAGAAAACAACAATCCTGCTCCGGTGTCATCATAACCTCTCTGGATAGTTTGTGCATGAGCATGCAGTGCAGGCACATGCACACATAGACATCAAACCAGGCTTGAGCACCTGCCCAATCTAAATATCAGGTCGGGAGTTAAGACATTTTCGAGTTCTGACACCCTCCCTCCCAATCCTTCTCCCTCTCTCTCCCTCCGCGTCCCATTGCAGCAGTGGCACACTTTCAGACACACAGAGAGGCAGGCAGGAGCAGCTCCTACCCCAAATGTGTTTTTCTTGGCTTGTGTGGAGGTGAGTGGTGATGATGAACCAAAAGAATAGGCTAGCACTGCCTCAAGTTTACAGCTAATTACCCAAAAGACAAAAAAACAAATACAGTTAACTTGTGTCTTGCTAACATATGCATGATCTACTAGCTAGGCATCATGGCCATACATACTAATGTAGCCTACTGTACTTAATGGAGACACAACAGGTGAATACAGTACAATTTGTGTCTAATAATGTCACAATCACCACATTGATATGCAAATTATGCGTTAACTAATTGAAATGCGCTAATTTGCATACATTTGAAAAGGCACTGCAGGTGAAAAAGTTAAACGAAATTATTAAACTAAACATTTCACCACTGAACTTCCCCAGTTAACGACTTACATCAAGAGTTTCTTTTCCCATAACATGTTATGTTTAAATATGCACATTAGCTTGGTTGGTTTATTTAGAAGAAGTCTACAGATGGAGGGTAAAGGTCTAACATCTAAATGTGTATTTTGGAAGTTTTCTTTCCATTAGAGTAAAAGAAGACATGGAAGCAAAATTGACTAAAATCTCTAAATTGACCATTACATGAAAAATAAAAAAAATAGCAGTAACAGCCCATTCCTTTTAGAGTGAATATTTTTGTTGATTTTGAAGTGTTATTTATTAATAACTGTTATGTATTAATAACACAACAATAATTCAAATAATGTATTGCCATTTGCAAAATAAAGAAATTATTTTTGAAACAATGTCCCTGTCCTTGGTGCTGTCAGGTATTCTAATTATATACTTGAAAATGTAGCATTGAAAACATGCACATTGTGGCATATTTTCCTTTGCTGTTGCTTGCTCTTGTGATAAACCCAGTGAATACTAAAGAAGACCAGGGTCTTTCTGTAAAATGATTATTTTTGTAGAAATCGGTTGACTGAGTTAAGTGTGAGGGAATTAAAATAAATTGGTAAGGAAGTCAGAGTTGTTAATTTATTTAACGTGTTGTTAACATTTTTTCAAAATGAATAATTACTTATTAATTATTTGCCCTTCCCTTGAGCCCCTGCCCTCCAAAATGTCTGTGCTCGTCCCTGATGCAGTGTGTGCAGGTAAAATGGGTCTTTTATGTTCATTATAATGCACTCAGTTTGCCAAACTCTCGGTTTAAACGTCACATATTTGACAGAAAAAGTATGCCCTGTGAATAAATTGAACTATTTCTGCGTGAATAGAAATGTGTTTGACTGTGGTCAACCAAGCGACACAGCCTTAGAATCACCTTTTAACCAACTGATATTCAGGGAAAATTTTTGTTTCAGCATACAAAGACAGAAAGTTAGTTTTATAAGTCTTACCTACTGCATTTGTAGTCATTTTGTGGGCACACTTACAAGGTCTGACCGAAGTATATAGCTACACTGTCAGTTGGCCTGTCATTACAGCTCAACATGTATTATTAAAAGTCCAAATCCACATTTAAAATTTGTACTATTGCCAGTAAGTGTGACAGCCTGAGCCTTTTTTTCACTTACAGCAAAAATCCAATGTGTGTGTGTGTGTGTTTGTGTGTGTGTGTGAGTGTGTGTGTGTGTGTGTGTGTGTGTGTGTGTGTGTGTGTGCATGCGTGTGTGTGTGTGTCTTGTATGTCTATCTTTGTGAGGACCGCTTTGAGTTTTAGACCTTAAGAGGACATTTCTGGAAAATGCTGAGATTTTGTTTGGTCCTCACTTCTTCAAAAGACTAACTGAGGTTTTAGACATAGTTTTAGGTTGATGGGAATGTCAGTTAAAGCATGTAGTCAGTTAGAGGGGTACTGGGGGATAAATAGTTAACACAAATAATTATCACTAGTCCCTAGGCAGTGGTGGAAGAAGTATTCAGATCATTTACTTAAGTAAAAGTACTAATACCACACTGTAAAAATACTATAATACAAGTAAATGTCCTGCATATGTAAGTATGATCAGAAAAATGTACTCAATGTATTAAAAGTAAAATGACATAATGCAGAAAAGTCCTGACATTTTAGAAACTGGAAATAATCAAAACTGTTCTGTCAATCAACTAAGTGCTGGAGTTGTATGCCAATATATTCTTTGTTTTTTTAATTTATAATAAAACATTGTATTTCCTAAACGACATATGTTTGGTGTGAAAAATCTGAATTTGTAAAGTAACAAGTAACTAAAGCTGTCAGATGAATGTAGTAAAAAGTACAATATTTCTCTCTGAAATGTAGTGGAGTAGAAGTAGAAAGTAAAGAGACTCAAGTAAAGTACAAGTACCTCAAATGTGTACTTAAGTACAGTAATTGAGTAAGTGTACTTAGTTACATTACACCACTGCTAGTAGGTTAACGCTTAAATAAACATGGATCCTACACCTTATCCTTAAAATACAACTTCTTGCACCCTCTATTAGACCCCACTAATGCCCAGATCTTTCAAACTCCACACTGAGAGTTTCCTGTTATCCCGAGCCAAAGATGATAGTATTCAATTGTTTTCACAGGCTGATTTGTTCGACTCATGAAGGGTAAATCGATGAACTGTGATGTGTAAAATTGGCACAGTGCTCCTTTAAGGTTAGGCCTAGCAGCAAGGGAATGCATTATTATAATGAGATGCCTCACAAGTATTAATATACAAACGTGAGTATGTGGTGAGAGGTACAGGTGTGGCCTTGTGAAATGGAGGTGAATGGTTACTGTTACACATCATGGTGTTGATGTTGCAGAGCAGTGTTCATCTCTCTGATCTAAATTCAAAGTGAGTATGGCAGCATCCTGCAGCTCCTGACATGTAACAAGACAAAAGTCTTAACAGTCAGCAGCACTGCACACTGAGTGTAGATTTCAGCTCGCAAAAGTGATCATTAACTAAACTTGTTTAAAATACAAAAAAACATTTATACAGATATATTAAGTTTAAGTTATACTTTATATACTATTTTAGCAATGGGTAAAATATTCGTAGTAGTAGTAGTAGTAGTAGTAGTAGTAGTAGTATATACAGTATATTTCACTGTAACCCTCAAAACATTACAATGGCATTTTAGAATATTAAAAGTTGGCGGATTAATTTATTAGATTTTGTCCATTCTGTCTAAAGACAAAGGTTGCATTTCTGTCAGTATGTGGCCTTTTGTTCAGTTGATCTTTTCTTGGCATTTAATTACAGTTGTTAGGGAGTGTATTTCTTTTTCAAAATCTGAGGGAAAAAATAGTATTTTAAAGCAGCTTAATGGAAACATTAAATAAGTTATTTTGCACACCGTTTTGACAATTCTTCATCTGGCAAGGTCTTGGTTATTCAAAAGAATCAATATCCTGTGTGAATACAAATCTTCCTGTCTGTGATCTGAGTTGATTGCTTAAACACTTTAGATTACTAGATTCACTGCCTGTACCACTCGCAGTTCCGTCTGTTGAAAACTAAAGAGATTATGTGTTAATAAGGGGAAAGTTAGGTTCACCAGAAAAGTTTATATTTAGAATTATTCACAGACTTTTTTGCATTGAGAAAACAATATTTTCTGTATCAGATTACATCGTAGAAATGTTTCATCTGGATTTTTATATTTCTTTCTCTTCATATGTCTCATTCAGTAGCACGTACTGTTATGATGTATTTTAGACAGAAATCATCAAAAATCATGGGTGTAAATTTTATCTAACAGTTGGGGGGACAATAAAAAAAAAGTCTCAAGAGCATTTTTGAAGGGGACACAAATAATACAGCCAAAAGTGGACAGTTATAGGATATGTGTAGTTGTGGAACTCCAGTAAGAGGCTGGCAAGCTACTTTGTATTCTGTTCACTTTCAACATCAGATGAAGTGATTCTTTTCTCTAATACAGGTGATGCTGAACTGAGAACTGAGCCTCCTAGCAAGCAGGCTAGATAACTAGCAAGCCGGCTCATTTTCTGTAACCAGTGAAAGCATGTTGGGTGGAATTAGCAAGTTAGGTAACTAACTATCCAACAAGCTATTAAACAAGCTACCAAACAGGTAGGTAATGTTATAATCGCCAACATAGAGGATTAATGGAAAAATCATATTTTTTTGTCATGACTAATTTATTAATGACTCAGCATCATCTGTATCAGAGAAAAGAATCACTTAATCCGATGTTTAAAGTGGATAAAACAGCCTTGTCTACTTCAACGCATTCTCACAAATGGGTCCGTATGATATCATACAAAAAAGTATGCACACCAAAACAGTCAAAAGTCATTTAGCTGACGCTTTTATCCGAAGCAACTTACAATTGTTATATATGTCAGAGGTCGTACGCCTCTGGAGCAACTAGGGATTAAGTGTCTTGCTCAGGGACACATTGGTTGATGTGTCACATCTCCCACACCAAAGGGACATGTCATATCCACTGCACCATCACCATCCCACATGATATCCTACAAAATTAGGACACCGACCGGCTGGTCATGAGACGCCGGCTGGCTACGAGCTCCATGATGCCGAGCGGCAGTTGCTAGTTGTTTAAGCCGCCACAGAGCTTCGCTACGCGGGCTACGGACCTCCGTCACAGCTTGGTCGTATCAGCGGCAGTTAGTAGATGTGTTTAGCCAAAAATGGGTCACTTTGAGCCAGGTAAAGCTGTCGCTCGTTTTGGCGGATATTACGGTTAAATTTAGTCCACAAAATATAAACATTTTGCAGCGACAAAAGTTAAGATTGGGCATCAAAACGACTAGTTAAGCTTAGGAAAAATATCGTAGTTTGGATTAAAACACGCATTTCTTGGGTGAAAGGCCTTAGTTTTCCCTGGGAAGCGAACGCCGCTCCCTGGCTTGAAAGTCCTGTGCTTTAACATCCACCCCTACCACCACCCTTAGTGGCCAGCCACATCTCTTACAGCGGCTGTCAAGGTGGTGCAAGCAGCAAAAAAACGTGGAATGCTTACGAATTACAGTGCTTAACTTTTCGTAGCTTTTTGAACAAATGGTTCATGATAAAGGGCTGTCTTCTTACTGGAGTTCTGCAAATGAAGCTTAGCGTAGTAGTGTTACACACTCATTCACCTCACTCTCCCTCTCCTCCTGCTTCACATTACAAGCTGATTAGGGGTGTTTACTGTTCAGTTAAACCAACCAGGTTTAGCCACAATCTCTATCAGCCAATCACATTCTTGTTGTCAATATTTTAATTTGTTCCTCTCTGTTGCTATCAGCTCTCATTTCAGCGTGAATCGTCGCAACCCTCCTCCACCCCGCTCACCTCCAGTTCATCATTCCCACTCCCAGGTCCGAGCTCTCTGGAGCTCTCTCCTCTTCTCATCATCCAGAACTCAGCAGCCTCTTCAATCGTCACCATCACCACCAGTGTCTAGACTCCATCCGGGGGGTATCCTACATACTCACAGCTTCTCGACCGCCTTTAAACATGATTATGTCACAATTTTACTACTTACCCAATTATTTTAATAATAGATTATTACATTATTTACAATACACAGCTTGTTTTTTAAGGATTATTTAGGACGGGACAACGCTCAGATGACGGTGGCTCCGTCACAAAAAAATGTCACAAAACATCAAAATCTAATATTATCAATCAGTTTCTGTAATAAATGTCTCTTTCTTTCCATCCTCCCTGCTGGTGGACATTTCAAGTTTTGTTTTTTAACTGCCATTGATACTTAAGCTTAACCTTTGCCCTTATTTTATTTTGCTTGAGGGTATTAAGTGCATGTCAATCTCCTGACACATAGTAGTATTATAAATTATTTTGTAAAACACTAACAAGCTGAGGTTGGTCTATTCCTATTCAGGAATTTGGTGGCATTTACATCCCAGCTCTGACACCATACAGTTTGTATCTGGAAATCTCTGAAAAATCTATAATTTTATTAAATATTCAGGTGCAGTCAGCATGGTCTGCAAAGGAAAGAAAAATAACTCTAGGCTATATGTATATGCAACTCATTCTCACTCCCAACTCATCAACTACGGCAGCTTGGTCAGTGGCTCTCAGTGTCTGATAACGACGAACTAGGCACCCTTTAGCATCTGTGTTAGCATTCAACTGCTCGACTATGGCGCTTTGACATGACATATAGTATAAAAAGCAAAAAGGTCCATGTAGGGATGGATGGCTAAAACATACAGAGGACTTTCATCCAGCTTTGCATGTCCCATATGAATCATATGAATATGAATGAAATGTTGACTTATTTATTTATTATTATTTTACCTCAAGTTAGGTATTTAACTAAAATCACATGCATAAGTTACGTAACAAACTTACTTTAACCCAACCACAATTAAATTAAAACAGTAAAGCCAAGGGGTTCTGACCCAGGCTGTTCTCATGAACTATTCGTACATATAGCTATGAAAAGTAATGCTCTGCAATTCCTATGTATTACACGTGTACATTACAGTGTGCAACACATTCACTGACGCTGTAGAAGACCACGAAGATCTGCATAGGGAGGAGGTCAGAGTGGATGGTTGGGTCCTAAACCATAAAAAAAACAGAGATTTCAGGTGGGGGAGCAGAGTTTGTCTCCCAGAGGAAGTTAAGGGGAAAACACAAGACTTTTTAAAGTCATTTGACCGGTCAGCTAATCTTCGTCATGCTACAGATTTTTTTTTGGTAGGCCATCATTAGGGCAGTGGTGGCCTAAAGGTTAGAGAAGCAAGCTTGTGATCGGGAGGTCGTTGGTTCAATCCCCAGACCGACAGGATAAAATCTGGGTGGGGAAAGTGCACAGTGAAAGTGAAAGAACAGCCTCATTACCACCACAAAACCACCACAAAGCCCTTAACCCCAACCGCTACAGTGGAGCTGCTCAGTGGCCAGCAGATTAGACACTGGTTGTACTGGCCAGGTATGAATGTGTAACTGTGTAACTGTGTGAATGTGATCAGGGCGTTCCTGCAAAAGAGAGGCTACCTCTCAGTGAACCTCCCCTGAATAAATAAAGGTTAAAAAAAAAAATATGAACAATTTCATGAGAATGCTTTGACAGATCAAGTGGTCATATGTGAGTTCAGAATGAGAATGTGTTGGTATTTTTTTTTTTGCTTTCTAAAACATTTTGCCCTATATGTATAGGTGTTAACCTACCTTCTGGAAAAAAATCATCAATCAGACAAGATTGGACACGTTGAGACAATCCTCGCTCAATCAAGGACTAAATGTCCAATTGCACTTCCAGTACCAGGCAGGTAATTGGAAACACAATAAAGCCAGACCTGTGGATAAGCCTGCTGTGCCGCTTGTTTTGAATGGGTCTTTGCAAGTTCTGTCACAACTTCAAGCCTCTAACCATCTCCTCGTACTTCCTAAGATGTAGATCAGACTCTACAGGCCATCTGGTTTGGTGCTGTCACACTGAATCTCAAAAGCATCTGTTGCAGCTGCTGACGAGACGTCCCCGCTCATCTGAAGAAGTGAGCTTCCTGGATTTGCAAGTGGAGTAGATTCAGTGTCAACATCCATTAGAGTGCTGGTAATTGAAACTGAGTGCTAATAGACTCTTGGGCACATTGGAAATACACTCCATCAGTAAAAAGTATAGAGAAGTAATTCACAGATAAGAAACTTTAGAAGCACTTCTGCAGATGTGTGCACACTCACATGTACACATAGTCAAGTCTTTCACTTGGAATATTCAGGTTATTTTGATTGAATATAAATCCTTACATCCACAAATTGCTAAGATCTGACCAATAAGTACCAGCGTTATCAACCTCAGTAAATGATAAAAGCTAAGTAGGAGGCTGAATAAAAACAAACATAAACCACATTTTTATTTCACTCTACAATGAGCTTCACTGTAAGTTAACACCTTAAGAGCCCCCACCTCAGCACCCTGATGCAGATCAGGTTGATGGCAGCTTTGGATGTCATTGATTGCCGTGATGGATTTGTTGTGCTGTATCATTCCAGCTCTGAAGGCTTCCTTAAATGGATCTCCTCTTATTCTGCTGATTTGGCTGTTGTCACCAGGTATCACACATTACTTGTAACACTAAATGAATCTTAGAAAACAATATAGCCATTGACAGTCTTAAAAGGTCGGGTCCCCAGGAAGTTCGGGATTGTGTACTACCCGTTCTCACTCCTAACTCGTCAAAAACTGACACTAGGTCAGTGACCCTAAGCGTCAGATACCGACGTGCAAGGCACCCTTTACTGTCTATATAGGACACACTGGGCATAGCAGCAGCTCTACCTGGTGCTGTGAGATGACGGAGTATGAAGAGCGACAAGGGTAGCGTGTAGTATTAAAGAGCGCAAACCACTTAAAGATGCAGGATGTTTGTTGGGGGTTTGTTTTATTTCTTGTCTGACATCGGTTGGATTGGAGGGTGACACATGCTTCTGTCTGGAATAGTCTGGGGAATCAGTGAAAACCGGGTGATGTCAAACTGTCTTTATGAAACTCTGACACCTAGCTCTCTCTTTGCATTTCTTCTCACTCATTATTTGTTTGGAGAGAAAGCTTTTTGATTCCACTTGTTCTTTAATAGGATGGACAATTCCACCAAAACTCTCAAAAGACAGTTGACATGTTGTGAACCTGAGAAAATTGGTGCCAGAAAGAGAAAGGCAACAAATACATACTGTATTTCTACAATGAATCACTATATAAACTATAATAACTGTAATAACAAACAAAGCTAAAGGGTACATTATTATTAGTGTTTGCAGTTGTATTATTAATGTGTTACCAGAACAAGTTTCCCACTGGTATCTATGTTTATATAAACTTAGCACAAAAAGTAAGGAAATTTCTGTTTGGTAGATTATTTCTCTGTGGTAACAATGCTCTTTGGCAATAAATCTTACACCGTAGGAAAGCCTGTTTAGTTCCCTTTCAAATGCAATGCTGAGTATGTGGGTTGCGCCCATGAAAAATTTGCCAAATCTTCTCCGCCAATGCCAAACAGCTTATTCTGCCATTGACTCATTTGGTGTTTGGTAGATTGGATGATTGAAGTTTGAAGAAACAAGACATATTGGCAATTTAACAATTTATTCATTTCACAACCAGGAGCCTCAGTAGCGTGTGGAAGAACCATACACAGCCACAACAGCCTGACACCGCCTCATCATGCTGGTCACCAGCATGGTCACACACTGCTGTGGGATGGCATCCCATTCTTCAACCAGCATTTCTTGCAAGTCAGCCAACGTGGTTGTGTTGGTCACTCTGGCACGAACAGCACGCCCAAGCTGATCCCACAAGTGTTTAATGGGGCTGAGGTCAGGACGGCTGGCCATCCTCTCCACTCCCACATTCCGGAGGTAGTCTCTGATAAACCCCGCTCTGTGGGGATGAGCGTTGTCATCTTGGAGCATAGAGTTCAGTTCCAGACTGTGGAGATATGGGATTACCACTGGTTGCAGAATCAGGCACCTGATTGTCAGCACCTGGGGGTACCAGAAGCTCAAAACAAGAGTCAATCGCAACAGCAAAATAACCTGCTTTGACTGTTTGAAGTTTCGGCAAATTTTTCATGGCCGCAACCCATATACTCAGCGCTGCTGCTCATCCCAAAAATGCATGTTCCTTACAAATGGGGCACCATTTGAAAGGGACCTAAGTAAGTAAGTAAGTAAGTAAAGTTTATTTATAGAGCGCATTTCACAGATAAAATCACAAAGCGCTTTACAAGGTACAACCACATCAACCTGGCCATACATATACAAACATACAATATGACAATGGGGTAGACAGGACAGGAAGACAGGGTATTAAGAAAATACAGCACGACATGAGGAAAGAGGAGGAGAAAAAGGCAACTCCCAGACTATGCCCCTGATAGGAGTACAGTCTGGGAACAGGAAAAAAAAAAACAGGCTTTCCAACGGTATAAGATTTATTGCCAAAAAGCATTGTTACCACAGAGAAATAATCTACCAAACACAAATTTCCTTACTTTTTGTGCTAAATTTATATATTAGGGGTGGAACGGTACACATATTCGTATCGAACCGAAACAGTACAGGCGTCTCGGTTCGGTACATGAATATACACGGAGAATACATGGTATATAAATAAATAAAACTGATAAATTAATTAATGTAATGCGGAACTACTGTTAGATACGCGTTTCTTTAGGGAGACCTAATCCGTAGCCTCGGCCCCCGCTCTGAAGCTCCTGAGCTCCACCAAGCCCCCAGGAGGAGCGCTAAGTCTATATGCCAACATGGGCTTAGCGGATAACGGTGGTACTGCACCCCATGGCCCAGAAAGACTTTTCACATAGACATTACATGGCGAAAGAAACGAGCTTCTCCTGTACTATACGGTAATTCCTCTACTGTGCGACAGTAAGTCACTTGGTTATGACACAATCGTTAGCTTATATTTACAAAAACGTCTGCTATGGAGCCATAAGGTGAGGTACAAGGTAATGGAGCCTTTTATACATTGTCGTGTTTCTTTGGAACTAAACAACGGACAAATAGAGTCTCCAAACATTTCTGATGTAAAATTATTCGCAGTCAAGTGACGTAAAAAAAAAATGGCGGTCAGCGGAATGCTAACAGGAGGTGATGGCCAGTTAGCAACAAAATGGCGCCATGATGGCTCGAGTTCTGAAGCGAAGCTTACCCCCTTGATAACACACCGTTGCCATGCATAGCAGAGCGTTGCCATGGACACAGTTCTGTTTACTCTGGAGCTATCAATCAATCCGCTGAAAGAAGCGCGGATAATGTATCAGCTGTGGCAAAAAAAAGGCATGTTTTAAATGTGTAACACCACTTGAGCCACGGTGAAACGTTTTTTCGTGTATATGGTTGAAATGACAATAAAACACTTGTTGAGTTGATCGTCTCACTGTCTGTCTGTAAAGGGCAGGCGTGGCTTGGGAGTGGCCTCATACAGCAGCAAAGTAAGTGCATTCTGGGATTTGGTGTCTTTCATCCATATGAGCCAAAAACACATTTTCTGTCTTATCTTGGCCTAGAAGGCACCACTTTCAATTTTTTTTTTCACATTTCTACTACATAAGTGACCCAATTTAAAGATATATTCAGCTTTCCAGCGGTGAAATTTCCCTTTAATTTCACAGGAAAAAACAGTTATTATTAGACGAGGAGCCTAGGATCAAAATAATGAAGTTACTGTCTGTGTCTGTGTCTGACCTGGGCTGGCACATGTTCACGTTAAAAAGCGTGTGCGTGCACAAACACACCACGGTCACGCGCAAAGTGTCCCGGTTTTAGCTCCAGGAAATCTGGTCACCCTACTGTTCTCCCGAGCTCATGTAGCTAGCTGTAATAATGGATATAGCTAATGGTTGTAATTCACCATGTGTTCTATTAATACGTCCATTGTATTATCTTATGAAGTTATGATACATCCGAAAGATGTATGTATGTTGTAAAGCCTGTTATGTGGATGTAACGTCATTAGTGTTTCCCAAACTGGCAGGGCTATCGGCTAGCTAGCTAGTTGCTAACATCAGGGTTAGCTAGCATGGCTATGGTATTAAGATCATGCCTACATAACGTTACAACAGACATAGTGATGACATCGCCTTGGTTCTCTCCTATGATACAGTACATCTGAGGGCTGTATGCTGTAAAGCTTGTAACGTGGATGAGAGATGAAGCCATGGATGAGCTCTGTTCACCAAACTGCAGGCTAACTGCTAGCGCTAGCTAGTAGCTAGCTAGCTAGTAGCACAACATAATGATTAAATCTCCTTGGTTGTCTAGCTAAATACATCTATCGTTTATTTAGCTCAGCATGTAAACGATCGGGAACAACGAAAACACAATGTTCAACGTTTTAGACAATGAAAACGGGGAGTTCATGAGTTTGCCACTTGTAAGAGACACGTGAGATAAGCTCATGAACGAGCATGTTTCTACCGGTTGCTACGACAACACAAACAAATTGTTGCTAGTGCGCGTGTCCACCGTGACGTCATAGGCCAAGAATGCGGAAAAGCCGAGCTCCATGTTGTCTTAATGCGCTTTTGAGCACTCTCATTGGAACGTACGGGGCTTCCCGCCGAACACTGTATCCAGTTCTCTTAATACATCCATGAGCTCCACCTACATGTCAACGGTCCAGTGAGTGAGTCAGAACTAGCAGCAATAAGGACAAGTAGCCTAGCCTATAGCGAGTGGTGGCGACCCACAAGAGTTAGAAGACCCACCGTCCTCTTTAAGATCGCAAGTTTGGGAATGTGAGCGGAAATGCATCTAACATGCTAACGCATATCCGACGCCATCACAAGCACTAACCTACAGTAGCTGAGAAGCTACAGGAGGTCGTGGCAGAGTGGAAACTAGAAAGGTATGCCTGTCGCACTTAATAGCAAGAATACTTTCTTTTATCTTTTGTGGGGGAAGGTCTCGCCTAAGTAGAATTTTGTTTTATGTAATTTTCACATTCATAAATAAGATGCTGTAGTTTTATAGCTGATTGTCTTATTTTTTTTTTACAAATCACAGATGGAGTCTGGAGATGATGTGGGGTGCTTATTGTTTACTGTTTACATGTTACTTTACATACTTCAGGCTGTTGCAGCTAGCTCAGGGGAGAGACTGTATGACACTAGGTGGTACAGCCTGAGACATCCACAATAAAAAAAAATTGCCTTCTGCATTTTTGTTTTGCTTTTCCCTCCATTGTACCGAACCAAACTTATATACTAATATATATATATATATTTTATTATATTTTATTATTCATTTCTGGATAAATAAACACCACTTTTAAACAATGCATTCCATTAAATGAGGTGATTATTCTAAGTGTTGTTTCTTCCAGTGCACCACTGAAACATGACTTGAATTAATCTTGAGGCTTTGTGAAACTGGAGAAAGTAGCATCCCTAGGGTGCCTGCTTTTAAACAGCCTGTTTATCGGAACATATTAAAAAGAAACACCTATTTATTTTTCACTGTGTTGTGACAATAAAGAGCACATAAAAAACAAAAGTAATGAGACAAAGTGAGTTGACTTTTTTTTTTTTTTACTCTGAACTCACTTCCCAGTGGAATTCCATGGTAATTATGATGATGGGGGTGTATAATCACTTTTTAAGTGGTTACTCACATCAGCATCAGTTACATTATTAAATGTCCATTAAAACATAGTTTTCATTTCAGACAGAGAAATGATTAATGGAAAAATTGACGAACAATAATCAAAGGCCAGTGGAGACTTTTGTGTTAAAAATTTGGTATCAGGCAGCCGTCTCCTGTGCCTTGGCCGTGTGGAAAGCAACAAACTTAAAATGAAAATTCCAAACCGGCAAGTGTCAGCAACATCTTTGTTATTAAACGTCGTCAAGGTAACATGTGATCTCGTGAAGTGCTGTCCCAATCCCATAATACCTATCTGAGCCCATGTGGCCTCACACACTCACTCACTTAGCACCTGAGATCAATTAAGTCTGTGAGTCTTTAGTCGTTAGTCCTCAGGGCTCACTTTGGGATCGAGCCATTGTGTCATTTCATGGTTGTGAATCTGTGTCCATTAGTCACTTCTAGATTAATGAGAAATAATTGTACCGAAGACTAACCCTTGCAGCATAGAGGTTTCAAGAACACTTCTGAAATTGAAGAGGTAAATATAGAAATGCCAATCCAATTTCCAGAGTGCTATTCCTTTTTCTGAAAGGTGTAATTATTGCATGAGGAAGTCAAGTGCATTTTAATCAGATGTAGACGTATTGATGCCTGAACATGTCAAAAGGGTATTTAGTTTGGAAGCTCAAATAACAAATGAACGTAATACCACTTCACGGACTGTTGATGATTTCACAGAGAAAGTGTGGTCCAAGGGAGAACTTCAAGTGGTCTTTTTCCATGTGTGGAATGGTGGCAGGAGTGCTGGTTAGCACAAAAAAAATAGTAATCTGATGAACCGATTCCTCAGACAAGAAAATGACTTTGTGACCCCTGTGGATGGTGAGAGAAAGCTTTTGCAAATTATAACATGCAGGCAGGAGTTTGTGTGCTGAGAAGAAACAGAGAGTAACAATTCAATTCCACCTACACTGGAGGGGTGTTAGGTCAAAGTTCAACCTGCAAGGATGGAAAACAAGCACTCGTGTTGGGAAAAAGTCAATTTACTTAGCTGTCAGACTGTGATATGGTCTTAAATTAGGCACTGGAATAAGACAGGGGGAGTAATAGTTAAATAAATAACACAGGACGTTGCATACCCACAGTAAAACATAAAGGTGCCCAGTATAATTGCGTCTTCGTCTTAACACTTACTAATAAATTGTCTTGTTTGTTTTTCTTTTATTTTGTTTTTCCCTGTTTTATATAACAAATGTTATTACTGTGTATATTTTGTCTTAGAGCTAACCAAGCGTGGGTTACCTCTACTTGTATGCTGTACCGTATTAGCTCAGTAGAGTATATGTATGTTGTGTCTCTGTTTTAACATATACTAATGAATTGTCCTGTTTTTCTTTTCTTTCGTCCTGTTTTACTCTGTTTTATATAGCAAATGTTACTAGTGTATATCTTTTGTCCTTTTTATTGTAATTCCTACCTGCCAAATGGACTACAGATGGAAATTAGCCTTTGGGCTACAATCTGGCACTTTTACGTGTACTGTTCATCAAATGTGCATTGTCCTGAAATAATAAATAAAATAAAAAAGTATATCATTGGAAGGAGTTTTAATTAGCTTACTTTTTCACTTGTCTTCTAATTTTTACAAAAGCCAACTCGCATCTTTTTTCTGCAGGCTTATTTTAGGATACGTAATACATGCCACCACATATACCTAACACCGGTTGGAGTTTGTGAGCTTCAATAATGATCTCAGCTCCTCTCATTTAACTGTCAAACAGCAGACAGTTGTATAGTCTGGGAGGAAAGTCCAGAATATCATTTCTGGAAATAGCTGTTCTTCTTATTCAGTATGCACAGAATATACAATATATTACAGCACCCCACATCTGATCTGAGGATATATCTCTCCTCCATGTCCCCTAATCTCGACTTAAACTAAAAGGTGACAGAGCCTTTGTTGCTGCTCCATGACGGTGGAACAAGCTGCCTTTAGATATCAAAGAAATCTGGCCTTTGTAACACACTAATCGCTCACTCTGTTATTGCTATAATTCTATATTTGTGAATTGCTGCTTATTGTTGTTATTGGGATGCTTTATTCTATGTATTTTGTTTCTGTTTTTATACAGCAACTTTGTGCTTCTTCGTATAGCACTTTGGTTTAGTTCAGCTTAAGCTGTGTTTAAATGTGCTCCATAAATAAACTGTACTTACTTACTTACTAAGGTCAGACAATGTACGTTTTTGAATGAATGCTTAAAGCTGCATTCATTTTTTCTTCGCCTTTTGGGGGCAGCAGAACCAGCTGCAAACACAACATCAACATATTATCCTGCAGTGTTTTGTTTCAGTACTGTAGTTGCAATGTGCATATCCTTTAATTCATAAAATAAACAAAAACAATGAATGTTAAAAAAATGTAATTACTGATCATGGGATCAGGGTTTTGCAAAATGGCCCATGATGTGTTGGCAAGTCGGCTACCCTGTGAATGCACCTTTGAGATGCATCAATATTAACTCTTGTAATTGAAAATAAAGGGAAGGAAGGCACAAGGACAAATGTTTGGCTGGTCAGCTAAAGGAGAGACCTTTTTTTTTTTCTTTTTTTTTACCGTTGTCCATCAGTGGTATGGAAGAAGTATTCAGATCCTTTACTTAAGTAAAAGTACTAATACCACACTGTAAAAAATACTCGGTTACATTAAGTTAAAGTCCTGCATTGTTCCCTAAGTAAAGGTATGTAAGTATCATCAAGAAAATGTACTTAAAGTATTAAAAGTAAAAAGTACTCAATGCAGAAAAATGCGCACATTTTAGAAAACTGTAAACGATAAAAACAGTTCTGTCAATAAACTAAGTGTTTAATTGGCTAATCATTTCAGCTGGATTTGTAGGTGTTTATTGCTGGGTAGTTTCATTCATACTAGTTTATACTACAATACTACAATAACAAATGTGTGGTAACTAATTTATCCATCCATCCATCCATCCATCTTCGTCCGCTTATCCGGTGTCGGGTCGCGGGGGGAGCAGCTCCAGCAGGGGACCCCAAACTTCCCTTTCCCGAGCAACATTAACCAGCTCCGACTGGGGGATCCCGAGGCGTTCCCAGGCCAGGTTGGAGATATAATCCCTCCACCTAGTCCTGGGTCTTCCCCGAGGCCTCCTCCCAGCTGGACGTGCCTGGAACACCTCCCTAGGGAGGCGCCCAGGGGGCATCCTTACCAGATGCCCGAACCACCTCAACTGGCTCCTTTCGACGCAGCGAGCAGCGGCTCTCTCCGAGCTCCTCACGGATGACTGAGCTTCTCACCCTATCTCTAAGGGAGACGCCAGCCACCCTCCTGAGGAAACCCATTTCGCCGCTTGTACCCTGGATCTCGTTCTTTCGGTCATGACCCAGCCTTCATGACCATAGGTGAGGGTAGGAACGAAAACTGACCGGTAGATCGAGAGCTTTGCCTTCTGGCTCAGCTCTCTTTTTCGCCACAACGGTGCGATAGATTGAATGCAATACCGCACCCGCTGCGCCCGATTCTCCGACCAATCTCCCGCTCCATTGTCCCCTCACTCGCGAACAAAACCCCAAGGTACTTGAACTCCTTCACTTGGGGTAAGGACTCATTCCCTACCTGGAGAAGGCATTCCATCGGTTTCCTGCTGAGAACCATGGCCTCCGATTTAGAGGTGCTGATCCTCATCCCAACCGCTTCACACACTCGGTTGCGAACCGATCCAGTGAGTGCTGAAGGTCGCAGGCCGATGATGCCATCAGGACCACATCATCTGCAAAGAGCAGCGATGAGATCCCCGCCCACCAAACTGCAACCCCTCCCCACCCCGACTACGCCTCGATATCCTGTCCATAAATATTACAAACAGGATTGGTGACAAAGCGCAGCCCTGGCGGAGGCCAACCCTCACCTGAAACGAGTCCGACTTACTACCGAGAACCCGGACACAGCTCTCACTTTGGTCATACAGAGATTGGATGGCCCTGAGTAGAGACCCCTCACCCCATACTCCCGCAGCACCTCCCACAGTATCTCCCGGGGACCCGGTCATACGCCTTCTCCAAATCCACAAAACACATGTAGACCGGTTGGGCATACTCCCAGGCTCCCTCCAGGATCCTTGCGAGAGTGAAGAGCTGGTCCGTTGTTCCACGACCAGGACGGAACCGCATTGTTCCTCCTCAACCCGAGGTTCGACTATCGGCCGAACCCTCCTTTCCAGCACCTTGGAGTAGACTTTACCAGGGAGGCTGAGAAGTGTGATACCCCTATAATTGGCACACACCCTCTGGTCCCCCTTTTAAAAAGAGGAACCACCACCCCAGTCTGCCACTCCTTTGGCACCGTCCCAGACTTCCACGCAATGTTGAAGAGGCGTGTCAACCAGGACAGCCCCTCCACACCCAGAGCCTTGAGCATTTCTGGACGGATCTCATCAATCCCGGGGCTTTGCCACTGTGTAGTTGTTTGACTACATCAGTGACTTCCGCCTGGGAAATCGACGACAATCCCCCGTTATCCTCCAGCTCTGCCTCTAACATAGAGGGCGATTAGTCGGATTCAGGAGTTCCTCAAAGTGCTCCCTCCACCGCCCTATTACCTCCTCAGTGGAGGTCAACAGTGTCCCATCCTTACTGTACACAGCTTGGATGGTTCCCCTTCCCCCCTCCTGAGGTGGCGAACAGTTTTCCAGAAACACTTTGGTGCCGACCGAAAGTCCTTCTCCATGTCTTCTCCAAACTTCTCCCACACCCGCTGCTTTGCCTCTTTTCACGGCAGAGGCTGCAGCCCTTCGGCCCTTCGGTACCCTGCAACTGCCTCCGGAGTCCTCCGAGATAACATATCCCGGAAGGACTCCTTCTTCAGTCGGACGGCTTCCCTGACCACTGGTGTCCACCACGGTGTTCGTGGGGTTACCGCCCCTTGAGGCACCTAAGATCCTAAGACCACAGCTCCTCGCCGCAGCTTCAGCAATGGAAACTTTGAACATTGTCCACTCGGGTTCAATGCCCCCAGCCTCCACAGGGATGCACGAAAAGCTCCGCCCGGAGGTGTGAGTTGAAAGTCTGTCGGACAGGGGCCTCCTCCAGACGTTCCCAATTTACCCGCACTACACGTTTGGGCTTACCAGGTCTGTCCAGAGTCTTCCCCACCCCTGACCCAACTCACCACCAGATGGTGATCGGTTGACAGCTCTGCCCCTCTCTTCACCCGAAAGTGTCCAAAACATACGGCCTCAGATCAGATGAAACGATTATGAAATCGATCATTGACCTTCGGCCTAGGGTGCTCTGGTACCAGGTACACTTATGAGCATCCCTATGTTCGAACATGGTGTTCAAGTTATAGACAATCCATGACTAGCACAGAAGTCCAACAACAAACAACCACTCTGGTTTAGATCAGGGAGGCCGTTCCTCCCAATCACGCCTCTCCAGGTGTCTCCATCATTGCCCACGTGTGCGTTGAAGTCCCCCAGCAGAACAATGGAGTCCCCCACTGGAGCCCCATGCAGGACTCCAGTCAAGGTCTCCAAGAAGGCCGAATACTCCGAACTCCTGTTTGGTGCATATGCACAAACAACAGTCAGAGTTTTCCCCACAACCCGCAGGCGTGGGGAGGCGACCCTCTCGTCCACCGGGTAAACTCCAACACAGCGCGCCAGCCGGGGCTTGTGAGTATCCCCACACCCGCCCGGCGCCTCACACCCTGGGCAACTCCGGAGAAGAAAAGAGTCCAACCCCTATCCAGGAGTATGGTTCCAGAACCGAGACTGTGCGTAGAGGTAAGCCCCACCAGATCTAACCGTAGCGCTCCACCTCCCGCACCAGTTTCGGCTCCTTCCCCACAGAGAGGTGACGTTCCACGTCCCCAGAGCCAGCGTCTGCCGCCCGGGTCTGGTCCGCCGAGGCCCCTGACCTTCACTGCCACCCATGTGGCATCGCACCCGACCCCAACGGTTCCTCCCACAGGTGGTGGGCCCATGGGCTGGAGAGATGGGAGCCACGTCGCTTGTTCGGGCTGTGCCCGGCCGGGCTCGTGGCAAACCCGGCCACCAGGCGCTCGCCCGACGAGCCCGCCGTGCCTGGGCCTGGCTCCAGACGGGGCCCCGGCTTCCTCCGGGCAGGGTCACTCCATCTCTACCTTGCTTCTTCATTGGGGTTTTTGAACCATTCTTTGTCTGGCCCCTCACCTGAGACCACTTTGCCTTGGGAGACCCTACCAGGAGCACAAAGCTCCAGACAACACAGCCCTCAGGTTCACAGAGACACACAAACCTCTCCACCACGATAAGGTGATGGTTCACGGAGAAGTGAACAAAAAAGTAACTAATTTAGAGGAGTAAAAAGTACAACATTTCTCTCTGAAATGTAGTAGAGTAGAAGTAGAAAGTGGCAAGAAAAGAAAAGACTCCCATTAAAGTACAAGTACCTAAAATGTGTACTTAAGTACAGTACTTGACTTCGCCGCATGATGCTCCCTTTTCTGGCTAAACTCAACATCCACGGCCCCTGAAAGGACTGTCATTTGGCCTGTAGCCGGCTCACAGTCACCTATTGGCGGCTGAACAACTGCTGCTGGTAGCTGGTGTCCTGGAGCTCTGATTTTATCGTTCTATCGTACTATAGACTGTTTACGTTACATCGCTTTACTTAGTTTAAAATAGTTCTATGGTAAAGGTATATAATATATGGTCTATTAATGAAGTAGCATTGATCACTTTGTGGGGGGAATACATTTTGTCCCCACCATGGATTAAAATAATTCAGCCCAGGCAGGGACCAGAAAGGGGGAAATCCCATGAAAATCGCACCCTGAGATAATGTACCTAGTAACATTCCACCACTGATATGGTGGTACACATGTTTCTTTCTTACAATTGTTTTCTTCTTTTCTTTTTACAACATCTGAAAATCATGTGGTTTATAATAATACTTGATATACTCTTTTCAGTATACTTTTCAAGTATGACATCTAGTGGCAATACAACATGTCCAAAGGACATCCAGCTCACAGAAAAAAAAAGAAAAACCAAGCTATTAAGACAATTCTCTGCTTCTAAATCATGTCTTGGGGTTTAGGCAAAAGGTCTGTTGGTTCCAGATGCAGAACATGGTTATTTTCTTTAAATTGTGACAAGAATTAACACACTGTCCAGATTAACTAAACATCTGACCTCTAACCCCCCTCTGAGACCTGTTACTGTACAGTCCTGCTATTTTCATAATGCCCTTATCGTTAGCTAAGCTTGGCAAGGTGTAAAGCCTCCCTGGCTTTTGAACCATTGTGCACTTAAACCGGTTGCATCCAAACCAAGAGTTTTAAAGAATTGCTGCATTTAAATTGACTAGTGTTGACATTTGAATACAGACATCACTACTGCAAGCCTTCTTCTCTTAATGTATCCATTCATGTTTATGTTTACAGAAATAGATACATAAGCATGGAACATTCATTATATAGACTTATGTCACTACTGTGACACAGGATTTAAGCTCTACAGTAAATGGTGTGATATAGCTAAGCTAATGTGTTGGCAACTTGTTAGTGCTAACTTGGCATGGTGTTTGCAGATGTTTAGCTCTGCATGTGTCATCTGATAAATCTGCTGCCTCTCTGGCAGTGAGGAATTTTGGCTCCTCTCCATGTTTTATCATGGGGAGGCAGCGCCGACAGAAAGTCTGAAGAAGAAGGTGAAACCGCATTCACACATTTCCACATTGAATTAATGTGGAAAAGAAGTAGGGGAATGAACCATCACAACAAAGATCAGTTCTTATTATGGATCACTAATACAGATATCTTTTTACAGTTTGGGGACTGGTGTGCCTTTTGAAAACGTGTATAGGGAGAATGACACTTAGTTAACTGTAGCACTGCAATGGTGTAACCTGTGAGTTGGAGTAGCTGCATGGAGAGGGATGCCTAAGAAGAAACAGAGATACTGGCAGAATATAAAAAATGTGAGTCATCCATGAAAGGCAGACTAGCATGTACTATTCAAGAAATTCTTTTAAAATTCCCCAGATCTCTCTTTCTTCACTATTCTGGGTCTTAAGTTTGCAGAGTCTTCAGACCTTTCTACTCGCACAGACAGACAGACAGACAGACAACATAAATGTTTCCTTTTGATGTGAACACAGATAAACAGTTTAGAGAGAGATTTCAAGGACATTCTAAGAAAGTATACAAATACATACACAGTATAGGATGCACCTTAACAATACTTACTGACTCAAAATATTACACCCTACAAATTATGGGGTTTTCATTATCAACCACTAACAAGTCAAATATGAATGCACTACTTATGTATAAAATCATACAGTGACAGTGACTATAGTCATATTTCCATATCTTTTCAATTAGAAATCACTGTTTGAAAGCAATACTGTTGGGAAAAAGTCGTAAAGACCTCCTCTTAAATTCCCATAGGATTAGGTCTCATAATGCTTATAATGGTCTAGAAGTTCTAAAATCTTAAACATCCTTTAATTGGATGTTTTAACAGAAGTCTTCATGAACACTTGTCAAATAGCTTCTTAGGTGGTCAAATGAGTCTTGTATTAGAGAGACATGCTGTACGATTGCACAAGAACTGTGTTCAGGTACTTGGAAATGAGCTCCATCATGTTATCTTCTACATACAGGAGCTGCTCATTACTCTGCGGCAGCTGAGCGGAAACAAATGCAATCTGTATGTAAATGCATGCGCACAACACTGCCTGTAGGTAATAGCTTATCTTCTCTGTGCTTACGCCATGTTCACATCATATCAGAGGACGTCAAAGAAAGGGACGACATCTCACTGCTGCAACTTGGAAGCATTCAAGTGTTTAACTTCTTGAAAGGTTCACATTTTAAATACTTAGCATCTGTGGACTGCATTTGGACTGTATCTCTGAACTCAAATAAAGCAGAGTTACTCCAACAGAAATCACTGGAAATTACTGTGAACATAGCCCAGTAAGCATGATAATCTCCAGCTGAAAGAAAAATCCATCAAAAGCATACACAATTTGGATTTGGATTTTTATCTCTACACACTCAAAAATAGAGGTACCAGTTTGTACCTAAATCGGTACAAATGCTTGTCGCAGGGGAGGTACCCTTTTGAGAGACAATTGTGTACCTTTCAGTGGTGGTCCATTTATGTACCTTATCAAACTGTACCAGTTTAAGTACAGTTGTGTACCCTGCAAGACATAAATGTACCTTTTAATCTATAAGGTACAGCAATGTACCTCATTGAAAGGGTACTTTTCTGTACTATATAATAGTACCCCCCCAGTGACAAGCTATTCTGGACTTTAAGGAGACAAAAATGTACCAGAATTGTCTACACAATAATTGCTTCTTTACCATTTATTAACATCAATGAAAATATGTTTTCAGATAAACATGGCAGCATTTAAGTTGTAAAAATGTTAATTCATCAATTCAATATAGTTACATATAAAATGAATCAATGTAAATGCATAACATAACAAGATGTAAAGATTGCAGTCACATTAACCATAAGGCAGAAAACCTCAAAGTAACACACATATTTAGATAGAACATATTTAAACAGAAACCTCAAGGAAACATACAGTCTATCATCAACTAAATGTGTCGAGAACTTGAAGGTCTACTCATTTCCTGGACTGAGCAGAATCCAGTCATTGTCAACTGTGACATGGTAAGCATGGAAGTGATTGTAATAATAAAAGTAAGGATATAACAGTTTTCCACACAACACCCAACAAGTCTCAACATTCAAAATGGACTTAATTTTCAAGAATAAAAAGGGGTGGCTTCAGTGTGTACATGACCTACTACAAAAACATCCTCAAGGGCCTATTTGACACCATTGACAGATCTTTGAAAAAACACAATAAAAAATGTAGGTCATCAACAATATCATGTTGGACAGAGAGGGAGAGATTACTTTTTTCGGTACACTTGAGAATGAAACTAAATAAATGGTCTCTTGAATTTTCAAGCAAAGTGTCTATACTTGGTGGTGTGGGCTGTTCAACTGCGTGTGTGCGTTCAACTAGTTCTTCAAAATGTTCTTCAGTTACTTCGGAGCAATCAGAAATGTTGCGTTTGTGTTTTCGATAAACATGCCGCCTAAAAGATTGATACTTGGAAAAAGCAGACTGGCAGTTACTTATCCCACAGCTTATGTTGAAATGAGGGTCGTGTGCATGTACAAGTCCAATATGATGAATCAGTTTTCTAAGAGTAAAGGTCCTCTTTGAGCATTTTGTACACTGATGCAGTCCAAGCATGATCAGTGAAGAAGGTTGACACTTCGAGTTACAGTTACCGGCAGAGATTTGTCTCCATCCCCGTGATGTTTGCGATGCGTCTCTGGAGAAAGGTCAGTGTCTTTTTCAAGTATCCAGGATATGCCATGTTGAAGACAAAGTACATGCAGAAGGCTGCAATGAAGACCTCATCCACCGAAGTGCAAGAACAAACCTCAGTTCCCTCGACATTGACCACACTCTGGCACTGTCTGGAGAGGGCATATTTCAACCCTTGTGCTTTCAGTTGAACGGTTGGATATGGAGTTTGAGGATAATTCTACATAAGAGAAAAAATTGTTAGCATACATAACAAGATCGATATGATAAAGTGTGCACAGTGATCTAAAAGAACATTAACTTATGGCTAGTGGCTATGCAGGACACAAGGTATTTACCTGTCCAAGGATAATGAAATCCTCAATCTTCTCCTTGAATATGGATGGCAAGAGAAGTCAATTCCTAGGTCATACAGATTTTACAATTTTAATGCATTTCAACGAATGTTGGTTGATACTAATAACCTGCCAATTCCCATAGACAGGCTACAGCATGTAACTTCATGTTCAGTACATTAACAAACTAAAATGTATTAGCTTTTAAAATTAATGTAAGAAATAAACAAATTAAACATCATTAAGAAGATAATGTTGCATTATACACCCACTATGTGCCACAAACAGATTAACACACTAGACAGGTATAACAGCCCTCTAGCAGTATTATTAGTGAGGATGGGATTGAGCAAAAATTCCATGGGAGAAAATAGTGCCTAATTTGAACTATTTTATAAACCTTGATACTTAAATTTAAAAATGTAACATCTCAAAAACAAAATGAGTATTAAAGCTGCAAGCAGCGTTGGGCGGGATTTTTTGCCAGACCTGATGTGCCTGCCAAATTTGGCGAGTTATTGAGCAGGTTTAGGGGGTCAAATTGAGGCGCAGAGGCAGTAGAATAATTAAAAAAACAAAACACAAGAACAATAGGGTCTTTGCCTCAAAATTAACTAGTTGTATGGGCTCAAATCAGTACCTTTAATATCCTCAGCCAAGGCATCCTCTCTTGCTTCCATGTAGTTTTTTCAGTGGCGAATCCTTGACAAGTTTCAGCATATTTGGGAGAATAGATGTGAAGTTCTCACTGATGCGGTGGCATATGTTGACTGGAGAGGGGTGCATGGCATAAACCTCATCGCACAAACCTCATCGCACAACTGAGATTTTAAAAAGAAAAATAGGGGACAGAAAGGCATATTTTATTTAAGTATTAAGTATATAAACAACCTTTGTCAACACTTTGATGTATGTATTGGTATTTACTTGCAAAGGTTTAATTGCATTAAAGTGCACAAGTGTAGTTGTCATCAACTCGAGTAAAATGTTATCTTCACTGCACCTGGTTCACTCCGTGCATGTGTTATCGTGTGGGTGTGTACCAGGGTGACAATGTGACAAGTTTGCATGCGTGCATCTTGTGGAAAATTATAAAAACTATACATATTATGTTTTTATCTTTAAAAAACGATTTATGATATTACGGTATGATATTTGGAAAGGAACACTTACATTGTACACTGTGACAGCAGATCATACAGAGCCTTCTGGTTCTTGTGGACCGGTTCTTTAGCATCTAAGCGGCTCTGGACATCTTGTAGGAATTGTGGAATGGAAATGACTGCAGGCAGTCTGTGGCAACTAGATTCCAAACTGCAAAACAGCAGAAGAACAGCTTTATCAGATTAGGACAACACCACCTCAGTGCAAGATAAAAAGAGAAAGAGAAATGGTGATAAAAATAGCATTATTACCTCTGGTTTGCTGGGACACAGGAGCTTCACACGTTTGTTGTTCTGGGTTGACCACTTCCAAAGTAAGGGTGACCTTCTTCTAGCGGTGTGTGAAGTGTATATTTTCTCTGA
Source organism: Perca flavescens (assembly GCF_004354835.1). Lineage (NCBI taxonomy): Eukaryota > Metazoa > Chordata > Actinopteri > Perciformes > Percidae > Perca > Perca flavescens. The sequence continues at coordinate 12,043,302 of NC_041331.1, forward strand.
GTCTGCAGTCTACGGTCTCTCCATCCACATCATTGTCTGAAATGTAAATGAAAAAGCTATTAAAAGAAGCACTGAAACTCTGGACATACAGATAGTGACTGACACAATTCAAAAAAAAAAAAAAAAAAAAAAAAAAAAAACTTTTTGCAACTCGCTGTGATGTGGTTTGTAAATACATTTAAAAAAAAACTCTTTATATAATCATATCTCAGCAGCTGTCTTGTTATTAACATTATATCTCCAGCAACTGTTTTACTCTTTCAAATAATCAACGAACTACAGAACTTTTTAGTACGTTATTTTTCTACTTCTTCTCATTATCATCACTAATTATTATTAATATTGTTTAAAGTGAGCCTCTTATCGTTTAACAGAAAAATACATCATACAAACAGCAACTTTTGCAGCCTCGTCAGTCTGATGGCGAGTTATCACTTTTCTGTCATCACTAACATCCTGTTAATAACCAAAGCTCTGAGGCTTTACATTTGTTCTATATGTTAGAATACAAGATTTCAGCATCAAGCTACAATCAGGCTACATTCATGATTTTGTACAGTCAAACTAACCAAACACTTCTTATTGATCATCATTATAAAGTTTCGGCCGTTCCTGTAACCATGGTAACTCACGGAGCCAGAGGGGAGGGAAAGACGCTGAATGAAGCCGTTTACACAGACACACCCCAGACAAAGTCCAGACTATAGCTAGTTGTTATTTCACACATGTAGCCCACAACAGGTTACTCTCGGTGTCAGACGAGTTATCACGTGTTGACTAAAGTCAAAAACTAATTGATAACGTAGCAGCGCGACGAGTCCTTGCTAGCTAAGCAGCTAAACTTTAGCGCCGCTCCGTGTGTGGGTCACTACACTGTCATTGGTCAGGCGCGCACACGCTGTAAACAAGTCTATTGGCTGTAGAGTGTGACAATCTCAATCAATAAAAATCAGCCAACACTTTTTTATTCTCCTCCATCTACATTGATCTCATAACATAAGTCGCCTCTGTGAACTCTGAATGACGGAAATCCGTCGTAGCGACGGACAACTTTACCGTGTGTAAAACAGTCAGAGTACAGCAGGTGTCCCGCAGTTGGGGTCCGACTTTAAGTGAAAACACAGTGACGCACCGGATGCAAAATGTTTTTAACTGTAAATAAAAGTGCACTCCTGTAGTAAAGCAGAAGGAGGTCTTGAAGTCCTAGATTTCAGTGACACTGTGAACACCTTTAAAATTAATTGGTTAAAAAGATGTCTTAAAAACCCTGAGTCAATTTGGTACTTTATCCCAAATTACATTTTTAACAAAATTGGGGGGCTTTCCTTCATTTTAAAATGTAATTTTATGCCAAATAAATTGCCAATTAAATTATCAAAATTCCATCAGCAAGCCCTTTTAGCTTGGAATTTTCGCACAATTTTTCGCCGCACAAGACATTCTTCTGGAACAATTGTAACATAGTCATTAGGAACAAATCCTTATTTTTTCCTAATTGGTTCCATAGAGATTTAAACCACAATCTTAATCTTTTCGATGAATCTGGTGATATGCTGTCCTATGAACAATTTATGAATGTACACAATTTTCCAATTCCTTTCAGAGAATTTAATTCCTTAACTCGTGCAATCCCAAATGGTTTAATTCTACTTATAAAAAATTACTTAACCTATGATGCACATGTTATATCACAGCCTTTACTATCATTGGATGGAATTGAAGTAACACACATAAAATGTAACAATAAGCATATTCGCCAAATTTTCCAGAGAAAGAATGCTGTTGTACCAAGGGGCAAGTTTGTGTGGAGTTCCAAAATTATAAACATAAATTGGAGAAAGGCTTGGCTTCTACCGTATAAGTATTGTGTTTCTAACAAAGCTAAGGAAGTACACCTCAAAATTTTACATAACATATACCCTACTAATCACCTTGTTGCTAGATTTACTGACATTGACTCCTCCTGTACATTTTGTAAACATAGTAGTGAAACAATATCTCACCTTTTTTTTGATTGTGAAATTTCCAAAAGATTTTGGACAGATTTGGAGTCTTACTTTTTTTGAACCCACCAACTCTATCTACTCCTTTAATCTTAAAGATATTATCTGTTTCTACAATAATTCAGATAATGGTGCTCTTGAGTATCTTATAAATTTTGTTATTTTGTATGCAAAATTCTATATTCACAAGCAGAAATTTTCTAACTCTTCTCCTAACTTTGTACCTTTTCTCATAGAATTTAAATCTCTACTGAAGTCACTTAGAACGTTGGATAACAAAAAAAGTATTAAAATTGTAGATACTGTAGAGCTGTTTTTCCCTGAAACCTCTGACTAAATTGATGTCTTCCTGTAAATTTTTTTTTGTTTTGTTTATATTGTGTATATGTATGTATGTGTGTATGCATGTATACTGTATATATGTATATATATATATATATATATGTGTGTGTAAGTGTGTGTGTATATGTATGTATGTCTATATGTGTAATTTTTATCTCTCCCTTTGTATTGCTTCGTTTGTTTCTATACATGTATTTTTTAAAATATTTTTTTTTTTTACAAGTTTGTAAACTTGTTGTTCACGTGCTATCAATGCTTACCTGTTTTTTGTAAAAAAAAAAAAAAAAAAAAAAAAAAAAAAAGTAAATAAAAGTGCACAGTTTCAAGCCTGCTTCAGACAATGCTGAGTTTACTGACTAACTATTAAAAACCAGGATGTGTTGCATGAACTATCTTAACCTACTCAGCACTAATATTCCCGCACATTTTCTGCTGTGTGATGCGTTAAGCGGCAGATAAAAGGCTGCTACTTGGAGAGAAAATTAATTAAGCCAATTCAAAAGATTAAATGTGACAAAGGTTTTTTTTTCCTTTTACATTTGTTTTTACCACAGTATTAAACTGTGATGTTCATGTTTTGCTGTAATAAAAATGGAAACATGAATAAATAAACACCAAATTAGATAAACACAAGTGAATAAGATAAATACCAAATAATAACTTGTATACTTCAGAGTGTTTTCGCGGGCGTTGGTGATTTCTTTTGTTTGTTGGAGCTATGAGCGGGAGACCATGTACCTTTGCTAGCTTGACATTAGCATGGCTAATAACGTTAGCTGACTTAATTATGTGAGCTAACTAATATTTTCATAACTACATTTACTTACTACGTTTTTGGCAGTTCAAGAGACAGTATTGTATAGCTTACAGTTAAGTGAATTAACGTTTGTGATATCAGAACAAACTTAGCTAGCTAGCTAGCTAACTAGCTAACTACTGATAGCTCTGATGTTAGCTAACTACATTTTCGTCTTTGGTGATAGTTATGAAGTTCAAACTTTACTTACCTCTAAATTTTGGAGCATCCTCCTCTGAAATTTCGATTCCTCCTTCCACCACCAACTTCTGTAAAAGTTCCTCTGTGGACAGACCCCTGAGCGACATACTGAATGATGAACGGACTCCTGTCTGTCCTGCTCAGCAGCACTAGTTTGACGTCTCTGGTATTAGTTCGCCGCTGTTGCTGGGCAACCAGTGTGCTATCTTGGGGAACTATATTTCGGCGGAAGAATTAGGATTTGTTTTCAGTAAATAATCACATTTTATGTTACTGTGTGTTTATTTCCTGAACTATTACTAGGTTGTTTACAGTAACCGTTTTAGCAACCGTTTAATAAGAGCTGACTGAACCGTAATTTACCGTGATTTTAGAAGACAGTTCAGGTGGGTAATGGGACCCATTTATCTGCACAGGAAATTATCTGTCTGTCTTCAGAAATGCAGGGACAATGTATTAAGCTGAACAGTGATGGCAGGTTAAAGCATCTTTTTGCCACTTGTTCTCTTGTGATCTTCTGGGTGGCACTGATGAGGGACATCCGGATACGGCCTTAAAACTTCTCCTTCCTTTTGCCTCCACATACTTGTGTGAGGCGGGCTTTTCCAAACTGAATGAGCTCACAACAAAACACCACGTTCAAATGAGGCTGTAAATCCAAAACTGAGCTGAGAATTCAACAGATTTGTAGAACAAAGTAGTCTCATGTTTCACATTGAGCTAAAACTTAGCATAAATGCAGTCTTTGTAGAAATGATGCCAATAATAAGAGGCTAACAACAACAATATAACAATAATAATAATAATAATAGTTCTAAATACCTCAACTATAACTGCTAATAGGCCTATAATACTACAATTACTTCAATGCTGCATGTACCCCTTCAAATGGTACAAATTTGTTCTTTAAAAACATAAAACCATTAAGAGAGCAAAACCCTACAAAAACTCATTAAACTTTAACTTAGCTCTGGAGAGCTTATTCCCCAGAGTCCTTATGTTTTTTCGCCCTGCAGTTTTTCTTGGATTAGGGTGGCACCTAAATCATGGTTGCAGCTGTCGCCGTGGTCCTGCTCTGCACCCTGCTATGCCCTGCTACACCCTGCTAAGCTCTGCAGTGCCCTGCTATGTCCTGCTATGCCCTGCAGTGCCCCGCTACACCCTGTAACGTCCTGCAGTGCCCTGCTACGACCATTAATTACTACAACTTCTATTTCTAGTCATAGTTCCATTATCTTTATTGTGACTATTATCGCCACTGTTCATCACACCCCCAATCGGTACCGTCAGACACGCCTACCAAGAGCCTGGGTCTGTCCGAGGTTTCTCCCTAAAAGGAAGTTTTCCTCACCACCAAAGGTTTCTCCCTAAAAGGAGTTTTTCCTCGCCACTGTCACACTAAATGATTACTCCTGGGGGAATTACTGGAATTGTTGGGTCTTTGTAAATTATAGAGTGTGGTCTAGACCTACTCTATCTGTAAAGTGTCTTGAGATAACTCTCGTTATGATTTGATACTATAAATAAAATTGAATTGAATTGAATTAAAAAGCCTATTTTAATGCCAGCTACAGCTATTTTCTTTTGATCCTATGTTTAGTTACTGAGTTATGACTCACATCATGCAGTATCTTTGCCTCACATTTAATTCTCCCACACCCCTGTGGGAAGGTTTTGTCCTGTGGTGTGTCTTTGTCTGTTGGAAAACATTTTGTGCAATATCCTGATGGTTTCAATGCCGTCCATTTAGAGAGGAGTGCAGTAAATATTTAATTCCCCAAACTCCCTCTGTAATGTTAATCCTTCCGAATGGGGCTTAAGTTGAAACTGGATAAAATTGTGTATTTTTATTTGATTTTTTTTATTTGGCCTTGGTTAACCATTGTATCAACATAATTTCAATGACTACATTTAATTATGTATGCTGCACACTGAAATAAAGTAATTATGCTTTAACCCTTGTTTTGTCCTTCGGGTCACGGGGACCCGAAGGACAACACAAGGGTTATAAAAAACTAGACTATATAAAGGTTAGTTACCGAAATTATCTTCGACTGTTGCATTGGTTAACTTTATTTACTGTCTGATGCTTGTGTTGACTTGCGTCAACAATTTTAAACACCAACTAGAAGAAAACATGTTAGGCGCCAACAAATTACTACAAATATTATCCTACTTGGAATTACCACCTTTTCACAGTCAGCAGGTTGTACTCACAGTAAATCCAATATGACAACACTGCAGCAATAGGTCCTCTTAACTTGCAATTCACTGCATCCCTCAAGTTCTCTATGTGCCTCACTGATGTAGTATGAACTAAGGATTTGTTTTTTTGGCTCTCTCTGTAGCTGTTCTGAGAGCTCTCTCCATACTGTAAAGTGTGGGATTTGTGATGGCCTTGTTATCTGAACAAAAGTGTGGAGTCTATCAACAATTTTTCTGCAGGAAAAGTAAATTTTAACAATACAAGTGTTACCAATTCCCTGCACATGTTTTTTTTTTTTTTCTTCATTCTTTATCTTTAGACGTTCCATGGTTGAAAGGTATTGTGTTTAAATATATATACAGTATATATGTATACAAATATATGGTCAGTTGGTGATTTAAAGGGGGATACTAGCACCCTTGATAGCAAACCAGACCACAAAGTATGCCCCTTGTTTACCTGCTCTGAAATATCAATAGCCTAACTGTGTTGTATGTTGATAAATCCATGGCACTGTCCATGGTGCTGAAGTAGCAGACATATTTGTAATTGTGACTTTTTCTCTGAGTTTTGTCTTAATATAATATAATATTCTCTAAACTATATAGCTAGCTTTAATGGTATTAGCAAAATAGTCTTTCATGAGGCGGTTCGCTAGTTGCAGGTGAACTAAATGAACCAGGTCCATCCCTACTGTTAAATAACAAATCACCTACTGGATACAATATAATTTATTACATTTTGTGCAATATGTTGGATTTAACTTGTTCAGTTAAGTACAGAGTATGCTAAAATCTGAATGAGTATTTGTATTTATTGTGTGTATTTATTGTAATGAATTGTTGCTTTTTTGTGACTGTTTGAGATTTGAAACTTTTAATTATCCTATCAGTTTATAGTACCAAGATAGCCATTAGCTGTTTGAGGCTAATGTGCTGCTGCTACAACATTCTGGGTAGGGGTTACACTTTACTTGAAGGTATCTACATAAGAGTGACATGACATTGTCATGAACGTGTCATAAACATTATAAACAAATCATACACGTTTATGACATAACGCTTCATTTAGTAAGCGTCATTCGGTTTTTGTCATGACAAGTTATGGTTATGGTTATGGTTAGAGTTAGGGTTAGGGTTCATGTGTCATGACTTTATCATGACAGTGTCATGTATTCATGACAGTGTCATGTCACTCTTATTTAGATACTTTCAAGTAAAGTGTTACCTGGGTAGGTAACTGTTAATTTACTGTTGGGCTACCTGTTATGTGTTTTATTCTTTTTACTATGATTCTTGTGGACTCTGTTGTATAAAAAAAAGTTTAGGTTTGTTTCTGTCAAAAAAAAATGACAGCATATTTTTTGTTCTGATCTTATGACCACCTTCCTCTCTTTGATACTCTCAGGAAGTCCCTCTTTCAAGTGATAATTCTCTTCTGCGAGTGCATGTAAGATGTTGTAGGAGTGGATTTATTAGACTAACAAAACAGTGAACCTCGAGAGAAATTAATATGAAATTGATTTAAATAAATCTTATTATCGGGGAATGCATTCAAGCTGCAAGAAAATGCAAAGAGGTGGCGGTGATTTAAATTGTTGCCAGCAGAAATGCTATTTTAGCATAATTTGTCAAATCAGAATGGAGGCACTTAATAACTTTGCTCTGAAAAATATGACCTGACAATCAAATTAATTTAATGTGCAAGGAAACAGATATGTGTGCTTGGGAATACCTTAGGTTTAAATCAGCATCTGCATTACATTCAAAGTACCAGTCAGTTTTATCACTGGGCTGCAGGCTTTCTTTCTCTGATCCAGAAATGGCTGCTTTACCCTTATAAATATGAAGGTTCACAAAGTGGTATTACATACTGAATTAGCAAACATGAATATTATGTGTCAGAACTACAGGAACTTCTGCACCTTGTGACACGGTGTCATACATCAACTGTAGCTTTGAAAGTGGTTATTGAAGAAAACCATTATGAAGTAAACCAGTGCATATCCTAGAGCACAGAGTAACTGGGAAATATAGACGGAAGATCAAACCACTTAAGGTGAAGCATAACAGACATGTGGAGGTTAGCTGGTTGATTTACTGATTTAATGCAGCGTTACATACTGTAGGGCAAACCACACCCATGTACAGAATGCTTGTAATGCTTACACAACTGAGAAAGGGAATTTCATTAAAACAACCAGTGTAATGAGTCAATCGTGATAATAATGTGGAGTATGTGGATGTTTTTCTTATGCTATACTTATGGATGTGGTCTGAAATTAAGTACATTGAATTGACATCATTCCTGCTGTAATTCATATGGACAAAAGCTCTGTATTGATGTCGGGGGATATTTGTATTGATGCAGTACGTTACAGTAATACATTAATATTAACCTGCCATGTTGATTCTTCGAGCACTGATCTAGAAAAGGCTGATCTTCTACATATCACTTTCATGCCATGGCTACATTGTTTGTACATGCATTCATGCATAATTATTCATTTGAACAAACATTTCCAAGTAGTAACATGCATAAAATATATCCATCATCAAGTCAGATGGGCTCAGGTTTTTAAAAAGATAATTTCCCACAATGTGATGTATGGGATGAAAACAATGCAAATAAGAATATATCAAGAGAGAACAAACAATTCAAGATCAGAAGCCACAGCTCATGTACTGTGTGTGAGTGTGTGTGTGCCTGTGTGTGTGTGCCTGTGTGTGTGTATGATATACATATGCAGCCCATGCTGAACAGATCACATTAAACATAATCTTGGGAAGGAAACAACAGACAAGGAATCTGTAGGTACAGTTGATGTAACGTGTAAACTTGGTCTTTTAAATCTGTGGCACACTTGGCAGTTAAGGCCACTACAGACAATGTCCTGTCAGTGAGAGTGAAGTCTGCCCTGCAGGAAGGCTTACATTTCGCTCGATTTTCAAAGAGGAAGTAAATCAGGGACATGTTGGGATGTAAGCCATGGAATTAAAACAGATTGAGACTGATGTGATGCATTTATTGTGGGTTATTGAGTTATATACAGTATGACTTCTGTGACTACTACATTTAGCAGTAGATCTTAAAGATAGTCTGGTAATTTATACATTTCCTTTTTTCACACAAAAGCCTTGAAAAATAAGCCACATTTAATGTTTCCATTGTGTTTGTATTATATTTACAATGTACCCAAACGTAGTTTCATTCTCACATGTTTTCTTTCTCACTGTTCCTTAAGTTCCCTAATGTTCACATTGATCATAACATCCAGGAGAGAAAATATTCCTTTTCTTTCCGACTCTTTTAAAATGATCCCTTAATGCTTCGACACTGATTAGAAATGTTTTTTTACAGACATGCTGAGCAAAAGAAAAGTATCCAGACTCAATCTGAGTGCTGCAGTACCCTAAAGTATAAGAGAGAGCAGCATCAGACATCAACAGCTCCAACAAGTAATCCATGGAGAGTAAAGACGTGACACGAGAGACCTTCTGATTCCGTACAGGACTGTCTTAATAGCAGCAGAAATGCAGGCGGAATAAAAGACAATGACTCGTGTAGAACAAATTGGCTGCGTTCCTGTTCCTCCTTCGTGATTTTCACTTAGATGTGAATGTTTTTGTTGAATTAAATTGATCTGCCATATGCATTTATGTCAGAGGAAATTATTTTCAAAGTTTTCTTTTCCTTCTGAACAGCAGCCACATTACCATAATGCGTGCTGGACTGTTTCCATAGAAACCGTCTTACTGAAATTCCCTGTGTGTTTTTTTTCATACATACCATCTGAGTTTTGTTTATTAAAGGTAAAAAACACTGGCAAAGCAAATTTTAGTCAATGAAGGAACAGTAATTAACTGTAATGACGCATTTCATATTTGATTATTATGAACATAATGTATGCTGAATTCTAACACATATTAGTATTTTTAGGCATGGCTATCTCTATTTTGGCCAGATATACAGTATATGTAAACCATGGCCTGTAGACAATAGTCGCATGGGGCATTAGGCATGACATTGGACAACACATTTATTTTTCAGAGGTCAATGTCTTACTAAATTTCAAACCTGACATGTTTTATTTCTTGCATGGTTCTTATCCAAACAAACCAAGTTACAGAGAAAACACTCCATAGTTCCCATGATAAAGGCTAAGGATTACTATATATGATTTTTTGTGTTTGTTTTATTGTCGTCTTTTTTTTTTTTTTTGTCAAATATGTTTGACAAATGAGAAATTCCTATTGAAGAACCACATATTCTGGCACTGATCAGTTTGAAGTTGGAACTATGCTGAGAGTTTTTCACCCCGTTCTACGTCACGGGCGTGATTAGATCACGTACTTACACATGGAAGTGAAGTAACGTAATAAATGTGAAATTTGAACCCAAACCATGATTTTTTTCTAAACCTAAACAAGTAGTTTTGTTGCCTAAACCTAACCAAACTGTGACCGTTTCCCGTTAACCACGTATTTAAAACAACAAGCGTTACGTTGTACGTATGAGGAACGGTTGATCTCCTGCCAGTAGGAGCTATGGGTCATATAAAAAGGTAGAAACAAACATCCTATGTGGTCGTATGGGTTGGAGGACTTGTTGTTCATATTGTAGATATGTGTAAAACATTGCTAAGTGCCAAGTGATCTATTTAAGTGTGCTAAATCCAGGTGTTGGGAGGGAAGGTTAAAAATAACAATTTTTGGGGCTTTTATTACATTCCATTAGAGCAGCTGGAGAATGACAGCAAACGGGGATAGAGAGACAGGCGGGGCAGCAAAGTGCCGCAGATCGGTTTCGATCCTGTGCCGCTGCCAAGGACTCAGCCTACATGGTGCGACGATTTGCATATTCAAAGTTTGATGCAAACTGCTTTCTCTGTGCACCTGTTTCACGTTTATGTTCTGCAACCTGTGTTTTGCAAGATAGAAATGGGCCACATTTTATGGAATTGTGATGAAATATGCAGCGTTTGACCTCCTAGACCTGGCAGTCCAAACAGTGTGCTCATTTCAAGCTAAATCAATGTGACTGGCCTCCAATGTGAATGTTGATACACTTACTAAATTAAGTGGAACCCAAAACATTTATATTTATGGTGCTCCACCTCCTACAAATGAAAGAATGCAAAAAGGATGCAAGGTAAGAAATACATCCACATTGTCATATACCTTTGGGAACATTTTTGTTGGAGTATATGTATAGGGCAGGCTATAGAACTCGCTAATCCAGGTTTGGTTTGTTCTTAAAAAAGTAAACTGCTCTAAGACATGTTATGTAATGGAGAGAGAAGTTCATATTACGTTTAATTAATTCTGTGGCAAAAGTGGCCATGCTGGATTCTGCCCAAAGGACTCTGTACTGTCTGTGAGTTTCCTTTGCTGGCAAAGGAGTCTGAGAGAATTATCTGTCTGACAAATATCCGAATATGTGAATTTTTTTTTTCATTTCATACATTGACATTCACAGCTTTAGGTGTAAGTAATATCTCCTAGATTAAACACCTATTAAATCTTTAAAAACTGAGTTGTTGGCTGCTCACAATGCATTTCCTTAATGCAACTCCAGACATAATACAGACACAGTTGATCCTAGACCAGAAGACTTGTAAACAGGACGTGTTCAACATGTCAGGCAAATTAAATAGAATTTAATAATTTCCCGTATTAGACTACATGTAAGACACTTGGTTCTCTTGTGCCTTGCTGAAATATCTTATGCATAAAAAAGGCTAGGAATCGGGAAAGATGTTTAAGAGAAATTCTGTTTGATATGTGCCTCGGCAAAGATAAGAGAATTAAAGAAGTTGGAGATAAGTAATTTAATTTCTCTGCCACCTCGGTGGGAAAGATAAGGGCATAATGGAGAGGGGGAAAAGGAAACCGAAGGAAAAGGCCAAGCTTTTAGCCTGCATGAAAAGATTGCTGCTGGTCAATAATTAAAACTCATTTCCGAGATGAGAAATGCAGCTTCAAGTTAGAGTCTGATGCTAGTAGTAAGTACGGATCATTTTTGTGTGTCTATTATGTCCTAGTTTATCAACATCAGTATTGCTATGTTCTTGCCAAAAGATACACAGACGGAAATTTTAGTCCGAAAGAGACAACTCTAATTAGAGTTGCATGTGGACTGTAATATTAATTAAATCTTATCAGCTGCCTATGTGACTAATTTAAAGTGGGATCATCTGTGTTCTCTTCCACTGAAGACAACAAACAAGGGAACGAAATAAAAAGTGAATTTTTGGCTCGGTTTGGCTGCTGGAGTGTTTTTTCACTCTGTGTCTTTTGGCCACAAGCACACAATACACACGTTTCCTGACTGACAACAAGCAGCAACTCAGTGTGACAGTTCGGACAGACTGATTTCCAAACTCACTAGAAACTCCGGTTTCTATTGTTTTCCTCCAGACCCTCTCTTCTCAGTTCCCATCTCTCTACATTCACAAAGTTATACAACTTAAAATTGTCACACTCAACTCGAGCAGACATCTCTTTATCTCAAATTGCATTGCCTACAGCAAAAATCTGCTTGTGACTTTGTCTCCACTGGCATATCTCCATTGATTTTGTTTGCATTTCCTCCTCTATATATCATTTTGTGCTGCAATCCAACTGAATGGCAGATGGCTTTACATTTGCTTTGGACAGTGGGGCCTGTGTTGGGATTAGAGTGCGGATCAGGCCGCATTTTTCTGTTAGAGCCCGGCCCGCGTCCGACACAGTTAAAATCAAATTTTTTTCTCATACTAATGACACAATGTACGTTTGTTTGTGTGGAAAGCCCGCTTTTTTTAAGCAACTGTAGGAAGGCATTCGTAAATGTCAACGGATGAGCGCATCAGCGCACACGGGGCATCAAGCGCACGCCACAGCTACATAAACAAATTTCCGCACACAGGAAGACGGATGTTAGGGCAATATTTTTAATTTATTTTAATCACAAAAATGAACCTTCGCATGAAGTGAAACAGGCCGATTGGCTACCTACATAATAAGCTGTTTTAAATTTAAAATGTTCAATGCTTTATCGCGCTGATGTGACCTAGCCCGACCCGAACCCAAAACATAATTTCTAAATATCTGTCTGAACTCAGCCCGGCACATCGGGTACCATCGGGTCCCACTGGGTCCCGTCGGGCTTGGGTCGGGTATCCATCCTCTAGTTGGGATGAATGCTAGTCCGACCAAGTTCAGACCCACATTTTTATTTATCTTCTTTTACCAGTTTTTGCAGGTTTTTACGATTTAAGTGTTATTTACATTTTCCACTGAAATCTAAAAAATAAATACTAAATTAAACTGAATTGTAAAATTGTGCTTTTGCACATTACGCCTAAGGAGAAATATGTAATTTTTTAAGTTAGGTTTGGTCACATATAGTGGGATTGTGTTGAACCATGGTCTGTATTACAAATCAATTTAAGATAACTATGCCATTGCTCCCCTTGAGAGGACACACTGTATTGAAAGCAACAAGACATTCCGTGGAGGTTGTGCAGCAGCTTCAAAACCTATAACAAAATCAGATTTACAAGGGAGGAGTAGTCCCGATTTGACATTTACAGCAGTCAGTTTTCCTGTTTTTGAACAGTATAATACAAGTAAATGAAACAGCAATTTGCCAGCACTGATCAAACCAGACACCATAGTCATATCCTCAGAAAGTCGGAGGGATCAAACAGTAATTTCTTTCTATAAGATAAAATAGACTTTATTAATCCCGCACTGGGGAAATATAGGGAGATTCTAAATCATGTTATAGCTGTTGTTACATCACTGAGGTGTGACATTTCAGAAAAAGAAAAATTCTTCACTCATCTCACAGTAATAAATGTTTGTCTGTATGCCTTAAGCCAGCAACAAACATCTACAAGATTGAATCAATGGGGAAGAAAGAGATTGTCGGCTTAAAAAAGAGGCCAGGTAAACCGCAGTTAGATTTCCCATTGGGCGAGAAAGGATAAACTCCCTGGGATTACTTACCCCATTTTTTAAGTCAAGGTTTGCCCAGCAATCGACCCAGTGCCACACAACCTCCTCCTAAGAATGATTACCTGCAAAGGAAAAGCGGACCTACTTACAGTACGTACCACATGCCACCTGTTTTGCTTCCCCTTGCGCTAACAATAACAGGATAGTGAAATGAGGAATTGCCTCATCATATCTGTAGAAAAAAGCATACATATCGACAGCTCAGTGTTTTGTCTCTGGCTATCTGAATGGAGTGCACTACTATCTTGTCAAGAGCTTTTACATAATGTTAACTAAAAAAACATTATCTATATATGTCATCTATATTTTTCGGCAGCTCTCTTAGATTGACCAGATCTAAACTTCAACAATAAAAGTATACTTTTGTGTTCTTTCCATGTTAAGGTTTCTAGTAAGGGCAAGCTGTGGGCAGTGATTATAAAAAATCGGACATGGAAAGTAAAAGTGAACGGTAGAAAATGACTGCTACATGTGCATTGCAAGGTCAACAAATGTGAGTGAAGCGATCGCTGAATGATTATTATACACAGTAAGCTTTCTCTTGGATTAGTCGACCTAATAGACTTCTTTCAGCAGACAAGGTAGTTTAGGGAATACATTTAGGTAGGGTCGTATTCATTTATAAAACGTGGCAAACTGTCTTTTTTTTTTAAATGCAGCAGATCAAATGGTGCGTGGTCAATTAATTGTTGTTCCTTGTCCTCTGCTGCTGAAAAGCAAAGAACATTTGTAAAGTAATGCAAAATGAATGATCTAGCCACACCAATTTATAACAGCACTGAAGGGCAATGAAAGTAATTTACTGAGCTGATCTTTGCCATGGTCACTTTCCACTTAGAGGATTTTGTTGGACAGGTGTGAACCTGATAACAATTGAATCCTCCGCAACTGCTGTTGAGTGATATATACTTTTTTCCACAGCAACTAAGCAGAGTGTGACAGATGGAATTGTAGGAAAAAGGGGTCTGGAACAGCTTGCTGCCGCACACTCACATTCTCTCTCTCTCTCTCTCTCTCTCTCTCTCTCTCTCTCTCTCTCTCTCTCTCTCTCTCTCTCACACACACACACAAGCACTCACACACACACACACACACACACACACATACATTGCATGCTTGGTAGGAAGTCTTGAAACTGTCTGCTGCTTGCCCATGAAATAAGCTGCTCCCACACTGTTCCACCATGTGCTTTAATTTTGGGCTTCAGTGGTCAGAACTTCATTTTGTGACCTGCTTTTTCTCAGCTGAACTTCAGAGGTGAGTTTTTTTTTTTTCCCAAACTCACTTTTTATGTGTCTTTTGAAAGTAAATAAGAAAATTCTACTGATGTCTACTTCCTAATTACGGCCTGAAGCATAATCAAAATACTGAATTAATGCAGTACACTAACATCCAGACAATAATCAGTAGAAGTTATACTGATATCGACGTGAGCGTGTGTAAGTGTTTTCCTGTCAAAGTGTATTGTAAAAAAAAGGGGTAGAGTTTATTGTTTTTATACCCAATGTCTCAATATTTATGAGCTTATAATTACGTAATGGCACAGGATGTGCTTTGAGATAATGGGTCCATAAAGACTGCATGACTGTGACTCCAACCCCTTTTGTTACTATTTACCAACCATTTTAGGATTTTAAAACCAATACACAGTTTTGGTGATATTTGGTTTTAACATTTATTAGACCTGTAGATTTGATTACAAATCATTTTCACGGCATACTAACAATAAGAGTTAATATTTTTTGCTGTCTAACATATAAGGGGGGTAGGGGGGATAAAATCATATTCGATAGTTTGAATGAACCTCATATCCGGCCATGGATCAGCTGCAGCTGGCAATACAATGATTCTGGCTCTGCTGAAATTTTTTCCAGGAACTCGGCACCGGGCCAGTGCCATATCTTGACGTGCTCTGTGCCTCCGCCTGCCAAGATTGTGTCTTGTAAAATATGCATAGTACAGGTGTCGCTTGTTTGCCTACTGCATGTTGAATATGCTGCTTGGACACACGCAGGGTGACCTCCAGCCTGATTTCACAAGCTCCTCAACTTGCATTGCTTCCCACACAGTAGCTTACCGACAACCTACTATACTGGCTCCATCACAGGTCGGATTGTAAATCATAAACTGCAGCCATCAAAGTTTAGTTTATCAGCAATCCTGCTAATGAAATCACTGAATAGCTGCAAGCGTTTACTCAGCAAATACAGACAGAACAGTATGCTGGGTTCATTTTAACCAGAGAACTATACTGAGGAAAACCCTCATTTGTTTTCCTAATAAATTATCACCGAATTAGACCTGGACCTTGATAAGATTATAAAATCCGTCAATAAATCTAATTATTCAACTCATTCACTTCAAATCAAATACATTTAGTGTTCTGTATACTTTCCAAAATATGTCATAGACTTTTTGCTTCTTTTGATCTGAATGCATTTTCTTAGCTTTTGGAAGAAATGAGGGGAGAATTGCTTTGGTGCAATATACCGTAGTAATCTGAATCAGAATCAGCTTTAATGGCCAAGTAAGTGTGAAAACATACAGTACAGTGCATTAGACTCCGGCTTGTTGTTGCTCTCTACATACACAGAAATAGAAATACAGCTAAAAACAAGGACAACAAAGCTGAGCAAGGTAAGCATTAAGATTTTGATGCCATGTACAGAGATAAGTTTGTATATAAAAAAGTGTATATATATACATATCCACATGGGTATGCATACACAAACGTATAAACACATTTAAACAAACAGATCTATGAGGATTATAAACAGTAAGACAATAGGGCGATGCAAAAGTGCAAATGGTGCTGGAATAGATAAAGAATTATTAATACAACAGTTTGATTATATATCTCAGGTAGGTGGATATGACAGTATATATAATGTGTATTTGACAGATATTTACATGTTTAAATTGTTGAAATTTATTTTGCACAGTCCCCCACAGTAAAGCACTTAATGTCGCCCGTACAGTCCATGAATAAAATGTGTTTCAGGCCTCTGTTGTTTTCTTATCTCTACATCAAGGCCACCCATACAAATGCGTGTACCTATAGTGGAGTAAAAATCAGACTTAGTGAGTGATACCATAGACGTACAGAATTCCATACAATCTATATGACAAAATTGATTGCAAAGCTGTAATGATGTACGCAGAGCTGCTGACTGCTGGCTGAAATGAAATTAGTCTCGCTGTCCAGAATTCCCACCCCCTCCGCTCTCAGTCAAGAGCCCATTAGTAAACCAGTGACAGACTCCATTCTGTTCCAGAAATATATAGCCCTTCACTGACCTTGTTTGATTACATCGCTGCTCACCATTTCTCTTTTGTGTGTCCAAGAAAGAACCTCCTTAGTCAAGTTTCTTACCCAAGTATCTGCTCCTGGATTGATTTCTGGGTCACTTTCCTCATCATTAGCATCAAGTGTGAGAGGGTTTTCTAAGAAAACCCATCAAAATGGATAGGTTAGTTTTTTAACTACACTTTAAGAGGACAATAAAGGAGATTCTTTACTGCCCTATAGCACCGAATGACCACAATACGGCTTTGAGGAGCTGATAGTGTTATTGATCAATACCGTGACCCTCTGACACAATTAAAAATCCCGCCTGGGTTTGAGTGACACTGAGTTATTTGGTGTTAATTATGTATCAGACTCAGATGAGAGGAACCAAGATGAGAAGAACCAAGATGAGAGGATGTTTTTCACCTTTTGGGATAAGAATTGCTCAGCACAGCAAATAAAAAGATGACATTTTAATGTGTGTAAGTTCAGATGATTAATCATGAAAAAACATATCCGGTAGTTTAATCACTTATACGAAATGATGGATGTAGAACATAGTTGGAAACCCCATTTGTCAAGCCTTCACACACTTAGATCCATATTCTCTCAGCTTGTTCTTCAGATCCGCACACATCACTGAAAAAGAACCAAGCATCTTCAGCGTGACAAGATGGCGAGATGGGAGATATGTCCACTAATCTTGTCTCTGTGACAGTTCCTGAATGGTGAAGGGGTGGAAAACAGGATAAAAGAAGAGACTCTGATATCGCTTTCCCTGCTCAGTCATCAGTGTCACATTTCACCAGGCAATAAATGAGATCCCTGGCAGTTCACTTGAGCCAGCACCTCGGCTCTCTGTGCTCATCGATGATAACAAAGAGCGGAGTAAACTGGCCATTTTGTCTGAGACAGGTGGCTGAGTGGCATGCTTGATTTATCTTTGTGCTTGGGTTGACGCTGAAAGAAAGAGACTCTGTTTCCAGAAGCCTTGGAAAGAACAGTTGTACCGTGTGGATACCAAACACTCTGAGGTTACATATCAAAGATGGTGACTATCATATAATGAGGTGGAAAACAGAAAGGAGGAGTTCCAGTCTATTCAACAGTAGCATCATATCTTTTCTTGAGGTTTGAGAATTTTGCCTAAAGCTGTTTCCAAATCACCTTAAAGGTGCTGCAGGTAGGATTGGGAAGATCCAGTATTTAGCCAAAAAATTTGACTCAGTCCCTCCCCCCTTTCTGCTAAAGCCCAAAACATTCTCCTAAGCCCCTCCCCCCACAAGGGAGAATGGATGTGTGTGCATGAGCAGTGAGTGACGCGCAGTTAGACACCCCCCCCGGCCCTGATTGGTGCATCTGAACAGGGAGCTGTGGAATCACACTATAGGCTGTAGGTATACTGTATTTTTTCTATCTTTTTTGTATTTAAAGAGTGTTTTGTAAGATGCTAAAATCTGCTGCTGGAAATCTAATTTCCTTGCGGGAGTCATCCCAAAGGGATCAATAAAGAGAAGTCTAAGTCTAAGGTGGTGCCAGGGGAGCCAGATTATTATTTTTGTTAATTACCTGCTTCATGTAGTTCTACTCGAACAAAGGGTCAGTTTCAGCAAATATGACAGAAAGTTAGTTTTTTTTTGTCATTCACATTTTTATTGCCTTTTTTCAGAAACAAGAACAATAGCTATCTCTCTCTCTAAGCAAGAACGAGAAAGATAACAATGAGCGAGAAAAATAAATAAAATAAATACAAATAAAATAAAAATAAAAAATAATAATAACAACATATGAAATACACATACACAGGGTAAATATTGGTCTAATTCGTCTCCATACCTTACACATATCATCACACCATTAGCCCACATGATGAGTATTCTATCAATCTCATACTAATACCAGTCATCTCTCAGACATCTTAGCAGTGACTTGTACATATATTGAAATCATTCAGTCAAATTCTCCCCCATTAAGTATGCAATATCGCATTCATATAGGGGCCCCATATTTTCCAAAATACCTCCTGTCTGTTGTTCATATTAAAAATGAATTGTTCGTAGCTGGCCATTTTGGTCATTTCTCCACATCATTCATTGAAAGGGATGATGTGTTTAGTTTTCCAATGCCTTAGTACAATTCTACAACCTGTGATAAGGGCCAGTCTGCACCATAGAGTCTGTTGAACTGACAGGTCCACCCCTGCTGGTATTATGCCTAATATACAAAGTGGCGGGTTTTGTATCAAGTCTGATTGTAATACTTTATTAATGAATGTTATAATATGCTCCCATAAGTTTGTCATCATTTGACGTTCATATAACATAGCATCAATGTGCCTCTGTGTCTTTCGCATCTCCAGCATATATCTGAATCCAAATCTCACCATTTTACAGGGAGTCCAGTAACCTCTAAGAATGATCCTATACGTAACCAATCAAGTCTGAACTTCCCTTGACGTTTTATACCAGGACCCCACAACTTCCTCCCATGTCTCATCAGCTATCCCAACCTTCGGATCCTCCTCCCATGCTCTCTTAAGGCCACTGAGTCTCGGTGGGTGAGCCTGTCACATAAGACCATAAAATCTAGACGCGCCGCCCCCAACCAGCTGGCTGCCCTGAAGTCTTTCCTGTATCACAGTATAAGATGTTAGGTGAAATTTTCTTTGTATAGACATTATACAGCTTCTCAGCTGAAGATATTTCCAAAACTCTTTCTTAGGAATGTTAAGAAAGTTAGTTTTATAAGTCTTACCTACTGCACCTTTAAACCATTTTCCTTGTGAGATGCTTGTGCTTTATTAGCCCTTTTTAAAAAGCATCTTACTTGACAGCCTCAACTTCACTTTTAATCTCACTGTTCAGCTAAAGAATAAGTGCAAACCTCTAACCAGCTATACAAAATCAAATTATAATCATGCAAATATGCATACACCTTTTCAATCTAAATGATTTAAATGAACACTGACTCTGCTGTAGGGTTGTGAATATTTAAAGGAAAAAAACAACAGGCTATGTAATCATCTACTGCCCAAATGCAGTACAGGAAACAAACATAATCATCTGGTAAATGTTAGCTGCTAAAGCCAATATTCACTCATCCTTCAGACTAAATATTAGATGAGAGCCTAAAACCTTTTCTAATCAACATCAATAGGTAAAGCAATTTGGCCTTGAATTACACACCACCGTGGAAACTTTGTAACGGGGTCATTCATTTACATTTTTGAACTCCTAAAGTAATGACCTATACCAGGGTAAACAGACAGATCCCAATGACAAACAAACAGGGCCATGTTTGCGCTGCAAGCTGAGCAGCTGTGATAATTCTTCTCTCTTAGCTTGTCATCTGAATAGATAACAGCATATGCATACATTACACGTTTACAACCACAAAGTGTATGGTTGATGCCAGTATGATAAGCAGTGTGATATACTATTTATCCCTGTACTGAACATGTTCTGCCTTTTGTCTCCCTCCAATGAAGTCAGCGGTCAGCTGCAGGAGGCTAATGGGCATGTATGCTAATGTTGGCTATCCAACTATGATATAAATTGGCATATTTATTTCAGAACTAAACTGTGAAAGCATATATTCCAGCTTGAGTTAAAAGCATCACAGTTTACTACACCACAGCATTGAGGCATTCTCAGATTAGGTGTAAATCCATTTTCAGACCGACATCAGCAGCACATGGAAAACGCTGCCTTCTCAATCATTTCAATGAGACTAGTGTGTTAGTGAGGGCTCTGGGAAAAAAATAGAAATAATAATCTGGTTCTTTAGGTGAAGTTGAACCTTGCTCATTTTTCACCGTGAATGTGGCAGCCTTTAGTTTTCTAAACACTGGGAAAATATGCTTGTGTTAGCCACATATGTTTTTTTTAATTTTTTTAAGATCATTTTTTTTGGGGTATTTAGGCCTTATTTGATAGGACATCTTAAGACATGAAAGGGGAGAGAGTGGGGGAATTACATGCAGGAAAAGGGCCGCAGGTCGGAGCAGAACCTGCAGCCGTTGCGGCGAGGACTGAGCCTTTGTATATGGGGTGCACGTTCAACCAGGTGTGCTAACCAGGTGCCCCAATATTAACTAGGGGTGGGAATCACCAGAGGCCTCACAATATGATATTATCGCGATACTTATGTTACGATACAATATTATTGCGATTTTAAATATATGCAATATTCTGTGATATATTGCAATGTATTACTTTTTTTCCAACTTCAGATTTAGTTAGCATCTGTTTTTGTTTTTTTTTGTTCATCTCTCTTTGATTTTATTGCTGCAAAATGGAATTGTCAAGTAGACAATCTGACCAACACATACTGTATATTATAAAAGTTTGATGCTTGGCGTCTGTGTATCCACACTATTGCCACAGAAAATATTGCGATGCTATGCTGTATCGATTTTTTCTCCCACCGCTAATATTAACCACATATGCTAATGTTACCATTTATCTTACTGCATTGGGGAGGTCTGGGTGGGTAGAAGAACACAGCTAGCAATTTATCTTAAATAAATTTTATCAATGAAGATAAATAGAATTGCACTTACCAGCAGTAGTGTCAATTTCGTTCCACAAGCATGAATGACATCTGTTGTGTAAAGAGAGAGCTGGATGCAGCGCAGCGAGTAAGCCTAATATTAAGCAATACATTTTTAATAATTGTAAAACTTTTTCAGAACGTAGAAAACATTTTTTGGAAGTGGCATGACATCCTCTCAAGTAAAGTCTGTGGGCATGTGTAGGATGCACAATTTGGAAGCGAACAAAGAGAAACAATTGTTTTGGCATATGCGGTGGTTGAGCAACTTATAATGGAGTAAATGACCTCCATTTTGGAGTCCAATGTCCAGTTCTAATAATGCATATGTACTAGAGATGGATGTCCACCTTCACCTCACCTTTCTACTTTTTTCTCAGGCATCATTTGGCAGTGGAAAGTGAACAATAGTGGAAAAATAGTCACAAACCCTAACATGATCCTACGTCAGCAGTCACCATTTATTTGTAAAAATGTTGATCCAAAACTATATTGACAGAAAATGCTGCAATCATTGATAGTGCAAGAGGTCCATTTGTAAGAAGGATATCTGAATGTCAAACTGATGGATGATAAGGCCTAGTGTTAGTTCGTTGGAAATGTAAAAATACAATGGCAACATATATCACACCAACTGCAGAGGCTCCATTCAGAAATGCACCTGTGGTGTCTGAGATATCACACAATATGAATACATATTGTATTTATTATATTATCAACCTTTGCAACCAGATAAGTTCTGTTTTCATTGTTCTTGAAAAAAGAAACTTCAATAAGAACTTGATCTGCTGATACAGTATGTGTGACAGTCATCTGTATTCATCTACTTTAACAATATTTAAGTCCAAACTCATAAATTGCACCACTGACTGCTCTGCCATCTTTATTTCCTTCATTCCACTCATCACTGATGGGCTGATGACAGTAGGGCAGATTGTTTTTTGACCGCCTCATCAATCACATGCCCAATGATACTGTGAGTTTGCACATTAAGGAATATACACACGCTTGGATAATGTTAATGTGCAATATAATTCACAAGTAGCTGGTGTTATCTAAGATTATTGCTTGACATAGAGATATATTTCACAGATTTGTGCAAGGTAAGTTTAAATGCCATGCCATGCTGTTTGTGCAATGGAGCCTGCCTGGTGCATGTATTTAAATTCACAAGTACCTTTGATTTCTTTCTATATGTTGCTACAAAATGCATTACTGATTTTGTGTTTTATACAGCAAAAAGCTTTGAAAAACTACTTTTAAATGGACACCTATTGTTTATTCTGAAACAACATACTGCAGCTGTATTTTCAGTCTGTAGAGAGATTCAAGTCAGCCAGACATCACTGAACATACTCAGGGATATTCCACTGCTAGTTTGATGGAAGGAGAAGAATTAAATGCACTTGACATGTTCATTCTAGCAAAAGAATCTGTCGCCCAAACAGCTTGCCTCTTCCCTCTGTTTGTAATGATTTTGTGGCTGTCACTGGAGTTCTCTTGCAGAAGTATCCTTGAATTCTGGCAAGCTGAAAAACTCTTTTTTAGCTACTATTTAAAAATGACAGATATTCCATTCAGCCAGTCGAAACTCTGCATAGGAGGCGGAAGCAAAGTGGCCACGGACCAATATGAATGTTTTTTTTTTAACCAAACTAGCAGTATGGCTTAAGGGATGACAACTATTGGATGGATTGAAATGAGATTTGTGATAGACATTCACGTTCTGTACAGGGTGGAAATACTTTGGTGATTCTCTGACTTTTTATCTACCACCATGAGATTGACATTTGACTTGGTTCTTACTGAAATGCCTCAACAACAATTGGATGGATCTCCACATGACATTTGGTATACATAAATTCAAAGTGCCCAAAGGAACATTACTAATGACGATTGTCACCTCCTGACCAGCAGGTCAAAGTTTTCACTCATCCAGTGAAATAGCTCCTATCATCTAGATGGATTGAAAGGTGGTACAAACATTCATGTTCTCCTCAGGATGAATTGTAATACTTTTGGTAACATATTCTATGCTTTGGTTTATGGCCGAATATCTGTTAACCTAATTTCCATCAGCCTTAAATACAAAGTTAGCATTTTCATTGTCAGCATGATGGTTTGCTGTCAGCAGTTTGTTCAGGCACCTCTGTGCCTAGGTACAGTCTCACAGAGCTGCCTCCCAGTGTGGCTTTACACTCTCATTTTTATATGTTGGATAACCTGTGAGTAAATCAGAAATGTAAGCCACTGTGGAGTGGATTACACTACTGCAGTCTACAAGACTAACTGCAAAATTAATATCAAAGATGATGGAGGTCGGATTTTTCATAATCAAAAACACAAGTACACATAAAATATTCCTAGGATCAATAGCCTAATTCCAATTTTCTACAAATCAGCCATATGCTAGATGTCAGTTTTCAGGGTAACATAACAGGATGTAGTATTTTTGTTTTTTTTGTTTTTAAACAAACGTAATGCCATTAAAATTATCTCACCTGGGTCTATTACAAGTTACCTTCTGACACCAAAGAAAGCTAATTTTCATTGAAACTCCTAATAAAAGTAAGTCATATTTAAAAGCCTGTGAAGCACGGCACATCAGAGGGAGCAGCCATATGGCTCAGATCAAAACCTCCCCTCGACTGAAAAGAAAACTCTGCTAATGAAACGCTTCCCGATTAATTCAGCCACTCTAATTAGACGGGAATTTATTCCACATCAATATTTCACTATGTCAGCAGAAATGCCGCTTTGGCCATGAGATAATGGAGAATACAGCTTCTTTTTACCAGCCAACCCCCACTGCCCCATCACACTATATACACACAAACACACATATTACACACACACACACACACACACAAACTAACACATGCACACACACTATAAATGTGAGTGCACACACAGGCACGGCCGACCCACTTATTTAATCATTTGTCTTTTCACACTGATAAGGTATTTTCCCTGGTGCCAGATTTTGAGGGATGGAGTGATGTAAGAGGTGAAAAGTCAAAAGTTGACCAAAGAGGCTATTTAAAGCCCAAATGTAGATAGATACACCCTCTGAATGATTGCAAACATGAAATTAAGAATATTATGACTTCTAATTTTAATTACAATTCACCTTACATCTTTTGGCCTACAAAATAATACATGTTTTGAGCATGGACCCTGCTGTCCTGCCCCCTGCTGCTGCGCCTGAGCCTGTCCTATGTTTCAACCCTGCCCCCTCCCCGGGACACCGGCCAGGGGCCGCACCATGATCAGTTTATGGCCCCACAAGTTTAACATCCTCTGTTTGTTTCACTATGTCACTACTTATTATCCTGCCTACCTTGAATATTCAATTCAGTTCAATTCAATTTTATTTATAGTATCAAATCATAACAAGAGTTATCTCAGGACACTTAGTACAGATAGAGTAGGTCTAGACCACACTATATAATTTACAAAGACCCAACAATTACAGTAATTCCCCCAAGAGCAAGCATTTAGTGTGAAATTGGCGAGGAAAAACTCCTTTTAGGAAGAAACCTCGGGTGGTGAGAAAAATTTCCTTTAGGGAGAAACCACAGACAGACCCAGGTTCTTGGTGGGCGGTGTCTGACGGTGCCGGTTAGGGGTGTGATGAACAGCGGCAATAATAGTCACAATAAAGATACTGGAACAATGACCAGAAATAGTAGTAGTAGTAGTTCATGGCATAATATCTCTTCCTTTTTTCTTCGCCATTACTGAGTAGCCATCTTTGTTACAAACAAACATCAGCTTGTCATGTCACAACATTAGCCTAATCCAAATTCAACCTCCCAGACCAATATAAATCTGAATCTAAAAATTGTCTTAATGTCTGTATTTTTTATTACCATCCAAATGTCCTATATCTTCCTGTAATGTTTTATTGTACCAATTGTACTTTTTTGGGATGTTATTGCATTAATACAATTATTTACATGCATTCACATGAAATTCAACATTTATGTTCATGTTATAAGATTATTCAACATGTTACCTGCATGTAGTGATGGCAAAATGAAGCTTTGTGAACCATTTTCTCTTTTTTCTGAGCCCATTAGATGGGGCTCTCTCTTCAACAAAGGGTTGAAAACACACTGAATTGCCATTCCTTTAACCTTTTTCTTTGAACAGAGAGCGCCATCTAGTGAGCTCAGAAAATAAAGAATATGGTTCACGAAGCTTCATTTGACCATCATTACCTGCATGAGGTAAAACATCTTCACGAATGGCACAATAAACCATCTGCTGTCTCGTCAATGTGCATTCAAGAATTGTACATTTTAAATATGTCTGTGTAGGTTCTTGACAGTCGCAATAGGGTTAATGTTGATGGGTATTTTTAATAAGTGTGGGTAATAAGGCTTGTTGACGATGGTCATTGTTGATTATATTGTGTCAACTTTGTAGGCTGATATGCCCTAATTCCTACCTTATTTAGGTTACTTTGACCCTGCTCTCCATGCACCTTGTACTGGTATTTATTTGTTACGGTTGTGTTCCAGTTGGACTGTGTGTAGAACTTGTTTTGTATTTATGTGTCTTGTATGTGTTTATACCTGCTGCACACCTAATCGCCCTTCGGGGACACAAATAAAGTTGAATTTGAAGTTGAAGGCTGGGTTTATGACTTATTTGGGCCAGCTATTGTAATTGCTTCTTTCTTTGTTCAGAACCATGGCATTCATCATGGCAATCAACACTCCCATCATTCACTGAGAAAATAAAGTGGTCCACTGATTGCAACCCTTGTTTCCTGGTGGTTTTTAGCTCAAGTTAGAACCTTATTACAAATGGTCCTTTGAGCTGGAGTTGAACAAGCGATCTAAGGACCATTTGTAATGGTATGGTTTGCTTTACCAACCACCCACTCTCTCCTCAAGAGGCATGGATGTGGTTAAGAGGGCAAACACTCTTAAACACAAAACTCACCCCTGACTGCAAACCGCAGAAAAGACCACAGACAGAATGCTCTTCAGTTCCTTATTTACAACACTGAAAGAAAAAAAATGGAACAAAAACAATCTACGGATATAAATTTATAAAGTGATGATTTCCGTTCTATTAAAGTGCTCATATTATAATCATTTTCAGGTTCATATTTGTATTTAGAGGTTGTAGCAGAATAGGTTTACATGGTTTAATAAAAAACACCATATTTTTGTTGTACTGCAGCTCCTCTTTTCACCCTGTGTGTTGAGCTCTCTGTTTTAGCTACAGAGTGAGGCATCACACTTCTGTCCCATCTTTGTTGTTAGTCGCACATGCACAGTACCTAGGCAAGCACTGCTAGCTTGTCAGTTGCAGAGTATGAGGTTTTGCCATGCTAGCAGCAGCTAGAGAGAGAGCATTATAACGTATGTACATGTTACAAAATGACGCGTGTTCGTCACGGAAGTAAAGGCTGGACTACAATAGAGCTGTTTGGAGCAGTTTGTGAACAGTGTTTTCTCTGGAAGATGGTAGTGCCTTTGGGCTTTTTCACTTTGTAAACCTATAACATGCCCAAAAAGATATGTAACACAAAATAGGAAAGGGGAAAAGCCAAAAAGCATAATATGAGCACTTTAAGTAAAAGTAACAACTTGCTATCACTTGGACTTTGAAATAATGTATGTTTTATGCGGTGCATAACCTCGCCGGTGTAGAGAAGAGGAGTCACAGACAGGAAAGCAGGAAAATGAAGCAGGAAAGTGTTGAAGGGGAAATGAATAGAAGAGATAAACAGCAAATTAAGTGTGTGTGTGGGGGGGGAGGAGCTGCCTGTACTATAACTCCGCCCAAGTACTATATTCTTCCGCCTGAGAATATAGTTCCTGGTTTGTTTACAGTTAGAAGACGGCTGTGTCTCATGTTACGTTGTTTTTTGTACACGCTGTGACTCTATAAATCACAACATGTAAATAGGAACATGTTGGCATTATTTTGTCACTTATTCGGAGCAGTAGGATTGCTGGAACCAGTCACCTGCATGTTCTGCGCTGGCCTGATGCTGCTGGAGCCGTCAGACAGCGTTACAGCACGCACGGAGATGAGAAGGGTATGTATCGACTTGTCTAACTCTGGAGGTTACGGTGAATAAGCTAAATTCCCAATAAGTCGGCGTGTTCCTTTAAATTCACCATATGTGTGTAATAGAAAACAGTGAATTACCCTTTAGAACTGGGGTGGGCAATTCATTTTCCCAAGGGGCCACATGAGAAACAGGGACTGTTGTGGAGGGCCGGACCAATAGGCTAAACTCAATTCTGCTCAAAATTAATTTTATTTCAGGCGGCACGTTCTCAAAACGGCTCTTTTTTCTCCGGGCGTATTAGTGCAGCAGACACCACCAAACACTCTTTAATAAACTCCCCTTCAGAAAATGGCTTTTAGTGCTTTGGCGATTTTGTGTGATATCACAAATCTGGTCTTGACGCTTGATAAAAAAAAAAAAAAAAAAGCCTGCTCCTTTAACACAGCGATCTGTTCTCCACAAACTAAGCACAGAGCTTTACCTTTGACTTCAGTAAATAAATACTTAGAAGTCCATGAAGTTTGGTTAAAAACTCGGCACTCTGTATTAACCTTTATTTCTTTTCCATGAGCTGACATTTCTTAGGGATAACAACTCATTCACGTCCATGCTAACGTCTCTCATGAGCTCAGTTTGCGGCTCGCCGACACAGGGGTCTTGAATAAAATTAAAAAAGCACACGAGGGGAGAGATTCCGATTTATTTTACTGCTACACAGGAGTCCTATTATTGATCAAGCACAAACTGCTCATTCACCTCACTACCAGCACATTCTAGTGTGGTGTGAGAACAATTTTAAACAAACCAGATAATTAACCAAGCCCTTGGGCAGCGGTGCAGGGGAGTGGAAACACGAGCGTGCAGTACACAACCACTTTAGCTTCATTAGCACTGTTGTAGCCAGTGAGTCACTCTGGGAGCTAGTCTGCCGGCGACCTTCATAGTGCACTCATATGCACATTGTGTGCCCTGTTCAATTCTACGGGATGAAGTAGTTTAACTGAATTCACTAAAAATGATTGGCTGAACAGATCAGAAAATTAAAAAAAATACCCCCAAACTTTAGTACATTAGTCTTTTCCATTTCCACTTTAAGACTGAAATCCTGAATTTTTCAAGAGAAAGAAATTTTATTTCTGCTGATCAATGACATGCATAGCTCTTAAATCACATATAAATGAGAGATTTGTATTTTCCAAAAAAAAACGTATTTTCAGTTCAGAAGGATAACGTCTTTCTGCTATCAAAAATAATTCCATTGTGTTGCTGCATAACTTTATTAAACTCCTAACTGTGTTGACTTTCAAAAGCTAGGAGAAACTCGTGTACTATGACAAACTCAGAAAGAGTCGTCTTTAAGGATTTTAAAACTGCAATAACTGATTTGTTTGGTCATTTGGGGCAGTTGGTGTGCAAACACAACACTGACTTACTGTGTACTCACTTTTTAAGTCAATATGATTAACTAACTTGTTAATAGTGATTCACATGTCCGGCCGACAGAGCAAATTTGGAGTTGTGTTTGTGTTCATTCTGAACGTGGTCCAAAATGTACTCTACTTTTAATTCTGCTTGGTGTGAAGAATGTACAACACAAAGCATAGAAACCAAACAACCATGTGGAAGCTGAGAGAGAAGGAGGCAGACAAACTTTAATTTAGTCCAATAGTCTGAATGTGTCAGTAATAGACTGGCAACCTTTTGTGCTTCAATGTGGGCTGTATCCTGCAGAGGCAACGCGGGTATGGATGGAGTGTATCAGTTAAATAATATCAATATAGAAAGTCCACTCATGATAGGCACTAGAGGTGGCTAGCTCACCCAGTAGAGTGTTTGCCCCATGTCAACTGAATAAATCACAGCATCCCTGGTTCCAATCCACCCCGTTTTTTCTGCATGTCGCTCCATGTTCCTGTCAATTAAAGGCTGTAAAAGAATCTTCAAAACAAAAAGAAAAAAACAGAAATGAAGCAAATGATAAAAACAGCAGCCAGGGAAAACTAAGTCTCTCAGTTAAAACCCAACCATGGCCTTTCTGTGTGGATGCCCTGTGTTTGTTCATGTCCTTCATCGCTCCAAGGACGTGCAGTTCATGTAAGAGTGAAACTGTTATGCAATGTTATGTGTTTGTGTTGTCTGTGTGAGTCTGTGTCATATTGTTTGACTGGTGACCTATCCGGAGTGTTTATCTGTTTTTTTACTGCACGCTGGGGTAGGCTCCTGCCCTCCACATGAATGAATAGGAGTATGGAGAGAACGGATGGATTGCTGGAAAGCCTTTCTGAACCAAATGGCAGCACCGTTGTCATCATGCAGCTCCACAGAATGACTGCTGCTCCTCACTGAAGGATGAGTCATCATACTTGTCTCGTTCTCTGATGACAGGGGTTTGGAGTCTGCCAGCCTCCTTGACAAAGCCAGCATGTCAGTCTGACAGTTACAAATAGTACATCTGCATATGAAGCCTGTATTTCCTGTCGCAGGGCTGAGAGGACGATGGCCAGCTTATACTGAATAGTTAAAGGGATTCTTAATAGCTCGATGGTGCTATTTAATTCTGAGAGGATAGCTCATTCATGTTTTATGGGTCTTAGTTCTTTAGGAGGATGTCCTCCTTTCTTGGCTCTAAGTCTTGCAAGGATGGGATGTTTTATGTGCCATGATGGCCAAAGAAGTGTCCCCTCAATTATGTGCCTTTCACTCCAATTCTCACCGCAGGGAGTGGCTTTAGACCCACTGAAAAGAAACAATCGTGGTGACGTAATCCTGTCCAACTCAGACACCTCAAACATGCATTAGGAAATGTGAGGTTAGATAGTTCCTAATAAATATGTGGACATATTGTATAAAAAGGGAAGAAAATCCAACCTTGATATTTAGTCAGTGTGAAAGGAACAAAAATCAGTAGCTTTTGTCACAAGGCAGAAGTGTTTTTTAATGCATGATGTGTGTTATTTTATTTTGCATGTTTGTATCTGCATGTTCTAAGTTTGTTTTCTGTGTTTTATCATGTATTGTTTTTAACAGTGACTTTTTCTATTGCCTTGAACTACACACCCACCATGGCATCCAGTGATTATCCCAACGAGCAGCAGGTGTGCAGGACCATTTAAAAGCAGGTGTTGAGCTGAACCCAGAGACAAGAACAACAGCAGATCACAGAGAGACGACAGGAGAAGAACCCAGTGGTGCGCAGCGGTGAGGGGGTGGTGGACGATGGACCTGGGAAGCAGTGCTATACGCCTGCCTGTGGGCCGATATGAGGACCAGGTGCGTTGTGGTCAGCACTGGCTTCTCACCCTGAAACTTTTCTAAGGGTGTAATGTGACCAGGAAGTCATGGGGGACGAGGCAGATGAAGGCCAGCAAGAAGTGACACCTTGGTGGCAGGGACCACGGGGTATAGCAGTGCTCACACACACACACACACACACACACACACCCCACAAGGGAAATAGAAAGAAGGAAAAGCACAGAGGCACGGTTGATGCAAGGAGGAGGGCAGAAACCCAAGGAAGCTGCAGAACAATGGAAAAGCAACGTGGTAGCTGGCATAGTTTCCTGGGCGAGGCTGTGAGTAATAGTGGACCAGCTGGGGAGAGTCATTTTTGGGGTGAACAATATCCAGCCCTAGCCTCGTGAGACCGTCCTGATCTCGCGAGCTCCAGTTTTCCACTCTCAGATCAGTCTGGCATCTTGAGGCAGAGAAAATTTGGAGCCGTTAGCCAAACGACCGGGCCAATCAGCGTTGGTTTTGAGGTGGGTTAGGTGGTGATAGACGGATGGTTTATCCAATCAGCTAACCAGTATTTTCAGACAGCGGTAGCCCCAATTCTGTTAGCCGCTCGCTAATGCTTTTTTTCTCTTGGATCCTTCTTTTGGAATATGGTCTGGGAACCTGAAATGGTGCCATTTTATTCCTAAATTCTCGTTACACAAACGGCAAATATCCTTTACCGACATGTTGCTTGCATGCTGAGCTAACGAGCTATGCTTTGCCTGCAGCAGCAGGGGCGGGCTTGTGGTTGTATTTTCATACGCTTCGTGGATCTGATAGGTTGATTTGGCCCGTCTATCGCTAACATAGGTGATAAACAGATGGTTCAATCAGCTAACCAGTATTTCCGCCCCTTCCCAAAAGTTCTCCAACGGAAAGTTCCCAGATGGATGTGCCGAGCAAATGCGAAGCAATCCATCTGGCGGAGTCAGGTTAATCCAGCCCGTCGTCACCCAAAAAAGGACCATATGTGTTGATTATGCAAGCAAACTCAAAACTACCCACAATTGCGTCTCGTAGTAATAATCGCGAGAGAAAACGAGGTGACAAAGTAGGCCTATAAGAGTGCCAACTTCTGTGTGAGGAGGAAGGTTGGGGTGGTTGTGGTTGCGGTGATGGTGGATGGGTCACACAAACACAGGCCTTTCACTCCGGAGACTGGGTTTTGTGTCCAGAGTGAAACCAAAAGTCAACTGTCATTTTGACGTCAACGGAGTTTTAGGCTGTGATACAAGTGTCCCGTTACGTCCTCGTTT
Organism: Perca flavescens; assembly: GCF_004354835.1. NCBI lineage: Eukaryota > Metazoa > Chordata > Actinopteri > Perciformes > Percidae > Perca > Perca flavescens. Next base: position 12,075,262 of record NC_041331.1, read on the forward strand.
TAGTAGTATTACATGACTCATTTTAAGCCAATCCCTGATGTTTTACTAAACCTAAGTAGTTGTGTGGCCTAAACATAACTAGTTCTGTTTTACAAAGTATACGTGTTAAACTTTGCCCGTTAAATTAAATAGAATGGTCACCTGATCAAACTGCCACCACGCGGCAGTCTTGAAAATCTACCTATAATGTTCAGGTATGAGGATGTGTGGACCATATCAGTCACGTCTGACTAAAGGTTTTTCTCTTTTTCCTAACATGACATACAAGTGTTGGGGATTAGGAAGGTATAGATTCAGTTATTAGCAATGTATCAAATAGGTTTTATCAATAAATAGTTATGAATATGTGAATTAATAACTGAACTGTGTAAAAATTCTCATAGGTGGTGTTCACTGTGAAAATACAGACCTTAATTTGATTAATTTATCTCAGTTAGTTAGTTAGTTAGTTAGTTAGTTAGTTAGTTAGTGAACGAGAAGGGTGAAATTCAAGCACGGACTTGTTCAACCAGCTGAAATGTTTTCACAGTTAAGTTATTGGTCCCTGATTCCAGGGTGGTGCCACATTTTGATTGTTTGTCAAGTTGGTGAAGTTATTAATACATATTCATAACTTTATTGATAAAACATATTTGATAAATTGCTAATAATTGAATCTGTAACTTCCTAATCACAAGAAAATGGGGGGGGGAAATACACATACCCATCTTTAACGGTCTGAATGCTAACTACTTCAGCTAATCAAAACCAAACAACCTTACAGTTGGTGAAAATAACTATTTGCACTGATTCAGTATACAAAATGGGTTGGTGAGCTACAGACTGGCAAGTACTTTAACCAAGGTGCAGACAGTGGCTGTGAAATTGTACTCTCCTTTCACCGGAGTTTGTTTTCAATGATAAAACCTAGATCTGGTCATTAAAAAATTGAGCATCCACGTCAGTTCTGGCAGGCCGAGTAGTCAAGACGCTGCTAACCGCTACTGGCCAACAACTCGCTTGCATCAGCTGAGCTGCAACAGCGGATCTGCATCAGCGCATCAGCTGGTCAACTCCCCTCGCTGCTAAATGTCTACACTCAAACAGGGCGCCCTACTTACAGTTTTTTCCAACTGCTTACACACGTTTTCAAAACTATGGCCCTCATTTATCAACCTAACGTAGAAACCAGCGCAGATATGAGCGCAGAAATCATCTTACGACAGGCTTCACGTGGGATTCATGAAAAGTTCGTATCACACCAATCCGAGCGTAAGAATGGTCGTACATTGATAAATGCGGCGGCTGGAAACGATTGTCATTTAAATATCACGCCCAAATATATTCTGGGTTTTGAGGCCTCGCCCCTACAATTTACGACATGGCGAGGCGTAATCCGGCTGAGAAGCGGAACTTTTCAGAGGTGGAGATTGAAACCCTGATATCTCCGGTTCATTTGCACTAACGTGTGTACTATTTGGCAGCCTGAAAACTGGTATTAAAGGCTGTAGAAAGAATGCGGGATGAAAAGAGATCACTGATGCGGTCAACAGTGTTGCCGTAGTAAATCGGACTCCAGCTGAAGTTTAGTCTATTTAATTTATACATCCTTGACAGTGACACATTTTCTATAGTCCATATAGTAATATAAAAGCTTCTATTGCAATCTATTAGGCCTACATGTAGGTGTACCTATAATTAAATAAACACACGGTAGCACACGGAGTATATGCAGTGTCTTTTATTTTACTCGTGTTCGTCGGAACGAGGCAAAAGCTGAGGGAGAGCGCGTGTCCTCCGCCCCCCCACCCGTGCTGGACCCTGTCTCCTGACAGCAGAGGGGCTGGAAAAACAAGCCAAAATAACTCTGTCAATGGCAGAAATAAATCATTCACTTGAAAGAGAAACAAAAACCTGAAGAATAAATAAAAATGTTGTGCATCGTCATGTTTCCTGTATTGAATATCATTGCCAAACGTAACACTATAGGCTACCTTTTAAAAAGTGAGGAATAATATCCTGTCTCCTTCATATAGCCCTCAGTTGGTGGCTGTTCTGGACACTGCTCTCTGGGCATCGGGTCATCTGGCTCCATCGCTACATTTATGGCACTGTGTCTTCCTGTGCGATGTTGTGCAGAACCCCCCAGGCTAAAACAATGTTGCAGACCGGCGCATAGAGGTCTTCTAAAAGAGCCAGATCTGCCATTACTGATACGTGATCAACTGATGACTTCTCTTTCTCCTGTTAAACTGATGCTGCACCGCAAGTCCACACTGACTCAAAAACTTGCGTACACGAGTTCAGACCAGACGTGAGATTTGATCGCAGCCTACGCTCACGTCCAAATTGATAAATGCCGAGCTTTGCGTAGGAATCGGCGTACGCCCGTCATACGCCTGTTTTAAGTCGTACGCACGTTTCATAAATGAGGGCCTATGTCTCCTTTTTTCAAAACTCTACACACAATTCCTAAAACTGTACACACAAAATGCTAAATGCCTCACATCTCCTTCAAAATGAAACGCTGCATTCAAAATACCATAAACACATTTAAAAATGAAGCATTTGCATCAAATGGCAAACACTTTTTTCATAATAGTAAATATATGGATATACCATGTACACACTGTTGTTCTAAATCTAAAGCTCTTTTGTCTTTCAAAGGCTTATATGTACATTTACAATGTTCTAGAGAGAAAGTAATCTGCTGAATGTGGTTGAAAAGTGCACCTGTAAAAAACAATGTAATGTTACAGTAAAACAGAAAATATTGATTGGGCAAAACATCACGTTAGTAGAGTAGCACAGTGTTGTTTACAGTAGCATGAAACAAGAACACAAAAGTATAAACATACATAAACCGAAGGTATCATTTTTATAAGTGTGTGTGTGTGTGTGTGTGTGTGTGTGTTTGTGCCTGCTTGTGTGTCGGGGGGGGGGGGGTGTGTGGGGGGGAACAGAATTGTATGCACTTTGTGCAAAACAGTCTGATTTGTAATGCTGTAATAGTCATTAGATAGTTGCATGCAGTATGGACGCCACTATAAAGCTACTCAAGATGGGCTTCTCTCCCTGATCTCATCAGAGATGGCTCTCCTTCTTACTCTCCTTCCCTCCTCCTCCTCGTTGTTATCCCCTGTCTCTTCCTTCTAATCCTCTTACTCTCTGTCTATTGTTTGCATCCATTGTTCAAAACTGGTAATCTGACCTTGGACCTTTTGTATAGGCCTATACTAAAGCAATGATTGGTTAGTGTTCAGTTATGACATAATGTGTTTGCGAGTGTGTGTGTGCCCTGGTAAATAAGTATAGCATTTTGATTGGCTATGTTTAGAAATGGATAGCAAGTCACTTCATGTTAGATTTTTGTGTCTTAGGTAAAGAATTGTGTGTAATGTTTTGAAAAAAGTGTTTTATGCAATTGAAAGATGAGTGAAAGGCTGAGAAATAGCTTATGGTTTTGAAGATTTGCTGGGTAGTTTTGCTCTTTGAGTGAGAGGTTTCAAAAATCGTGTGACATGAAAAGATTTTGTGTGTAAGCGGTTGGAAAAAACTGTAAAGCTGCTTTAGTTTGCTCCGAACTGCTTGCTGCTCGCATCTATGCTACCCATCTCCTCCCCTGCTCCACCTTGTTGTTTAACCCTTGGGTGGTCCTTCGGGTCCCGAAGGACCACCCAAGGGTTAATACAACACCTTAGTGCTCGTTTGTACAGCATTTTGGTCAGCTTAAACTGTGTTTAAATGTGCTCTAGAAATAAACTTTACTTACTTACTTTACAAGAAACATGGTTTAGAGAGCAATTCTCAACAAAGTAAACAGAAATGCATAACCACCGGGACCCGAAGGACAACACAAGGTGTATAACGTGGCATTTGCTATGTCATTGTTGCTGCTCTGTTCATATGGGGGAATAGTTTCCCAGTTTCTCCCAGTCTTAAACTGTGTGAGTGTCCCCTAATGCTGCTGCTGCTGCTGTCCCGGTGCTCGTGAAAGGTCAGGGGACTCCTCTGAACAGAGTCATTCCGCCAAATTTAATTTGTAATTTATTAAATAAAATTTCCTAAAGCATTTTTATTGTCTGAGTTGTTCTTGACTTTAATGGAACATAAATATTATCCCTACATCAGAAGATGCTGCTTTGACCCATGAAATACATAAATGTACTGTTGTACTATTTAACATGTTATCTATTCAAGGGCACACATGCACTGCAGCTATTCAAAACCTGTACTAAATCAATCTGTTTTCTTCAAAGCCTACTACAAGACTCCAATTGTAAGGAAAGAATTCATAAGCAGTACCTCCTGCTCTTTCTTTTTCCTAGACAGCAAGAAAGCTGAGCTTGTTACAACCACAGGGAGATCAAAGAACTAAAAGCGGTATAGCTGGAAAACCTACTTCGGTCCACAAAAGCGGATTATATGTGTTTGAAATGAAGCTGCCCTGTGGACTGTACCACCCAGCTCACCCTCGCTGGCCTAATATCCATTCACCCAACAGATAGGTGAAGTTGATTTTGTAGTGTAAGGGCTAAGGAAATATTAGAAATGTGGGTGTCTTCTGGGATTATTTGTCTAAAATGCCAATAATCAAAACATCCCTGGTGCATTTATTTCACGTCACGCACATCTCTTGCCACATTTCCGCTTTTTCATCACTGTTTAATAAAAACAGTGCAAAAGCAGACATATTGTAAGTTTCAGAAACAGTAGTCATTGAGCAGATTTAATGAACGTTATTATAGACTAAGGGTTAGATTTAACTAACAATGTTTTCATCTTGTTGTAGGTGATCAAGGACTGCTTTTCTGAGGCAGGAAAAAGGGCAATAGTATAAATGAGAATAGATTGGTGTATGATTATTAAAAAAAACAATCATGTCATACAGGCCTACTGCTGTTGTGGTGGTGGTGTTGAGGTGTTTCATTGCTGGTTTAAAACACTATTTCCCATTATATATTGTTTCATTCAGTACTAAAAAAAAAAAAAAAGATTATGCTGATCGTCGATGCAACTACAATATGTCTTTGCTTTGTTAGGTGTTAGTCTAAGTTCATAATCCTGCAGGCAGCCACACAATCAACATTTATTATTTGCTGCCACCTACTGTCTTGAGCCTTTGGTACAGTAATATATTAATGAAATGTGACTGCCTGCTGCCTTCTACAGTATGTAATGTATAAAAAAAAAAAAAAAAAAAAAAAAAGAATGAATTAATAAAAAAGACATTTTGATTATTTTTAACATTAACATTAACAATATACTGGATATTTAACTTTTTAAGTATGACACTAGCATGAAAAATAACTTTTTTTGAGAAAAGATTAGTGAAGGTCTCATTGGGTTCAATAGAACACACATAATTACAGATGATGGGTTAATTAGGTTCCACTATATTTTACAGTACACTAAGAAGAACAAATAAGCCATACATTGTATCAAGTTAGACCATCAAATTATGTGGTTTTTATCTGCTATATCAGCTGTATGAACATGAGACCATCCACTAGTTTGAGTAGGCTATATAGACATTAAAATATGTTTCTCTATGCTGCAGCATGTAGTAGGCGCTACGAAACACTGAGATTTTGGTTATTAATTAAGGAAATGGTTTGTCGGCTGATCAGTCTCTGCAAAGCACAGCAACGGATTTGTTCCAAACTTTATGTTTACTGGGCTTTTGATTTTTTTTCCACTGTAATATACAATTACTTGAATCATACTCCGATCTTTCAGTGTACTCCGGCTTTGCCCCACCCATTCACTGTAGAAATGTATTTTGTTTCATGTTTTGTTCTAATGCAATGTCACATTACTGGTTTGCTTACTTCGACAGTATCCTGCTGAAACGCCCACTACCATGGACAAAGGATGGGACGGCCCCAGACATGCACGTGTGAATGACACTGGATATTTTCAGTTTGGTGAACAAGTCAGTTTTAATAGTTCGGACAGCTGTTTATGGATATCACATGTGCCGACGTGGACATTGACTCTGGAAATGTTAGGTTCATTTAGCTAGAACCTCAATGGCTCTATCTGTCAATCATCAGCAGTGGCAAATGGGAATCAACATGGCATTTCTGAACTTGTTGTTCATTTCTGATAAGAGTCACCTAAGCTCATCATACTCAGATCTTTCAGTACACTGCACCCATTACACTGCATATGTTTAATGTTAGCCTTTTCTTGATTTGATTTTTTGCAAAGTCATGCTACCAGTTTGCTTACTTCTGACAGGGAGTGATTTGTTCTTTGGTAGGGTGAGAAGCACCAGTTTTTCATCTGAGTTACAGTGTAATCATTCCACCCCAACCTTCCAATCATTGGCGTAGTTCAATATACATATGAAGTGTGATTATATTTCCTGTGCATGAAAAGATTTAAAATGTGTTGCTGTCTCTGGGCATATTTGGTCACGTTGTACTAATGAAGAGATTACCTGAAGATACTTGTTCCAGCTCAACCTTAGTACCAGGTTCAGGTTTAGGTTACTTTATTACCTTAGGTAAATTTGTTGCGCAGTTAAAACAGGGCATCCACTGCACACAGTTTCAGACACCACAGACAACATACAATGGGACAATAAATAACAATACAATGGGACAATAAATACAGCAGTTAAAATGCTCCCGTGCTAATCAAGATGCTACAATATCTAATAAATACCGATACTATATATAATGAATACTGAACACACTGCACTACTGTGATGGGTTTAAAGCGATGCAAACAACCCAGAGATCAGCCTCTGCAAAGCATACAGATTTGTTCCAAACATTTTTTTTCAAAAACTTTAGATTTTTGACTCTGCTATGTGCACTTTATTTGAATCAACTCAGATCTGTTAGTGCACTCAGGTTTTGGTGCACTCATTTACCGTAGAAATGTAATGTTTGTATCTTTTACAATCTTTCGTATCTTTTGTTCTCATGCAATGTCATATTACTGGTTACCCTACTTCTGTCAGGGAGTGGTTTGTTCTTTGGGTGAGGTGCAGGGAGTTTTTTCTTGAACAAATGATGGTGTGCCAATGCTAAAACACAAATGTCAGATGCTTAACTGTTGAGTTAACCAGGGTGGCTCTCTGAATTTAAAAGGTGTATAGTAACATATTGATTGTTCCCCCTGTGGAAATGACAGTACATCGTCATGATTAAGTGTGGAGCTTAAAGAAATGTAAGACTAAAGAAATAAAGAAATAAGAGAAAATAAAAACGTGTTTGCCAAGTGCTGTGACAAACAACTTAATGATATACTATTTACCACTACTTGTCCTTTGTGTTGCTCTCTAGTTTTCTAATATATCACTTCTACCACACACTCCTTTGATTAAAGTCTGATTAAATTCAGAGTGTGATGTGATAATGTGGTTTGGGCTGAACGGTTTGACTTTTGCAATGATGATTTGGATTTAAATCTCATCTTTTTTTTTTTAAACCTATGATACTGTGCATCACTGATACATTGCTGTGCTTCCAACCTGTAGAATTTCTATTAGTGCAAAGCAGGAAAATAAATACATGATATCAAATCACCTGTCAAAAGTATGCAATAACAGTGGGAATATTCACATCAGGTTTCATATAGTGTGAACTGTTTGCTAAAATGAAATTCAAAGCAGCTATAGTAACAATGGATCAAATGACTGTGTAGTTGTTCGACAACTAGCCTCGCTCAGTAATAAGCTACCTTGTTAGCCTAGCTCACTTGCTCTGTATTTTATTATTACTGGACAAAGATTGTGCACATACAAGTCTTGATCAACGGAAGTACATTTCCAAGATAAAGACATCCAGCACATCAGGCTTTGCCCCTCCGCTTTTGCTCTCTGTGTGTTGCCGTTCTCAAAATCCCATCGCTACAGGAAACAACACCAGCTTTCGAGTTAGCAAGCTACAAGCTGAAAATGGCAAGTTGAAAAACAATTCCATTTTTCATGAAGGCAGACCTACTTGGATCTTTCGGTGTACGATTGTTAAGATTTACAAAGAATATGTTTACAGCATTTACTCTCTAACTGGGATGTTTTGGGACAGATTGGCCGGGACTGCTATGGACAAAGTACACACGGCGATACACTATTAAGAGCAAATTACATTTAACTATGTATCCAGCTTTTTATATATATATATATATATATATATATATATATATATATATATATATATATATATATATATATATATATAGCTAACATTACAGTATTATGTGAACAGTTTCTTTTGCGGGGTGCAAATGTTCCAACAAAGCAAGATCCTTACCGAGACCATTTTGCAGAGCAACCAGGGTCTGGAACTTAGCACCCCCCCCCCCTCCCGCCCAGGGTGATTGTGATTGGTTTAAAGAAATGCAAACAACCCACAGCTGGCTTTTTAATGCCTGCCTAATCTGCACTTTATGTAGCCTATTGTATTCTGTTTTCTTGTATTTTATTGTCTGTGAAACTGTATGTTGTCTTGCACGCTTATGCTTTTCTTGGCCACGTTGTCGTTCCAAATGAGAACCTGTTCTCAAGGGCCTACCTGGTTAAATAAATAAAATAAAATAAACAGCGATGTGGAGTAAGGTCTGGCAATGCTGAACTGTAGAATACGCCTGTATGAGCAAATAAATAGTCATCTAAAATAACTGATCCAAACAAATGCAAATAGACCTCAATTGCATGTTCCTGTCTTTATTAAGCTAGAGTGCACTCTGAGACCTCCAGGTACCTCCTCCTGCAAGATTTTCTGAAATGTTAGAGCAAAAGATATATGGGCCAAACCCTTTAATGTATTGTACTGTATTGTATTATTGATATATACTATTATAATATTCTCCCATGGTTTGTCCCATGCACTTGTTCTCTGACAGGGCAAATTGTGCATACCAGGAAATGTATGTCAAACAAGCCTGTGCTGTTTCCTAATGGGAGGGGACAAACAGAGGTAAAAAGGCAAGACATTTCCTTGTAGACATTCTCCATGCTGGACTCAAATATAGAGCAACCTCCGACAACATAAGGTATGAAACCTTTTTAACCATACATCATACCCATCGAGAAAATAATTAACACTGTGTTAAATATTTTTTTGGCAAAACCACAAATAGATTAGTTACTAGATTAAAAAAAAAAAGGGGGAAAATGCAACAGTTAAATTATAGCTCACAATCTGCAGGCTGAAACATGTAGGCTAGATCTGGGAACTAGTCTGAATAATGATAGCTCAGAAATAGTTTTTTGTTAGACAGACTTATTTTAGGACTTTATTTTAACCTTTGCAATAGCCTACATTTATTGATGCACTATCTCTTTAAACATTTTTTATGGGGGGGGGGGGGGAAGTAATCACGTTAAAGAGGACTTCCGGCTTGGGTGTCTACTTTCAAGATAAAAGTGAGGAGGCAATTAAAAACGTTTTATTTATTTTTATTTGAGTTCAACAACCATTTAGTGAAAGAAATGATTTATCATTGTTGTGGAGAATACAGATGAAATGATATTGAAATATTTGTGCTGCACAGTCAGTGTAAAGATTAGACGAATGAATGGGCAAAAATGAATCTCTTCATTTTGACCACGACCCTGTCAACATAAGTTGCCTTGCTACTGCTGAACTGCCCCAGCAAACGAGAAATATGCGTTCCCAAAATGCAAAAGTATAGCCTAATCAGTTTTCATATCATATAAGTTTTGTTGTGTCTACAACATATACTATGTACCATAGGGTGAAAGGGCAGAGTAGCATGCGTTTTTACTTAAATTTGGTGAAATAAGTGTACGCTTGGCCTCGCTTTACATATCCCCTAGTTTAATATAATGCAATGTTGCATAAAGCTTTGATTTGGGCTTACATTTGTGGCGATTAGATTTTATTCTGAAAGAACAGACCGGAAGTCGTATTGTTATTGCCGTAAGCGGAACACAGTCGTCATGTTTGTATCGTATAGGTAGCATCGCTGCTGGTCTGTAGCTACATATTAGCTCATGTAAATGCTGCAGTTTTTTTTTACCCAGGCTGCTCCTCTTTCTCTTTAATCATGAACAGGACACAGCTGAAGCGGTCCAGTATATTGAGGATGGCTCTAGCCGGTTCGGAAACAATGGACGGACATGGAGAGACTTTCATATTCCGTGCTGTCAGAATAGGAGCTGTGGTTGCACTGTACTGGTTCATTTCAATAACTATGGTGTTCCTTAATAATTACCTGCTGGACAACCGAGACCTGGACGCGCCGTTATTTGTTACTTTCTATCAGTGTTTGGTGACTGTTGGACTGTGCTGGCTCATGCAGCTGCTGTCCAAGTTGTGCCCGGGACTCATCGACTTCCCCTCGGTCAAACTCGACCTGAAGACGTCACGAGAGGTCCTGCCGCTGTCCATTGTGTTCATTTCCATGATCACCTTCAACAACCTGTGCCTGAAACATGTCGGAGTGGCTTTCTACACGGTCGGTCGTTCACTCAGCACAGTGTTTAATGTGCTCTTATCGTACGTTATCCTAAAACAAACCACGTCATACCAAGCCATAGTGTGCTGTGGGATCATTCTAGGTATGTTAACTTTCCTTTCTATTCTGGATGTGAATTGTAAAGCAGCATTTTCTCTTATACAAATTGTAAATTATTTGTCACACTTGCATTTGAAAGTATTCTTATATAATTTGCTGAAATAGGTCTATAGCTTAAAATACATCCTCCACTCATATCACATCAGTTCAACTCTCTCAACTAATATAAGCATGACCAAAAGAGCAAGTTTCAACATATCTCTACATTTTGTAGTGAAATGCTTTGTTGACCCCTCCAGTACCGTGTGTGCTTGACATAATAAATACTAAAATTACAATGTATACATAAAAAGATAATATAATATTTGCAAATGTTAAATACGGTGCAACTATGAAATGGATCCTGGTGAAGAGTGAAGGCAATAGTCAACAACATCAGATGTGTAGTCTATCAGGAGCCCTGGCAGTGACCTCATTCAGGATTTGGATGGCCTGAGGGAAGTAGCACCTCCTTTAGCCTCTCTGTTTGGGCCTTATGCCATTACACCTATGTGATCCATGAACACCTCATTTCAAAACCATGGACATTAATATAGTGCTATAACAGCTTCCTCTCCTGTGGAACATGGTTCCCATTCAGCCGCAACAGCATTAGTGTGGTGGAACACTAATGTTGGGGCGATAAGGCCGGGCTAGCAGTGACCATTCCTGTTCATCCTAAACATGTTAGATGGTGTGTGCAGGACAGTCAAGTTCTTCTACACCAAACTCAGAAGTTTTTTGTAATGAATCTGGCTTTGTGTCATTTTCATGTTGGAAATAGGAAAGGGCCTTCCCCAAACCTTTGCAATGAAGTCGAAGGGCCCTGTTTTGCACCCGGCGCAGCGCAGCACAAAGCCTGATGACATGTCTTTGTTAGTTTAAAGGTGTGGACACACAAGGCCGACGGCCGACCGTTGACAGATAAGCCAGTCGAAATGATCAGTCTCCCCGCGTTGGTCCAAAAACTACCACAGAACACACCAAAAAGACGAGACGTAATACATCTCTATAACAGCAGGCGGCGCTAATCTTTATTGTTGCCCAAGAAATGAAAACCGGAAGCTGATTGGACGAACGCGCCACACGGGTTTGTTTTCTCCGGAAATTCAAAGCCAGACTGTGATGGCGGCCGTTCAGAATACGATCTCATATTTTACTAAAATAGTTCACTGAAACATGTTTCTGAAAACGTTAAATAGGAATGGAGAAATAGGCCATGCAGTTGCCTAATCTGTCTTCATTTCAGCTCAACAAAGGTCAGTTTAAAAGATTTTAGTCAGATTTTGAGAGACTCTAGTCACCTGATTCCGCTGGCCATTTCCGTGTGAGTCCCGACTGCCCTGCTGCCGACCGAACATGTCAGGTCGGCCAAAATGAACGCCGACAGCCCCTCAGACGGACGACGGCACGGGACACACCGAACAGATTTGAGTCACCGACCTCGCCAGACTGTTCCACGGCCGATAATCAGGCCCGTGTGTCCCGGGCTTTAGTTTAAGACCGACGCAGTTGTCAATTTCCCGTCCAGCGTCCGCGTCGTTTAAATAGCAAATGCACTTGCGCCCATCTTTGCGCCCATGGGCGTGGTGGTCTTACAGGGAGGTGTGTTCAGGTGAATTCGTGGCGTGTTGCTGTCTTGAGGCAGCGGGAAGTGATCGCGCCATTGACCAACAAAAACCTGGTCTAAAGTCAATAACGCAGCTTTTCATTGTTATTTGAACAGCGCATTAGTGAAATGCGCCTACGGTCGTGCACAGCGTGCGCACACAATGCTTGTTACACACACACACACACACACACACACACACACACACACACAGGGAAGCGCAGCAGCACACAAACATGCAAAAGATCACAAATAAAAAAATTTTACGGTGCAAATCCGCCATCATAATAGAAATTCGCCAAGATACAAACGCGCCTGGCTTTTAAAGGGAATGGGAGATGACACTGATTGGTTTATTGCATGTTACGCCCAAAACACACCTATGTATTAATGAAGACACTAAGTCGTTGAACCATGGACCCTTTTTTCCACCGTAAAACTAGCAAAAGTGGATTTGGACACGCCCTAAACGCACCTGTGCCTCGCGCTTCACGCTCTGCGCTGAGATCGTCAAAATAGGGCCCAAGTGTGCCATTGCCTAATCTATCATTGTATGCTGTAGCATCAAACTCTCCCTTAATCAACTTTCAACTTTATTATTCCGAAGGGAAATTTGATCTGCAGTGGGCATCAAATCACATCAAGACCCATGAAAAACAAAACATACCACTGAAATGTAAACAATATTTATTGGAGCCCAAATTAATTGGAGCCAAACAATGAAATGCAGACCCAAAACAAAAGAACACAGGATTGTGTGGACAGGTTTGGTTTTGCTTTTATTAGCAATTAATGAATTGATTTAAGCAATTTAATCAGCAATTTGAGGATGTGACTTTTGGCTCTGGGGGGAAAAAAAGAATTTCTGGAGCCCTAGTTTCAAATAGTATTTCAATTTTTGGCTGAAAATCTGAAATAAATTTAGAGAAATATAACAAATATTAATTTGCATGACTTTGAAAATACCAGTAGAAAGATATTGAAACATGTCAGTGCTGAAATTCAGCTGACAGCAGCTTGGCTGCTCTGTTGTCCGAAATGCTTTGTTGTGTACTGTAAAATCACAGTGCTACAATGTGGCCATGCTTCTCAGGTGGATTCTGGCTTGGTGTGGACCAGGAAGGCGTGGCGGGGTCCCTCTCCTGGTCAGGTGTCTTCTTTGGGGTGGTGGCCAGCGCTTGTGTCTCTCTAAACGCCATCTACACCAAGAAGGTGATGCCAGCGGTGGACGGAAACATCTGGAAACTGTCCTACTACAACAACATTAATGCCTGCGTCCTCTTCCTCCCGCTCATTCTCCTGTTTGGAGAGTTGGGCCATCTCGCCCGCTTCAGCCTCCTGACTGACTTCAGGTTTTGGGGCATGATGACACTCGGAGGAGTGTTTGGTTTCGCCATTGGCTACGTCACAGGCCTCCAGATCAAGTATACCAGTCCACTCACGCACAACGTCTCAGGGACAGCAAAGGCCTGTGCGCAGACTGTTATTGCAGTTGTGTACAACTCGTCCAGTAAAAGCCTGCTGTGGTGGACCAGTAACCTGTTGGTTCTTTGTGGCTCGTCAGCCTACACTTGGGTCAAAAGTCTAGAAATGAAAAAGCCTTCACCTCACAGAGACCTTCCAGACTCAGCCAAGGAAAAACTGCTGCCAGGGGAAAAAGGCAGCTTGGGAGTGTAACAATTGTAACTAGGCTGAGAAACTTTTTTTTTTTTTTTTTTTTTATACACGTGGGGTGAGAGTATGAAATAATGTAACATTTAGGACATGACTGATTAATGTTTGAGGTGATTATGCAGACATGGAATCAGTGATTTTGGTTAGGTTTAATAGTCTTTGGGTTTTACACAGTTGCACTTGAAGCCTGAAGAAATTGTGTGTGTGTGTATATATATATATATATATATATATATATATATATATATATATATATATATATATATATATATATATATATATTATTATTTTTTATTTTATTTTTTATTATTATTTTTTATTTAAAGCTATTCACATGCATTTGGGACAGTGTAACAATTCTTATAAAATGAAATGACTAAGTAATATAATAATGTGTCTTTTATGGTTCAGTCTACGTGTCTAAGTGAAGAAAAACAAAATCATGTTTTTATTCATAGGCAGGGTTTTTCCAACATAGAGACATTTTTGGCGCCCCTCCTCCCCAAAGAGGTTTCAGCCAGAGCCAAAAGAAAATCACCAGCACAAAAACATCGGGAGGAGTAGACGCTGCTGATATCGTGGCATCAGTATTGAATTGAGACATATTTATAACTGGATATGGTTGTTGTTTTTTTCCCAAGAGGATTTGGGCACCCACCAACTCTGCCCGGGTACAGTACGAAGTGTTCAAACTTTTGGCTTCAAGTGAACTCTGATATGGGCCCGGGTCCCTAATGTAAAATAACCTTCACTACATTATATTCCATTGTATTTCATTATATTTTGAATTGTCACCTGCCTCCTGAGTTTTGTGTTTTCCTTTAGATAAATAAAGATGGTTCCACCATAAATTGGTGCATAAAAATGTATCAGAATCCAGGAAATGAAGTGTTTGGCGCTCAATATTTGCTGGGGAAGACCCTCAGACCCCAGCTTGATGTGTACCCCCCCCCAGCAATGTACAATCGCACCACAAGTGAGAAGCCTATGTTTGCTCTTGTCATTCCCTCTTAACATTTGGCAGTTCATACCCGGTTCCTCTTTACGAGCCTGAACATGCCATTGTGTTTCTTCAAAACTAGCTTTTCTAAATTGCTGTAGGATTTGAATTGAACAAAAACACAGCCAGGGTGCTTATATAACAGAAAACATTAAAGATGGTGTACAATTCAATTGTTTCCAAGCTTTCTTATTAAAAGGGAACATTATGGTTTCACTGTTAAACAATGACATAGTCATAGGGGGTTATTTGTATTTATAAGTGTGATAGGTTGGCATTCCAGCCCCCCTCACAAAGGACCATTCTGAGCCAGGAAAAACCCTGATATGGAGGGTATATTTAGTACTTTGATTGAAGTATTGGTGTCACAGCGAAATAGAAACTTTTTTTTTTATAGATATTGTTTCAGTTATGTATTTAATTATATGAACATGAAATGTGTGTTAGCGGGGGTGTGCAACATACCAGTGTATGTCACTATCTTGTTAAGGTTTTTAAGGTAGTCGCTGGCTGATAACAAGTCTGCTTTCTCAAATATGAACACAGCCAAGACAGAAGGATCTGTAATATCCTGTAGTTAGGTAACTTAGGTAACCTAACCTAGGTAAACAGAGACCTTGAGTCAGTGGGACTGACATACGATAGGCCTTTTTATCTCCAAAGAAAGAACTCCTTAAGCATTTTTTACAGTCATACACTTGTACATCTTTTGCTACAGCGCAATATGTTTCTGAGCTGGTCAAATTGTAAATTGTAAACCCAGGCGATGGCATAAGGTCTATGAAAATAAATTTGCATTTCTAAACAAAAGTAAAACTAACTAAAAGAGAGCCCTATGGACTATCTACTACTCAGTTTATTTACATGTCAGCAATGTACAATCGCACCACAAGTGAGAAGCCTATGTTTGCTCTTGTCTTTCACTCTTAACATTTGGCAGTTCATATCCGGTTCCTCTTTACGAGCCTGAACATGCCATTGTGTTTCTTCAAAACTAGCTTTTCTAAATGTCTTTTGATTGCTGTAGGATTTGAATTGAACAAAAACACAGCCAGGGTGCTTATATAACAGAAAACATTAAAGATGGTGTACAATTCAACTGTTTCCAAGCTTTCTTATTAAAAGGGAACATTATGGTTTCACTGTTAAACAATGACATAGTCATAGGGGGTTATTTGTATTTATAAGTGTGATAGGTTGGCATTCCTGTTAAATACAATATGGATGGTTTACATACATATTTTGTGTCGATCTATATTCTCTAAATCTAAATGCAGTTTAAAATGTAGAGACTGTATTTTATCTTCAAATGTAATCTCATGATAACTCTGGAAGCAGAACAAATGTAGCAAAGTCTGAGCATTGACACCATTATCTGTCTTATACTTATGTGTGAGGGTTTGTGAGAAGTTAATGGAGCTGGTGGTTGTTATTTTTGGCATGCTGGGAGTTGAAACTAGACATTGACACACAATGCAGTCATATGTGGGCCTTGATAGGGCAATACCGTGTTAAGTAGTCTGCTTCAAGCACAAAATCACGAAGCATCTCCACACAGACCAATGGGTCGCAGTTATTCAGGCGACCAATGCTTGGCACATGGAACAGTTGACCATACATTGTCTCTTGATAAGTGAGCGTAAGTGAATATTTTCAAACCTCCTGAAGTTGATGTTTGATATGAAGGCGGAAGAATAAAGTAATCAATCCTAAATGAGAGCATTGTTAATGTGTTTATGACCTCCATTATCCAGAGCATTAAGGAAGGTAAATAGCCTTAAACCTGCTGAAATAAATACATAATGTATTAACAAAATAAATAGACATACTTCTAAGTTACTCTATGTAAATCATTCCATTTTTAGGTCACCAGTAACACGAGGAACAAAACTAGTACATTGTTGAGGATGGCTATCTACCAGAAAACTACTAATACTAGTGTTTGAATCACGCAGCAACATCCTCCAGCAAGTGGTAATGCAAAGCAATGGTATAATTAAGAAAACAAGAAACATAATTTTGCCTTTAATTGTTTGAGAATAAAATCCAAAGAGTTTGTATGACATATGTGTGTTCCTTTAACTGGGACTATCAAAATAAACATAAATAGATAATTACTGTATAAAAGCAGCATGTTAAAAAATGACAAACGGCAAATTGAATGATATATTCTAATATTTCAAAATTGTTACATTACAAAACGTATTCTTTAGTTATTTAATGGAGGTAGGAGGGTTAGTGGATGTTGGAGCTGGGTTGGATGAAAGTCTCTGGGCTCCAAATGGAATATTTCTCTGAGCAACAGGGTTGCTAAAAATAGCTGACAGAGCACCAAGGGCAATTACATGTACCAAAAAACACTGGTCTCTGATGTCAAGAACTCATTTCAACAGTGAATGTGGCCTTGTGACACCAATGAAAGTTTTATAACTTGTCATAATGTGGAACACATAATCCTCCACCCGTCATCTTTCTCTCTCATGTCTGGTCTGGTCAGGTTCAACATGACACGACGAGGCGAAATCTTCAGTAGTGATTGACAGTTCAAAGGCTGCAAGTATAGTTAGTAGTCACTTATGTTTCTTTATACTATCTTTATATCTGTCAGCTCAAAGTGATGGTCGAAATGTGGTTGATGCAAGAGTTTATTACTACTGGGATATTTTTTGTTAAAAATCATGACTCCAGTATCTTCTTGCTCGGTGTAGAAACACATTCTCGATGCAAATGCAAATAAAGTTGCATACTTTGGGCCCTATCTTGCACTCAGCTCAATTGCCTTTGTACACCGACGCACAGCGGACTTTTCCCTCCACAGACGCACGTCGGGAAATTAGGGAATGTATTTGCTAGTGATGGTCAAATGAAGCTTCGCGAACCAGTGTCTTTACTTTCTGAGCTCACTAGATGCCACTCTCTGTTCAAAGAAAAAGGTTAAATGAATGAATGGCAATTCAATGGGTTTTCAAACCCTTTGTTGAACAGAGTGCGCCATCTAGTGAGCTCAGAAAGTAAAGACACTGGTTCGCGAAGCTTCATTTGACCATCACTAGTATTTGCGCTCCTGGGGGCGGTTCAGCGAAAAGAGGAGGCGTGTTCAGGCGCAAATGTTCCCTAGTGCTAATTTGCAGTTTCAGAAAACAATTCCGCCACAGACCAGGAAACACCTATTCTAAAGTCAGTGGCGCATTATTCAGATGCTATTTAAGGGGACCATTTTTGCAAACCATATAAAAAAAAATGCGCCTCAGGAGTTTGGATAGGTCATGTCGCAGCATTCTTTGTGGCTTGTGTTTTACACAACATTTCCATGAATCATGGATGTGTTGATGACATAAATGAGGAAATATTAGAGGATTTAAGGAGACGTGATGTTGAACTACGGCGGGATTGGACACTCCGGCGGGATCTGAACACAAAGCAGGCGAAAGGAAACGGACATCGGCGAGAAGCCATGCATCGGGTGGAACAGGGCCGGTTCTAGCCCTTTGTTTGCCCTAGGCGAGTTTTGCGCCCCCCACCCCAGATGTCCACAGCAATAGAGTAGCAACGTATGTTCATTTTAGTAGTTTCTAGCTTCCATGTAAGTTAGATGGCACAAACATTTGGTCTAATTATAACTGGTCTGGCAACCCAAAGACCAATGTTTTGTTTCCAGATTTGTGTGCATGGTGACTTATGATGGGGGGTCCTGGGGGTCCACCTCCTGAACATTTTGAGCATTAAATACTTCATTTCCTGCATTCTGGTGAATATGTATGCACTTATTTTTCTTCACCTTTTTCTGAATCAATTTATGCTGGAAATATCTTTATCTAAAGGGGAAACATAGATTAAAATCCAAATATAAAAACATAATGGAATATATTGCAGTAATGCAATCAGGCTGTCTGTATTGCTTTCATCTATTTATTCTCCTTTGGATCGATGTTTCTAGTTATATCTGAGTCAGCACACGTAGCCTAGGCAACATTTACTTTTCCCACTTTTGCTGCTTTTGTTGAGGAAGTAACCTCCTTAAATGTGCATATGACAATTATTCACCTGAATGATTCATGAATTCATTTTAATGAGTTAATAAACCCCTGGACTGTAATATTTCAGATGTGTTTGAGCAAGATTTCTGCTCATGTCCAAAACTTTGTGCACATTCAAAATATATCTCATCTGTGTTCTCTGAGGTTTGGAGGAGTCGTGATATTTTGAGAAAAATTAAGTGATAATACAATAGGCTATTACAAGAATAAAGTCACTATATAACTCAAAAAAATAATTCATCTGCACCAGGCACGGATTTAGGATGCAGAGGCCCCTGGGCACAAAATCTTGGAGGCCCCCCCTCCACCCTCTCAGAACTTATGGCCCAAACTCACACAGCATCTACATTTTTAGAAACAGTAAAAGTAAGCTGTGGGTTTTTCTTTAGTTTAAAACAAAACCACTTTCTCCAACTCCATTTCTTGTGATGTTAATTGTGACTATAAATATCTATAAAACAAAGGACAACATTGAAACTATCACAGAACAAAATCAACATAATTTATTGCAATAAAGCAGATTAAAATCTATGAAAATACAGCCTAAAGAGCTGACTTTGGAAAAACAGCTGATTGTTGAGCACCTCTTTTACTCTCTCTCACTGTCTCTGAAAATAGGTTGCGTATAACTTATATATACGTATAGGCCTATACAGCTCACTCTCAGCGTGAAATGTACATCTCAAAGTTAAGTTGCACAACTTAATGTATGGCAACTATTTTATTCTATGTCATAATTTCCTGATATGTAATGACACCTGACAATGTATCGCCATTACCGATGTTGTTCAGCTCTACATCTCCACCAAATCCATCACCACTAACTCACTCCACTTTGACCATTGGCCTCAGTGAAATTAAATCATGGATGCAAACCAACTTTCTCAAACTTAACTGTGACAAATCATCGGTCCCAAATTCCTCTTCAAAACATCGCACAACCATAGTCTGCTGTGCATTACGTGATTGCTCTGTTGATACGGTAGATCTCAGACCTCCTGACAGACACAGAGCCCCGTTTGGGACGCTGGTCTCTGAATGAGACAGTTTAGGGAAGTGGCTGTAGGCTACGCTGCTCTACATGGGAGGTGGAAACACAATACTACGCAGAAATATGGACACATTACAAGCCGCTGCTCGTCTCTATTTTTACGGCGAGAGTCAGGTCTGCTTCAGAGCTCCGTGTGTTTGAGTCTGACCCATAGACTGGAAACGTTGCGTAATGAAAGGTTGACAAGTAAACGTGTGGCTGAGGGGGCGCCTTAGGATGATCATGTTTAATAAACACGGTTTATTTCGCTTGTCGTTCTAATTCTATTATTAATGGGAAGTAGACCTAAGGGCGACACGTCGCCCCCAACTCATTTGACACCCTAGGCGATCGCCTAGGTCGCCTATAGCAATCGCCGGCCCTGCGGCGGAATTTCCTGCAGCACCGGAGCAATCCCGGAAGTGGAACGCCGTGGATATAGACTAGAGGTTTTTGACTTGAAACATGTTCGTTATGCAGCAAAATATCACGGGCCAAAGTTGGGTATCCACAATTCTTTTTTGCTTGACCATGTACTCTTCAATGTGATTCAAAATTAGATTTTAGTTCGTCAGCCACATACTGTATGTACAGCGAGGAAATTATTCATGTTGACTTGTGGATACTATGGGACATGTCAAAATGAAAGAAAACATAAGCCTGTACTCAATTCTTCGAGCACCTTTGGCACTATTTAGAGATTACATTTTTTGACAAATCTGCAATTTCATATACTGTATTCTCCCCCCATCCCTCATGCGTGTTTTGCTCACATTCAGTCAATCGTGACATATTGTCACACTAGTTGCAAACCATAAAACAGCATACAGATAAAGATAAAGAAAGCTTGTATAGAAAACGCAAACATCTAGCAAGCTAATGCCCACATTTCTTTTAGTGAATATTGAACTTATTGTTTCATGTCTGCTAGATGTGTAAAGAGGCAAAAGCTTTGCTGATATATCAGCTTCATCAACATAGCGAGATTATGTAATGTCAAGGTTATGTTACCATACAATTATTTTTGAAATCTTCTGCCCTCTAGTGGTCACAAATGTTTAAAGAAAAGTCTAACAGAGAAGCTTTTGGTTATTGCTCTAGGCCTGGGGCTGATCAACAATAAAATAAAAAATGTCTCTCCAAAGCGTCACATTTTCCTGAGCTAATAAAAACAACCCTGATATCAGCTTTGTGATAGTTATCCTTTTCAGATAATCCAATAGGTATATGGTTTATTTAGTTTAAGAGGTAGGAGATATTTCTAAACTCACAAAGGAACAAGTTATCCTTTATGTTTTAAAGTTTCTGGAAAATTCATCCTCACCAGATTTGATGATATGTAAGATAAGAGCTACATGATGTCGATCACTATTAATATATATGTATTGTACAATGCTATGACCAGACTATATACACATTTTTACAGTAATTAGCAATATATAACATATCTTACAAATTTACATTTTAAAATCCACACTCATCTATCATAATATCAGAATAAAATACA
This sequence comes from Perca flavescens, assembly GCF_004354835.1. Classification (NCBI taxonomy): domain Eukaryota; kingdom Metazoa; phylum Chordata; class Actinopteri; order Perciformes; family Percidae; genus Perca; species Perca flavescens. The sequence continues at coordinate 12,096,634 of NC_041331.1, forward strand.
AGATAATGATTTTCTCAAATATCACAAAACGTAACAACAGCCTTTATGAACAGCAAACAACAGTTGAAGTCATTTAAAAGGATCAGACTCATATTTGCTTCCCTGCTGTAATCTAGAAAATGAGAACAGATATGGAAACATGGAAAATGCTACAGTTGGGAAAGGCTTAGGTAATGGAAAAGCAACCTTGGGCATGCAACTGGTTGTGACGATCCTGTCAGCCTCATTGCTCCTGGCAAATCTGTGGAGCCTGACATCATAAACATGTCATTTCATAGAGAGGACATCTGTTATCTGTCTTCTAAGAAGTTGTGAAATTGTCATGTCCTGCATGACAGCTGTTGTATGATGAAGCATCAGTAAACACATTTGGCTTGATACACCTGCAGATAGGTTTGTTATTTTTAATCAAGTATTTGGAAAAAAGAATGAGGGGGATTCACGTCTGTTCTTTCCTTGAAACCTCTCTCAGTAAACTGACAGATGGATTCTTTCTCCCTCTGGATGTCCTTCATCACCCTTCGCTGTTTTCCTCATTAGCATGTTTTTATTCCCCTCAAATGCCCTTTCCACTTCCTTTGCCAACAAGTATTTTACCCTGTTACTATTCAGCACGCAGCACTCATTCTGGACTTACAACGAGAGCAGATAAACAGGATTTATTTGGAGACCTAGCACTGATTTGAGCTGAACAATTTCAAAGCAAATAAATAATGCTACTAGTGCTACTTTCTTAGGACGTTTTTGGAAGTTTATTGCTGTGAGATTGGCAGCCAACATGCTCACTTTCCTCAGAAGGAAAGTGCCCAAGTCAACTATTCTGGATCCCAAACTCTGCTACCTCCTCCTCAATCTCTGTTTTAGTGTAACAGCTTGGCCACAGGGTAAGTAAAAAGGCATTTCTTGCCGTGTTTATCGAATGTTGTTCTTACAGTACATACTATTGGAGAGTCTTTATATCACATGGCTTTCTTTGTGAAAAAGATTGTTTTACATGTAACAAGAAATAAGCCTATTGACTTAATTGCTGACTATCTGTGGAGTTATTTTATGACGATGAGTCGCTTCTGCCGCTAAGATTTTTCTCAGTTCATGTTACAGACTCTCTGTGCCTCAGTGAAATAATGACACTTATCCTGGTATAGCTCGTATACAGCCCCTGCCAATTAATATAGATATTGGACACATTAGTGAGGGTTTGATATCTGGGAGGCTTTTACATTTTATTTAGCACAGAAATCCATAACTATTGAGGGGTAGAAGACCTGGGATGATGACACTTTGTTCAAGATCACATAATAGAAACATACACTAAAGGGAAGTGTTTGTACTTCTGCTTTGTTCACCACATTTGTAGAAATGCTCTAATTTTTCACGTTATCTTGTCTACTTAGAACCATAAAAGGTTCTATGGTCTTAGGTTTCAGTAGGTCCATGTCAAGTTTGATGCCACTGTCCTTTGTTTCGACAACAGGGGACAACTGCCCAAGCTCTGAGTGGAGCGTCATGTGCCGTCCATGTTGTGAGTACCACCTGATCCAGTGTCGGTGTCCCTCAAAAGGGTCAAGGGTCGGCTACACTGTTCCCTGCTGCCGCAATGTTCTGGATCAGTGTGACCCCTGTATCATTCACCCAGGTACACTGTCATTGTCGCTTATAGGTATTCTTTTATCTGTGATAATCTGCGAGGTTGCTTATTTTGTCTCTTGTTCTTCCATCTCTACTCGTGCTCCCTACCCAGTTCTTCTTCTGTTATTTCCATCTTTCATAGACATAAACTCCTTAACTTCCTGTATATTAGATAATATTTCCTAGGAAAATCCTACCAGACCCTGGGTGTTTGAAACGTTATGGTTTTATTCGGCTGTGACTAAAAGTTGCGTATTGACTTTACAATGTTTCGGATTATTGCTTTAATGTTAGTCCTAACTACTTTCTGCTTCTGTCCATGCAAGGATGCAGTCTGTTTGAGAACTGTAAAACCTGCCACAATGGAACGTGGAAAGCCAATGACAACTTCTTCGTCAATGGAAAGTATTGTACAGAGTGTCGCCAAGGCTGGAGTGGAGGGGACTGTAGAAGTGAGTTGGATTGTTGTAATGCAGTATTGATGTAAGGCCTTACTCTGCCACAGAATCGGCCCAATATTCGGAATCTAATTGCTGACATGAGAAAACTTGGGGACACACGGTGCATACAGTACGTTTCAGAAATACTCATTTATACAATTAGTGTTAATGTGTGCGGATGTGTTCTTCTATACTATTTATATAACTCTTTGACTGAATGCTTGGTTTTCTTTTTAGATTACATACAGTAGAGAATATAGCGTTATCTGAATAGTCAACGTATGAATAATAACTTAAGTGTCATTCGCGAGATCCTCATTCCACTTATTGACAGAGCTCCTAAAGATTGACTAATAAACCCTTTTAGTTTCTATGACTATACGGAAATACACAATTAATTGATGGAACACAACATGTTAGGCTGTAATCATAATCAACTCTGTGGTCCACTGTTTTCAGGTTACTGTACCCAAATTTGTAATACGCCATAAGGACACTTGGTGGCAGCAACGCTTTTTTTGTTTGGTTTTAGCCAAGATACAAATAGTCAGCTGTTAGTATCCAGTTGTAGTTTACATTCAATAAAATACTGATATATTGCTAAAGATTGAAAACATAATTATGAGCATTGTGCTACAGCAGCTACCATACCCAAATAAGTTCAAATGTGCACTGGTACATCCCACAGCAACATGCTGCTATTAATAGAGAAAAGTTACATGCTTGCCAATCCCCTATTCTCTCATGGTATTTTTCCATTGCTATTTTTTTTTTATGGCCATGGGGAAATTGTCACTTGGATGCCATTCTGTCATGTACTTTAAGTTTGACATGCACAAACGAAGGCATTGAGCCATTGTGCAGCTTCTGTTGTCCTACATAACCTGTTTAGAGTCTGTATAGAGCCAAGTGGCAATGCATTCCAATTAAATATGCTGCATAATTTCAATAATGCTTTGCCATGGGGTGTGTACAAAAATGTTTGTGAACATTAAAATATTTCAAAACCTCTGAATATTATATGCCAACTCAAACGCTAATTTCAATTTCCTCAGCTGGTCCAGCGAGTAATGGCAGCAATCAATTTGTAGAGTTTGAAACATCTTGTTTTGATTTGTTATTCCACTGATGTACACACATGCCAGCATGACTACCAACATGATGTTTACAAATCATGGTTTTTGAAGTGGCTGGTTGGAACCCATCATCTCATAAATGTTTTGGAAGTGATCTGCCCTCCTACACAGCATGTCACATTACTAGATCCTGCTTGCAACCGTAAAAATATTCAGTGCTACTGTGATCTACACACATTTGATGAGAATGTGAATGCACTAAGTGAAAGTGATTGCAGTTCTCTTGTGGGTAGCATGCGGAGGCGTCATTCAGCGGGCCCAGGGTGTCATAGCCATGGAGAGTTACCCGACAAACGCCCGGTGTGAATGGACAGTGCAAGTGGAGAGGGACAGCACCATCGAGCTGAGGTGGGTCACTATTTTCAAAGCTTGAAAAAAGAAAGAAAGAAACGTGCATGGAACATGGAAAGTTAATCAACGTCTGAAACAGAAGAAAATGGTCTTTATTTGTGACGGGACCACAAGTTATATTGTTATTAAAGGGACTTCAGGTGATAAATAGTGAGAAAAGCAATTGACATTTTACTTTCTGTGCGAAGGAGTAATGAACTGAGAGTTGAGAATAGGTTAGAGCTAGGATTTGTATTAGGCTAAAGTCAAGGATGCTACTTCTTTCATCTGGTGTTACTGTATGCCTGGGTGCAATACAAAAAGTCTCCATGGCACATGATTTATGTTATACGCAGTGTATCACAAAAAACAGCTAAAGGATTTAGCTGGATTAGTGTGATGAGGATAACCTGACATAGAAGATGTGTGTTTTATCCAGTGCAGTTGACTCTCAATCCTGCTTTTTGAAACAGGCCAACAGGTTTTATTGATGTGCGCTGGATACTACTTTAGCTCAGGTCATTATCACTCTGCCAGCTGAAGTTGAAGAAAACAGTTGTAAAAGGGTTTGCACCTTTAAATCTAGGCTTATCAAGAAATAGTTCTGGTGCATGTAGCCAAAATTAAACTGTTGCATCTCATGGGAAAATTCCATACAAACTGTTAAATGTTCAAAAAGACGTTCAGTCATAGAACCACCATCGGCACAACTCAGCTGATGGTAAAAGCAGAGTGGGTAGATAGCCATGCATGAGCCCACATAACAGAAGACTGATGCTAGGTCTTTTGAATTGGATTGAAAAATATTTTAAACATCATTTCTGTTTGTTTATGATGCAGGTTTTCGCTGCTTAGTCTGGAGTCTGACCATAACTGTCGTTCTGACTATGTGGAGGTGCGCGACGGCAGCGACCTGAGCTCCCCTGTGATTGGCCGGTTTTGTGGGGATCAGCTGCCCTCTCCAATAAAAAGCTCTGGGAACCTCTTGCACATCCTGTTCACCTCAGATGGCTACAGCAACTTTGACGGCTTTGTTCTTACTTTTCAGGAAAGTTCAGGCAGGTACAATTATTGTTACTAATGTGAATGCTACTTACATAAGACACTATAACAGAAACACTCACCAGTATAATGCAATCTAATGCAACTGCCTAAAAATAAATACTCCCTTTTAAAAGCTCAAGGTGTGATACTCTGCTCTCCATCCATTCGTGCAGCGCCTCTCTTTGATTGCATACACCATCTTTGCTCCAGGAGCTTTTTCTTTCCTATGCTGTGTGAGCAGCAGCGATGTGAGACAGACAGTCAGCGACACAGATTAATCATACTCATCCCTCTCCATTTGCCCTCTTTGAAGCAAATTATGCATCTAACTTGCATCCCATTTATCCAGTCTTTCACCTCGAGGATATTAACTCTTTCCAGTTAACCTGATCATAGGGGTACTGCAACCCACTTGGTACTGCCACAATTGTTGGAACTGTTTGGGCCTTCCTTAGCAATATTTCTGTCAAGATTACTTCAATAAATCAAAGAGGGATTAAATTATTTTAGCGTGCAATGAATTATGGAGGGTTAGGGGGTTGGTGCACCTCCGATTCCAAAAGGTTAATGTTATTGCATATCACTCTCCAGTCAAAAACAAACTAGTTGTGGGGTCTACGAGGGCAGTGTCATAGGGCCATTATTGTGTGAATGCTGATTCAGCGAATGCTTTCAGGTGCTCACGGTGAGGTCATTTTATTGATACCACATATTGTTTAGGCTTTTTTCAGGCTTCTTCAATGGAAAGTTTACCAGGGCTATTTCAGTTAATCTCAGATAGATGTTCTTTGACTGTTTTTTATGACTTTTTCGACATACTATGCTATGACTTTTTTCAACAAACTTTATTGTAACTGTTTTATCACTTGTCTCAACATTGTTTAGGGTGACTTTTATATGACTCTTTTCGAAATACTATACTTTGACTTTTTCCGACATACTTTGACTTTTTCATAACTTTTTTTTCTATATTATGACTTATTTTGACAAACTATATTATGACTTTTTATATTTTTTTCAACATTCTATGCTATGACTTTTTTTATGACTTTTTTTCTGCATGCTACTGTGAATTTTTTCAACATACTTTACAAGGACCTTTTTATCACTTTTCTTTACACAGGTGATACTGCAATGCTATTATCATCTGAAAGATAGAATTTCTCTCAAAAATATGTTCTATAAGATTTTAGACAACAATTATCTTTGCGTCTTTGAATGCTGTTACGTTCTGGTACAGTAGTTCCCCACGACATATCAAAACAACACTTATTACCTATCCACACACATCTTAACTTTTTCGAAATCTCAGAAATGAAAAAAAATTCTAAATTGTTAGATCTCACTAAGATAACTATAAATAATACACTGGTTGCTTATCCCATAACTCTTTTTATCTCATCAGGGATTGCCATAATTATGCAGTTAGAGGTAACTCAATTATTTTCTTTTTAAGGCAAAAAATATTTTTTTACATATATACAGTACTTTTGAACAGCAACACAATATCTGAAACAACTGCAGAAAGAGGATTTCCATCTGTGATCAGTTTAGAATTAAATAAACGGTTAAAAATGTAACCCGTGTATCTATATTACGTTTTGCATTGCAGTGGAAGTTTGTCTTTCATTTATTACCAATAAAATGTCTACAATTTCAGCCATCAAGAATCCAGTGTGTGCACCTCCAGAACAACCGGTGAATGGAAATTGGATGCCTGTATATGGACCAAAGCAGGAGCTTGTATCTGCAAACTACCGGTGCCATCCACCTTTTACGCTGATCGGCTCCCAGCAGAGGATTTGCCAGCCTAATAGCACGTGGAGTGGCACAGTTCCCACATGTATTAAAGGTATTTTTCCTACCTTATTAGCTTCTGGTCTTTATTTATAATGTTTGTGCAGTATAAAAGCCACATACTGCATGTCTTGTGGGAGTTGGTTTCTTTTCTCTTTCAAAAACATACTCATACAGGCCAAACAAGCAGAGGCCGGTGTTCCCGTCCACCCAAATTGCTCAATGGCTACCACAGACCTGCTACTGACACAGCTGGGGGTGCAAAGGCCATTGAGTTTTTCTGTAAAAATTCCTTCATTCTGAGTGGAAACCATCAGATTACCTGCCTCTCTAATGGATCCTGGAGTAGCAGGCCGCCCCAGTGTGTGAGAGGTAGCTGTTTTCAAAAATACATTTGGGTTGGGAACACACGGTTACACATACAAAGTGGGCTATTTCCCACATTGTTACTATGTGAGGACGGTACAAAATGTTTCCAACATACAGTTAATCTTACTATCCCAAAGATAGTTTTATCCCACAGCCCAATTTACATATCCTCACAAAAAGTAACAATTTAGCAATAAGAGCAGTATGATTAATGTATAGTTAACATGGCCATTTGTTTGTAAAGATGAAGCAGTAATGTTTTTGATTTTTTTTTTATAATGAATACGTTTGTTATATTATATGCATGTAAATTTTCCTATTAACTCAGAAGAACTTAACCTTCTGCTCCCAATTATTTATGTTACTGAAATCAAACTGTGTATGCAATGGAGGCTCCGAAAGTGATTATTGTGTACTAAGTAGTCACCTGCTTGATTTTGCCCCTACAGCATGTCGAGAGCCCAGCGTTTCTGGACTTGTCCGACAAATTGTTCTGAAGCCCCATCTGACATTAAGGTAGCCACTAAGATACTGTGTGTATTTACATGAAAGCTACCATGTGTAGACTTGTCACGCAAGCAGCATTTTAGTTTGTGTTCTTATCCCTTCATTTTCCATCTAGCAATACCAAGTTTAACTGTGCAATACAGATCGATGTTGAAGCAATTTATAGGATTAAACTGAACAGGTGACCTGTGATGAGTTTGTATTGTTCTCTAAAATAAAATCAGGCACCTCTAAGTAAAACTTGGGGGTTCATTATTGAACAAAAAATAAATTAAAAAAAATAGCACAAGATCCACTTACAGGAAATTAGAAATGGAGTTTGCGCCCTGCGCTTATGAAGGCGACAAGATGTGTTTGAAAGCTCTGAAAAAATTCCAGTAAGTGGACCTTGAGTGGACCTTTCCTTTAAGTATGCATTACTTATGTTTTAAAAGTGCTATTAAGACAGTGTTCTTCTTTTTCACAGAGATAATCCAGATCAAAGAATCTCTCATCTCTCATCCAGGTTCAACATGCCAGATTTTTTTCCAGCTGGTTTTATTCCACTCATATTGGATAAACGGTCAAAAAAAGACAACACCGCCTTTGTGGAGCTTCCTCGTGGCCTCCATCCAGTCCACACAATCATTGAGTACAAGTGTGCTTCCCCACTCTACCGCCACACAGGAAGTTCCCAACGCACCTGTCTAAAGTCTGGCAGGTGGAGTGGTCGCCATGTTTCCTGCACACCAGGTTAGAGCAGCAGCAACAGCTTGTGAAGTGAAACCTGAGTTTCTTAAAGACAAAAACCAACAGATACTTATGTTCTACTTAAAAAAAGGTAAATAATATATTTAAACAGCTGCCCTTGGTCTGGTTTGGCCAATACCTAGTGGCTAATGTTAGCAAATGTTAGCTAATTTTAGAGAGAGATTGCTCCATAGGTTAACTAAAGGTCCCGATACACCAAGCAAACAGTCTCAACCACCAACCGTCAGCCTAGTCTGTGAGGTGTGTCCCGCAACGTTGGTCTTCATCTGTTTTTGGGGCCGCCGGCGGTTGTCGGCGTCGGCTGAACAGCCAATTCATCTGATTGGCTGTTTAGCTTGGAAACAACTATAATATAACTATTTTTGCACTTGTCAATAAGATGGCAAACGTAGCATACAACGAGATATACGAGATATACGAGATAACTGCTTGCTTAGGCATATTTATTCCAACATAACATGTCTTTCTCTACATACCTATTACAAAACACATTACAAAATAAACTAAAGTTTAATAAACTAATATCCTACACCGTGATATTTAATATAAAGACCGTAATAGACCTCTCTATGCACCCTCTGCACCGCTAAATAATTAGCCCCATAGCAAGCAAGCAAGCTAGCTTACCAGCCAGCCAGCCAGCCTCTAAATTACTGAAATATAAGAACTTAATGTTTAATTCACACGCTCTTGTCAAATCTAAGGAAATCACATTGCTATCACCAGATGAGTAACATGTTTGTTTGGCTTATTTTACGGTAACCAGTGTATGATGAAGACATGTTGGGTGGAGGAAATTAGCAAGCTAACGTTAGCTATCGAGCCAGTAGTGTGCCATGTGGTTTTTCCGCTCCGCTCCCACTGTAGAGAGACTTCTTTGCCGAGAGAACGTACGACGGCCCGGGAGAGGCACAGTCCAGTTAGCAATCTCCCGGTATCGCTGTCTTTCCCTAGTGTTGTGGAATGATGAATACATTACTGCCGCGTGCTGGTATGGGTGGTATGGGGAGTTATTTCATTGCACGCATGCGCAAAACGTACATGGTACTTGGCCGTTCTCTTAATACATCCATGAGTCTGTGTGGTGTGTTCCAGTGCTAATTTTTGGCACAGACAAAGGCGACGAGTGCTGACGAGAGGCAACGCCACAGGTGTCCGTCTTCGGTGGTAGTCGGTGGCCGTTTGGCTTGGTGTGTCAGGGCCTTAATATTAAAGGTCCCATGACATGGTGCTCTTTGGATACTTTTATATAGGCCTTAGTGGTCCCCTAATACTGTATAGGAAGTCTCTTTCCCATAACTCAGCCTTGGTGCAGAATTACAGCAACTAGAGCCACTCCCACAATGAACTTTCCTTAGGATGTGCCATTTCTGTGTCTGTAGTTACTTAGGAGGAGAGAGAGGGGGGCAACGTGGCGGTTGGGGGTGTGGCCTTGACCAACTGCCACTTTGCTCGTTTGAAAGCCATGATATCTCTCTCTCTCTCATGGGTGGGCCAAATTCTCTGGGCGTGCAAAGCAGAGAAAGGGGAGGTAACCTTGCTCCTTATGACCTCACAAGGAGCAAGATTCCAGATCGGCCCATCTGAGCTTTCATTTTCTCAAAGGCAGAGCAGGATACCCAGGGCTCGGTTTACACCTATCACCATTTCTAGCCACTGGGGGACCATAGGCAGGCTGGGGGAACTCATATTAATGTTAAAAAAAACTCATAAAGTGAAATTTTCATTGCCATGGGAGCTTTAAACTGGTGATTTGAAGACTCTTGAGTGTGAATGTTCATTATTGATCTTGGAAATTGTAGATTGACCAAAATATCTTAATTTAGTTGCAGTTCTCAGCCAATCTCAATGAAAAGATTGATACCACTCTTATGTCTGCATGGTAAATAAGAAGCTATCTTAGCTTAGCATGAAGACTGGAAACAGGGGGAAACAGCTATAGCCTTAGTAAGCCTCTGCTCTGTCCAAAGGTAGGCCTAATCTACTCATCTTACTCTTGGCCAGACAACTAATATAGGGTGACCAGATTTCCCAGAACTAAAACCGGGACACTTTGCGCGTGACCGTAGTGCTCGTGCACGCACATGCTTTTTAACGTGAACATGTGCCAGGCCAGGTCAGACATAGACACAGACAGATTAGACACAATTTTGCCAACAGCACACATAGGCCTACTGCTTACAACATAATGGGGTATCTCAGTTAATATTCATGAATTTTCTTGGTATGTAGCCTACATAACTAAGAAATAATATTAAAAGACACTGAGTGAGTTTCGTGGGGGACCAACTTTATTTTTCAGAATTAAAGCATTCTTTTGGAAAATGCACCCACTAAACTTGTGAAAAGGTATTTTTCATTGCATGGCACTAAACAAATTATTTGGAACTGCTGCCACAGGCTTGAACTAAAGTTATGGTAACACTTTATGGGAAGGGTACATGAATTATGAATTAATGCATGAATTAATTCATGATTTGTGCATTACTTCATTCCTTTATATCTTATGAATCATCAGGAATTGACATGAGTTCAATAACCTGATTTGCCTTACATCACTTTGATTATTTGGAATGGTTTTGTGTAGGGGTGCAACAGATCATAAAACTCACAGTTGGATCGGATCACGGTTATGAGTCACAAATCGGATCAATTTTCGGATCAGCACAAAAAAAGGGGGGAATTTAAATGATTTATTAAATATGTAATAACAATCACTTTTAACAATAACTTCTTTCACCAGTAAATTGCTGTTAAACAACAAAAACAGATGAGAAAAGTGTATTTTACAATAACTGTGAATGCACCACAAGTTTTACTAGTTTTATTTTATATGTGTTATTTTTCCAACAGCAGTGACCAAGTGCTAGCTAGTTTGTGTCTTTTAGCTCATAGCTTTAATGGCAGACTGTTGTATGTCCCGCTGTTGGAATCCTCTACAATACAGTCACACTTTTACACCGTTTAACCGGGACAATTTCATAGTGGTTGGTGTAAACCGGGACATTTTAGCGTCCCGACAGGCTTTTGTCGGGACTCGGGACAAGCAACTTAAAATCGGGACTGTCCCGGTCCAACCAGGAGGTCTGGTCACCCTAAACTAATAAGCTAATTTTCCAAAATGCAGGACCTTTAAAGGAGAAATCCGGCTGATTTTTACCTGAATCTTGATTGCTAGATGTCACCAAGTACTGTCGATAGGAGAGCAAAAACAACCAAACTGGAGTTGCTGCAGCTAATGGCCAGAGCTCCCAGTTAGCTAAAATGCCAGTTGTGGGGGCATGTTCAGACATTGTGAAGAAACCATTTAAATTCAAAGTTTGTACTGTCACCTACCTCTTCTTCCACTTCACCAAAAGTCCAGAAGAGTCAGGTTCTGCCTTCGCAACGAAAACTTGAAGTTTATTTTCCCCTCAAAAAATAGGTAATTGAGCACTTTAGTGGTTATGACCATATCAGTGACTATGTAACTACATGGAAACGGTCCAAATGATGCCTGTGGCGTGCACAGTAATAGCGTTACTGAAGGCTAGCTCTAGTGTCGCACTGAAGTCCCGTGGGAATTCAGTTGTTGCAGGAAATGGTAAACAGTAGTGTGCAGATCGGAGCGTAGTGTGTGAAGAGTGAAGATTGGAGGTGTTCACAAGTGAAGAAGAAACGTTATAACCACTACAGTGTTCAATTACCTTTTTTTTAGGGCGGAATAAACCTTTTTCTTCGCGAGACATGACCGCCATTGATCGACTCTTCTGGGCTTAAAGTGAAGCGACTGATGGAAAAAGAGGTAGGTGACAGTACAAACTTTGAATTTAAACAGTTTCTTCACAATGTCTGAGTTGAAAATACATATTGTTGTCACGTAAGGGCCCTGTTCATGTTGCACAGACATTTTAATTGCATTTTGTGTCTGTTAAGAGGCACAAAGGCACTCTTTAGAACATGCCCCCACAACTGGCATTTCTGGGAGCTCTGGCCATTGGCTGCAGCAACTCCAGTTTGCTAGCACCAATTTTGGTCTTTTTTTTTTTTTTTCCTATCGACTGTACTCTGTGACATCTAGCGATCAAGAATTGGGTAAAAATCGGCCGGATTTGTCCTTTAATACTTCAGCACGTTTTCCATGTAAAGGAAAATGTAGGAAAAATATGTTTACCCTTACCCGATTAATATACCTTGAATTTATATGAAAGGTTTTAACCAATATTACATTTTTGACACACTCTTTCTCCTCTCTGATTGTTACTTTCCAACAGTTTGTGGCAAATTAGACACATCCAGTCGACACAACCTCACAGACACACTGTGGCCTTGGCATGCAGCCATCTATATCCGGTCACCTCCAGATCATACTGCCAGCACCCACAGGCCCCGTGGAGTAACCATGTCTATCCAGCAGGGGGCCTCAGAGGAATCCACATTCTGGTACCTTGCCTGCAGCGGGGCTCTGCTCACCCAGCGTGGCGTCCTGGTGGCAGCTCAGTGTGTGGTAGACAACGACAAGCAGCAGACCCTTCACCCAGCACATGTGAAGGTTGTCATAGGCATGCAGTACCAGACATCTAAGAACCGGCTGAAAAGGCGGCATCACCACAGGGTACAATGTAGTCGTCTACTAGTCAGAAAACACAAGTGAAAATCCATCAGACATTTTATATTGTTTAACTTGGCTAAATTAGTTTAAAGGCTAAGGGATTTCTTATATGTTTTTCTTAGAATGTGTAAGGTCCTTAACTGCCAGCTGAATTAATTATTTAAATCATACGTGTCAAACTCAATGCCCGCGGGCCAAACCCGGCCCCTCGCAAATTTTGATCCGGCCCACGAATACATTTATATTTACAATAAATTATGGCCCGCCTTGTTGTGCGCCAAACCAAAAGGATGGGAAACAGTTTTTCAGACTGTAATTACACAAAACTCAAAGCAGAATTTGGCAGATTTGCAGACTTTGAGACTCATAAATTCCCTCAGACCCGAGTCGGGTAGCCTTTTAAAAATGTAATCATAATAATTGTTTGCTTGATTAAACTCCATGATGGCTAGGCAACATTTTTCCTGACTTTGTTTTTAGGGCTTTATGTGGACCAAACTGTAAGTGAGAAAGCTATTTGAGACATGAAATAATATAGTCAAAGGTATTTGATTCTTTCGACTATATAAAAGCATGTCAATAAACTCTACACGTCTGGCCCTTGATGTGATTCTCATTTTTCAATGTGGCCCTTAGTGAGATAGAGTTTCACATCGCTGATTTAAATGTTGGTAAACTTTGGCTGAAGTATAGATGTCTAAAACAGTTTTCAACCACAGTAGTCCCATTTTTGACCTTGCGATTACCAAAACCAATGCTTATTATGGTCTTTTTATTTTCAGGTCATACAGTGCACAAAAGTTTCCAATGACTGCAAAATCTACCAAACAGCAGATGCAGTGATAAAGTACTAAGCAAGGAATATTCATTAAATAAATACAATCTTCTGGATAGGTTATTGTTTGTAAATGGAACAGGAAGAAATCCTTTGGCATTTAGATGTGCACTTAAAGTTTTACCGGGATACAACAATATTTGATTTGGATTTGAAATCTTTGCGCATCTTGACGCGTATTATCTAATCTTCCAACAACAAACAAAAGTTGGCACTTTTTTTATTGACATCAGGCTTTCTCAGGTATTCTAGCTTCTTATTTTCATCCATTTTCACAGACTCTCTCTCTCTCTCTCTGCCTGCCCCAACAGGTTTCAGACATTTTAGTCCATCCAGATTTTTACTCTGCCCCCGACTCCAATGTGGCTGTGCTCAAGCTAAAAGACAAGGTCAAGATCAGTGAGCATGTGTTTCCAGTGTGTCTACCCAAAATGCAAGGTGGAGAGGTGACCGCACAGGAGGCTTACACTGCAAGGTGGAGTTTACCAAACGATCACAGGCACCTGAGCCGCTTCACTCCCCCGAGCCAGACAAGACTTGTTGAGTTGGGTGATGTCGTTCAGTGCGAAAGAGAATTTGCTCAAGGAGGAGCGCATACCACGGTGATCAGTGACAATACACTGTGTGTCATTAGGAAGCCGTCCAGCCCTGAAAGCCCTTGTCCTAATGTGATTCCAGGGATCACAACCATGCCAGCTGTGTTTGTTTCCACAAGTGGTGCCTTGTTGGGTCGCGAGGAGACTCAGGGAGCCTCCAGCACAGGCTGGCAGCTTCTTGGTTTAGAGAGCTTCAGCTATATGGAAGAGAACTGCCACCAAGAGACTTACACAGTTCAGACACGTATAGCCAACTTCCGAGACTGGATAGAGAAAAACATCCAGTAGATTTTTTTCTTCGTCAATATATCACGAGAAGGTGATTTTCTCAGCTTAAATCTGAAATTCATTTATTTCCAGTTTTTTAAAATCTCTCAGTGGAAATGATGGAGATGGAGCAGATAGTAATAACACATTTGCGGTGATAATTCTGTACCTGCTGTCTGTGTTAATATCATGTAAGAACTGTTTTCCTGGCTCTACTTGGATCTCGTATGTGTGCATGTATTTGGGCTCCTCCACTTCAAACAACTCGACGTGAGCTGGTTAAGAAATACACCCACATACTCATGATCTTTGAATGTTACCTTATCATATTTGTGAGGTGTATTTTTCACAATCTTGAAGATAAAGACTGCGCTATGAAAAGAAAAAAATAAAGAAAAATCCACCAGATGCCATTTTGAGTCTTTGATGAAGTGCAATCAACCCAGCTAGAACAATTTTACATTGAGTTAATGACGTTATCGCTGGCAAGAAAGAATTCTATATGTCTAGATTCAAACTGAAAACCCAAAGTTGTTTTTTATTTTCTCCTTTCATTTCTGCTTCAGTCCTTTACTTTTGCATTATTATGTCCTTATGTCCTAGTTTGTAGTTACTATTGCTATCATGAATATAATATGACATAATATAATATAATAAAAAAACGTATTCATATATTCAAAAGTAAGTTTCATATTCAAAAATTGCTTAGTAGCCAAGTTCCTGTGTCCATTCTGCTGTTTGATGAATGTGGAGCACAGTACCTTTGTGTCTGCACCGTGTTTGCATGTGAGGCTATGCATCCCGAGTTTCTATGCAGACTGTCCAACGTGCTGTCATTGAAAAACACACTGAGAGGATTTGCTAAACTTAGCTCTTACTCCTGAGACGCAGGCACCCGCTGTGCTCTCTTCGGCTTTGCGCAAGACACTTTTTAAGCCCAGCCAATTAAACAATGAGCAGCTCAGTCGGTTGCAAACTGTAACATAGCAGTTGATGATTGTATTTATATTATCAACCCGATGACAGATCAAATACAGAAGTCAAGAAAATACATTTGACTGCAATTGTAAACCCATTAGTGACTCTACTGCACATCCCAACATCATAGAAAGAGCCACACAAGTAAACACATGCAAATGATAGTTAATGCATTGTTAATACAAATACATTCTCAACTTTTTATAATTTTTCTGCATTTGAGTTGACATTATGGGCTTGGGCCTTAATTTTTTTGCACTAGCAGAGGTAGGTCTCCAGCTTACCGTATGGGGTCATGATGCTTAAAATGGGGTGAAAGTCTGCTAATCTATTACTCTTTAACTGAGCGAACACCCCACCCACACCTGAGAGGAGGAAACCCCCACCCCTCTGTCTGTGCATCAGTGTGCACGTGCAGGGCGTTTGTTGCAAGAGGGAGGTGCAAGCATTTCCATACATCAGAGCAGGAGAGGAGGAACCTGCTGCAACACTTGTATGCTTTCTCTCCAACAACTCTACAAATCTTGATGCTGCTTTAATTCAAGGAAATTAACATTAACTCCAATCAGGAAAGCCAACAAATTTAAGACAAGACTTCCACAGGTGAGCATTTTCCATTTCAAGATGCTAGACAATTATACTATCTGTACATGTATCTAACTGGAAAACAGGTCATTACAAGTAATACAAATGTAAAGCAAAACAATTTGGCCTGTGATTTCCCTCAAGGAGACCCAAGCTTCTTCCTCTGTAGCGTCATTCGTCGTCCTTAAGATGGTTGCTTGGTTAGACATACACTGTATAGTAGGCTATGAAGCTATTAGGGTGGAGTTGTTGCAATGTTGCTAGTGCTGTGGCATACCTGAATGTAATGGTTGGTGTTGCCTTTTATCATTTTTATCAGCCTAAAATGCTAGAAACCCATAAACTGTTAGTGAATTTAAATATTAATGACGCCACATCTCAGGACATGAACAAGTCAACCCGTGCATTTAATGGAAGTGACAGTGTTTCTTAAAGCAATGCAAAGCCGCTGGCCTTGGGCCACATGTGCATCATTAGAGATATGGTATTCTGTGAGATTCACTCCCACTACACCCCCCAACACGACACAAGGCTGCAAGAGGATGAAGTTCAAAAGAATAGCCCGAAGAGTTATACCGTAAATCCTAAGTAAAATTAGCTACATGGGTTGCATATCAGACAGTTTCTTAATTTGTATGCTTGTTGTTAGGGAACTTGACTACAGACATAATCAAATCCACATAGCGTAAACGTAATAATGATTTTAGAAAAATTTCAATTTGCAGCATAAAATATTATTTTTCAGTATGCAGGAATTTGTAACACAGCCAAGAGAAGTCCTTTAAAAAAAAAAAATGTTGAAGGAAAAGGGTCCCTCGTATTCAATTGTGCATCAAAGAAACTTTCAAGCATCACATCAGCGAAAAATCGCTGGAGGCCCTGAGGAGAAATAGCCTTCCATGAGCTCCCCAGAAAGCCTCATTTGAGAAATGTAGAGGGAGCTCGAATATCGTATATTTTGGTGCCACTGTTTTTTTTCGGTGTGGATATGTTTTCCTGTATATTTAGGTTCCTGAAATAAATAATAGGCTAAAAGTAAAGCACTTGTCAACATACGTGTTTATTGAAGCATAATGCACAGTTTTCCATAATTTGTTCATTCCTGCTGTAGCCATCCATGCGTGTGGGCGTACTCACGTTGCCTACTGTTTGATTGTGTATTTGCTTTGCTGCGTTTCCTACGGAATGTTTTTACTGTGCGGCGAGCATTGGGTGTTGTGTTTAGAGAAGCGGTTGGAAAGGTTATCTTGCTATGTTTAGTTAGACCAACATTTGAGGCTGTGGGTTCATAATTGTCATGCAGTGCAGCCTAGGTCTGGTCTGTTTCACAAAGTAACGCAAACCATTGCCTGTCCACTGTGCGTTGGCATTTAATTATTTCTCTGTGGAGAGCAATAAAATTAAACATTGCAATGGTAAATATGTTTTCTGTTTCTTTGTGGTCCCAGGCTAAATATTCTCTATTAAAATGTGTTGATAGTATATTTTTGCATGTAGGAAGTCGCATTCATGTATGCATGTGTTTAATACCCTCTCACCCCCTATCCCCTAGAAAGCAATGGTAGAACACTGTATAGCATGCAGCAACTCAAAGGTCCTGTCCCAAAAGTTGCCAGCATGCCAAACTTTCCAAACTTTAAACAAACCTGGATGTATTGAGGCTGGCTTGCTAGCTAACAAGACACAACATGTAAACACGATTTTGGAGCTGTTTAAAGATGGATTTTTCTTTATTTGGGTCAATGGTAACTGGTTCCCATTGCTTCCAGCTAAGCTAAGCTAGTGACTTTCTGGAACAATGGTTTGAATGCACAGAGATGTAAATTGATATCAATCTTCTCACCTTACTCCCTGTAAGACAGCAACCTAACATATCATCCTAGCTGCATAATTCAAGGGACAAGGAGACTTTGTGAAACGAGTCTGCGTGAAAACGGCATTTCCTTTTCAACTTCATTCCCAAGTGGAGGGCATGATGGCAGAGCAAGTCAAGAGCTCCTTATCCATCCAAAAGTTTTTAATTGTACATTTCCTGCATCAGTAAGAGCAGTTAACTCTCATAATCAGGAGCTGGTGCTCAGCTCTGGCTCAGATCCAACTGAAATCTCTGCTCTTACAAGACAGATGTAATTAAAATCATTAGTGAATCATGATGATCAGCCGTGCATCATGCCTCTATGACCCAAAAAAGGGTTGCCATTAGTGGCAACACTCACTGTATAGCCTTCCCTGATATGTGCATCCACTGCGTTGCATTTTTGCATGTATTTTATATTGTTGAAATACATTATTATTATCATAATTGTTATTTATATTCTTATTAACATCTTTATTTACAGTCTGAGCCACCTACTGAAAAAAGTATACATTTTCCCTAAAGCTTTCCATATGTTTAACATTTCAAACAAGATTGATTTCTGTAATGTGATTTAAACATGTTAATTGGTATATACATTCCTAATTTAGTACAGTTGAATGTATACCCCCATCCCCTCGGCCTGGCATCAATCGATATCAATTCATGTTGGTTTTTTTCAGAGTATTCCAGATAGTGTTTGTGATTCATTCATTCATTCGTTTACTGATTCATTCAGTGAGGTTGATGTCTGATGAGTGTAGAGGGAATCCAAGGAAACGCTCTTTAAAGATTCTCATCTGTGATTTGTAGACATGTTGTAACTATTCTGCTGTGTGTTCATGGGCAGCAAGGAGGTCTGCTATTCTGGCTGTTCAACATTTCAAAACGTTTGGGGTTTTCATAGGAAAGAATAATAAATATATCACACACTGCGAAACGTAACAGCCCTATTTTAATCAAGCACCACCACAATGAATTTGTATTTTTGCCTAATTAGTCTGAAAATACCCAGAACTTGAATGATTTGTCATGATTTTGAGATCTTGAGTGTAAAAAAGTTGTGCTTTTTTATCTAATGAAAAACCCAATATCACATGCAACAGTACTTCCAGGGAAAATGAAATGTCAAACAACCATCATGAGTCATTACTTCTGCATGGTCCTATAAAACTTATATAATAAATATTTCTTTTGTAAAAGTGTCAAGACGACCGATTAACTGCGCTATAGACTTCAACTAGCGCTTGAATTCTTGAAACAATTCTTCACATCACATCACCTCATTTGCAATTTTCTCACTTGCTCTATAAAGAAAAGACGAGCTCCATGTGTTAATATTGACGTAATGGTTTGCATGAAGAATAATTGCAGTGTTTAATTTAGCAGTCACTGAAGGAACATTTGATGTTTCTGTAATTATTTTCATAATGTCACGAACCCCTGAACTGAAATTTCTGTGTGTGGGGGGTTGCAGTGCAAGTAATGGCTGTTAAACCTGGAAACTGCATTCAAATCCGATAATTGGCTATCAATATCAGACAATTGATGAAAACTGTTTTAGAATCCAAACACGAATGGCAACTTTCCTAATTGTCAAAGTTTGGTTATATTTTCAGTCTCCAGAGATAATACCCATCTAGTTTTGCAAAAATTTGTTTTTCCCCTGCAGCCGATGGAGTTTTCTAAACCTGTAAAGCATATAATATTTATCTGACAGCATGAAATCCCTAAAAGCGTTGACAGTTTGACACTTTGGCACATGGAACCATCAGAGTAGCCCATTAATCCTCTTTGTTTTCGGCCCATTGAATTATCACTATTTTACTGACTGACTGAACCCCTATTGTGGTATCCTAAAGAGACTAAATCTCTGCAGTTAATGGACTTTCCACATCTACAGTAACCAGGAGTCTCTGTTATGTAACAGCAGTTAGAGCATACTGGGTTTTGTATTCTTTTTAACATGTATTTACAGTATGTAGAAGGTGTAAACACCTATAAAGGTACAATGGGAACAGTTGTGGTGTGTGATTCCTGTGAAGATATATTTAACATAAATAAATACAGGAATAACTTATTATATTTGGGACACTATCACTGACAAAAGTTCTGAGGCTTATAAGTGTTTCTCAGAAACAGAAAACAAGAACTGGCTGCTATGCCCCTCTGGTCATGCACGGTAATTAGCTTAACTCCAGGTTAAGATAGATGACCTGTACATCTGAGAACTAATTTTCCTGCCCTTTTATACTGTACCTGTTTCACTGTACCAGTTATTTTAACATGACTAAGATTTTGGTTAAAATAAAGTTTTTATTGAGGAGGGCTGTGCCCTTTCTGTTCTTTATTGTTTACATGCATTAATTATTTGAACTGAACCCACTATAGCAATACTGCCAGTATAGCATTTGCTGCTGAATTGATCGTTTATTCCGTAGTTTTTTATGTAGTGATGAGTGTATATACATTATATACAGTGGTGTAGTGGTAGTTGATGTGGTGGGTGTACTACTAGGTAGATGAGTAGGTTACAGAGGAGGAAGTGGGTATGGCTTTTTGGCTGATTATACTGTAAACTACCAGAAAAAGAGGTGGATATACCACTGTGTACACTAGTGAGTATATATTATTTTCCCGCTGGCAGCAGAAAGAGATTTTAGTCAGTGTCGATATTTACAGTTTTTACTGCAGTGTCTGTCTGAATGTGCTTGAAGCCATGGGCTGAAGGAGAACCTAGACAACACAAACATGGGTATTCTCTAAATGTTTTTTTTTCCTTTGTTCGTTCTCAAAAAAAATCCTGTCAATGCAAAAAAACAATTGAAGCGCTATCAGGAGCACACCAACCCTACATGCAGCGTAACCCCAATCTTGCAAATAAGAAGAAGCCCACTAACTAGAAGTCTGACGAACTTGTCCAAAACCAGCTGCGTTGGCGTCGAGGTCTGTGTCATGGCAGTGCTGGATTATGTAGCAGTGACATCCGTAGCGGTTCTACGGAAGAGTTATTGTACAACTATGTTTAAATATGTAGAAAAAAAGTCCTGGTAGCAAGCCTGTTACCAGTACTATTTTGGCCATGTCTGCCATTGCAAAGAAATATTGCCTCATTTATGATGCCTCACAAAGGAAATAATTGCCCACACTCTGACAAGCCAAAAACTCTGTTTTCCCTGTTTACACTAAAACACACAAAAAGTGTTTCCAAAAGTCTTCACCCTGTCCTGAGTTTTCCAAAAGCTACTTTTACAGTGACCTAAAACGCAGAAAATAAAAAGCTAAATAATAATAAAAAAAAACATATATGTGTTGTATTAAGTTTTGGAACGGATCAAAATTTTGGAGTGGACACACAGCATTTTTCACCGTCATTAACATTGCAAGATAGGGCATGGCTTTGGCAGAGGTCTGCGCTCCCCAAGTGTCCTTCCAATTTTTTAAATGGATTTAGTTATATCTTTGTCTTGTCTCATGACCTTGTAATACGTTTTGTTAGTTTTGGGGCTACATATCAGTGATACTCATGAGTAGGATTTGTGGCGATTGGGACTTTGTAGAGCAGAGATGTGTGCAACAGTTAAGTGTGTGAAGAAGTTTCACACAGACGTTTGCACACCCTGAATCACAGATTAACATTGCTGACTTGTTTCTGTTGCTCGGTGTTATTTTGAAACCACTATATTATTTGATTGCCACAAAGTGATCCACTGTCAATATCACTATATAACCAAAGCACCTAAAGGATGAGACCTTTGTTTTATGATTTGTGGAAATGTGTTCTAAAATATCACAGTTGTATTCTTGTTCTTGACTGTGTCTGATCCATCTCAGTGTGTATGTGTGCTGGATTAGGATGGCTCAGAACAGATTAGTTAATTATAGACACCTGCTGTCTAAGTGTGGTGTGCGTTGTCAGGTGTTGCAGCATGAGGTCGACTTGATGCTGAGGGGAGAAAAGGCAGTGCTGGCTGTGGAATTGCGTGGACAAATACTTTGCCACGCGCTCTTAGATTGTCTTTCTTCTCCCTGCCTAAGCTCTGAGAGTAGCACAGCAATGGGCAATCTTCACACACTTCACGGATATAAAGTGTCACCTCCTCAACAAACATCCAGAAACTCTGCAAACTGCAGGGATAATATGCCTATTTGCTACAGCAGCTATTTGGTCTTTTAATGGTCGATCACCCTGCAATCATACAGCTGGCATTCAATTCTTCCTTGATTCTGGCCAAGCAATTCTTTGATTGCAACATTTTCCAAAGATTCCTAAAACGACACATATGACCGTTCTATTTACTGCAGCACGGTGGCGGTTTAGTCATGTGACCGAAATCATGTGACTGTTCTATTTAATGTAACAGGCCAAGTTTTAAACATGTACTATATGTTGTGAAACTGAACTATTTCAATAGTCATCATGACCATGACCTATATTGAGAGACCAAAGAGGGACATGATGACAATAGAACAAGATAGTCACCTTGATAATCATCTTTTCCACATAAAAAGTCCCAACTTAACATTTAAGAATAAATGCTGCCATGGCAACACCATCACAATGACTGCATGTACCATAGCAGTTTCACACTGTGAAACTTCATAAGATAAGCCGCGGTCTCAGGAAGAGTATAATAATACGGAGACCACTCAATGACTAAGCACCATCAACAGCTCCACCACTGCAAATACCTCAAATCAGATCAAGATTTAATGCTGGCAGAGCGGGAAAACACTCAGGGTCACATTATTGGAATACAACAAAAACACAATGTATACGTAAAATCATGAAGAGTTTATATTTGCTTTTTATTTACCTTCATCCAAATTATCAAGTCATCTCAAGCAATCCAATGTAGTTTAAGCTGAGGAACAGAACTGCTAGAAGCCACTTGAATGCAGAAGCCTCCAGTAAAATAAATATAGTTATAGTAATAAATATGAAATAATATCCAAATATAAGCCATAATTGATGTCTCGTTTGAATATTTGCTACTACCACCAAGCTCTGCACTCAAAACTGTGTAGAGGAAACAGCTGCAATCAGATTTTTTCTGTTTTGCTCTCAATTAAGCTTTTATTTTGCTAAAAGAGTTCTTTTTTTGCAGCTTAATTCGGAAGTTATTGTTTATTTTAAAAAAGTTATTAAGAACCTGACATTAAACCTTAAAGGACAAATCCGGCGCAAAATGAACCTAGGGGTTAATAACACGTGTACCGAGTTCGACCGTTCTCTGGGATATGTTTTCATGCTAATAGAATGTGACCAGTTTTATCGCAAACCGCTAATTAGCTTATAACGCTAGTCGTCGGGGCACGGGTTAAGTAAAAAGAAATCGCTATTTCTATACCACTAACAACGCTCAAAATAGCACCATAGCATAATAAGGATCCCTACATGTAAACCAAAGCATTGAGAACTTTGTAAGTGTACAGACAGTTTATTAAAAACATGTTTTTTCCCAAGATGGCGCCTGCCTATATACGTGAACGGTACTGTTTTTATAAACTATCTTTTTAATAAACTGTCTGTACACTTACAAATTTCTCAATGCTTTGGTTTACGTGTACGGACGACTAGTTTTATAAGGTAATTAGCAGTTTGCGATAAAACTGGTCATATTTGATTAGCATTAAAACAAATCCCAGACAACAGTCAAACTCGTTACACGTGCTATCAACCCCTAGGTTCATTTTGAGCCGGATTTGTACTTTAAATGTGTGCCTTTCTCTTTACTGGCTCACATATTAATGAAGCATGTAAATAAACCCCTTTAACATTACAAATAATCACTTAGTTTGCAAGAAGCTAAGTCATGTTTTGAAGACCATTTTATCATGTATGTCTTGCACACGAGTAGTACTTAATCATTTTCAAATTCCCCACATAGCTGCACAGATGAATGGTACACATTTGATCAGCCATTATAAAGTGTGTTACCTGACTCCGATTAATAACAAGAAAGCCACATAAGACACAATATATGTATAGGCAAGGTGGTAAAGCTCATGACAACATTTTTTTGAAAGGGCTGTACAAAATAAAAGCTATGCAAACCATGCATGTTGTGGCTATTACTAAATGTCTGTACTTAAAGGGGTGATAGAATGGGGTAATAGAATGCAAAACCGTCGTTTTTTTTACCTTGTCAGTTGAATAACGACAGGTTGGTGGGTAAATAGGACATACATAGAAGTTCAAAATCCCATTGACACCCCTTTACTACGAAAATCTCATATTTTGAAACTGCCACTGAAAACAGGCGAATCTCAACAAAGCTAGAAGTTGACGTCAACATCCCAGGACCTGTACCTTTGTCAGCCCATGGGTGTATTAAGAGAACGGTCATGCCCCAACATTTACATAGGCTACACAACTGACCTGAGATCAGTTAGTCTTCTGAATCTAGGTTGCACAGATCTCTGCTATTCCATTACAAAATTCACTTCTGAAACTTTTTTATGCGAGAAATCAACTATGTAAAGCTCAAATATGGGCCGTTTTACAAAAATGGATGGCTAATTGCAATTTTTGTCCGACTGTGTGTCGGAGTTCAGCGGCCGGTGCTGCCTGGGTTGCTACATCGCCGCCCTGCCTGTCCTTCACAGACCCCGGCCTGCTGTGAGCTCGATTGAGCTCTGTCACGGCCGGCAGCCCGCGGTGCTCAATACCCGCGCAAACTCACCCTTTCTGGGTGACTGGACTATCAAACGCTGCTGCCCTGACAGAGCTCCAGGGCCTGCAGCTCGCTGTTCTCCCTCCCCTCTTCCTGCTAAATGGCCGGTGTGTGACTGAGAGCGCGGTCAGCGAGCTTGTTACGCCCGCAATCTCTAACCGCAGGTTCCAGTTAATCTTATAATGGATATGTGTGTTGAGTTATTTATCTAATGATTGGGGAAATAAACGCCTCTTGTCCGCGAGTCTCATTGATAGAGCCACGGTGAGCTGGAGTCCATCAATGACAGCTAGCTAGCCTCCTCCTAACGAGACCTCTGAAATTCAGAAAAATGCATTAAATTGAAATCCAAAATCGGACAAGTGTTAGCTAAACTTTGTAAGACCTTGGGTAATCTGTAATATACATGCCGTGATGAAATTCAAACTGTAAATATACTATAGTTATGCCGAAAGTGTAGCTAGGTAGCCGCAATATTTTCCCATTGTATTGAATGGGACACATAGCTAGCTAGCAGCTCCTCCTAACAAGACCCCTGACGTTCACAAAAATGCCTTAAATTGAAATCTGACACAACGGTTAGCTTTATAAGACCTTGGGCTAGATGTTATATAGGTGGCATGACGAAATTCAAACTGTAAATATACTATATTTATGCCGAAAGTGTAGCTAGCTAGCCGCGATATTTTCCCATTGTATTTAATGGGACACATAGCTAGCTAGCTAGCTGCTCCTCCTAACAATTCAAATTGGATTGTTAGCTTTTGTTAGCTTTGTAAGACCTTGGGATAGCTGTGATATAAGTGCCGTGACGAAATTCAAACTGTACATATATTATAGTTATGCCGGCAGCCGGCCGTGGAGCCCCGGTAGTGCAGTATCCACAAAGGGTGACTTTGCCCTGGGTATGAAGCCCAGCAGGCTGCCGCTTTCTTGTCAGACTGTGTGGAGCGCCTAAAGTCCGACACGTCTTACCAAATTTGCAATTAGCCATCAATTTTCGTAAAACGGCCCATATTTGAGCTTTATGTAGTTGATTTCCCGCATTAGAAAAGTCTCAGAAGTGAATTTGGTAACGAAACATTGCAGTGTCTGGAATATGGGATTCTGTTGCGTCTCTAATGTGTGTGTATGGGGATTCACTCAACCAATCAGCGCGCAGCTCATCTAAATATTCATGAGCATACCATATTTGGAAGAAAAGCTCTTGTTACAAATAGGACCAAAACACAGGGATGCATAAGGGCCAATAAAATATCAACCAGGCAAATTTCAGCCCAACCAATGTTACATACCCTATTAGGAGACCTTAAGGAACAGTGTAAAATACCCTATATAGTCATTCTATCACCCCTTTAAGTTCTGCAGTTGCAAACATGTGGACGCTTAAAAAATTGCCCTGATGAATATGCATTGATTTGTTTATTCTCTAAGTTATGAAATCTAATGAAATAAGCTGTTTAAAATAACCCAACACAATTTGTGTGTTTAGTAAAGTACGACTAATCAAAGATCACAACTATAAACATTTATTTCTACTCATTCAGGACCTCCTGATACTTCATTTTCTTTGGAGGTCCAAAGCAACGCAAATCACTCTTGCTGGAAGGAGAAGTAAACAAATAAAACCAAGCTGAAAAAAAGAAAAAGAAAAGACAGCAACAAGGATTTTCGCTCCCGTGCTAATCTTAGCAGGTTGACTCCACCCTTCGTGTCTGGCAGACTCCTGTCAGACCTCCAGGATAGTCAGTTTACCTTTACACACCTCCCTGAATCTGTGATTGTGGATATACATCCAACGCTGAGGAAGAAGTGATCTGCAGATTTTTAAGGACCAAAGAGCCCTTCCTAAAGGGACAAAAAATACTTGTTGGAGGTTCTTACTGGATTTACTAATGCATGAGCCATGACTGTTATATTCTTCACCGACGCAGACGGCTGTGTAGTAGCTCTGCACTAATACAATTTCAATCCAAATCAACATACAAAACAACTGGTAAGCATTATAATTAGCATGTAATGATGTGGTAGCAATTTATGAAATTGTATCAAAATCAAAATAATATCCTGCAGCTCCTGTGCAGCTTTCCTGTGAAAGCCGAATGATGCATCAATGATGCAATAGTAGATATTGTCTATTGTGTCTATAAAATAACTGCCATAAGGGTAAACTTATGTCAGTTTTACGTCTGTAGTAATCATGTTGGCGATATATTGATAGAGGAAGTAAGACGTTTTTTCAGATTTCCTTATCATTGCTCTTTAAAGAGAGCGCATACATTCCGTCATGTTCTGCCCTTTGACCCTTTTGCTTCAGCCTCACAACCAGAGATCTTTAGAAAATAAATTACCAGCTTTCATTGAAAAATATATAATATATCCTTTGTTTGGTACGAAAACTACCTCACATTGCTTATTCAGGAATATTCTTTGGAGTTAAATGATTTGTCCAATGCTTTTGGAGTATATAGCTGTAGAAAAACAAAGAGAAATTTAAGTGAACACTGAATTTTGGTGTTCAAATTAGTAATATACTGCCTAACGGTCGTCAGGGGGGTATTGGTGACACCTTGACTTTTCCTGGGAAGCGCGTTTTCTGTTGTATAACTCGATCACTTGAGGTGCTAATTTTATCCTCTTTAAAAGGCTTAAGGTTTATTAATGCTAGAGCACAGTGCATCAGACAGGCGTAATTGACTTGGCAGTTGTTCTGTCCTCACCATATATGTTCCCTGTTAACTTTGATGTCTGGTACAGAAGCTCATTCAAATATTTAATTCTCAAACATGTTATTGAATGTGGGAAGAAGAGTGCATTATGTTTCTATAGTGCCTATAATCAAAGCTTTGCAGCCCATCTGTACTGTGTATTGTCCTGAAGGGAAGTTTGTTTGTTGGAGGAAGCTTTTCACATAATTCACCACCTTTGCTGAAAGAAACTTCAGTATTTTTCTGTTGGGTTTTCTGCCAGCATTAATAGTCCAGGTGTTAAAGTCATGAAGGTCAAGAGCGTCCAAATGACACGGGCATTCACCGTTACATAACTGTGCACGTCTGTGCTCTACAGAGGATTTAAAGGCTGCACAGGGGAAAGCTGATCTTTAAGTCAAAGAGGCTTTACGGCAGACCACAACAAACCCGGCATACTTGTTGCTTCAGTGAGATGATGAGGCAGTAAGAACAAGGACTGGATCGTAGGATGGACAGGATCATCATTTGAAATCAACATCTCTAAAATGAAATGCTGGAAACTAATAGAAAACATCAAGCCAAATCACTGACTACATAACATACACACACATACTGTATGTGTATATCGTTGTTGTGGGGTGAAAACCTTGTATGTTCAAAACCATTGTTTTTTGGGAAATGGAAAAAATTTGAAAACATTTTATTGAGCTATTTACCTTAGACAAAGTCTGACGAAATTGCCTCGTGACTGCTTAAATAGTTGTAAAACCCACAGAGAGACGTAAAGACTGACCAATAGCATTGATTTATTAAAAAAAAATAAAAATGATGAAATATGGAGATACAAGGTTTCTGCCCGGCGGCGACAATATATGAAGTATATTTGCTTGTGAAAAAAAAAAAAATTACAGCAGACTTCGTTGCTCTCATATTTAATTCAACACAGAAATAGAATATCTCAAATTATCTATGCATGACTATGCATAGACATCGGACAGAAGCAACAGCAACAGAAGCAGAGGGGAGGATATGACTAACAGCTTGTGTTCTGTTTATTCAATTTGAGTAAAACTGCGATAATTTATTTAAAATGCAGATTAATAAACAGGCTCTTTATTGATTCGGTGCTAATTGTTTGAGAATGTCAGTCACTACTTACGAAAGGCCATCTGCAAGCTTTTCACAACTTTGCATGCATTTAGAATGCAAAGTATGCAGAATAAATTGAATTGAATCAGGTCTGCATGTGCCCTCATTAATTACTCAATGACAAGTGAACACTTTTTTTGATATACTGTAGTAATCTTGAATGCAATATTGTTAATTCAATCACTCATGCAAATTGTTTTGTAGCACTGTAACTCAATGCTATCATAACTCCATTTTGTGTTGGGGCCCCCTTTTCTCCCCAGTTTTGGAACCACCAAAACCTTGTGTGTTGCCAACTTGTCACTGCTATCTCTACTGTTGGTATGGTGAGGGTATTAGACAGACATATGTCTCCTGCAGTGCTCAACTTTTTTTCACCTGCCAGTGAGGAGCTGCTGAAAAGGAGGGACTAATATGTGGGAGGTTCACTTTACTCCCACTTTACTCCCTTTACACCCTTACCTGTGCAGGCGACAACATTGTGATCCCTCACTGGCTTCCCACCGAAACACATTGCCAATGATGTATGCTTGCACAACCAAGACGGACGTTCCTAACTGGGGATGTAACTATACACTCAACTCACGATTCGATACGATTCACTATTTTAAGTTGACGATACGAATTTCTCAGGATTTTTTTGACGGAATGAGCTGCAGACAAATGACTGAAAATATTAATTTATTTATATAAACTGTGCAAAATGACAGATGTGTCCTCTTATCAAAAGTGCAACTGAAATTGTATTTAATATTAAATAACAAATATTAAACACAAAAAAATAAGAATTAGAATTTTAGAACAAATCCCACATCAAAATAACTGAATAAATAAAATATCTCTTCAAATAATTAAACTAAGAAGATGTATTGATGTCTGAAGTCAAACAAGTGAAATCTACAGTAGATTACGCCCTAGGCTGATTTTTTTTTTTCTCAACCGGTTGTAGTCTTCACATATTTAGATCTATTTTTGACCAATTCACGGTGCATTGTTACATCCCTCTTCCGAACGTTTCATGCTCAGTAATCATGGAATATTTCTACTAATACAGTAGGTCCCACTAGAGTCTTAATCCTAGTGTAATACAACCTCTATTTTTTAACCTCCTTCAACATTGTCTTCGCTTAACTGCAACTAAACATCATTTTGATTACTAACCATGTCTGCTCCTTTGTAATGTATATCGTAGATAAATTCATCATCAGTCAGTAATTAACACCAGCTCTTCTTTATTCTTTTTGTTCTTTCAGTGCCAACAAAATGCAGAAGCAAGTGGAGGTCAGGATGGATGAGACCCAAATGGAGCCTATAGTGGATGCTCCAGAGGGTTGGTGTAGCAGTTTTTGCGATAAAGTCATGAAGAACATGGTTCTCACTCTCACAATCCTGGGTACGTTTTTGGTCTGGCTACTTTCATTGACCATTTATCCATTTGCTACCCCCACTCAGGGGTGGCTGGAGCCTTTCCCAGCATACATTGGATAATCCACCCACCCATACACATATTGCGAAAACTTCATCAAACTTCACTCAGGAACGCCCCCCAGTCTTTCAAACCCAGGACCTTCTTGCTGAGAGGCAATAGTGCTTCACAGCTTCTGTCTCTATCTTAAAAGCATTTTTAAAGAAATTAATGATATTCGCTCTCTGGGTTCATACTAGATTTAAATCCCACTGTGATACACTGAAGTGCCGTACTTTAATATTTCATTTGAATGTACCAGAGGCAAACTAAACAAGGGAAAGGTTGTCTTCAGTATTGTTTTAAATTCGTTTTTTTTCTATGCTACATCTGTTGACAGAAGTTATATTTTCGTGGTGTCATTTATTTTTTAAAGGGTGAAACATAATCGCCTTATGAAGACAAAAGTTATATTCCTTACACAAGGATTGCAGTACTAATAGGTGACACCATGGCACTGTGACTCTCAGATGAGTTAGAGGCATAGTTAGTATCTCATGGCTCAGATTCACCTGGCTTTGTGTTTGATTTGTGTTTTTTCGCCGGCTCAGGTGTGTTTCTGGGTTCCATTGCTGGAATGCTGCTGCGGCACGTATCGCCTCTCCCTCCGGATGTTATTATGATCATCGCCTTCCCTGGAGAGATCCTGATGAGGATGCTGAAGATGCTTATACTGCCTCTGGTTGTTTCCAGTCTGGTCACAGGTGGGTGAGGTACAGTAGCTGCTGCAAATGTTCTGCTCAATTTGCTGACATCTGTCATAAAATGAGGTTACATGGTGCGACTTGTTGCTACCTGAGAGAGGAGAGAGTGGGCAGTTTTTTTGTTGTTGCATTTTGTGTATAACCAAAAGTGTGGAGGATGGGAGCTACGGTTCTTTTGCACTAGTACAAGATATTATTGTTTTTTTCCATACTTTCCAAACTATTTTTATTATGCTTTCCAGCTGTGTTCATGTGCATCTAGATCACTGTAGACCTGTTTTAACAAACTTGATTCAGTTGTTATATGTTTTTTGTCTGAAATACCTGTGGTCATAACTCCACACGTCAAATCACTTAGAAGATACTGTACAACTTAGATTTTTGGACTCTGGCCCTAAGATGCACAAGTGATATTTGAAATATTGTCTGCCGTACAGTGTGCGGACACATTCACAATATTGCCTCTCCACAACCTTGAGAGTGCACATAACGTCTAGTAAGCCTTCCTTACCAAACTCAGTTACCCTCAGTAAACACTTAATGTTTTAAACAGGGGCGGAGCGATTGAGTGGCTTCTGGGGCTTCAGCCCTAAATGTTTTCTCAAAAGCCACGCATCTTTTACATTTTTAAAATAACTTCAACTTTGTGTCATTTCCCCTCAGTGTCTCTGACTGGACTGGCAAATCAATGCAGCAAAAGTTCTATTACTGGGAAAATATCACCAATCATTCTTTGAACACAACTAAAAACGTTCAAGATTAGTAATGCTGTTTAAGCCATATCTATCTTATGAACCTTAAAAATAGTATCATCAGACAGTTTATGCGTCTTTTCAGGTGGAACTAGTGAAATTTAGTTGTCCTAAACATTTGTAGTGTTCTGTTCTCAGAATGATGAAGACAGTTGGAAAGAAATTAGATACAAAACAGGATGATTCTGTTTTTTGGCAAATGTCATATTTTTCCTAAATGACGTTTAGATTTTTAGGCATTTTATTGCCAAATGGTTTGAAAAATAGTGCAAATATAGCTGCCGTAAATGGAACACAACCCCAGACCCACTGAGACATCTCACTTTGAAAGCAAGTCATGACATTTTTGGGTATAGAATTAGTTATTCCAATATATTTGCACAATATGTCCTCACAGCGAGAACAGTAAAAACCACAACACTTGTCCAAATGAGGTAAGCCTTATGTGTGGAGGCTTCACTGACCGGAAGGACATTAGTAAGTTTGCAGTTTGGTGAGGGGAGCTGGTCAATTTAATTGTGATGTTTTAATCTTAGTTAATTCTTAACCACCTAGAGAACAGTTCAGATTTACTACGTATAAATGCCTAGATTATACATGTATTAACTCAAACAAAATCTAACTTTACCACTATCTGTTGAAGAGAGGAATTGCATCTTTTTTATATTGGACACTTACTTTATTTTCTTGTAAAACATACTATGCCAACAGGACTAGCCGGTTTGGATGCCAAATCCAGCGGCCGCTTAGGCACCAGGGCCATGGTGTACTACATGTCGACGACGGTGATCGCAGCCGTCCTCGGAGTGATCCTGGTGCTGCTCATCCATCCCGGAAACCCCAAACTGAAGGCTAATCTTGGACATGGAAAGAAGAACGACGAGGTGTCCAGCGTGGACGCTTTCTTCGATCTCATCCGAAATCTTTTCCCAGAGAACTTGGTGCAGGCCTGCTTTCAGCAGGTAGGAGTCTCACCCACCACATAACCTCTGCTTCATAAGTCAGTTGCTCCAACTGTTTGTTCTTTTCTTTGCTTCTTGTCCAGATCCAAACAGTAATCACCAAAGTACCAGTGCCCACTAACAGAACTAAAGCACCTCCACAGTTCACAGTTAAAAGGTCGCTTCAGTTCAAGGGTGGGATGAACGTCCTGGGTAGGTAAAAAGTCTAAAAAAACACAACCACTAAAGAACTGAAAAGAAATAGCAGTTGTTGAAGAAAAACACAAGTTTTTTTTCATCCTCCACCAACATCGAGCCAAAAACAAAACCTCCTTCGTGGATGTAATAATTGATTCCATTTTCCTTTTTACCACTATATATCACTTAAGTTCTTTTAATTTTTAGAATATTATCTTTTTCATATTATTAAAAACACATACCGAACAAATTTATATTTCCATATGGCTTTCAATGAGTGATTCACTCTCATTCCATGCTATTAATTTTCTGTAAGACTAAGTCAACATCACTGTATTCTTACAGGTTTGATTGGATTCTTTGTCGCTTTTGGAGTTATTATGGGGAAAATGGGAGAAAAGGCCAAGCTGATGTTGGAGTTTTTCAATGTGCTGAATGAGATTGTTATGAGGCTTGTTGGCGCAATTATGTGGTAAGTGTTTTCCACTTCAGGCATCCCTCCACTCAATGACACTGCCAAATCATTCCCTCTGGTTTTTGCTTCGACAAAAATGATATATACACAGAGTATCCCACAGCTAACGTTAACTATGTATCAATATATTCAAAATACTAATGATATACCTGCAGACATACACGTAAATAACATAATAATCCTAATTTTAACATATCCTGTGTCTATCTTTAGGTACTCCCCTTTTGGTATTGCCTGCCTCATCTGTGGAAAGATCATCTCCATTGCAGACTTGGAGGTGGTTGCGAGGCAGCTGGGGATGTATATGGTCACTGTGATAGTGGGTCTAATCATCCATGGAGGCATCTTCCTTCCGCTGATTTATTTTGTGATAGTAAGACAAAACCCCTTCACGTTCTTCATGGGAATATTCCAAGCTTGGGTCACGGCACTTGGAACAGCATCGAGGTATGAGGGATTTCTGTCTCCGTTCCTGTTTTATATTCTAGGATTCAGACTGTCTGACCTGAGACGTATGACTCTAATTCCAATTTCCTCTCCAGTGTGCTGCATGTTTTTGGGAATACTCTAATTTTCCTCTTCCTCCATGGGTTTCTGTGTGTGTGCTTACATAGCAAAAGTAACCTTTATTTCAAATGGTAAGGATAAAGTAATCTTGCCAGCAATGGCTTCTAACTTTGCCATGTGGGATAACTTTCCTGTACTTAATAAGGTGAGCTCAGTCCTTTAAAGTTCCGGCCTGCTCACTGCTCTGCCATCAGCGAGAGACTTAGTATAACGCAATAACATACATAACAACTGCTGAGTCACAACTGCTGTTTTCTCTGTAAGAACTATTAAAATTGCATAACTTGTGAAATAAAACTCACAAAAAGCTTTGTATAGTCTATTTTATGTAACAAATTAACAATGAATAAATCACTATTGTTCAGAGGGGATTAAAGTCTGTATGAACAATAGTGTTATTAAGTTTAAAAACTATTGGAACATCAAGGGTGACCCACTCTGATTCATTTTCAACAGAAAATCTATAAGTTGTTAAGTCCCTTATTTAGTTTTTAGTGCCAAATTGGGTGCAGAGTTTGCAAACTGCATTTTGTTCGTGACTAACTTAACCTAACAAAGCAATTCTTCCTGTTTTATTTGCAACAGTGCTGGTACCTTGCCTGTCACGTTCCGATGCTTAGAGGAGAACCTGGGCATCGACAAGAGAGTAACACGCTTTGTCCTCCCAGTGGGGGCCACCATCAACATGGACGGCACGGCGCTTTATGAGGCTGTGGCTGCCATCTTCATCGCTCAGATGAATGGGATCAACCTCGACTGGGGCCAGATTATTACTGTCAGGTGAGAACGTGGCTACGGATTCAGATATGACAACACATTTGCAAGGTAAACTTTTGGTAATGAATTAGCCAAATTCTCAATCAAATCTGCCTGAGCAAAGGAATGAAAGTAATGTTAATTCAAATATTATATTCTTCTGTATATACTAACAAGTCCTCCAAACCATATACTCTAATATGACCCACCAAAGCGTTTAATAAATTAGCGCTCCTAGTGGTGGCAGGAAATCCAACCCACAGGAGAGTTTTCCGTCCTCGTCTCTAAACCAGAGAAAAAAACGGTCATGGTTTCAAACATGTTGTTAACGTTGTGAAACGGTCGCAGTTTGGTTAGGTTGAGGCACAAAAACTACTTAGTTAAGTTTAGAAAAAGATCGTTGTTTGGTTTCAAATCGTTACGTTGCTTCGTCTCCGGTCACGCCCGCTGTGCAGAATGTGGCGTAGTTCCTTTTGTTCCGTTAAATTAAAAGAAAACTTGTCGTTTACTCTTATTTTCAAACAGGACATGAACCCCGGTCTCCTGGGTGAAAGTCCTGTGTTTGTTTGACCCATCCACCATCCCAACCTGCGTCTTACACTCCGTCACCTTACTTCCTGCTTTGCTCCCGACATATTTACTGCTGCTGCTAGAGGAAGCTGCCACTATAAACGTAAATGTGAGTGGTAATTGCTGCTGGAACGAACAACTTGTGGGCGTTTTTCAGGGGAGGACAGTCTCGTAAATACTGGTGAAACATGCGTAGGCCTACATTGAATTTTTTTTTAAATATAGTCAACCTCGTTAACATTTTTAGTTCATTTCACATAAAGAAGACTACACTATAGTTTTGGAGTTATAGTACCATTGTGGATATGTTTCTTACAATCTGTCTCACAAACAACTTAATGAAGATAATTTACTTGATTATCATTAGGCACTGTGGAGTCATATACTTTGATTGATTAGTCCTTTCAAATATTGAATTTGTTGTCAAACCAGTTTGATTAGAATCACGGTAACTGCATGTTATAGCAAGTACATAGCGGAGCAGAGGAATGTTGGAGCCTTACCGCATGTGGTTAGTCCTCCTGCTGAGAGTTTGAATTTGCTTTCTATTTAGTATGACAGCCACCCTGGCCAGTGTTGGAGCAGCCAGTATACCCAGTGCTGGACTTGTGACCATGCTTCTGATCCTCACAGCGGTGGGTCTGCCCACTCAGGACATCAGCCTCCTGGTCGCTGTCGACTGGCTGCTGTAAGTTCAACATCAACACAAATACAAATACTGAAAACATACAGACACATACCAACACGCACATGCAAGGGTTTCTTATCTTCAGGTTTGTTAAAGTAACTAAAGTGAGATCATTTCTGAATATATAATTTTCAAATAATGGTGACCACCCCAGTGCTAAATCTTTCATCATTTACTTCTGTGTTACTTTTAATGTGCACATTTACAATCCGATGCTTACATTGTTTGTTTTTACCGCCCCCCCCTCAAAAAAAAAAGCCCTGATTAAGACCAAATTAATATTTTCTTTCTTCAGAATATGTAGTCATCTCAAGAAAACAAGGAAAATGAGAAACCTATCATGCTCACTGGGTTTCTAATGCATAGCCGGTAACCATGGCAGCTTCAAAGAATAACTCTGCCCCTCATAGAACTTTTCCCAACAATCTGTTAAACTCTGAGCAAAACATTTCTGGTGACAGCTTGCTTTCTGTTGCTTTACAGTCTTAATGATGTAAATGGAATTCAATATAAATCCACCACAACCATCTTTTTTTCTTTTTTTTAAATACCTTTCACTTTTTAATGAGACATATACTGTATATATTTCATTTTCCATTTCTTTGGATTACTTTCCAGAGCAACACATGTTTTGCACAGTGTAGAGCTAAGCCACGAGTGGCCAAAGTAGCATCAAAACAGCTGCTTGACTTTAATCCGAGTGTGCAGTTTTCTACCGCTCTCTAACATACATTTTGAGGATGTAAAAATCTCAGGCTTTGATAACTAAGTCTTACTCTCCATACGCCCACTCATTCAGAAGCATAAATAACAACATACACTTAAAGTTAAAACAATTGGTAACACTTTACTTGAAGTTTTCTACATGTGACTACATGAGTGACATCACACTGTCATGAACACATGAACCCTAACCCTAACCATAACCATAACTTAGTCATGACAAAACCAAATCACACTTACTAAAAGAAGGGTCATGTCATAAACGTTTATGACTTGTTTATAATGTTTTATGACACGTTCCTGACAATGTCAATGTCACTCCTATGTAGAAAACTTCATGTAAAGTGTAACCAAACAATTTCATTCTTTCATTAATCATTTCAATCATGTCTTTCACACCACGTTCCTCTTCAACATGCAGGGATCGTTTCCGTACCTCGGTTAATGTGGTTGGTGACTCCTATGGAGCAGGTATCGTGTACCACCTTTCCAAGCACGAGCTGGACTCCTTCGACCAACAGGCCCGGATTGATGAACTTGAGATGACAAAGACACAATCCTTCTATGAAAATAACAGCAACCAGAATGTTTACACTAACCACAACTCAATCTTGATAGACGGCTGCAAGGTACATTTCACGTTAACGGACATAGAGACTTGTATGTAGAGAATCCTACCCCGCTCTGTCTGTGTGTTCGTCTTTCTTTTCCTTTTCCTTTTCCTTGTGTTTGTGTTTCTTTTCTAAGTGACTTCTTTTATTGGTGTATTTGTTTCTATGTGATCGTGAATAGTGCATGTCATATTTTCATTTAAGAAAATGTTTTTTTTTTTTTTAAAGGGGTGAAAAGCAAAATAAATATTTCTATATTTATTTATTCACCTGTTACTTCTATGAAAAAGCAGTTTTTGTGGTACCCGGGTTCAACAAAACCAAAGTTTGTTCTTTTTTTGAAATCATACTTTTGGTTTTTAGCATCTTCGAAAATGCTGTTTTACTCTCATGAAATCCAAATGAAAGTGTTTAATTTTAAGCATCAACCATTCCTAATGTGTTGTCTTGTACACAATTATATTTGACTTGTATTTTGTTGTGGTATGTTTTGATTTCATTAAGAAACTGTTCTTTTTTTGTCTACCTAATTGGACATGTATTTGTGGCAGCCCTGACCAAATTACAGTTTTCAATCATTGGCCATCTTTTGAAAGAGTTTTTGTAGCATAAAGACTGCTGTTTCACTATGTTTCATCCAAAGTGATGCATACATTCCTGAAATGCCAAAGATCCTCTCCTATCCACATTGTAGCTAAGAAACAAGAGCAAAAGTATTTTAGTGTACTAGTAGAATTTTGTTGATATTTCATTGTCTGTATAATGTCGCTTTTGCATGCTGATGCTAAAGTTGCATTCGGATTATTGATGACTGACTATTGTAATTCGTTTGGGCAGAGAATCCATTAAATACATGGCCAACTCTGAACTATAATTATCCTTGTTCTCATATAATCTTGTAACTGACCAACCACATCAGCAGCATCACTGTATCATTGTATCAGTGTATGTAGATGACATGTATTTCAGTGGTGGGGATTAACACATTAATTCTGCCCCAAAGTCAATTGCCTGAATGCAATGACCCAATGGCTTCTCTGCTCCCAACCGTTGACAGTTTGTTAATGACAGTGCCTTGGCCCCATAGTTAGATGATCTCGACAATTGCTTACAGGTCACCATGGGCAAAAATGGCAACACTGCAGGGTTCTCTCTTGTTGAGGAGGGACCATGGAAATGCGAGTGAAGCAGATCCAGTGCTGCTGCGCCTTACCCTGAGGTCCAACAGCTTTTACTTTCTGCCGACACGACTATAAAAATCAACAAAAAAACCATCACAAAAAAACGAAGAAAAAGTGAAGAGTCGGACGGTCTTTTTCTTTCAGTTACCCATCCGGGTAGCTACTGGAGCAGACTACAGATGACTCCCCAAGTTGTATTAGATCTTGCATTTGCACTAAATAGACACAAACTGTAATGAACTGGTGCATTTCATGCACTTTCTACAGAAGAATAAATCGTTCGGTTGACTACACTCAGGGCCTTACTTAGCTTCCTGTTCTGTCAACGAGAACAACAAGAACTATTCAACCTTGTGCAACATCTCATTTTTCTTTTGTATGGAAGCATTTTCTTCGTAGCTTAAAGGGCAGAGAGATGATGTGTGGATGATGGCCTTGCCAGTCACATTTAAAACAAGGACCAAGTAAGAGAAGATGTAAAGGTTGGTGTAAATGAGTCAGAACAAATGTTACAGATCAGCTTTCATTACTGAATGGTTTGTGACTATCAATGTGTATTTGTGTATTTCTGTATTCTGTGATGCTCTTTGTTCTCATAAAATGCCCATGGACACTGGACCAAAGGTTCAAAATAATGCAAACTGGGTTTATGAAAACAGAACAGTGCTTCCGGTGGCATTATGATACGTGATGGTTAAACGCTGCGTTACCTTTGGCTGTTTGACTTATGGGATTACATCTTGATGTCACACACACCTGGCCAAGCCTAAGAAGCAAAGCTTAGGAATTAGAACATAAGAGCAGAGGGTGTGACCTCTAAATGTTGCAACAAAGAGTGCAGGGTGTGTGGCAGAGAGCTGTAAGGCAGAAATAGTATGTGAAGGGCGCCCCTGCAGTTATTTTTTTTTTTTGTATGTATGTTCTTTATGTGTGAAGCACTGAGTTTCTGTTTGTAGTCAAAACGTATGCCTGTGTACTGGGATTTCTGTGTGTTCATGTGTGTTTCTGAGAGGAAGAGAAGGCTTAACAGGGAAGAACGTTGGAGGTTCAACAAGAGGGAAAAAAAGGGTGGGCGTCTCTCAAACTCTCAGCAGGCTAGTGCATTGCTCTGTTTTCTTTCAAACTGTTTATTTCTTTGCTATATTGACAACCTTGCCTTGACGATGTCAACTGCAGAGTGCAGTTAGTGTGATGACTAACACATTTCCGGAAAAAGGTTACCACTATTCAATTCAATAGAATATTGGGACTCACATTTTAGTAGAAGAAGTAAATATTCTCCACCTACCAGCTTTACTACACTCAAAGCGAGGACGGCTGGGCCTTCCTCACAAGATATCACGTAGATTTTGCAGAATGTAGTTTTTACACTGCGGATTTACATAAATAAGAAATAAAAAGCTTGTAATTACATGTATGAGTTAAGTAGCTGTGACGTCTGTTTAGCAAGTGCACCCTAAATTCTGCCTCCAGCCCTCGCATAAATCTGAAGCCGTGACAACAAGGTCATTGGATGTTGGCTGAACGTGTTTTTGAGTTTATCCCCACGTAGCAACCAAGCAGTAGTTGAGTGTGGTTCAAACCAAGGTTAAAACAGGATAATTGATTTCTTTTTTTCATATAAGCGACGGCTTATATATTCATGTTTAAAGTGCCTCCTTGCACTTTGTGTATATACTCTTCTTAGATAAAGTGTATAATGTATAGGATTTGACATTTTATGTCATCTATCAGACTTGTTTTTGCTATGCTAAAAGTTTCTATAAAGACTATAACTATTAACATATGCAATAATGTTAGTACAATGTTAATTTTCCTTTCATGGGCCACTCGTCCCAATAGGTTGTGAATTTAGGGTTATTTATTTACATACAACGCATTCAAGTGATCTGTTTTTTAAAGAAACTACTGAGCATCAAATGTATGTCAAAGAAGAAAAGTCCAATATTTCTCCCCTCTTTGCTGAGTTAATGTTGTTACTTATTATTTAAGGGTTATAAGCACATTAAGGCAGTTTTGTGCAAGCCATCCAGTGTTTGGCTCAAGCACCACCTTCCTCTAAAATGGAGTCTTCCTCAGTTATCAGCATACCCTGATTCATGTCAAAATCCTGTTATCGATTAATTCATCACATCACTTTTCCATCTATTGCATTTGTTGTTGGGCCTTGATCTTAAAAGGAATATGTTCTTAGACGACTGGCCTAGTGAAGCAGGTGTTTTCTATGAGCAGGTGAAATTGTACAATCTTTAGATAATAAAACATATATTTTCTATCTTTCTTTTTGATTCAATGCACATATCGGTCCAAGAATGTATTCAATGTTGTCCTTGTGTCTGTTCCTTGTGATGCAGAACGTTCTTTTGACTTTGACTAAATGCAAGCAGGATTGAATGCACTCGTACTAAATAAACAATAACAGAGCACAAACAATATTTGACAGGCAAATGGACTAAAAGTGTGTCAATGTTTAAATACTTGTGTGTAAATATTAATGGGAGCAAATAAATGTTTATTGATGAGTTGCCGTTGTGTTTATTTCTCAGATGATGGTGGGTGGGATACAGCATATGAACATACAATAGCTGCATGTTACAAGTGCTGTGTAGGTTAGTTAGTGGGCTGAGCACGGTTTAGTACTTTAAAGGTGCTCTAAGCGACGTCACGCGTCTTTTAGGCTACAACATTTTTTGTCACATACAGCAAACATCTCCTCACTATCCGCTAGCTGCCTGCCCCCTGAACACACTGTAAAAAAAACGCGGTCTCTGTAGACAGCCTAGGCTCCACAAACGGCAACAAAAACAAACTGTGCCAACCTGCACCACGAAACATAACAAACAGTGTTCCACCCAATAACCGACAAGAAGGATTTAGGGGGTGGGGGTAGGGGGGTTAGTGCGCAGAAGGGAGGGGGAGGGGACGGGATGAGGATGAGGAGGAGGGAGGGGCGAGCAAGCCTCCGTTTTGTTTGACAATACTTCGAACAACAACAAGAAGTGACGTCACCCAACATTGCTTAGAGCACCTTTAATGAATGTGGGCTAAGTGTAGCTTCATATAATTTACAATCGACAACATAGCCATCAATAATGATAAGTGATTTTAAATACAACAAAGACACCTTAAAAAGACATTTCCCCCAGACTGCACACAGAATCATGTTCATGTATCCACTTAGAGTTAAAAAAAAAAAAATCATTCAAGACATTCATTATTTACAATAATAAAAAACAGGAAATAAAACACTGTGAGATTTTGTTTGAAATAAATGGCATTTGTGATTCTTACCCAACCAGTTTTGGATTTTACACTTAATACAAGAGCAGATATGGCAATACATTCATCAACCAAAATATTAGTTTCAAAGTAAAGCTATTATAAGAGTTCTTGAAATTCAGCAGGAAAAGCCAGATCATGGTTGTGGTTCACACTGGGCTCAGAGCTGTGAAAGTCCACAGAAAACTTTTGCTCAACAGCCCCGACAGTTTTGTTCCTCGGATCAAAACACAGTCTTGTGGTTCTGTGATGAGTCTCAAAGCCTCAAATTAGCCAGAGGGTCTGTTTCTGAACCTCAGTGTGATGAATCTTTCTCTGGAATCACATCCAGGGGGATGACTGTGTAATCTCCTGCCTTTCCATTCACCAAGAGCTCGTCTTTGTGCAGGAATGTCTCCATCTCTAGCCCCCTCTGCTGGTTTGAGAAGTTAGTTTTGGTCTCGATCTGGGATGCATGGCGTGGTCCACTCCATCTGCGCAAAAAAAGGAACAATGAGCATTTCATTCTACATTCACAAAAATATTAGTCAAAAGTAGTGTCCTTCTTTTCTTATTTTAAAGTCTTACTTGTCTCTGGTAGCGATGGCAACAAAGACCATTACCAGTGCTGCAAAACCAACCATTAAAGCAAGGATCATGATCCAACCTGGAGATATGAGAGAGTAGGAGTTAATAAGATGGACTGTCTTAAGCCAGAGTTTAATCATGCAGAAATCCGGTTTATTAAATGCCATTTT
Source organism: Perca flavescens (assembly GCF_004354835.1). NCBI lineage: Eukaryota > Metazoa > Chordata > Actinopteri > Perciformes > Percidae > Perca > Perca flavescens. The sequence continues at coordinate 12,138,506 of NC_041331.1, forward strand.
TTTTCTGGACTCACCTGGCGTACTGTGTTCTTTGTTCTGGGGTGTCAGAACATTGTCTTGATCAACTTTGAGTGGTTTTTGAACTAAGAACAGATAATCAGAGGCTTAAAATCTTGCATAGGCAACCGATAATCATGATTGTGAGTGAAGCCTATATCTAACTTAATAACTATTGGGACATGTATAGGATATTTACCATCTTTGAGTACTGCATGCTGCACAGCTCTTAGTCTTTCTCCAGTACTGCTTGACACTGTACTGAACTCCAGTCCTGATTCTTCGCCTGATCCTTCACTTCCGGCAAACGTTACTGGAGCCTTTGGTCGGATAAAAGCTGCCGTGGAGGTTGATGATGCAGTGCTAGTGTCTGTGTTGGAGCTAGACGTCGTACTGGAGGTTGTAGTAGAGTACTGGCCAAGCATTTCTCCATCTCCAGACCCTAAATCAGAAATCTGGGTGCTCAGGAAGTCAATGGTGGAGACAGCAGGGTAAGTAGTTTGAGAGACTGAGATGTGGTCTGGGGTTACGCTTGACCGGGCTTTACTTGGCACTGATGAAGAGGTAAAGCTAGACTGATGGCTTCGACTGGTGGCTGGATCTGGACTGGAGTGGACAGTGTCCCTTGGCAACACTGTGGAGGCAGAGCTCTGAACGTGTGAAACACTCAGAGTTGTGGTTGCAAACTGGATGAACATGGATGTCTTGTCGTTGGTGTCCCCCGCAGCACTGCCTTCAATCATGTCCCTCTCATTGGAGTCAGAGGACGGCTGCTGGGTGGATGCCTTAACGCTTGTGTTTCTTTTGGGTGATTCAGTTGTGAGCAACCTGATGAAATAGGGTTCGACGAGGTAGCCTTCTGTCACGGCCTCTTTGAAAACGTCATCCTCATCTTTGGTGGGGATCTGGGTTACAGCTAAGGACAAGGGGAGACAGAAACATCCACAGGTCACTTTGAGTGTTTAACGTACCAACCCTGACACGAGCCTTTTTGATGTATTACAAAATCATCACACAGAGCTTAACTGCTTCTCTTCAAATGTAAATGGACTGTTCTTATATAGCGCTTTTCTAGTCTCAACGACTACTCAAAGCGCACATAGAACAGGAACCATTCACACACATTCGTACACTGTGGCCGAGGTAACTTGGGGTTCGGTGTCTCGCCCAAGGACACTTCGACATGGGACTGCAGGGCCAAGGAACGAACCACCAACCTTCTGATTGGCAGGCAACCGCTCTACCACTGAGGCACAGCCGCCCCTTCAAATTCTTGTATAAACTTGTGTCGGGTTCTTCTTAGATGAGGTGTGTTAAGGGACAGTAATAATTTACTTGGGTGACTAATGGTCTATGAGTGGGTTGGCAAAGGAGTGGCAACCTCATCAAAGCATCAGTTTCACAAGAGCTTACAACAATTTTGACACACCCGGTACAATAAAGTAACCCATGACTGTTATTTTGCCCTATTTATGTTGGAAGGAAGCCCTTGTCAGGTTTTTGTGCCAATAAGAAAGCAGAAGCAACAGGACAAATTGGGCTATGTACTGTGTAATTAATGAACATTTTCATTTCTTTATATTTCATAGAATACCATAACATTTAATGCTATTTTAATAGTAATATTTTAATAGTTCTCAGGGCTCGAATCCGACCTGGGATAATTTTCTGCACATCTTCTCCCTCTCTCTCCCCTTTCTCACCTAGCTGGAAAAGCCCTAAAAGAGTAAAGAGTATAACAATATACTGTATATGCAAATTTGTTTGGGATAACTTTATTTTTTTTCTTATCTATGCCCCATTATTAATCACTTCATGACCCGTCAGATTTCTGTTGCGACCTTTAGGAGGGGGGGCTCCCCCTAGGTTGGGGACCACTGACTTAAGCTGAGGTATAAAGTTGTTATCACCTCGAGTAGCTACAGCAGTAAAATGCTACTTCTACATTGATACAAGAGTATTAACAATATAACAATATAACATATTTTTCTACAGAATAAGTACTTTAACGTTGGCTACTTTAAATACATTTACTGAAAACACTTCTGTACAATTACTGAAGCGTTTATTCATTCTTTAGCTTAGCACGTTAAACACTTGACTTGTACTTGTAATGGAGTATTTTTAAATTGTGATATTGTCAGACAAATCAAACATATCCACTCTCCATTTCGGCCCAGTCATGTTCAGCTCTGGTGTTCCCTATGAAGTTACCCATTTGCACAAACTTGTGTAACAGCTATTTGCTGATCTTTGGTTTCCCCTTACTTCAGACTTTAATGGAGCAGCTCAGAACATTTTACAAAGATCTCTGTGTGTAATCTAGAGGTGCCAGTGAAAGCCGTGCACCGACGATGAAATACTACCCTGGAATTCTTACAGAAAGAGTTAGACCTGAAACATGAAGAGCATCTGGATGCTGACTCATGGGGTAAGAAAAAGGACACAATGGGAATGAAATTTCAGAAGTCTGTATAATATAGAATAATGTCTGTGTTTGTCAGACTGCAAAACCCATGACTATGGCCTCCAAAGTTTGCAAGTGGAAGAATGTAATTTTGCCAAATAATTTTACTGACCACATGTTACAGCTGAGGATATGCAGAAAAATAAAATCTACCTGGATTTGGATTGGAATTTTACAGTTTACTCCTAAATGACAAAATCACAAGGCTAATAAAATCACATATACTCAGCTAAAATAGAAAGTGTTGGTGTTTAAGAAAGACACACTGCGAAAAAACTGACAAACAGATGAGATAAGAAGAACTCTTTCACTTACTGTTAACAGGTGTTGAGTGGACAACAGCGAGAAGTCCAAGAATGACCCCAAAAACAAGATTCCTCATCATCATACCAGAAACTTGTGAAGGAGCCATTGACTGATGTTGACCGTTAGCGAGTCGGAACTATTTGGAACACAGAACTGATGAAGCCTTTTATATACAGCAGCAGGTAGGTGTTTCATCAGGACGACAATGGCTGGCGACACACAAACACTCACAGGAGGGTTGGCACACGTGTGCACACACCCTCTTCCCCACTACGGTGTACATTTTAGGACTTCCTCAACCCACACACTTTCTCACGCCTTTTTCTCCCTCTTCCTCAAACACAACAGACACACACTCTTTAAAATGAATAAGGAAGTTAATTGGTTTTCAGATACTTGTTCCTGGAAGATGACAAACAATAGAAAAGATGGCGTCAGTTATTTAGGACAGAGTTTCTCGATCACATCAACTGTGAGGACAGCTGTCCATCATGCACCAGGGTGAGTTTAACCAATGACAAAGAATCAGACAGCTCAGAATGCTGAAAGAAAAGATGTTAGGAGTAGGCACAGGAACGGGTTGAAGAGTCAAAGTTGCAGCTCATGCCATGTGCCAGCCAGTCCTCCACCATCATCCCTGTTCCCCAAAAAACAACACAGATCACATACTGAATAACCTATATCGGCGACGTTTCATTTCCACCATTGTTCAAGTGCAGAAATTCTGACGGATGCCCCTAATTTCCGGCCGGATATCCGCCACCTTCCTCGCATTCTAAATTCCGGTCGATTTATGAGGACTATAGCTAACTGCTCCTCAGATCTCTGCAGGGTAAATCAAGACAGCTAGCTAGACTATCTGTCCGATCTGAGTTTCCTGTTGCACGACTAAGACAACTATTGAACACGTTTCACCAAAACAAGTTCCTTACCGAGGCTATTTTGCCAAGGCACTGGTATTGTGTCCGTTGTTTAGCACTTCTCAAGATAATTGTGATTGGTTTAAAGAAATGGCAATAAACCAGAGCACATTTTTTTCTCCCATTTCCCAAAATGCTGTGTAGAAGGTCTGGCATTGCGACACTACATACTGAATGACGGACCCGTTGCTATATAAATCCAGGATAACTGATAAAGCGAGGCTTGACCTAGTCTAATCTGTGCATCCTGGCTTGGTGCGTTTCACGAAGGCCAAGCCAGGCTGAGGAGGAGCGACTAGGTCGAGGCAGCCTGAACTAATTCAGATAGATGCGCGTCCACGGCTTTCCTCAAAAGACCGCGAGGTTGATCACAGATTTACTGATGCCAAAATGGAGAATACGCATTGTACATACTTTATACAGAGTGAACAGCAGCTTCTTGTGGAAGTATGACGACGTGAAACACATTATTTGAATAAAAAGAAAATAACACGGCCGCTGTACTGAAACAGCGAGAGAAAGCGTAGCAGACGATCACGGACCGACTGAATGCGTAAGCAGCCTAAATATCTACATTAACTGACCACTGCTCTGGATGGAAACCGTCATAATCCTACCATTCAATGATTAGGCTACTAATCATTTGCACAAATTAACAATTGTACTCTTTGCCTTAAAAGTAAGCAGAAGATAATGTTACTCAGGAAATTTACCATGAAGATCCATTTTCTATAACGCTAGAATATGAAGCGTATATCTCTTTCACTCTGTTCCTCCCTCTCTCTCATTGGCTAAAATATTAATTTCCTAAGTCATATTAACTTCCCCTACTCGCTTTTAATGCAAAGTGTACAGGTGTTCGTTTTTGCAAATGACAAGTGACACATTGAATGGTTTCATTTAAGAGCAGTAGTTCATAAATGTATATTTTTAGACTATCATTTAGTCTGTCCGCTATTATCTGTCACGCTTTTTCTCGCGTTTTTTTTATTTTTTATAGAGGACGAGTTTCCTTCTCTACATATGCCTTGCTCCCTGGTATATATGGACATAGAAAACAAAGACACTGAAGTATTGGACTGTAAAATCTAGAAACTATAAAGATAATTAAGTGATAAATTCCATGCACACTGTAAACATGAATGGAACAGAGTGTATTCATCTGTTATTTCCCCCCAGGCAAAATTTAAGGTCAAAAACCATCGTTGTTACATGAATGTACAGTAGCCTACATCACTAGATAGTTACTGGTCCAGTGAACTACGGCTATAATTTGGGAGGATTGTACAATTAGGATATGTTCTTAAAATTGTACAATCCTCCCAAATTATAGTCCCAGTTTACTGGACAACACAAATTGTGTGTTAAGAATGCCAAATACAATGCAAGAAGTACAAACATGATCCTTATTGTTAAAGAGTAAAAAAAGAAATTATAAACTAAAATAATTTAAGGTGCATTGGGGAACTATAGAAATGTACAGCATTGTATGTATTGCCCTTAGTAACAGACTTCATTTAAAACTCATTTGAAATTGTATTAGCCTTTTCTAATTAACTCAACAACTGCCATAATATAATCATCAAACTTCTTACAACAATGTGAACAGCAGTCTTCATACAGCAATATAACAGTAACAATGAAACATTTATAATTATAAAAAAATAATAATGGTCACAACTTTAAATAATAACAGTACTTAAATGAACAGCAATATGCACCTGTTGTATTTTAATCCAGGCTGATAACAAAAGGGTAAAACCACTGCTGAGTGAACAGAAAAGGTTCCAGGATTAAATAAATCCTGGCTATTAGCCTGGTCAGGACCAGGCTAGCTGCCCAGAATAAATCTCCATGGTGATTTATGTGCCTCTGCTTTCGTGAAACCGAGTCAAGGCTAAATTTATCCAGGATAACCAGGAAATCCCGGCTTAATCCCTTATCTTGGTTTTGTGAAACAGGCCCCATGACAAACATAAAATATTAAATGCACAACAACAACAACAACAACAACATTCCACATCACACATCAATGGAAAACAAGGTACAGCTGCCACACTGAACCAGAAGCTATAAACAAGCTACTAAACATTAGAAACAGCACAGTAAATGCATACAGTACATGTTAAATGCTGTACTTACTGAGACAAGTAAAAATGTAATGGAATAAATAAATAATTGATCAACCCAAGCTTATCCAGCTATCTAACACAGATACACATAAATCAGCAGTTAAAGAAGTAAATTAAGTTTAAGTTAAATTAAGCTTCTCAATTGCCACAGGGATAAAAGAAGCCCTGGCATGCCTTGTTCCTGTTCTAGGTATTTTAAAACGGCGACCAGAGGGCCAGAGACCAAACTCCTTAAAAAGTGGGTGGTTAGGGCAGTTGAGAATTTGTTGAGCCTTGCAGGAGACACGCTTACAATATTTATTTATTACAACATTCCTCAGATATATGTTGTACGTGACCAGACTCAAACCCAAAAAAAACTGTGGACCTCAGAAAAAATGGAAGCAAATAAAGTTGGATGTAAACTTAAAGTATTAAAATAAAAGTATGGTTGTAATATCTGACTGGTTAAAGTCTCATACGCCCAGTAGAATATGTATCCATACATGCAGGTGCACTTGACCAGTAACATGATGCAAATAAAAAAGTCAAAAGGGATGAGCAAAATTTCAATATGCTTTGATTTTGATTTTCTATTTCATACAACAAATAATCTAAAATCACTAGAAAAAAAGAAACGAAAAATATTTCTTATTCTGAGACCTCATGTTGTAATTTCCAAGGCAACAGCGTCGGTGTACCAGTGTTGCTTTTAGCCCAGGCTAAAATGGTTTTGGAATCCTACTCTTATGATGCTTGAGGGGACTTTTAAAGAGCCCCTATTATGCATTTTTTTTTTTTTTGTCTTTTTCACATTTCACTCCAAATGGAGTTTTTCTATCCCACAGACAGCACTTTCTCAACTGCCTGAAAACGGCTTGCCCACATTTCTGTTTGAAATTGCTCAATTAATGATGTCATTGATTGAGAAGGCCAGCCCAGTTTTCATATTTGCTGCCCATAGGTGCTGCCTGAGCAAGCACAGCCCACCCAGTGGCTTGTTTGAATTTGGTTGACCAATCACAACAGAGTGGGCCAGATCAGACCAATCAGAGCAGACTGGGCTTTTCAGGAAGGCGGGCCAAGAGCTCAGACAGAATAGGCTCGTTCGAGATGAACTGTGCCTTGTCTGTAAAGTGGACGAGAGCAGGCGGCAGCAGCAGGGGGGCGGTGACAAAAAGCAGCGGTCAAGTTTACAGCCGTATCAAGCAGCCTTTAGTCTAAACAGGAAGTCACAGAAACACTCACATCCCGTTATCCTTGATCTTGTGAGGTTATCGCTGCTCACGTGTCAGAGCAAGTCGGGATCAAGTCGGACACAAATCTAACCGGAATGCATTGTCCACCTGCGGAGCTGGCGTGACCCGCACTAGCTAGTTAGCCTGGGAAACGGACGAATGACAAAAGACGCTGTTGCCTTGGAAATGACAACATCCAGTCTCAGAATATGAAAAAAACAGTCCTTTCTTTCTTTCTGTTTTCTAGGGATTTTATTTTTTTGTTATGTGAAATAATTTTGAAATAATAATACATTTCTCTTATCTCCTTTTTGACCATGAAAAGGAAAAAACCTGTATTTCAATTTTCAAATTTGTATTTTAGTTATCATTTTAGTAGTTTTTTTTAAATAACCCTTCACAAAAAAAATGACCAAAGACCAAAAGATACAAGGACCCTTCAACCATAGAAATAAATTTAATGATTTAATAATGTCTCGTTTCAAAATTTTCCCACGCACGTTTAGACTTCACCAAGGATTTCGCCACACGCTCAGCTCAGTAGGATCTCCCCACAGGCAGTGTGTAATGTATACAGTGACTGTTGTGAATGGATGCGTCACTGCAGACCTTTGGACTTGAGCCGTCTGGCTTGTTCATGAATTGGAGACAATTGTCATGAATTGATCAGAGTGCGTGTGGGTGAGCACTTGCCCAGTCTTGCACTCCACACCCAGAAAAGGCTCATTTCAAGTGATGATGCATGACAGGAATACCCTGAAGGCTGAAGGGCAAATCTTGCATTCACAAGTGTACAATAGTCAACTTTCCCTGGCTGGGCACTGCTAATGATTGAGTATTCAAATCATTCTCACGGTGTGGTTGTCTAGTAAGTGGGGAGGTAACAGAAGGTCAAAACATTATATTATTGAAGAAGTTGAGTCAAAATGTAGCAAAGGCAATTTATTTTTTAATCAAAACGCTTTGTCAAATGCTTTTAATATAGATCCAAAAAGCCAAACCTTTAAATGATTATCCCTTAAACAATATGATTGCCCTTTGAATACTTGAGTTATAACAAAATATGCATTTTTTATAGAAATTCTAGACAGGATTTTGGGGCAGTAAAATAACGTCAGTAGTTTTGGTAAAAGGCTGGGATTTAAATTTGAAGGCTAACTGGCTATTTATTTCATCATCCTGCAAACTTCATTGGCATTTCCAACTAACATGAAGGTGAATTAATAATGACTGAATTCTCATTTTTAATGTTTTCCTTTACGTTTAGAGATATTTTTACTCAGTGCAGTATTTCACTTTGGTAATAAATTTTGTTATTTTTCAAAAGCAAGCCTTGATACGAAGCCGACAATATGTGGGCCCTAGTGTCAGGGTTTTTCTTCAGAATTGCAAGTGCATTTGAATTTTGAAAAGTGAAACAGAATTTCAAAAACATGGTCTGAACACAAGCACTTCTGGCCAAATGCCTCACACCAGAGGAAAATTCAAGGAGATCAATATTACTATTCTTATTTTTTTTAGCATTACCAGATTTTCTACAACTCTAAAACATGACACGGGATTCTCTCTGTGTTCATGTACAATTGAATGTGTGAATGGATAAACATTAGCAAAGCATATATAATGCTTTATACATTATAGGAAACACTGTTATATATATATATATATATATATATATATATATATATATATATATATATATATATATATATATATAAAAACAGTTTTACCTCTATGTTGATATCCGGCCCGCCACAATAAAATTTCTGCTGCCAAGGTATCAGATGCACAACAGGGTTTCCGCTATGTAAACCGTGCACCGCCGCAAATTCAGCTGTTTATGAAAAGTCATAAAGTTGTAATTACACAACTCTGCAGAGCCGTGTGCTCTACTGAACTCAAGCAAACTGTCATCCGCTTTCTCTCCCCTTTAGGGTGAGCAACTGGAACAGTGACAGGATGTCATCACTTGCGAAGGCATGGCAACCAAAGAAACAGCAGTGCAAGTACTACTTGTCACTCAATCTTAGGCAAAGTGACAAACAGCGACGAAAGCTGCAACATGAAATCCGCACTCATGCAGGTCCCGTGAAATATGACAGCTACAGTTTATTGGAAAATAGCATTTTGGACACTGAATTTTATGAATTTACTGTTTATCAGACCCCAGATAAGACAAAAAACTAACGTTAGCTGGTCGCCAAATGTCACAACCAGGTTCCTAGCAGTCTGGATGGGAACTACCACAGAGTTGTCAATTGTTATAGTCAGGTCCTGGATAGGAGAGCACTTACCTGGAAGGAAATGAAGCTCAGTCTTGTCCAGGTTGAGTTTCAGATGGTGTGTGGACATCCAAGAAGAAATGTCAGTCAGACAGGCCGAGATGTGTGCTGCTACTTGCGTTTCAGACTCCGGAAAGGAGAGAATTAGTTGGGTGTCATCTGCGTAGCTGTGATAAGAAAAGCCGTGCGAGTGAATGACCCGAGAGAGTTGGTGTAGAGAGAAAAGAGGAGTGAACCTAGGACTAATCCCTGAGGAACCCCAGTTTTGAGTGGGCAAGGTTCTGAGATAAAGCCTCTCCAAGTTACCCGGTAGGTTCGGTCTGCCAGGTAAGATGTGAGCAAAGAGAGCACAGAGCCTGAGACACCCAGATCCTGGAGTGTCGAAAGGAGGATCTGGTGGTTCACTTTGTCAAAGACAGCAGAAAGGTCCAGAAGGATGACGATGGAAGAGAAAGAGGTTGCTCTAGCGATGTGGAGCTACTCAGTGAAAGCAAGGAGGGCAGTTTCTGTTGAGTGGCCAGCCTTGAAGCCAGACTGGTGGCAATCAAGAAGGTTGCTCTGGTGGAGATAAGTAGAGAGTTGATTATAAATGGCACACTCAAGAGTTTGGGATAAAAATGGAAAAAGGGAGACGGGACTGACGTGTAATTCAAGTTAAGTCAAAAGACTCCCTCCCTAATTCTCTCCACCTCGCTGTTATCTCATGTTTCTTGGCAGACACTATTGTTCCCGTCTCCAAAGTCCCAAGGCAACCGAGCCCGGTGACCTGTGCACTGCAGCTTTCACATCCATTACCACCATGAATAATATCAGCCCTTATCACTGCTATTCTACCATGGACAAATATCCATTTCAGTTTGCAAATTTCTGCATCGGATTCAGACAAACATAAAAGCGGTGCTCATTGCCGCCTCAAAACAGTATTGTATATTGCTTGACGACAATCCAATTTTCCAATCAGTGAAATGTGAAAATGATTTAAACAGGGAGGACAGTAAAATATTTTTATTTACAAGGAAATATTACATTCCATGCAAGTTTGGGAAGTATATGCACCATGTAATCTAAAATTCAATGCATATTTTTATTTCCAGTCACTGATGTGATTAGTCTTTATTTAAAAAGTGTCACAACCCGGCTCCTAGGCTGGGGTCGTCACAAAAGTCCTCTCCGATACAAAAAAGTCATACTTTGATTGTGACATTAGTTTGCATGTTTTATATCAGTTGCACACATGGAGAAGCTTACCACACTTAAACTAATATGCTTCTTCTCTCCCCTTTCACCTTTCTTAAGGAACCAAAATCAATGGTTTTGCCTGAAATCAGTTAGGTTATAATTGTAATTAGGGCACTGATTAAGTCACATGTTAAAGGTATACTATGCAATAACAATGTATAGACTCATACAAAAGTAATCAATCTAAATCAGCACTTATGACCCACTAGAGGTGTGTGTTGGTGTCTGTATCTCCAGAGACCCTGCCCTATGCCTGTATTTTCTCTTTTCTTCTCATTTTGGAGAGTCAGGATGCTTCTGGACGTCAACAAAGAGGTAAAGAAAAATGTGTTATTTCTCTGAAGGTACCTTTCCATTAACTTCTCAGACACTTAATTTAACCATGTGAGCCTGTCAGTGGCAAAAACAAGCTTTTTTAGTGGACGTACATTGGATTACATTGCAGCCAGTTTTGTGGCTGCAGGCTGTCATATAGACGAGCACTTTCACCAACATCTGCCAGACGACTGATCAAAAATGGGAACCTCCACATGATACTTACAGTTACCCTTGGGCCTTTCCGATAGGACTTGGACTTTTTTCAACAGGAAACAAAACCAAACTGTGAGAAGGAGTGGCTGTATTGAGCTATTGTGAACCAAACAACAGATAGGCGTACATACAGTACAATACATAAGCCTGCACACACGCACACACACACACACTGCTGGCCAAACAGCACGCTACTTTAATTTTGATAAAACTCATGCAGACAATCTAACTTGCAAAAAATATAAAAATATATAAAGTTTTAATAATAGGCAACGTTTCGATACTGGATCATCTTCAGACAAAAAGCACCATTCAATAAAAATGTGACTGTGAACAGAAATAATACAGCACATTGTAGTTTCTGTATTTGTTACCAACAATTAATATGCAGTTAAATTGGGGAAAATGTGAAAAATTGCATGGCAGGTTTAAGGTGTGCGCCCTTGAATTTTCTGCCTGTGCCCCTAAAATTGCTCCTAGTAAAAAAGCCTCTGGTACATTATAGGCTACATACATACATGCAGTAGATGCTGATATATGTTCAGACTAAATGAACACTTTAACATTCATGACTTGCTTTGAATAACATCTCATATGTGGTGTTTGCATTTATGGGTTGCATTTCATATGCAGGAGCCTACACATCTTCATATGACAGCTGGCTATTTGATTTCGGTATGGGCTCAACTTCTATAGATTTAGAGAAAGAAGGGAAACAGGGGGCTCTGTCATTAGAGGCAAAGATTAGCCTACTACTTGTATGTTGATAAGAAATCATGGTAAATACTCCAACATTCTTTTCTCTACCATACACTCTTGCACTACTTCCTTGGCTGTGCCGCATATGTGCAGTATACCATAACACTAAATATATGTTGTAAGTTATGTTATGTTCAATGTTATTTATTTAATTAAGGAACAATAATTTCTCAACTGTTGTCGGGCTTCATAAATAATACAATATAAGCCTCGAGCTCAATATGCGCTACACAGAAGACTTCCTCAACAAGCCTCACCGGCCTCAGCACAGTATGTAACTACAAATCCCATCCGGCAATGTATCCTGTTTGGATGTCGCATATTGATGACGTAGTGTTAGCAGATTTTGGGTTAGATAATGTTAGCTGGTTTGGCATCGTATAATTTAACCACAGACTGACTTCGCAGCAAAAGTAAGGTAAGAAGTTGTGGTTTTTATGCATGTTTTACTGGTCGTAAGAGTAGTCACGCTACCGTCGCCATGGCGCGACACGAGTTTGCAAGCTTAACTAACCTATTTTCAAAGTTAGTCTAACTGCTGCAGGTTATCTAGCTAACGTTACAGCTGTTATATCGTTCGACGAGGCAAAATTAACGCAAGCTGCACAGACCTTAACCTGAATTTGTAGCATATTAACTTAGCTAGGTAACGACTCAACCTTTTCATGCTCCGTAACTGAGACAGCAGTAACGTTAATGCACGCTGTCTGACTCCTCTTTTGGTTAAATACATTTGCGTAATTCAGTCTTTAGTGACACCTGTTGCTTATCATCCAACTATGCGTGCGGACATGTCACTGTTAGGCCTACAGTATTTCCAGACAACAGAGTTTTATAACTGGAAACGGTCTTTAGTTGTACTAAACAGGACGTGGGAGAGCAACCTTAAAGTTTATCTTATCATTATTATTTTTCTATGGCTGCAGCAACTATAGAGACTTGAGTCACAAACTGTAACGTGAGTAAGTTAACTTGGCTAAACATCTGGCCATATGTTGTAGTCAAATGACATACCAGTGGTGTAGTCTAATGTATTGTAGTGGGTATACTGTACGGGCCAAGATGGGGGGCCATATCATACTTGGGGGTATGGGTGTCCTCCCCCAGGAACATTTTGAGCGTCAAAGACTTCATTTCCTGCATTCTGACACACTTGTATGCACCAATTTACGGTGGAAATACCTTTTAATTAGCCTATGCCAGGGATCTTCAACAGGGGGTCCGGGGCCCCTAGGGGGTCCTCAGAGTCAGTGCAGGGGGGCCTCCAAATTATTGTTCATTTTTGAAAGTTTAAAAAAAAAAATTACAAAGTCTTAACATGAATCCAACATATTATTAGCGAACATAAATCCCAACTGCTTACTGGCCTATAGGTAAGTTAGTCACTAAGGGCCATCCACATACAGTTTACTGTGCTACATGTATGTTTAACATGAAAACATGATTTATAAAATCATGTCAACAATTAGTAGGCTATTTTAATAGCTTAGTATTCTATGCAAAAAGGTATAAAGGCTTTAGGCCACCCTACACATTATTGTAGGCCCAGTTTATTATGCAACTTAATTTTATACAATACATGTAGTAGGGGGGTCCGTGCTCTGGCTCTCTTTCAGTTAAGGGGTCCTTGGCTTAAAAAACGTTGAAGACCCCTGGCCTATGCAAAGAAAAAAACCCCGATGACTATTCAAAATATATCAAAATAATAATGCAAAGTATGTTGTTACATGTCATTGCGCATTGTAAGTGGGTATATGGAAGTCCTGGAGCTTTCTTAGTGGGTATACTACCTGCGTATCACGTAGACTACACAACTACACGTCTACACGTCAGACGTATAATGACTGCTACACAGGTTATATTTCAGTAGGGTCCATTTGTTTTAAGTCTTGTTAAAATTCTGTAATTTTTAACTGTTTTGGTTCAACCTGAAACAGTGCTCATTGTGAATGCCTATGCATTTGCCACGTGTACCATGTGGCATTTAAACAAAAAACATCAAGTTAAATGGCAAATTTGCAGCATGTTGCCTATTTATTGAGTAATAATATCTAATCAACTAAAAACAATATCAGTTTGTATATGTAACGTAAGGTTCTATTCCAAACCAGCACCAAGACTACAGCAAATAATTTTACTGATAAACACACAACTGGAAACAGTGGCACATATAATGATCTCTTGTAGTTTTTTGTTGTGCGATGAGCAATACTGTGTCGTATGAGCAATATCAACTTGCGTACTCATACGACACAGTATTGCTCATCCAAGTAGGAATACGTGCTGACATGTAGCCTACATTTCCGGAGTTTGTAGCAGGAAATGGTCTTAAGTTGTGAAAAACTTCCCCAATAAGTCATGACCACAAATGTAAAAAGGGGATTCTCTAGGTCTGTAAATTATTATTATATACATTATATATTTGTGGTGAAATGAAAAGTTTGCTCAACAGAAGTGTATGAGTGAGTGAACCAATCATTACCAAAATGTTTGTCTTATCATATAATTGTTTTAATTGATTTTTAGGGACAACTAACTATTATTTATATTATCAATTAATCATCTTATTTTCTTAATTAGTATTTTGTTATATCAAATGTCAGAAAATAGTGAAACATGACACTAATTCCTAAAGCCCAGGGTGACCTCTTCAAATTGCTTGTTTTGTCTGATCAACAGGAAAAGCTAAAGCTTTTCAAAACCGCAGATATATCAGAATTATAATCTTTGAATGGCCAAGTAAGTGTGAACACATAGGACTTTGACTCTGCCTGTTGCTCTCAAAGTGTACACAGAATAGAAATATGGCTAAAAACAAGGACATCAAAGCTGAATGAGGTAAACATAAACATTTGACTACTATGTACAGATATAAGTTTATAAAAAAGTGTATGTACACACTGCCACGGTACTTGGTGCTGGAATAAATAACGAAATATTAATATAAAACAGGTTGCTTTATATCTGAGCTAGGATATGACAGCATAGTGTATATTTGAGAGATAGTTACATTTAAAAATGTAACTATGTATCTAAGATTTAAAATGCCTAAAGAAAAGTGAAATACAATACACATTGTTACATGCATTTCCTTTATACGTAGTCTAGGCCTATCTATTAACTATGTAATAATGAAATAATGGTACAAAAGGACACTTATATTAGGCTAGGTCTTGCCTTACAGTCATTTTCTGAAATTCAGCAATTTGCTGTCAGAACAAAAGTGACAGTTGACTCTCCGTAGTACAGAATTGCACTGCAAAACTCATCCATCCTGTAGCCTCACATTCAACCCTTCATGTAATGCTAGCTATCTAGCTTGCAGACATATTAACATTAGCTTCACCATTAAACAAGTCAGTGTTTACTGTAAGCTAACCCAAGCCAACTGACACAATAATTAGCTATCAACATTTACTGAGGATTAAGTGTTTGTTCGTACAACCTCCTAAATGTACAGTCAGTGCTTGTGTACATGCAGCCAGCTAGCCCACAGGGAACCGTTCTAATGTGAAAGGCTGTCTGTTAGGGCTGTTGAAATGAATCATTGCTTCGATGCATCGCGATGCGGACCTAGACAATTCTGCATCGATGCAGTGACAGCATTGTGAAATCGATTTGAATCGTTCACAGGATAATCGGAATCAAATCGTGAGAGCAGTGAAGATTCACACCCCTACTGTCTGTCATTTAGGCTACATTGTCTGGCAGCTTGATTTGTCTTTAGCTTGCATTGTCTTTAGCTTGCATTGTCATGTTTATGTAAATAAACTTAGTCTTTTTCAGACTTTAACGAGCTAAGTTAGCATTGCTGTTCAAGCTGAGTTAGCATCACTGTTCAAGCAAATTGCAAGCGCACTGCAACAATGATGCTGAAAACATAAATGGAAGTTATTTGACGACAAAGTCCTAACAATATCAACTTACCCGGAGGAACATCAAGTAGATTCTACCAACCGTCTCTGTTCGACAAGTCTTCTTCATGTAGTTTAACAGAGGTTGGCATCTATAACTGTTGCTTTACCGCCATCTACTGGAGAGCGTTTGGATCGTCACTTGAGACAGAAATTGTTTGTGACCACCACAGCGTGGAAAACAGTCTCAAAAGTACCCACAGAAAAAGGAGATTTACAAATATATTCACATTGAAAAATACTAAGTGCATTTACAAATGATGAAATAAGAGTTACAAATTAGACGCACGGACACAAACGCGCATTTGCGGATACAAATTGCTCTGCATTCATTTGTGAATTGCATTTTACAAGTTGCAAATTACTTATGAGACTGTTTTAGCACCATATGGTTCCACCCTTCCAAGCTGTGATTTTTTTGTTATGGCAGAGTGCAGATCTCAAGGTGTGTCTCCCTCTCCCTTCCCAAACAAAGAAGCGTGGATCTCACTCAATAGTCCCTCTGGGTAGGTAGGCTATATTTGGTGATATTTGTGTTTTGATAAAACAGCACCCCCTCTGGCGCGTCAGTATCTATCATAGACTGTCTATTAGGGTTGTCCCGGACTAAAAATGTACATAGTCGAATCAGAATCACCAAGTTGTTCCTATCGTCAACTGAGGTGGCGGTACACAGTAAAAAGTGACGGTACTCATGGACAACACAACTTGCATCTTACTTTTTTGATAACATCTTTTTCGATTTCAAAGTGCACCCACACTTTTGATTTTCTTTTCCAAGACATTTTCAGTTAAAGGTTTAAATCCCTGCCGCCAAGATGCTCTTCCATCGCTCACAGATAAGGTAACTTAAATCATGGAGCGGTTGAATTTATTCACGCAAAAAAAATTATTAAAAGTTGCTTTCTTTTTAACTTATAATTTACAGCATTATTTGTTATTTATATCATAATAGGCTGTATATTAACTTGTTAGGAGAAAACAGTTAGTTCTATGTAAAATAATATAGCCAAAATGGCATGATCCTAGTTTGATAAGAACTCTGCGAAGATTTGACTGTGAGATTGGCAGTCGAATCAGGCTCCTTAGATCGAAGCATTGAATATTCGACTGTTCATGGTCCCCCCCCTACTGTCTGTTGTAACAGCTCAGATGGAGAGTGTTACTGCAGCACGGGAGAGGGCAAGACTCTGCTTGCAAAACCATAACCCATAAAATGATAAGAAATTCAGATGAAGTTCTGTAAAAGGTTGATGAGGGAAAAGCTGCTGATTTCAGGAAGACACCACAGTAACTGAAGAAAGCACGTGTTGTGTTGAAGTGGTTTTTCTAAAGAGACTGTCACTCTCGCCGGACTGCTTTTCCTTTCTGTCCATTGTACATTAATGAGAAACACGGTGGTGTCTGGGGACAAGAGGGGTGAATACTTGGATAAAATTAAATTAATGCTTTAACACCTTTAACATGTGCTCTTTATTGGATTATAGATTATAGGTAGAGTGTTGGTAGCTCTTATAAGAGCCGGGTTTGTTTTTCTGCTGAGGAGTCTGCTGATAAAGGCACCAGCTCAGAGCAGGACTGTGCAGGCAGCCGAGTTCGTGACCTACTTTAATCTTTTCTTTTTCTTTTGTTGACTTCATCCTTCTGTACGTCCTCATGAAAACTAATGACGGTGTTTTGCATTTAGTGTTGGCAGGGTCTGTGTTGCTGTCTGCTGGACAACATTGACATGCAATGTTCCGTTTCTGTATCGTGATTTTATTGATTCATTCATATTAAGACAAACATAAAAGCCATGTGTGTTGTATTTCACTTCATTTCTTTGTATGATTTGTTTTTATTTAGGCATTTTAAATCTTACACAGTTAATTTGAACTATATCCTGTTTAAACTGACACCCTAATCGCAACAAAATGAAAATCGACTTTGCTACCTCATTTGCTTTTTTTTCCACATTGAACTATCTACTTAGCAATCAATTCCAAAATGTTTTTACTTGTTTTTTCTTGACGATATATGGGCTAAGCCAAAAGTGTGTATTTTTATGCTGATAAAACCTAAATATGTAACTGAGAATTATGTTGTGTGTGTGTGTGTGTGTATGTATGTATGTGTATATATATATATATATATATATATATATATATATATATATATATATATATATATATATATATATATAATTTTTTTAAAAGGCAAAGCTCTCTATGTGCTCAGTTAAGATCTGTTGAAACTGGACGATATGTTAATGTGGAAGAGAAAAAATGGATCCATCTGATGTGTTGTTTAAATCCTATATAAAATGAGTTTACTTTTGTTTTCTACTGTACTTTCTGTTGTGAACAGCGTGATTCCTTGTTTAGCAAGATAAAAACAGATATTGATTTTGTAAATTATTATGGATGATGTTCAAAGACTGAGATGGCTGTTCACATGTGAAACATATAAATTAGCCAGTTATCTTGAGAAAGACTGGGAGAAGAGAAAAAAAAAAACATTTTACCGAGATGATTTGTAGATATTTGTTTGTATTTGGTTTTGGTATTTTTTCATTTATTTTAAATTTTTGTCTTTTTGTTTTCTGTTATTCATGTATTTCTTCACATGATTTGTGTGCGAGACCGGACGATGTCAGAAGGTAAATAGTGACTTGTCTTGTAAACCCAAAAGGGATATGCCAAATGTTTGGAATGACGCAGAAACTAACTGTATCTTATTGTTAAAAATCTTGTTGATAAAAATTGCCATAGCTTTAAGGTTTTCCATTGTGTAATCGTTCGTATCTAGAAAGTCAAATCAATAGTGGCATCTAAGATTTTTTTTTTAACCGCGCTGCCTATCTGCCCTTCTTTGGAAACCGTGGCTACTCCCTAACTGGTGTGTGGGAGGAGAAGGAAGGAGAGGAATTATTGAAAACTGTAAATCAGTTCTCGCTTATTCTTCTTTGTGTTTTCTCAACTATCTTATGCCAACAGGGAATAAATCAAAATAAGGAAGTAAGACCCTGACAGAATGCGGTTTCATTGTGACTTAAGAGCACTACGTCTGTCTCAAATGACACTAGAATCAATGTTATGGCAACCATTTCCCACACATCTTCTCTCGGCATTGTGAATTGTCTCTAAATGTGCTCAATCATTTTCTCGCAGGAGATGTCATCTCTGTGTGGCACCAGCAGCAGCTGTCAAGATGCAGGTCAAGAGGCCACAGAGAAACAGGCAAGCATGACATGACACACAAACACTTGGAAATGCATTTGTATGAAATGATGCCTTGGAAACACAGCTGAACTTACTGACAGATGTCTGCCAAAGTGACAAACTACAGTATATATTGTAGGCTTTTAGGAAGCCTGCAACTCATTTTATAATCATGTATGCATTGGTAATATTTAATAATAAGATTAGACTAGAAAATTCCGTAAGAAATTTTGACAGTGTGCCTACTACTTAGTGCACAGAACATGTGTGTGAATGCTGAATAGCTAAATTGTCAAAGCTAAACTGGATTAATAGCTTAAATCTGTAAGAAGTAGAAGTAGTGAGAAAATAGTTGAAAAGTATGAATGGTTTTAATTAACATGCATTTCATTAAAAAGTTGAATAACACCACTAATGTATAAAAGATGTGGAATAGTTAAAGGTTTTTTAGAAAAGCTGACGTTGAACTGAAATGTAGAACACTGTGAGGTCTGAAATTATAAATAAAGTATGGAAGACTTACAAATGCTCTGAGAAACCTTGATAAAATTGTTTGAAAAATTTCAAATGCATTGCACAGCACTGCTGGAAAAACTTGAAATGTAAAATTGTCAGTTCGAAGCTGAACTACATTACCTTGATAAGCTAAGAGCTGAAATACATTGCTAGAAAAGCTGGAAGCTAAACTGTAATACTGTCAAAAGTGGAAGTTCAAATAATTTGACAAAAAAAGCTGAAAGTATAAATACTTTGTATTATTATGCGACATATTCATTGCATAGAACAAACAAGCATGACCCTAAAGAGCTGAGAGGTGAATATGTTGCCTGAAAAGAAGGGGGCTGTAGTGTGTGTGTGTGTGTGTGTGTGTGTGTGTGTGTGTGTGTGTGTGTGTGTGTGTGTGTGTGTGTGTGTGTGTGTGTGTGTGTGTGTGTGTGTGTGTGTGTGTGTGTGTGTGTGTGTGTGTGTGTGAGAGACAGAAGTGTCTGACTACATTATCGATCTCAACACGTGACTTTTTGTCTTTGCGACTCGAGAAAAAGGATGCGTTCAGGATGTCTGTTGTTTCGGGGTAGGCTACAGAAATCATTGGCTCCTGTTATCTAAAGGTTTGTCAGTGCCATGGCTCAATATTTAAAAGATTTTGACAATGTGGATGAGGTTGTTATAATTGGATGGCCGGCCATATTTATTTGAGCCAGAGAAGGCTATGTACGGGTGAAGTATACGGGTGAAGTATACGGATGAAGAGCGGACGAAGGGAGAGAGAGGGGCTGCAATAGGCTATAATACATCCATGGTTTTGTGTTATCTAAAAGATTTTAAATTAAAACAAAGGTTCGTATTTGCTCATGTCCCACAGCCATGTTGATTAGAAGGGGAAATCCTCTGACGTGGTGACACAGTATTGTGTGATCACTGAACACATCCAGACCACCGATGTCTGGCAGCAACAGGTTCCACTCCTGAAAACATATTCTTTGGGCATATAGGGGCACAGCACCCATGGGAGCACTACCAATATCCCGAGCCCCGCAGCCTTCCATTCACTGCTTCACCCTTCTCCTCTCTCTCTCTCTCTCTCTCTCTTCGTCCGTTAACATTGTACTCTGGCTCAAATGAATACAGGCGGCCATCCAATTATAACGGCCTCATCCACATTGTCGAAACCATTTAAATATTGAGCCATGGCACTGACAAGCTTTTATATAACAGGAGCCTTTCATTTCTGTAGCCTACTCCGAAACAACAGACATCCTGAACGACTTTTTCTCGAGTTGCGTTCCACTCGCCACAGCGCTGTCTTCGGACAAAAAGTCGCGTCATGAGATCAATAATGTTTTCAGACACTTTAAGTAACAATCTGAACCTGTCAGTAGCAAAAAAAAAAAACTGGTTACATTGAAGCTCGGTTTGTGCCGGCCCATCATTGTGATCCCGCTCAATTCTGAACCAAATTCAAAGATTTTTGGTCACATCGGTCTATTAGACACAAATGCATAGGGAAATGGGGTCCCCTAGTAGTAACCCCTTAAATATGTGAGAAGAATTCCAATATATACTAAGCAATTAAAGAAGTTCAAATGGGAGTTTTACAGCAGACTTAAATGAGCTTGAGTGTACTCAAAAGAAGTCAAGTTTTCCTTAAAGTGTCTTTGTTGGAATAAGGATAAAACATCAGATGAGCCTGCAGAGTTGATCTATAATAACTTTTATTTAGGGTTAGCCGTGTGTGTGTGAGTGAGAGTGTGAGAGTCAGCGAGTGACTGTGTAAATTAACCGTAATGTTTTGTTATTGTTCATATAGTCTTGCTTTGCCAGATCGTTCTCCAAAGCGCGCTGAAGGAGCGTCTGGCTACTCCACATAGCATTAGGGGATGGAAGGAAAGCGTGCTCTGGTTTAATGGCATTTCTTTAAACAAATCAGAATTGTCATGGACGGTGCTAAACTCCGCACAGAGCCTCGAGAGAAAACTCCGATTGGACAGCTAGTCGAGCTAGCTGTCTCAGTTTACCATGCAGAAATCTGAGGAGCAGTTAACCATAGTCCTCAAAATCCACCAAATTTAAAATTCCAACACAAAGAAAGCAGAAAGAAATGGAAAATACATGGATCCGGCGGAATTTCCTGCAGCACCGGAGCAATCCCGGAAGTGGAACGAAGGATGTAGACTAATGTTCATATTATTGTCTGTAGTTGCAATTTGACGGTCTGCGAAAGTGCTGTGAAATGACCCCATTGTGAGTGCCAGAAGGCCTTTTGTGAATGTATTGATATAACATTTATGTGGATAAACTTAAAAATGTGGGCATATCAGCGATTTAAAAAAAAAAAAAAAAAAAAAAAGTGGTCCGCTGTGCCTTTTGCTTGGAAATGTCAAGGATGTTTAACATGGGCAGCGAATGTCTTAGTTAGCAACGATTAGCTTTGATTAGCTCTGATTAGTGGTTAGCTCCAGTCAGCTCTGGTTAGCTAGCTAGCTCCGTTATTAAGATATGGAGCGGAGGAGACTGCCGCAGAGAGGGGTAACAACCAGACTGATAAATTATGTCCGGGGAGCTTTCACAGCAGCGTGGCCGCGTTGTTTCTACTGTTGCTACTACTAACGTAACGATTGCCTCTCTGAGCAAGTGCAACGTTGACGCTGTCATGCACGCGGCACGCAACTTCATGACGGGAGGGGCTGGAGGCAGCTGGTCTGTGTGCGCTGTAAAAAAATACACCGTTGATTGGAAAGAAAATGATTTCGGATTTTATCTACCTGTAGTTGTACATTTCTTGAGAGGTGCACATCAGGCAAAGGCGTAGGTCGGTATCTCCAAGTACCTATGTACCTACCCACGGCGTAGATTTAACGCAGGAGCGTGAATCAAGCTTAAGGGGTAGATATGACTATGCTACAATACAGTATGAACAGTAAGTAAGTAATTCACTAAGATGTTTGCAGTAAATGGCAATAAATGGCAAAAGTGAGCGTTCATACAGACACAAACAGCTGGAAGTATGATATGAAAATGGTTTCTATACAATAGATCAGATATATAGAGTATAGACATTGGTGTACATATTAATTTGTACAGTATGCCCATCAGTATAAATATGTACGGATATGCATATATAATACTGGTAAGTGTATGTACAGTAGTGTTGCGTAAGAAGTAAGTATGATGAAGCAGCTAGAGGCCGAGACAGTCATAGTGCGGTCATAGACTGGGGTGAGAGATGTCCGCCGACATCGCTTTGTGCTGGACAGCCTCTGGTATGAGACAGAGCAGTTGCCATACCATACTGTGATGCAGTTGGTAAAAATGCTCTCGATTGGTGCAGCGCTAGAAGTTCACCAGATTATGAGGAGGCAGATGGACTTTCTTCAGTCTCAAAAGCACAGTGCATGCACACATTTTAAATACATGGATGGTGTTAGTCTGTATTTTTGTTATTGTCAACAAAGACCAAAATCAACAATGCGTTAGTCCGTCTCTCAATACTTTCTGACTTACCTAACCTGTTTACACATATGGTGAGGATCGCAGTATTGCAAGAGGGTGGTGTATGTGAGATTGAGTCAAAACTATTTGTGTGTGTGCATGGTAATTAAGGAACAGGTCATTCAGTAGAATGATGTGGTCATTGATGTATTTTTATTTTCGACAATGAAGCGCTATGGCACAGAAGAATAATCAGACTGGACAATACTTAATAATTTATTATAATATTTTATTTGATAGAGCACCTTTTACAGACAGTCACCAAGTGCTTCACACAATAAACATTTGTTAAAATACAGTAGGATCCAAAACTGAAAATAAACAAGCAAAAACAAATACAATACCAATGAAGGTAAACGATTAAAAGACTGAAAACCCCAAATTACAAACCTGAGACAAAAGCGAGTGGAGACAAGTGTGTCTTCAGCTGCTTTCTAAAAGCGTCAACCGAGACTGCAGAACGCAAGTTAATAGGAAGGGCGTTCCACAGAGTCGGAGCTCCCACTTCAAAGGAACGGTCACCTTTTAGATGACGTGGGACCACCAGTAATCCCTGGTCAGAAGACCTGAGTGACCTGTTAGTAGTGTACGGATGGAACAGGTCAGAGATATAAACAGCCGCCTGACCATGCAATGCTTTATATGTAAGAACAATAACTTTAAAGGGATGGTTCTGAGTAATTTCACCCTAGGGTCCTTTGCACCATGACCTCGAGCCAAACACCTCGAGTCGAACATTGGGCGAGTTAGCACTATCAGCTGAATGGCTTAGTGCAGGCGCTAATAGAACCAAATGTGTATCTCGTAAATTACCCCACTAATAATGCCCGGAATGGTACCAAACTTCTACAGTAGTACAAATAGGTTCTGTACTCATAAAACAAGGCGAGCTCCAGCACAGAGCACGACATCTATTGCTGGAAGAGGCTACCGGTAAAGTAGTGAAGAAGGAGCAAGAAGCGAGAGAACAGCAGAAGAGATCAACGAAATGGTAGAGTTTGAGGTTAGCATCGAACGCGACGATGAGTGTATCAATTTCGAAGGTCGCCCGTATCTATTCGAACCTGAATACGCGGATGAGGAGCTACAACTAATGGAGGAGAATCTGAGAGCTAGCTAGCTAGCAGCAGAGAGTAGAAGCCATCAGGCAAGTGTTATTTAAATAAACTCCTGGTGTACTTACAAACTTTCCAATGCCTCGAGTACAAAACCTATTTGTACTACTGTAGAAGTCTGGTACCATTCCGGGCATTATTAGTGGGGTAATTTACGATAGATACACCTTTGGTTCCATTAGCGCCTGCACTAAGCCATTTGGCTGATAGCGCTAACTCGCCCAATGTTCTACCAAGGGAAAAAAGCTTCTGGGAGGCTGTTTGGCTCGAGATCATGGTGCAAAGGACCCAAGGGTGAAATTACTCTGAACCATCCCTGGGTCCTGGGAAGACTTGCTGAGACAGGTGAAAACGGAGTTGCAGTAATCAAGCCGGAATGATATGAAACCAGGAATGATCATCTCAAGTTCACATTATGAAACCACACCTTAAGCAGTGTTTCTCAGTTGAAAGAAACGTGTGCGTCTTATAGGGCTTTGACTTTTGCCCAAAAATCATATTCGAAGTTTGTTTGTTTATTAATATTCGAATATATTTGAATATTTATTAATAATATTTTGACCATTTAAATGCCTTCAGTTTAAAAAAATAAATAAATTAAAAGTCAGACCCTGGATTAAACACAAACCCTATGCTTTCGACAGGAAGTTTGGAGCTTTCACCGTAGCCTACGTAAAGTGGTTTGATGTTTATACTCGTGTGCTGGTGTGTGCGTCGAGCCAGTGTGTGTGGGCGGTGTTGCCAACTTAGCGACTTTTTTTCACAAAAGCGACTAGCGACAAATCTGGCGACTTTCTGTAAAATAAAAAAAAGAGTCTCCAGTATTGTCCAGCGAGCACGCAATGTATTTCTCTCCTGTGGCTGCCGAAACAGTCACCTCTCTCTTCTGTTGTGTGACTGAGGAACAGCCCCGCCCTCCCCTCTCTCTCCTCATGTGCAGCAGCACTGAGCAGGCAGGTAGAAAGGGGAGAATGGACAGGATGCGGGGCCGGTGTAGGTAGGAGAGACGGCGGAACGCGACGGGAGAAAGACGCCGCTGAGCTGGCCTGGCCCTGGGCAAGCCAGCCTTCTTTGAGAATTAGGGGGGAATGCAACGCTACCAAGCCACGGCCGAGAGACGTGCGTCGCTGCGACTTGTATTTACATTTTGAAATGCGTGAAAAAGCCTCGGGATCTGAACTGAAAACAACGTTTACAAGCAAACGCATTTACAAAAAATAATGCCCATAACAGGTTTGAATATTAAGGGCTGGCTAATATTCGTTCGAATATCATTATTTTTTTTAATATTCGAATGATATTCGAATAACGAAGTTTGGAGTCAAAGCCCTAGCGTCTTAGTGATTTTATATGTTGGTCAAGAAACACATTATGATCAAACATAATGCCAAGATTTCGGAGTTTGGACTGCACAGCTGAAGAAAGGGACCCCAAAAGCTGAACAACCTTGGAGGCTGTAGTATCGGGAGCAACAATAAGGACTTCGGTCTTATCTTCATTAAGCTGCAAGAAATTGTTTGCCATCCAGTCCTTAATGCAAGACAAAAATTTTGAGCAGTACTGACGCTGACACTTCAGTGTTAGTGGGATCAAGTTATTGTTGGTTGTAATTTTATCTGGGATTTGTTGACAATAAGACACATGTAGCCTACAATAACACCAAACAGTTCCTTAAATTCAGTCAGGCATTCAACAGCAAATAAAATGTATGCATTGGTTATACTAAATAACAGTTTGCTGTTTTCCGTTACAGTAACACAGTACTGGTACAGCAATGCCATCAACATAAAAAGCATAGTGCTTATACATTTAACCATGTGCCTTTAAAGTTGAATGACTTCTATTCACACTGATGTATGCTAAGATTGTTAAACTTGATCTACGATAACTTACAGGAGAAGGAGCATCCTCGCGTTCTCATCCCGGAGTTATGCCGACTCTTCTACCAGCTGGGATGGGTGACGGGGACGGGCGGAGGGATCAGTCTGAGACGAGGGTTCGTATGTACATTCATTTCTTGCAGAATACTGTGAAGGATCAGAAATGACACGCCTTCATTTAACTCTTCTGTTTGCATATCTTTGACAATCATGCCAAAAATTGAATCCTGTTGTGGGGATTTTATTTTCCGACATTTGTATGCTGACAAAAGTGCAGCGAGGCTGATGTGAGGTCAGTTAAATCAGTTTTGACAATGTTTGCAAATCTAGGGTGAAGACAGAAGGTCACAGTGTTGCCAAAATGAAACAGAATTCAAACTGAAGGCTTTGACAGGTTATTACGAACATCTTTGAACTGTGGTGTTTTGGATGGCAGCTACAAGGAAAGCGCCACCCATCAGCAAATCCCTGTTTGAAATGGGGAATGGCAGACATTTATTTCAGCCAACAGGGGAGCTTGATGGAACTTCAGATAAAACCAAATTAGATTTAGTGACTGCCACTCCATCTATGCTGGTATTTCATTCAGATAGAAACAAATTGTAAGTCTTCAATGATTGACAGGAGAATTTCCTTTCATCTTGTTATATTATTATATACCTTTTTAGATTTTGATAGAAAATAAGCAGTTCTAAGCTCCACTGCAATACTTAATCATTCTTCAAAATTGATGTTTTCGTCAGATTGAGGACAATTTTCTGGTTTTCAGTTTTTTATGAAGTTGAAAAACAGGAAACATCAAGTCCCAAATGTCTTGGGGCACCAACATCATCTACATGGTCTACTAAATGAGAACTATTCCCATGTATCCATATTGTGGCTGTTTACAGTTTATAAATTGTTGCTTGGATTGTTCAGCTTAGGAACCTAAAAGCTGTTATTACTCATTTACTTTAGATAAAAGAAAGTGGATGGAAATATGTAATGCAATCTAGACAGTATTGTCATTTTACACAAACTTCTAATAAGTGTATTTTTTTTGTTCTTCTATTTATTGCTTTGGTTTGACTCAGATATGACTCAGAGCCTGAGGCAGCCTCTCCAAACATTGCACACAAAAATCAATAGGCTACTCCATTATCTGTTGTCTTTATTGCTAGATTGAAAAAAACAAAACAAGTACAATGGCTTTATCCTCTACATTCTATGGGGGTCGTTACGGCTCTCAATGTTTAAGCAAGAAATGTGATCATGAAAGATTATGACGGGATCAAATGAGGCTGTTTGTTTAACTCTGAAAATCAGTCGAAGTCTTCACTTTTTATAATTTTTTCCATTGGGTCTTTTGGTCCAGGCTGTAGAATGAAACATTTTCCATCATTGACTTATTTCTTGGTTAAGGAAACGTGATATGTTGAAACATTATTTACATTACAGTTCAAAGGGCATTCCGAGTATAACAATGGACACTAAGACACAAAAATGTTAGATTTAAAAAAAGAAAAAAAGGATGACTCTAGCAATAACTACAGGAAGTCTATGGAAAACTGTTATAAAAATGATTACTTAAAATAACTGCCCAGGGAAATGGGTTCTTTGTGGATGGCTGGAAAAGCTTTAGTGAGTGTTTCTTATGGACTGCTCCTTACATAACACCATACCATTTTCTGTAAGGCAAAGACACAATAACCTGAGAAGACTCCTATTATTTGTAGAGGTCGACCGATTCATCGGTTTTGCCGATTAATCGGCACCGATAGTTGATTGGTGGAACTATCGTTATCGGCAAAAATCCATGCCGATAGTTTTTCCTGGTTGCATCCGTTGCTGGAGCGGCTGAGAAGAGCACGCTGTCATTCATTACACATTACACGAGAGCTGAGAAGGGTCTGCTGGCATCATGCATTACAATAGCTGCCTCTAGAGGCGAAATAAAAGGGTTACTGCGCGCTGCACGGAGAGCACATGCTGTGCGGAGAAGGCTGACATCAGATGCACGTTTAAGGCATCGACAGCAAAAAGGTTTGTTATATCATTATAAAGTTATTCATTTGTTGAATAGATGCTGCATTAGTAAAGAAAAACAGCACAACAGTATGTTTGTTTGTTTGTTTGCTTGCTTTTGAGGCTGAGATGACGCTAAACATTAGCAGTAGGCTAACTAACCTCAAGCGGTTAAAACACTGACAAAAATGAACGCAAGTCTGACCCAAATTGTCCACGATCCGTCTAGTGGCTGCCGCTGGAGAATTGAGATGTGTAGAATTGACAGCGCATTCATTTTAAAATCTTCAGCGGAGGAGCATTAACAACTGCCCGAAAGCACAGTACTAGCCTCATATGGTGGAGCGAGATAGAGAGATACTGGAGAGAGAGAGAGCGTTATATGGTAGAGAGATACTGGAGAGAGAGAGAGCGTTATATGGTGGAGAGACATAGAGAGAGACTGGAGAGAGAGAGCGTTATATGGTGGAGAGACATAGAGAGAGACTGGAGAGAGAGAGCGTTATATGGTGGAGAGACATAGAGAGAGACTGAAGAGAGGGAGCGTTATATGGTGGAGAGACATATAGTTCGTCTCAAATTGCGCACTTCCCATAGTGCACTAAGGGAAGTGCACTTCGTACACTATGTACTTACTTGCATAGTGCGTAAAATTTGACGGGGGAGTATTGTCTCAAATCGCGCACTGCCTTATGTACTTACCGGAAGTGACGATCAAAACATCTCAGTCCTTCTTCTGTGAAATTGTGAATTATACCCAGGGCAGAGCATTCTCACCACCTGTTGTCACCATACATTTCTGCCTTGTTCATCAAAATGAATGTGATTGTTTTTATTGTTGCCCTCTGTTTTATGCAACCGTAAACATCCAGGTATGATGATATTCATGCTTTTGCTCTTAATTCATTGTAAAAAAATAAAAATAACCAAAAATGGCCATTTTGAGTTATTTAGCAAAATTGGAGCAATTAAAATTGTGTCCAACTGACATATAACGTTAACATAGAAAATAGTCATATTATATGTTTATATAAAGGGTGTTTATTGCAATAGCTATTAATTACAGTGAAAATACAAGATTGAAAGCAGAGGCAACACAATAGACATTTAAATAGATCCTATTGTTCTATTCATTGCTGGCCTGTATTTTGATGGGTAAAGTGATTTGAGGGTGGACTTCAGACTCTACAGCAGGATCCTTTAACGGTACATCCTCGGTACAGCGTGGGACCCGTCATCGAGGCCCTTGTCTTCCTCTTTTGGCTCGCCAGCGGTACATCTGATCGTGGTTTAGCCAGAGCCTTTGCACCGTGCTGTCCACAAGACCAGCAGGGAAATCTTCTCTCTCCTCCCCCAGGTCGTTCTCCTTCCAGCAGAGGAGGACTTCCCTCAAGTTGGCAGCATTGTCCGTGTCCCTAACGATTATATAAGTCAGATCAGGACAGAAACTGCACTGTTAATATGATATAACAGAGCATACATTAACGTACTGTAACATTACTACTAACGTTGGCAGCTTAATGTATATTTACCAGATCACACATCTAACTCTAAAATCGTCTGCAGTGAGGACGATAGTTTAAAAACAACAACCGTATACCACAACACATGTAACGTTAGCTAGGTTATAACTGATTTGCCAGGGGTTAAACCAAAGAGCATAGCTAGAAGTACCGGTAACTTCGCCGCTGTTAGCTAGCTAAGGTTAGCTAAAGCTAGCTTAATAGCACGTCAAATTACGATGCAAATAAACGTTATAATTCGCGGTAAAAAAAATCATCACTGACTGCAAAATTAACCACACATACATAAACAGGTTGCGTATATGTTAAACAAGTATAGCAAAAAGACTAATGTTGAACTTACATTTGGGTCTCGCTGTCGCGTATTCGGCCGCCATTATCGAAAGTTTTTCACCTTTTGTTAGCTCCGCCCCTTCCACTATGTAGCCAAGATGGCGACAGTTGAGTGTGGAAAGTATCCAACGATCCACACTCAACTTTTTCACCGTTATGAGTTCATCATCCGGGTACTTGTAGTGCACTGCATTTACCACACTTCGACGAGTGAAATTTTGAGTGCACTCAAATAGTTAGTATAAGTACAGAAGTGCGCAATTTGGGACACACCAATAGAGAGTGAGTGAAGAGAGGGAGCGCCGGCGCTAGAACAAAGCCGTGAATCAGAGAAATAAAACGTGTTTCCGCCGATTCATCTCTAGAAATGCGACTGTAGCGAGCATGTCACTATCACTAACGTTATCACATTTATATTTACACGCAACACATATATCCAGCTTCAAAAAAGTCTAAAAGTCGGAAGTTAGAATGAATGCATTGTGCAAAGAGTGGTTGCTATGGAGACGATACACAGTGTTGAGTTCCGTTGCTCTGATTGGTTGTAGGTCTATCCAATGACTGCAGAGGCATTTTTTTTCCTGATTCGGTTGGAACACGCCCCATAATCACAGCCCAATGGAGCGGTTTCAGACTCACATTCTGACTAGAATCTGAGTAGGACCACGTCAGGCTAGGTCTAAACCGTTCTACAGAGAAGAATGGCGTCATTGTTTTGAGATTTGGCATACATTTGGGCCTTTTTTGAAGAAATGTAAATAGTTTGTCCTTTTTTATATGAATTATAATGCTCATTATGTTTATTTTTGCACTGGATGACTCCGAATATGTAGGAGAACTGTTTTAGACAACACACATGCTTGTGTAGCATTGCTATGGGTGTAATATCAATAAATATTACATTATTTTGATTATTGGCAAAAGCGTCTGGACTTTTTTTGAAAAAAAGTATGTATTTTGTCAACTGTTTTATCCAGTATCAATTCTAAATACTATCTGTCGATTAATCGGTTATCGGCAAATACGGCCCAACCTAACTATCGGTATCTGTAAAATCCACTATCGGTCGACCTCTAATTATTTGTATAACATGCAAGGCCCTCGTCCTTCTGCTCCATATTAAAACATACCATGCTGTTTGTTGTATAACTCATAGAGAGCAGATCTACATCGCACCATCAGGCGTCCAGAAAGAGAGAATACAGGTAAGCAGTTTGCAGTATCGTTCTGCTCAGTACAAATAATCAAGAGTTCAGATTGAGCAGCATTAATTCAGAAAAGGATTTGTGTGTTCACACTTGTTTAATGTTTGTGTTACTCAGCCAGAAGACATGTTTGTGTGTGACATGGAGGAGAGGGACATCAGCTGTCCACCTGCCTGGAAGAAGTTAAAGAAGAGCCAGTGTACACCACTTTTCATGAATGCCTATACTATGAGAGGTGAGTAATTCTTATTACATTCGTACACAATACCACCCATACTAACCACCGTTTGCAGTCAGTCAGTGATAGAACGGATCAGTAATCCCAATACCCCCCAATTATCCTTTTTTAATTAATTCAGTGATATACTTGTTTTGTCTGTGTCAGAGTCCAATCCAACTTTTACTATTGCACAAAGAAAGAAGTAGCAAAACAGACAAATTACTTTAAAAATAAATATTATTGTTTCTATCTTTATTTATGTGAAGGGCTGAATGGAATTAGAAAAGTGGATAAGTTTTCCTGAATGTTGTGATTATGTTCGCTAAAGGTGGTAAAAACCATTTTGTCATTCAAAATGATGTAACAAGTAGCCATGGAAACAACATTGTAAAATCATTAATAGACGCCAAATATTCTCCTCCGGTCTTGTTTCTTTTATTTAGCAGCTACATTTCACAAACATTTTATTCAATAAACATGGTTTATAAAATTATTTTCTGAGGAAAAAATGTTGAGACAAGTGTAAGGTTATTGTTCACAAAAAAAAAAGTTCTGGCATGGGGAAGCTGTGGTTTGTTGAAGTAATGCTTTAAGATAACATTCCAAAATATATAATGTTTTATAAAGAAGCAAACAAGGTTCCATAAGGCATTACAATTAAAGGTCAACATTTTTATGAAATACCTCAGCCAAAAAGTATGATTTTTATTTTACATCCTCTCTATTGTGGAATACCAGGTGAGAGTTTGCATCTTTTACAGATAT
Source organism: Perca flavescens (assembly GCF_004354835.1). Lineage (NCBI taxonomy): Eukaryota > Metazoa > Chordata > Actinopteri > Perciformes > Percidae > Perca > Perca flavescens. Next base: position 12,170,505 of record NC_041331.1, read on the forward strand.
AGAAGCCACCAAAAATAGAACTTGAACTAACCCAATTTAAATTGTACCAAATCATTTTAAAGCATAGAGCACCTTGATGTCTGATCATCATCTGTGGCATGCTTTCCCCTGCCTTGTTACAATAATAATTTGAGAAAGACCATACCAGTAGACAAAACTGAAAACCTGCTTTTCCTTTGCTAAAATACAGGGGCACAGGCAGTTATACACACCCACTCCAAGGCTGCTGTCATGGCAACACTGCTGTATCCTGGCAAAGAGTTCAGGATAACACACCAGGAGATGATCAAGGGGATTCGTAAGGGCACATCAGGCACTAACTATGGGTATGTAATCAAGCAGCAAGGATTAGTGAAGTCCAATGAGCTTCCAAGCATTTTTATTTTCAGTCAAGTGAAAGTTTATGAAGTCTTGGTTATGAAAGTATCTTGGCACTTGTAGTAGAAATCATAGCTGCAAAATGAAAAACATGGAACCCTTGTGTAGATCTGAGGAGTGTCTGCACTCCCCCTGGGCGGACACATTGGACTTAAGGCACAATCCTGCTTGATCTCATGTTTCTAATGAAACTGTTTTCGGGTTTCTATAACTTGAAATGTTGCTGTTAAACTGAGTTTCAGTAACATAACCTTGTAATTACACACTCAAAATCAGCTAGAACCCTCTCTCACAGCATATTAAAAAGGGCTGAGGGAGTTACAACTGTAGGAGTAGTTTCTCTTAAATACTTTAGCTTTGTTGTTTGAAGACACACCTGAGATAAGAAATACGTTTTTATCCTGAGGGAAATTGTTGTGCAGCAGTTGCAGTACACAGTGATAAAGAGCAAATAAGTTTGAATAAAAACTAAATACAAACAAAGGTTATCTATACAAACGAGGGTTATCTATAAGGTGCAAAAACGAAATGTACTGCACACAATGCCAGAAATGTAAACGGTCAACCGCAAGAATTGTAAAAGTTAACAATAAGGTGCAAATCCAAAATATCCACTTCGGTAAGGTAAACGTAAGGAACACAGATTTTGTATGAAAAGTGGCATACAACTATGTACAATTTTAAATCTTCGTACATGTAAGTGTATGGTTAGTCTCACATTGCCAGACCTTTCTTCACAGCGCTGTGGAGTAAGGTCAGGCTACACCACACATACATTCTGGGATAGGAGAAAAAGTTGAACGTCAAAAAGTAACGTTACCTGAAAACAGCGTGTAGTTTCTTTTTAGCATCTCACATTACACTTTCAGTCACTAACATTGTGCCAAAATATGAACAATAACGCCGCTGTCAACGGGCTTATCTTCTAATGTTAGCTACCAACCGTTACCTTGAAACCATCCAGCAAATAGACGGTACCATAGGGTGCCGTTACCTGAAACCAGTGATTTAACATCACCGCTCATTTTACATACAGTTTAACAACAAAACAAAATGCCGAGTGAACGTTACTAGCTACATTTTTCATGTTGGTTTTGAGCGGTATGCACCCCCACTAACCTGGAAAATGGTATTAAGACAGTAACGTTAATACAACGCGTCTGAGGAATACAGCGTCTCGTGCAACGGGGCAGAGGGGCCGTCACCGCAGCGTTAGCTAACTTTAGCTTCTTGTCTCATCTGGGATCTAATAAACAGTAAATTCATCAAATTCAGTGTCCGCAATACTATTTTCCAATAAACTGTAGCTGTCATATTTCACGGGACCCGCGTGAGTGCGGATTTCATGTCTGAGGAATACAGCGTCTCCTGCAACGTGAGTTAGAGGCAGAGGGACTGTCACCGCAGCGTTCACTAACGTTAGCTAACGTTAGCTTCTTGTCTCATCTGGGGTCTGATGAACCGTAAATTCATCAAATTCAGTGTCCCCAATGCTATTTTCCAATAAACTGTAGCTGTCATATTTCACGGGACCCGTGTGAGTGCGGATTTCATGTCGCGGCTTTCGTTGCGGTTTGTCACTTTGCCTAAGATTGTTGTTTATTTAGTTGCCATGACTTCACGAATGATGACGTCCTGTCACTGTTCCACTTGTTCAAGTGGGAGAGAGAGCGGATGACAGTTTGCTTGAGTTCAGTAGAGCCCACGGCTCTGCAGAGTCGTACAATTACGACTTTATGACTTTTCGTAAACGGCTGAAGGAGCGGCGGCGCGCGGTGTACATAGCGGAAACCCTGTTGTGCGTCTGCCCTATTTCTGATACCGTGGCAGCAGAAATTTTACTGTGGCGGGTAGGGCTGGGTACCGAACGTCGTTACTTTAATGGTATCGAAAGAAATGCTCAAATCCTATGAGTATCGAAAAATTCTTTATCTTTCGGTGCCAAATTTCGGATTACAAAAGCATCTGAGTGCGTAAGCGCAAGCTTATCTGTCCTCTCTGCATATTGACACAGATCGGAGCTCCGACCGACACACACACACACACACACACACACACACACACACACACACACACACACACACACACGGAGAGGTGCGGACGGAGTAAACTGTTTGCAGTTTTGTTGAAGTCACAGAGAGTCACGGTTGGTCTCAACTGTGGTAACAGTTTTTTTAAAACTTCACGTAGACAGCGTGTGCTGCGATATGATATTAATGGCGAGCCGAAAGTGGTCGCGGTGCTGTTGACGTTACACTTCCTCTTAGCAGCCACAACGGTGGTTTCTCTGCCCTGAAGACTGACTGACAGGCTGAGCTTGCAAGGCAAGGCACTTTTGTTAATGTTACTCTGAGTGAGCAGTGTTATTTTTCTGTTTTGATTCACAATTAAGGTGGAAAATGAAAGCTTTGTGTTTAATGTATTTTTGTTGATGTTGAAATGGATTTTAAAACATATGGTATCGAAAAAAGTATTGTTAGGAATCTGTATCGAAATTGGCACCGGATCGAAAGATTCTGAACGATACCCAGCCCTAGTGGCGGGCCGCCACGGTAATATCAACATAGAGGAAACACTGGACATGGTACATCAAATCAATCACATGAAGATTACAATTTCATGGTCCATCATAGTCTGTGGGTATTCATACTAGAGATGGCCCGATACCATTTTTTGCTCCCCGATACAGATTCTGATACCTGAACTTGCGTATCGGCCAATACCGAGTACCGATCCGATACCAGTGTGTCATATATTTTATGTTTTAACAACCATATACTACTATCCCTGTATGTATGTGATATTATTATCACTGTCTTGGTCTGGCTCAGGTTAAACTCTTTGTGAAACATGAACAAACACAAACAATGAATGCCACAGAACTTTCTTTTATTATCTAATTTGACAGTAAAAACATAAATAAACTACTTTAACGTAGATTTTCTTTAGGGCTTTATTACGTGGTATCGGATAGGTGCATAAACTCCAGTACTTCCCGATACCAGCGTGTTAGGCAGTATCGGAGCCGATACCGATACTGGTATCGGACCATCTCTAATTTACACAGGGAAAAAAGTGATGATAGGAACACCTCTTTCATGGCCATGCTGTCTTTGTAAAGAAATGTGCCCCGTTTTGCCTTACTTTTCCCAATAACTGTGATGCAAATCACAGGCTGAAACATGTGAGTCACTGCCACAAAGTTGTCTTGTACAATACTGACATTGTTGCTGGACTTTTTTTTTCATACCTGGTAACCTTTAACAGTTCAAAGATTGTGCTTTTTACCCATCCAGGCAGCTTAAAAAGAGGTAAATGTTGGCAGAGTTAAATAATTATTCTCTGGTTAGAGCTAGGAAGGAGGCAGTTAGGATCATTATGCCTGTTTGATTACAGCAATAAGAAATCCTTATTTTTATTAGTCATTATTATCCATAATTGTTTATTTTATAAAATGGCGAAAAGGGTCCCAGTTGGCAACCTCAACAGTTGCAAAACCAAAGATATTCAACTTACAATTATATAGAACCGAGAAAACCAGCAAATCATCACATTTGATGCTGGAATCCGGAAATGTTTGGTATTTTTACTTGATAGACTACTTATCCAATTTCAGCACTGTGTCTGATTTACTGTATCACTTTGATGATCAGAGGGGCTGTACAACACATGATGGTGGCAATCTTTGAGAACAGGCATCCAGAGCCTCTATCTGACAGCCCTCTGATTGCAAAAGTTAAGGCCTCGAAAAGATCTCAGCCTGTGTGTAATTTGTCATTTTGTACCCTGCATATACACAGGTATGATGACAGCCTGGTGGTGCCTATTGTTGAAAATACACCAGAGGAGAAGGACTTGAAAGACCGGATGGCTCGGGCAATGGAGGAATATCCAGATTCATGTGCCGTCCTCGTCCGCCGACACGGTGTCTATGTCTGGGGCGAGTCGTGGGAAAAAGCTAAGACCATGTGAGCATTTACCTCCCAGCACTATTAACCTTTTGTTGTTATTTATGACTAAGAATATATTAGTATATTTGTATAGAGGGCATGTTTAACAAAGAAACCCAATTTTTAAATACCTTCCATTGTATTTTTCCTCTTTCAACACTAAAAATACTGCTGCATTTTGTAGGTGTGAATGCTACGACTACCTGTTTGAGATCGCCGTCCAGATGAAGCAGTGTGGACTGGACCCTTCAGCCCTCCCAATGGAAGAAAAGGGAATAGTTTGACATTCACTGGTGCTTTTAAAAGAGACATTTGTTGCAGAAAGGTCAGAGGTGTTCAATCTGGATCGCAGATTGTAATCATTTGCCTTTCACGCCGGCCTGCTTCAAATTTGATGAGATTTGATGGTAAGGGCAGATCCAGGGTTAAAGGAAATGAAATGCCTGTGATCCGGAAGCACCTGGCTGCATAGCGGTGTGAGACAACTCTTGAATGAGCAGCTGGCATATCAAAGTCTCCAGGTTTAAATGCTTTTCCTATTGATGTTTGACTGCACTGGAATCATGGTCTTAGTGTATGTCAGGCACGACTATATTGTGCATTTTAGTTGATCTACAATGATGATTAACTGCCTTTGCTTCAATCAATGAAAACTGATGGGATGTCAATCGTGAGTCGCAGAAATTATTTTGAGATTATTATTTAGGTTTTTCCTTACCTTCCATGTTCTTGGGCTTATCTGGCGCCGGGTTGCCGTGGCTAAGCAAGGTAGTCCAGATGTCCCCCTCCCCAGCAATGTTTTTGAGATCCAAAGCTAAAAAATAAAGTTTTAAAATGCAATTTTCCATTTTGAAAACCTTTTTTATTTCTCATTCTCTATTTTTTAATGCAAGGCACACAGACACACGTTATGCACAGTTTTCTTTGTTTAAGCTACAAAACATTTCTGAATTTCTGAAGCCATATTTCAGTTTTAAACAAATAGTAAACACATAACTTCTCATATAACTTCTCATAAAAACTGTATACACCCAAATGATTGTGGACATCTTATCAAACACCCTTTCAGTAAAAATAACCCTGTGTTGCGTAAAAGGACCCTTGCTGTGTCCATGTACATCCTGTCATTCCCACACCACCATCCCAGCACCAGACAAGGGCATTTGATGCAGGGATAGCACAATGGCTGTAGATCCTTGCACTGCATGCCTCCAGTCTGCATACTCATTTCTCATAAATGTCAGAGTTCTGTTAACAAGCTCCCTATGTGGCCACCATCTCTCGCTTCCACTACTGTATTCCCTAAAAACAGAGTGGTGTCAAATATGCTGCAGGCTTATTTGAAGTTTTATTTATTTTTTATTTAAAGGAGAAAAAGATTTTTTTGCTAGCGCTAACACTGCAAAGATTCCCCTTCCTCTGATTAATGAGGAATTCTGGTAAACCCAATTGCAAACAAAACTGAACACCAGCCCATAACATAAAATGACATTGTAAAGCTCACAGTGTCAGTCTCATTGTCTCCCTTCTTGAACAGATGAAAAATGGTTCTCAGACTTTTCTTTTTTGTATCGTCGTTGCTGTTCAGTGATTTTCTGAGGAATGATCTGTAAAAATCTGTCAAATGTCTGTGTTTAAGAAAAATGAAAGTTCCTAAAGTATTTAACATTGTCAAAGTCAGACTGTAACTGACTCACCCTACCTCCTGCTGGGGCTTCGGCTTGTGTCGCATCATAACTGCTGTTTTTTTCTGTCTGTCTGTACGTCTGTCTTGTTTAGCTTCTATGTATATGTGTGACAGGATTTTTCTTTTCCTCACGATCACCAGTAAAAAAAAAATTAAATTAAAAGTCAGACTGTGCCCCGGAACCCGAAACCAAATATGTGTATTACATATTTGAATATTCATGTCATCGTGCACTTATATTAATATGTATTACCTGTCAGACTGCAAAGTTCAGCAGTAGACACACTAGGAATGGAATATGAAGCCAAAGAAAACTTATATGGAGGCTCAGGAGGGCGCTGTAGCAAGTTGTCCATACTGTGGAATGGGGCCAGCGGGGCACCTAATGATTTGAGTGTACGACAGAGCTCAGAGCTATAGTGTACAGTGTACATGGGAACATATATGTACAGTCCCTGACAAAAGACTTGTCGCTTATCGATTTTGTAGAAACACCTGCTATTAACCTGACTTTTAATTAATTAATTGGTGTTAGAAATAGCTCATATGAAAAGCTAAAACCCTCCCAAATGATGTTTAATGCACTGAAATAAATTAGTTTCACTGAAAAAAGATTTATCATTTAATCAAGAGAGAAAGGTCAAATTTTGGCAAGACAAAAGTTTTGTCGCCTATACAGAAATTGAACAAATTTCGTGCAAATGCAAAAATATGTCCGCAAATTAAGTAGTGGTGCTGTGAGATCCAAATTTAATATCTTGTATGACTTCCATGAGCTTGAAGGACTGCATCCATGCGGTTTGGCAAGGATTCATACAATTTATTGATGAAGTCATCAGGAATAGCAAAGAAAGCAGTCTTTCATGCCTCCCAGAGTTCATCAATATTCTTTGGTTTCGTTTTCCATGCTTCCTCTTTCATCCTACCCCACATATGCTCAATGATGTTCATGTCTGGTGACTGGGCTGGCCAATCCTGGAGCATCTTGATCTTCTTCATCTTGAGGAACTTTGATGTGGAGATGGAAGTATGCGATGGAACACCGTCCTGCTGCAGGATTTGGCCTCTTTTATAGTTGGGAATATAAGAGGTAGCTAAGATTTCTTGGTATTTTAGACTATTGATGTTGCCTTCCACCCTGCAGATCTCTCGCACACCCCCATACTGGGTGTAACCCCAGATCATGATTTTTCCGCCACCAAACTTCACTGTTTTCTGGGTGAAACTTGGATCCATGCGGGCTCCAGTAGGTCTCCTGCAATATTTGTGGCGACTGTGGTGTAATTCAACCGAAGATTCATCTGAAAAATCCACCTTCTTCCACTTTTCCAGGGCTGTGGGCCTTGGCAAATGCCACACGGTTTTTCAGTTGTCTTTTATTTAGTGCTGGCTTCTGGCCACTGATTCGACCATGGAGGCCATTTCGAGACAGAATCCGACAAACTGTTCTGGTTGACACAGGGACTTCAGGTGACCAGGTCTCGTGGAGCTCTGCTGCAGTGGAAAATGGGCTGGCCTTGGATTTTCGAACCAACAAACGGACCTCTCGAGCAGTTGTCTTGCGGGGTCTGCCTGACCTGGGCTTGTCAAAAAAGTCTCCAGTGTCTTCAAATTTTTTTTTATCCTCTGTACTTGACGCTGAGGCACATTGAAGGTGTCTGCCTCATCAGCAGTGGATCTGGTCTTCAGCCTCTTGATAATCAAAACTTTAGTCTCAGGGTGAATCTTAGGCATGTTTGCAGAGGTCTAGTTGCAGTTGATGTGAAGGTCTAGTGTACTGGGGTTGTTTTTATACACACCTGAGACCTAATTGATCCATTATTAGTCACAGGTGAAGCTCATATGACAAGGCGACAACACTTATGTCTTTGCAAAAATTGACTCAATGGGCTTTACCAAGCTATAAATATTAGTATATTAGTAATAATACTTTTTGACAGTTTCGTTTTGCACTGAAACATTATTACTAAAGCTGTTGGGATTAAAATGAGCCATTTCTTGTAAAAACATCTTGATTAGAAATATATTTCAGCGGCACTTCAGGTCAATTTGTACACAAGCGACAAGACTTTTGTCAGGGACTGTATTACCATTTTCAAAGGCAATAGGTTTTCTGAAGGATCACATTATAACCTTTGGAAGAGTTGTCAACAACCTGTCTGATAATAGGGTCTGTGTCCCTAGATCTAACTAAGTGGGTATGTTAAATTTTATAAAAACGGATTAGGGACTGTTCATTATTTATTTAAATTTTATAAAAATAGACTTGACCCGGATTCGCCAGCAAGGGACTGTTCATTCCAAATTTATTGGGAAAAGAGGGACCCTCCCTACCGGAGGAGTTTTGGGATATTTAGTCAAAAAATCAGACTTAACCCTACTTTCCATTTTACATCACACTCCACCAAGATGGTGGCCATTTCAATACATTTGTTCTATGACCCTCTAAATCACACGGGACCAAATAAGGATATTTTAAAAGTATTCACATGAAATGAAACCATAAAACATTGAGACCATTCAACAAAGCACACTGGGTAATAACAAATTCAACACATGAACTGGTTCCTCACTCATTAGCATATAGGTAAAAAGCTGAACATTATCCAAAACGAAACATTCGCTCTAGAATCTTTGCTAGTGCCTGCTAGAGGACCCTCAATCCTTCTTCCAAATGCCTTGAAAAAGGCAATCACCGGGACCGCAAGGCCTTTATTTTAGTGCCTGCTAGAGGACCCTCAATCTCTCCACTCCAAAGGCACAGCGCAAGGCCTTTATTTTACTCCCCCTACCCTGCAAGAAAGAAGGAAATGAAGGATAAACGTGGTGTGCAGAGGGGTAGGTGCCTGAAGTGTGAAGAATGTGAGAATTACGACCTGCAATGCCTGCAGCTACTGTGGATGCACACCAGTACACCACCTGCAAGTCCCAGAGACCGAGTTGGGTCAGACATTTGAAAGTTGCCAGAAATTCGACCAGGTATTAATGTTATGTTACTTACGTTTGACATGGTTTATGTTCCTAAGCGTTTCTGCTGTTGGTTTGAAGCTTTCAATGAATATTTAGTTGCTAGGCAGCGTGAAACCTTTGAGCTATTCAGCTTCATTATATTCCAGCTTCATGTCGGTGATGTTACTTTGGCAACAGGTGGCACAGTTAGGTATAGGTTTTTTTTGTTGGGTCAGACCCATCTGCTAGCGATGGGGGGCCGAGACTGAGAGCTAGATGGAAAAATATGCACCAAACAAGCAATTTTGAAATGTTGCGGTTTTCATGAATACAAAAGTTGGGTGAATTTTAACTACTTCATATACACCGTTGTGTAGTTGTGTATTGCAAGTGTAAAACTCATATGCTTCTTATGTAAAATCTTAATGTTAAAAGTAATTGGTAAAATGTATTGAAGTAAAGTAAATTTGAAATGTAGTGGAATGGTATAAAGTGGCAAAAAATGGAAATACTCCAGTATTATTGGTTCCATGTATTAACTGTTAACCTTTAGTAGCGCTATGGATTCAAAATGTTTCAAAAATGGGAAAGGCATTCAACACGTTTGTTAGACGTCAAGGATACACATAATGCATTTACTGTAAGTGATAACACTGAATGTAAACATAACTTGTGTCTATAAGAAAACTCCATAGGGCACCTTTAGTTACTTTTTACCACTGCATTTTCCAATTTTTTCCAGAATCTAGCTAACACTGACGACAATCTATTAGAACATAGACAAAGTAATATATATTTTTTTAAAGGATAAATTACGTAGGCTTATCCCTAATTCTAGTCTGGGAGGGAGGCCATCCATGATAGATACAAAATATCATTTTTGCTCCATGTTTGCATTTCCATTTGAACTCCCTCTAAAAGCTTTTTTAATTTATGTTTGTTCAAAAAAAATGAAATGGTACCAACAGTATGTTGCCTCGATAGACAAGAAATCACATTAGTGTTTTTGATCCTCTTCTCCATCACTACAGCCATTAGTAGACTTTTTTTGGTACAGGGCATCTCATTATAAGCATCGCAGATTTTTTATTTTTTTTCCCAGCCCTTTCAATCAATTGAGTGATGTATAACTGTTAAAGTGCTGTAGTGGCGCCTCTCAACCCATAAATTATCTTCAAGTTGTTTTGGCACCCATGTCTCAGGAGAAACAGAACACTCATTGCTGCACCATATTTTTTATGATATTGATTAAAGTGTAAATGTGTTTATGATTTTTAGCTTCAGTAAAAGCCTTCTGACAGGCCAAATGGTGATATAAATTAATAGTATTGATGTTCAGACATGAGTACTGTAAGCCTATGTGTGTCAGCCACTCAGCCAGTAGTCACACATCCACACCAAAAACACTAATGTATCTCAGCTTTAACATTTAAAAGATCACTTTTGCATTTTGACATTCTTCAACTGCTCCTTTCTGACACTCTGTTCTTTGGCATTTCACCTTCATTAGATAGTTCTAACAAGGTAGTAACAGAAAATGCGGAAAGAGAGGAGGCAGCATGATAAAAGTGGTGGATTTGACAGCAGAACATAGCAGTTACATGGTACTGTTTAGTCCTTAGCCCACCGAGTTTCTAGATTCTAATGTTGGTTCTAGAATAAAGTAAATTGTCCCTTAGCACATTTTTTTTTTATTATTTTGTTGGGGTTCAGTCTAATATACTTTAGTCCCCTAAAGGAATTAAGTATGATACTATATTTTTCACCAAGAAATGATGAAGCATTTTACACAATAAAGCCCTTGGTACAAAAAACACGCCATGGAACCACTTGAACATGGCAACCTTTTTCTATTGATTACCTAACAGCTCACCGACAACAAAGCAATATGGATTTTCTTCTGGAAGCCTTATCCTTACAGGGGGATAGAGTAGGTTGCAACCACATCAGTGTAATTGACCAACACTCATGTCAATCAAGCCTACTTACTTACAAATATAGCATACCGCCCTTTATGCTTTCAGTCAAACTGTATTTAAAAAAATGCTACCAATACACATCAAATAGAATACTATATGTGAAATCAAACTTCTTTTGGAAACACCTCATGACTTTGCATTTCAAGAGAGAATTTGATAGTTTTCCCAATCACTTCATTTTGGTCAGTTATCTTCACGCCAACATTTGGAAACCACAAATTTTAAGTCTGTTGAAAAATTGAGCAAGCATAGCAGAAGTAACTGCTTTCACAACATGTTTATACTGTCACATTTTTTTAAAATCATTACCATAAACCCAGTAGTAGTAGTCATATTAATACACTTCAAAAGTCTCATAGTTATAACCATTATAAACCATAGACAGTAAATGAAATGGACACAGCGGAGACCAGCGAAGTCAATTAGAAGCACTTTTCCGGTGATGGCTGAGCGTACTGCACACATAGTCATTTCTGATTGGTGTGAGCTGTTAGGGCTGCAGTCAAGTTCACCTTTGTCGAGTCCAAGACCAGGACTAGTCAAGACCTAGTCCAAATGAGAGACAGTCAATCCCGAGACAGAAAATAAAAGAATCCTCTTCAAGACCACTCACTTACCTGTTCGTGATTTATGTGATCTGAGAGACAGTATATCTTCTACTTTAGGATGATAATTTTGCTTTATTATTTGTAATAATCAAAAAGCAAGTGCAGAGTAACACACAATAGGATCAAATTAGGCCATATTATTTACTTAAAATATAAAATAGATAGGGCTGTCAAAATTAACGCGTTAATTTTTGCGTTAATTTTTGCGTTAATTTTTTAATATTTAACTCGTTAAAAAAAATTAACGAAATTAACGCAGCTGTGTTTGTTTACTTCATGTGGCGGCTGAGAAACGTAATACGTCTCCATAACACCAGGCGGCGCTAATCTGTATTGTTGCCCAAGTAATGAAAACCGGCAGCTGATTGGACGAACGCGTCACATGGGTTTGTTTTCTCCGGATATTGAGAGCTAGACTGTCAGTTTCTAGCCGTTTCCAGCAGCCTTCAGCAGGACTAAGCCAAATTGTTGCTGCAGTTGTTCTGAAAGATATTAAACATTCTGAACTTAGCAGAACCTTTCCTTGTTTGTTTTTTTCTTCATATTTGCAAAGTTAAGTGATTTAGCATTTAAATATCCATTATTATAAGCTTCAGTCTCAATTTAAAAAAGCGATTAATCGCGATTAATTACAGCAAATTGTGCAATTAATTAGTTAATTTTTTTTTATCGATTGACAGCCCTAAAAATAGATATCATATTACTTGTACAAAGTGCTCGCTGACATTGTGACTGTGGCCAAAATGAAAATGATTGATACTTAATGATTGAGGTACATGACGCAGCCAGGCATGTACCAGGTGAGCAATCTCAATGCCTGTTCTAGATTTCAATTCAATTCAATTTTATTTATAGTATCAATTCATAACAAAAGTTATCTCGAGACACTTTACAGATAGAGTAGGTCTAGACCACACTCTATAAATTCCAAAACCCCAACAATTACAGTAATTCCCTCAAGAGCAAGCATTAGCAGTGGCTATTGCGACAGTGGCAAGAAAAAACTCCCTTTTAGGAAGAAACCTCGGCAGACCCAGACTCTTGGTAGGCGGTGTCTGACGGCCGGTTGGGGGCGTGATGAACAGTGGTGATAATAGTCACATTAGAAGTCACAGTGACTTCGAAGGTTATCGTGGAAGTTCATGTCATAGCAGGGCACATCGTGTCATACTGAGTAGTGCAATCTCCTATACCGGATCCTGACTATTCTGTGCATAGGAACATCACAGCAGGGCGTTGCGGGATGTAACGTGGCGCTGCAGAGCACGGGTGGGTGCGGCGGGTGCAGCAGGACGCAGCAGGATGCGGCCGGAAATGCAGAGAATCGCAGAGCATAGCTCTGCAAAGTAGAAACATAAGGACTCCGGGGAGTAAACTCCCCTGAGCTAGATTAGTAACAAGCATTTTTGGGACAGGATGCATACAAAAGTAACAAGTAGAGATGAGAGAGCAGCTCAGTGTGTCTTAGGGAGGAACAGTCTCCCCGGCAGTCTAGAATTGTAATAGCATAACTTAAGAGAGGCAGGTTAAAGAGAGGTGCCTGGTCGGGCTAGAACTTTCCCCAACCAGATCGGGCTGTACTGGCCTGCCTCCCTCTACTCTCGCTAGATTATTAATTATACAGTATATAAAACTGATGACTACGAGGAGAAGCAGTGGGCCGGGTTAGGTGGACGCTTCAACTCCTCGTTCCCTAACTATAAGCTTTATCAAAGAGGAGGGTTTTCAGTTTACTCTTAAATGTGGTGACGGTGTCTGCTCCTCGAACCCCGACTGGGAGCTGGTTCCACAATACTGGAGCCTGATAGCTGAAGGCCCTGGCCCCCATTCTACTTCCAGAGACTCTAGGAACCATAAGTAGCCCCGCATTCCGGGAGCGCAGTGCTCTAGTGGGACAATAAGGTACTATGAGCTCTTCTAAGTATGATGGTGCTTGACCATTTAGAGCTTTGTAAGTCAGGAGGAGGATTTTAAATTCGATCCTCGATTTCACTGGAAGCCAATGCAGAGAAGCTAATACAGGAGAAATATGATCTCTTCTCTTAGTTCTCGTCAGAACACGTGCTGCAGCATTCTGGATCAGCTGGAGAGTCTTAAGGGACTTATTTGGGCAACCTGATAATAAGGAATTGCAGTAATCTAGTCTAGAAGTAACGAATGCATGGACTAGTTTTTCAGCATCGTTTTGAGACAGGATATTCCTAATTTTGGCAATGTTACGAAGATGGAAAAAGGCTATTCTTGAGGTTTGTTTTAAGTGGGCGTTGAAGGATATATCCTTATCAAAAATACACTCTGACTGAAACCGATTGAATCCAGTAATGAGTTGAAAGCAGTAGTAAGGCTATTGCTGTCAACGTCCACATGGATATTAAAATCACCTACAATAAGTACTTTGTCTGATTTAAGGACTACACATGATAAAAACTCTGAGAATTCCGATAAAAATTCAGAATACGGACCTGGAGCTCGGTAGACAACAACAAATATAATCGGCTGTTCTGATTTCCGTGTTGGATGTTGAAGATTAAGAACAAGGCTTTCGAAAGAGTTATAATTTAGTTTGGGTTTAGGGTTAATTAACAGGCTTGAATCAAATATGGCTGCAACTCCCCCTCCTCGGCCTGAGCCTCTAGGAATTTGAGTGTTAATATGACTGGGAGGGGTGGCTTCATTTAGACTAACATATTCTTCATGGCCCAGCCAGGTTTCAGTAAGACAGAATAGATCAATTTGATTATCAATTGAGATGGATATTGAATTAATCTAATACCTGTTTTCTGAACGAGCGCGCTTCATCAATGGTTTGTTTTGAACGAGGAAGTTACTTTAGAACTAACGCATATAGTGCTGGACCAACTAGAATATTTGGTGAGTCCAATGCCTGTCTCCGAGACAAGTCCGAGTCCAAATAGGACGAGACAACAGAAAAGCTAACAGCGGTAAAAGGTAATTGCTATCAAGATAAAGATAGTTATGTTAAAGATAGTTGCAGTGTATCAGACACAGGCTTGTACAACTTACTTTTTATTGCAAAAGGTCTAGCATTGGTTCTTTTAAAGTGATTTTTGTGAATTTGCATGTCAGTAAACGTAGCTAGCATTATCAAATTCTGAGTTTCCTGCCTGTAACTTAAGCTGGAAAATGAATTTGGAGGAACAGGGAAACACAAGTCCAGGCCAGTGGATTAATTAACATCGCTGTGACATTGACACATTTTTTTCAACCTATTACTAATGATCAAATATTCGAAGATCGATGGCTGTTCCGTTCCTGTTTGCAAGGTAAATCATATGTTAATTTACATTTGGCAAGCAAGCTAGCTTAAAAACTATGAATTTACACAATGTATCTTAGCTAAATGTCTCTGTTTGGTGTTGTTGAAGAAACATTAATTGTCATTCAGTTCTCCTCTACTGTAGTGCACACACATTAAGCACTTGTGAATTACTGACTGTACTAATTGAAGTACACTGACAGAGAAGGGGGCTTCATTTCTGTTAAACACCGGGTTAAAACAAAATGAGGACCCTAAGCAAAGAGCTGCTGCTGGTTCAGGTTGGCACTCAGACTTTAGCCTCTCAATCAGGTTTCATTTATTGAGCTGAATGCCACATAATCTAACTTAGGTAGCTGGCTAAATAAGCTTAGTAAAACATCAATAAATCAAGCTCAGTGGCTAAGTGTAGCTGATGTGAGCTGTATACAAACTAAAGGGTTCTTTCCATAGTCTGTGACGCTTACAGGTTTCTAGCTACAGTTTAAGAAAAATATTAATGTGTCTATTTTTTTTTCTGTCCTCTGCAAGCATTAACAGTTTGATGTCTACCAAATTCCAAGCAAACTTATCAGACCAGCAGCAGCACTCTGCTCTGGGCCCTCTTCTTCCCTTAATCCTTTCACCGAGGCCTCACTTTGTTTTCTTGCCTGCTTTGACTCTGCTGATAGAGATGTATAGAAACTCAATCCACTTCTGTAGAAAACCTTTGTTTGCATGCCAAAATACAATGATTTCTGTTCAAACTGTAGATATTTGCAGGTTAAAGTCAGCGGTCAAAAAACAACCCAAAGTGCCTTGTGTGTTATTAATATCAGATATAACTTCCAAAAGAACTTAACAGGCGTCTATTTTCTCTTGAAGTTGTATGTTCAGCCCAGGCTTTTCATAATTCTTGCACAGAACAAATATAATATTTTTTATGTGGTTCCATCACAAGTTGGATTCTGCAGTAGTAATGAATGCTAGATTGGTAAGATCCATATTAAAGGTTGTGTTGTAGGGTCAGGTGGAAGATTCAATTAAGTTATTTGTGCATTTGTTTTACTGTTGTTGTATTTTTATCTTAAATTATCTATGATTGTTTTGTGCGAAAGTTCTTCCTGCCAATAATTCACTTTGTTTTATCTAGAGGAAATTGCATGTGTCATTACAATCAAAAGAGTTTATCCTCTTTGGGTCATAAATGTTCTCAGCAATTTCCGTGGCAATCTGCCATGCAATCTACAATTAGGTTATGAGAACTCATGCATGCAGAGTTGCTATATTTTCAAGAAAAATACATCACCAAAACATTTAGATTACTCCTCTGGGGACCATTATTATCCACAGTGAATTTAATGGAAGTTCAGTTGTTTTGAGGGGGGGGGGGGATATTAAGGCATGCACCATGTCAGTCAAGTATTGCTTTCTTTAATTTTATAGTTTTTATTGATCCCCAGTGGGGAAATTACAATTTAGTAATGCAATATGCAGGAACAGGTTCTGCATACATTGTCAATAGTGTGTTCCACAGTATAAAGCATAGTGTGATATTTGATCTTGTTAAATGAATAATGGAAACTTTATGCTTTTGTTATATTAAAGATGTGACTGTGAATTACTCTATCATACGGAATGCTGAAAAAGAAACACATATTAGTATTTTGTATTGGCTTTATTAAGAAGGATTATATTAGAAATAAAAAGCATTTCAGAGACAACCTCATATGAGGTTTCCTATCATTTCCTGTTCGCTCATCAAATTGTACAAGTCAACTGGATGCGAGATGTCTTGTCATGAATCTAGCATCAATGGACGGCCATTCATTTTACAGTGTACTTGGAGAGAAGCTCAAAAATAAAGCTCCATTAAAACTGATGTGATGATCAACGAGCAACAGCCACCTATTTATGAATACTTTATAAGTTGACTGCATTTATAGCGTAGCATTTTATATTTGAGTTTAGTATTCTTTGAGGAGATGCCCACATGTCTGACTTCAAACACATGGAGTTCATTATAACTTTGGCTTTGGGAACACAGCTTTGCCTTTTGCTTGGGTTTTCTCCTCAGCAGATTCCTTTTCCCCGAGGGCTCTGAACAGATCCTCAAACGGATGGAATGGACAAGAAATATCAATAAAAAAAAACTCTGAATTAATAGTACCTTTTATGTGCAAATGTGTACACATATCTGCCTTTTATTTTAATGTAATTTAACATAATGTAATATATCTCTCCTTTATTTAAGAGCAGGACACTGAACATACAGGAGTAATGCAAGTAATGCAAGAGAGGACATGTGGCATAGACTATCAGCCAGATTTATCACTGATTGATGATAATTCCTCTAAATCCTAATTTCCAAGTGAAAACCAGGCCCTGGACGGCCCAAAGTCATAAATTATGTTGATCCTGCAGACTTTAGAACAGGCAATGAATTCCATTCCGAATATATGTCTGCAATACTAATTTCTACAAAAAAATGCAACTAAATAATGATGCTGGTAAAGCCAAAGTAAACACTGTTCTCCAGAAGCACATCAGTGAAGAATATGTTCATTAAATGTTGATGTTATGTTAAAGCCTGGGTTAAATTAGCTGGTGTTAAATATACAGTAAGTCTGACAAGCCAGTACATTATGTCACTTCATCAAGAGCCCCTATAGGCACAGTTATGATGTTGAATTGTCCTTGAAAGCATTGAGGCACTGACAAAGATTAAATGGATTATGATCATAAATTCATGTAATGCATCCTCTCACATCCTTCATGTTCCATGCAAGTGTAGTCAGGACTGCAGTCACTAATACGTCTATGAGTAGCCCTGCTGACATTTTACATGGCATTAGTTTGAGTCTTTTATTAGTCCTGAAACGAGTCCATTTCAATTAGGATTTATATGATAAGCATAGTTAATCTTAATCCTCAAAGACAGTTTAGTGTAGATGCTGCAAAAGGAGCCTTATAGCATATGGATTGAAATGTAAATACTATTTCTGCTGCTGTTAATAATAAATATGTTTTATTAAAAATAATTATAATATAAACAGCATAATACTTTTCTTAGCTGAGGCTATTAATTTTACTATAAAGAATAAAATACAGAGATAAAAGACAATGGGCATCATGATAGAATAAAAAAAGAACAGCAATAACACTGCAATTACATAAGTAGCCTAATTTAACAATCATAAAATGAGAGCCAATAGTGCAGATAAATTATATTTAAGGCGCAATTATTCAAAAGCAACGTAAAAACACATCTTCCAAATCATATTTTGACCTCCCTCCTGATCATGCATGCTTATGGCCTTGACACAAAATGTTCACTTTTAAGTTGTTGTTTTAATACATTTTGCTTGTTTGCTCATTTGATCAGATCATTAATAACTCGTATTAGTAGTACTGGAGACCAGTACTTTCCAACATTGTGGTATGTCCCATGTAACCATTGGTAACCATTTCCCATTTATCCATTTATTTATTTATTTATTTCCTTCATCACATTTTTACTGGATAGTCCACAGCCACCTAAAGCACACATTTGTAGTCTCGGCTACATTCACAGGTGAAACCACATGGGAGTGTGACTGAGATAGCCTGTTTTACTACTGATGTACTGATCAGCATGTGCCATAAATATGCAGAGCATTGCACAGTAAAGGACAGCATTATGCATTATTCAACCACGTCTTGTGCACTCTTGTCTTGGTTTCCAAGTTAAACAAGGGGCCAAATCCTTTCACTTTTTCGGACCTGTTTATATCTTGTTATGAAAAAAAGCTTTGGTTGGTGGTGATTAATTGGTATTTATTTGAAAAAGAAAGTATGTTGGAGCCGGACTGTAATATTATGTAACATATTATGTTACATCTTCTGTAAGAGAGTCACCAAACAGTTATAAATGTGTTTGTGCATGTGTTACGGTATGTTTTGTCCGTATAATCAAATTATGCAGATTGCAGAAATAGCAGTCCCTCCAGAAAAATGCGATTATGCGATCACATAATTCAATGCCCCAAAGTCTGCATATTTATGCGGGGGCCACATTTTTTCAAATACGCTGCACTTTCGCCGCATGAATTGCCGATTTCCGCGCAAAATATGCGGGGCTTGCATGATTTCATAATCCCTGCATTTTCGTTGAAAAAAAGTCACATAATATATCTTCGCAGAAAGTTGAAAAATGTTGCGCTTACTTCACACAAGAGCAGCCATTTTCCCCTGTTGACATGGGAACGTTATGAAGTGACGTAATTACGTGACGTGAACATCATCGAAAAGCAGGGTGTTAGGGGAATCACTTTTTTTTCTCTTTTTCATCAAACCGCAATTTTTGCAAGTTCCCGCAATTTCATCGCATAAAATTGCATAAATATCCCGCATATTCCATTGCATTTTTTAAGAAAACGTGCCACATAATCAAGGATTGTTGCCTGCAACAATCACAAAAAAACTGACATAGGGTATCTGGGCACTAGTAACACAATCACAATGATCCCACTCTCTGTTGTCCTTGTAAGCATCAAAAAGGATGGGCAAGGAAGTATTTTCATTGTTACAAGCAGACCGTGAGGCAGTGATTGGTGGGCGTTTTTACCTGATTACAGCAGCTACAGATGATGGAACTTGTTTGGTCCTTTTTCCGAGCCCATAAATTATTGGTGTCGGGGCGTAAAGACCATTTCAAACAACATATAAAAAAGTGTTTATTGGAAATAGTTGCCAACCCTGCTTTTAAGTTGATATTGTGAACTTGTTAACTAACATTTGCTTATTTGCACATCAAGCAGACATAGGGTAGTCTCGCTTTGCCAGAACTTCCTCTACATCACTGGGGAGGAAGTTCTGGCAAGTCCATACAGCATTCCGGGATGCAAAATTACGAATCCCACTATGGCCACGCCAAGACCCGCCCTACGAAGCAGCTCGATTGTTTGGGTTTAGGAATTTCACCTTGAAGGGTTGGTCAGGCGATAGGACCTGACAAAATGGGGTTACGTTACCTTGCGTTCTCATGGACGCCTGGCCAATAAATGCTATTAAAGGGAGGGTCTTGGTGTGGCCATAGTGGGATTCGTAATATTGCTTCCGGGATGGGAGAAAATCGTGCTTTGGTTTATTGACATTTCTTTAAGCCAATCACAATCGCCATGGGCGGTGCTAAGCGGCAAACGGAGCCACGTTGCTAAGCGGCGAGCGGAGCCACGGTGCCTCTGCAAAATAGCCTTGGGAAGGAACTTGCTTTGGTGGAACATGTGTACGTTCAAAGGTTGTTTTAGTCGACTCGTGCAACAGAAAACTCAGATTGGACAGATAGTCTCGCTAGCTGTCTGGATTTACCCTGCAGAGATCTGAGGAGCAGTTAACCACAGTCTTCGTAAATCGTCCAACATTTAAAATTACAACACATTGAAAGCGGAAGGTAACAGACATCCGGGTATCCGGGGAATGAAGGTCCTCCAGCGAAGGCAACAAGAGCACTCCCGGAAGTGGAACGTTGTGGATATAGACTAGACATAGGCTACCATTCATTTGGAGTCGTGTTCTGGCCATTTGAGTTGCTAACTGTCTGTTTTCCCTTTGGTGTCCGGCAGGTCGTGAACAGTAGGTTTACAACTTCTTCTTTTCTTTGTCTTTTTTACAGCCTAACGCATCTAGAATTGAGGCTGATGAGAGAGTGGACCAGATCAGACAATAATAGACAGATTAACCAGTAATACAATCAAATTGTTTTGCCAATAACCCTTTTTTTCTATCCACCCCTTTGTCCATCCATTATCTATACATCCTGGGAAGGCAGGGTTGAGACAAATTTACAGTAAATCAGAACCAGAAGCCGGAGCATCCACACAGACATGCACACTACACCTGGACAGGCAGACAGCCGGAAGGTTCCGACCCGGAGCGCTGTTGCTACGAGGCACAACCCATGGATAACTATAGATTAAATCTATTTGCATATTTCCTAGCTGCATAAACTGAAAGAATAATGTCTTAGATTTATTAACCAAGTGTATATTGTTTGAGCCCTGGGACTCCTCCTCCTGACTCATTTAGCCTCTTGGGCATGTGCGTCATTCACCGCCCCCTCATCACCTCTCCCAATTGGAGCTCAACGTTCTGTCATGCAAACTTCTTTTTGCCAAATCAAATTTGAATGGATTGGAGGGATGACAACCATTCCCAGTGAATGGATTTGCAAGGGACTTAGTTCCTTCCTTTCTTGGCACACATCCCTGCTTCAAGAAGCAGCCACAAGACAGAGTGCCTATGCAGCTGCCGCCGCACATCTCAGCTATCACAGTTGGAATATTTTATATTCCTGCAGTGTATTTCATACATAACGTGATTGGATACATCCAGTGGAGATCTGGCAGACTTGCTTCTAATCTAGTTACCGCCACATCTGGATTAAATGAACTGCGAGCCAAGTAGATGTAAGATGGTGCATTGTTTTACACATATTTCATTATCAAAGCAGAACCTTGTTCATCTGCCATCTGAGAAATGGAAGTTGTTTTCTCTGGTGAAATGATTGGATGAATACATTATTGCATTAGTCCTTACTCTGAACCTCAAAGGTAAAATGGTTTATCCTAGCATGTAATCATAGAAAAGAGCTGCAGTGTGAGTTATTTAACAACTGCTCATCTCAAACTGTTTTCAGAAAGCGGACTGTGATTGCTTGTGAAGTCAGAAAGCCAATACTGTCCAGTTGTGCACAGCTGGTCCATTTAAGGTTTGAGCAAGCTGACAGCTTCACTACTGTTCTGCAGCACAACATGACTGCAATATGTTAGCCCAGCATATTTTTGGTTGTCCCCGCTGCATCCTTTGGATTCTTGTTAAATATAACTGTTGGAGGCATCCTACAAATGGTTGGCTGGGACATAATGATTTTTTGATGCCCTCTGCTGGTGCCTTGTAGTTGCTAATTGATGCTTGTGGAGTCCTATTAATAATAATGTGATTCAAAAGAACATACACTGGAAAACTATGAAAACAAACAAACAGCAGGGTGCCTGGATAGCTCACCTTGTGGAGTGTGCGCCCCCTATACAAAGGCTCAGTCCTTGTCGCAGCGGCCGCAGGTTCAACTCCGACCTGCAGCCCTTTGCTGCATGTCATTCTCCCTCTCTCTCCCCTTTCACATCTCCATCTGTCCTATATAATGAAGGCCTAAAATGCCCAAGAAATCTTCAAAAAAAATAAAAATAAACAGCAGAGCAACAAAAATCACAAAAGCATTTCAGTCACAAGATAAAAAGTGGTGTTTTGGAGGTCTTCTGCAATTGCTTTTGTTCATTTTATCCAAACCTCATAACTGAGCTGAAATTGAACTCAGCGGCGCTGTTGCCATAGAGTTTCCGCCTCAGCAGAGTGGCATCATGAGGCAGAATTAAGCAGTCAAAAGTCAATCTTCACTCTTTTACAAAGTGTATTATCAAACTTCATTTTTTACATACATACATGCATACATACATACATACACAACATATAAGAGGATCATTTTATACTTCATATAGGCTACAGTACATTAATTGCATTGTCACCACGGTTACCTCCTCCACTCTGACCAACTGCCTCACCGATATTCAAACCTGGATGCAAACCAACTTCCTCCGATTCAAGTACAATAAATCTGACACGATTATCATCAGGCCCAAATTCCTTGCAAAAAACACCCACAACTTCAGTCCCTCCGTCAACAACTCCAACCTGTCTCCATCCCCGCACATCCGTACCCTCGGAGTCATTTTTAAAAGCAACCTCACTTTTGAATATCAAATCAACCAAATCACCAGAACTGCCTTCTTCCTAGGGCTGGGTACCGAATTCAATCATTTTTTTCGAGTATCAAAAAATGCCTTGTCATTCAATACCAAATTTCAGTACCTATGGAGTCAATCTCATCAGCGTCAGTGAGCCAATAAGCATGCAGCATGCTTCTACCAACATCTAATAATGCTGCTGACTGGCTGTTTAACGTTAAATGTTGTAGAGAAAAGCAGGAAAAACTCTACGTTAAGCACAGAGGCTCACGTAGTAGGAGCTGCAAAATAAATCAAAAGATTTGTGCCGAAATGTGTAATGCTGTAATTTCTTTTTGTTTAAGTGCTCATATTATGCTTTTTGGCCTTTTCCCTTTCCTTTATTGTGTTATATATCTTTGTTGTGCACATTATAGGTTTACAAGGTGAAAAAGCCCAAAGTCCACCCCAAAGGCACTTACCATCTCCAACAGAAAACACTGTTCACCAACTGCTCCAAACAGCTCTATTGTAGTCCAGCCTTTACTTCCGTGATGAACGTGCATCACTTTGTAACACACGTTCTAATGCTCGCCTAGCTGCTAGCGTGGCACGCCCTCATACTCTGCTTCTGACTGGCTAGTAGTCCTTACCTAGCTACTGCGCATGTGCGACTCCCAACAAAGATTGAATAGACGTGTGATGCCTCACTCTGTAGCTAAAACAGAGAGCTCAACACACAGGGTGAAAGGAGGAGCTGCAGTAATGTGCAGTACAACAAAAATATAGTGTTTTTTGAAGATTAAACCATGTAAACCTATTCTGATATAACCTCTAAATAAAATTATGAACCTGAAAAGAAGCATAATATGAGCACTTTAAAATGGATTCTATAAAATTGGCATAGAAAAAAAGTATTGTTTATACGATACCCAGCCCTACTTCTTCCACTTCAAAAACATGGAAGTCCCTACCCGTACACATCACGTGACTGTCCTAACCTGGGCACATTCAAATCACTCAATCAAAACCTACCTCTATAATTTAGTACAGTATTTGCTGGTTTCATTATTTCACTTGCTTTTGTTATGCTTGTTTGTTTTATTGCTTCACTTTTTTTTAAATGTGCTCCTTGTTTTGGTTTTATTGAAAGTGTCTTTGAGTACTTCGGAAAGCGCTATATAAATAAAATGTATTATTATTATTACGTAATTCCATGTCCATATTGAGGTTAAAGTATATATCCTTAAGATCATCTGGGTTTTTAGATTTGATAACACCTGAAATGATAACTGGAGAGAAGTGATTTTATCTGCTCAGCCTTTGTTTTGCCATAAGCCCTTAAGTGGGGACTGGAAGAGAACATTACATCCCTATTGTTGTTTTGCTAATGTTATGCATATACAGAGAGATAGGACATAATATAACAACAGCTGTGCAAGCAAGGCATCTATCAGTATCCATGGTGATGGATGTTTTCTGTTTACATTGCCAAGCGCATCCCACAGCCAACCTTTCCATTTATAAATTCCCCCCCCGAGTGCTGGAACTCGGAGTCGATCAGTCAATTACTCGACAGATAATTTTCCTAATTAGTGAATTGTTTAAAGCGGCGATAATCGATATTTTGATAATAAAAATGGAAAAAGCTGTTAGACATAACACAGCTCATAGTGAGGAACCCATGAGAATTAGCACCTGACCCGGCAGTTCATCTCAGCTCTTCAGTTCTTTCAGCTTAAGTGTTTTGCTTTTACGGTCTACAACTTTACTGTTCTGGTTCACTCTCTCACTGTCCTCATAAACCCAATTATAAAAAATAAATAAACCCAGCAGCAGGCAGGCAGCTATTTTCAGTGAAAAAACCTCTGTTGAACTCACTGTAAGCTACCTGCCCAGCTCTAAAAGAATGGCAAACAAAGGTAGCAGCTATAGCGGGTGAATATAGTGTAGCATTTAGCAGCTAAGGAAACAGATATTTGCTGCTAATTTTTTCTTCTTCTTCTTCTTTATTTTATAAAGGACAACACACATTAATTAACATTTCTCTAAATGTGCCAGTGTCAGCCAGCCGGCTAATTTTCAACTGTAGTCCTTTGGCCAGATGATGTTAGACCAGAGCAACAGGAAACAACAAGACATTGTACAGGTGAAACTGTCAGAAGTCAACAAGACACCATAAAGACAGCTAGAGCAACAAATAAGCTTTATCAGTAAGCCATGCAGAGCTACAGGAAGCAGCAAGACATTAGCACAGTTACACATCAACAGTATCCCCATTCAGTATAAGAAGCCATGCAAGCATCGAAACACAGCCACCGTTCAACCATGCAAAGCAGTAACAAGCAGTAATAAAAAGATGCAATAGGCTACATCACTCGTGAGGGAGGAGTTAATACAGCACAGGTTAATAAGATGGTAAAATAGTTCAAATGCAAGTTAATTTTTCATGTATACCCAAGAAATGCAGAGCGGGCTATATTTGACACCGGGCAAGACATCAAACATCAAGCATGTTAGCAGCAAGTCAGAAGTGATAATATAAAATGACCAGGAGTTTAAACATGTTCACAAGTCTGACTTTCCAAGAGCCAGGCCTTGAGACTTTGTGTGAATTTATGGTAGGTGGTGCAGTTTCTGGTTTCATTTGGTAGAGTGTTCCACCTATTAGAGGCTCTAACAGAAAAGCATGATTGACTAAAAGAGCTGGACCTGTGAGGGGTTTCACAGTCCCCTTCTCAGAACAGACCAGAACAGATTTTGCTTCATTTCTGATGGATGTGTTACTAGGCAACTGCACAAACTTTAAAAGGTGTTGATTCATCAATGTTGTAAAGATTAGGTTAAAGTTGATGCTGCTTTAAATCATGTATCAAGCAAAAACATTTGCTGGTTTCATCTGCTCAAACGTGAAGATGTACTGCTTTTCTCTGTTTTATTAGAAATGTGAAGTATATGACTAATGACAGATTAATCAATAATGAAAGTAATCGGTCCTTGCAACCTTATTATGGATCTTCCTCAGTTGCGAGTAGACAGCACTACATAATAGAGGGTTAATCGAGATGAACCGGTTTGGGAGGGGGGGGGGGTTCATCACATGCATTTTAGAAAGAATTGAAAACATAATTATCAGCTTTGAGCAACAGCAGCTACTATACCCAAATATGTTAAATCAAATGTGTACTGGTAAACCTATCCGAGTTTAGGGACAAGGAAAACAGGGGCGGATGCTCTCAAGACTATCAAACCAAAACAACAACGACTGATTTCAGTTACAAACTGAAATTATTAATGAATATAGAGAAAACTAATGCTTGCTGACAAAAAAATAAAAATAAAAATGTGTTCTATGAGATAACATTTCAGTACTGTGTCTTTGTAGTTAATGGAAATACTAAAGTAACATGTTCACAATAGAGATGAAAAGACTGTCAGGCAGAGCAGAGGTCCATTACAAAGTAGTTTGGGGGTGAGTGACATCTCGGTATTACACCTTTAATAAAAGGAAGGCTCGATTTCTTTTTTACACAATGGAGTTTTCACAGAGGTATGCATCATCTCTTACATAATTTGTCATTGTCATCATTCATTTCGTCTTCTCATCTTTACGTGCTATGCGTGAAAAAAACACTTTTCTTTTAGAAATTTCTTACTTACTTTAAGGTGACATGCACAATCAAAACGCTGACTACGTTTACATGCACATAATATTCTAGTTTTTGCCCTTATTCCGAAAAAGAAGATATTCTGACTAAGTTGTTTACATGGCTGATGAAAGTGAATATTCCACTAATAATCCCATTAACATGTAACGTTAGCCGTGCAAAACGTGCAACGATTTTTTCAAAGTTTACCAGCGTTGGCAGACTTGTTGGACCGTGCGAACACATATCCAAAAACCTGTTGATATCCAAGTCTTTGATAATGTTTAAAAGTAGCTGTGTTTCTCCTGCAGGGTCTGCAGCTTTACAAAATGTTGGATGGTTGGTTCGTGTACAGCAACCATAGCAACGCAAAGAGTTGACCATAAGCCGTAAACAGGCAAGAGACCATAAACTGGGGTAAAAAACCTGATTGAGACGCATATTCCGAATGCGCTGTATACATACATACAAAGAATGCCTCTAAAACCCGAATAATACCACAATATCCCACGTCATAATCGGAAAATGCTATATTCGGAAAAAGGCCTTATTCGGAATATCCAACCGGAATATGCTGTTTACATGACATGTATCAAATTTGGAATATTGTCATATTCTGAATAATAGTGGAATATTTGTGTGCATGTAAACGTACTGACTGTCGCACACAGATTATGGCTTATGTTTGCAGTTTGGCAATGTGAGTCGAAATTGTTGGTAGCTTGCAAAACCCCAAATGTGCCATGGGACTGAAAAGTAGCTGCACTCGCTATAACAATGACTTCTTGTTGCTATTTCATTTGCAAATGTATGCAAATCCTCTTGACACTTTATATTTGTGTAATTTCTGCTCAAAAGAAAATGTCCACTTTGTTATACTTTGGATTGCATTGTTTGCCCTACTTTCCTCCACACCAAGTTGGCATGCTGAAGCACTCAGCACTAGCCCACAGTGTCTGGCAGAGACATGTGTAGTGCACCTTTCTGTGAGCCTCCCTGCCAGTTATGCTTTCTAGGGCCACAGTCAAACACAGAGGGACGGGGCCCTCGCTATCCAAGCTCACAGCAAGATCTGGAGTGTGATCTGCTCCCTGCCTGCATGTTTTTTTAACTCTTGAATTAATGAGTATGCAGCAGGATTTATCACTAGGGCTTGTTTGTGTCAAGTATTTTATAATAGCACTGATTGCTTGAGACCAGCTGCTCCAGGAATATGTGAACACACTTGAAAAGTTCATATGTTTCACATATTCAAGCTTCAGATACTAAGTCCATATTGCTATGCAACTTGGCAGGTGATCGTTGAATCATGAAATGCGCAGGCATACATATTCTACAGCAGTCAGAGTGTGAATAAAAAATACATGACTGTCAGATCTGAGATTTCATTGCACCTTTCTGGTGGAAAGGAAGCTGTGGAAAGCATCTGGATTCCTGATGATGGGAATGATAAATTCTGCATTGACGTTAGGGTTTGGATAACATCACTACTAGATATTATGCATTACTATCACCACAGCCTCTAGGAAACAGCAGGCACTTGTTACGTTAAACAGCGAGAGGTATGCAGATGGTTATCTTACATCCCACAGAAGCTGAATAATAAACAAAGTCATGAGCTCAGAAAACCCAGAGGTCGGCAGCCTTGCTGGAATAACACAAGAAGGGCTGAGCGCTACAAATGCCTGTGAAGCTGAGGTAATAATTTAGATGTGCCGCCAGAAGACAGATCTTACTGAGCTCTTAGGAAACCATGACGGCACCTCATCCGTCATCTGTCATCCTCCCTTCAGCCCATCTCCTGGGCCCGGCTGGAGAGCATCCTCCGTCTCTCCTTGCCCACATAGACAGACACATACACCCTCAAATATGATGGATGAGTAGGGGTGTGCACACACGCCTTACTCTTTCATCTGAGCATGACTCCATTTACACCTACAGCATTACCAGTGGACACTGTCTGGCTGGTGGATCCCAGTGCTGTCCTTATCCTACCCAGTTTTATGGACTAATGCAGACAGATATTGGCTCTTGTTCTGTTACTCCAATCTCAAAGCAGCTGTTGAAGTAGATGCAACCGTTTGAATGAGCTGGTGCCATTAAGAAGGAGAACATGTATTAGCATATTAAAATGTTCCTTCCGGCAGAGAATAAAAAAGTTAAAAATAGTGATCCACAGTGAGATCTGTATCACGGTAATTTGACTGTAATCTGTCATGAAATCATGTTTGGAGGTAGCCTAGACTATGAGTGTACTACTGTATAATTCAGCTGAGTTGCCAATGAATGTCAGAAATGTTTTAGATCTTTTTGCTTTAAATGGGAAAAGTCAATCTGTGTTTTGGTACTTTATAGTTTTTACACCTTACATAGATACTTTAATGTCCTAAGCACTGTTAAACTCAGGCAGACCTTTATGAGAAAATATGTCATGAATCTCTACTTTTTAAATAACCTTCATTATTCAGTAAAGCTGGCAGCTGTTATGATTTTTGTCTCTTAAAAAGCCATGAGATATGCAGTGTTTTCAGTACAGTAAAAGTAAATCACCTTGGTCGGATTTGCTTTTAGGGAAATTACAAAGTTGTTTACAGTTTCTAATAAGAGACATCTGTCAAAGCCTGTTTCATATTTAATATGTTCGCGTCACACCTCATTTTTCTGTAACCAACAGATGTCACAGGCACTTCTTTATGTAAAAGATGACTCCAACAAGAGGTCTAAATAAATATGAAGGACTCACTTCTTAACAACCTTCCACTTTCCACCTTCCACCTTCCACAGTACGTCCTTCTTTTCGCTTCCTTTGTGTTGGAAATCTAAACTCCGGTGGATTTATGATGATTGTGGTTAACTGCTCCTCAGATCTCTGCAGGGTAAGTCCAGACAGCTAGCTAGACTGTCTGTCCAATCTGAGTTCCCTGTTGCACGACTAAAACAACTTTTGAACGTACACACGTTTTGGTTCCACCGAGACAAGTTCCTTCCCGAGGCTATTTTGCAGCGGCACCAGGGCTCTGTGAAGATTGCGATTTGTTTAAAGAAATGCCAATTAACCAGAGCACCTTTCTCTCTCATCCCGGAATGCTGTGTGAACTAGACAGACCCTCTTCCGCAGCGCTGTGGAGGAAGGTCTGGCAATTTTTTTAAATATGTTCTTTTAGTTACGGATGTGCTAATGTATATTATATATACATATATAGTTTTATACACACAAATATATCACTACATAATAATAACCTGACTGCTTATCCTCAGAGTTAATGTGTATTAAACACCCTCCCTCTTCACCTATTGTATGATATCATAATCCATCACATGCATTCTAATGATCCATTGTGCATATGTTTGTTACCTCCTGAGTGAGTGAGTTAAGATTATACTCCCACTTTGCATTTATTCATTTGGACCTAGAAGAGACACGTATTTAATTTGAAGACCTGCCATTTTCTCTTTTCATATCTAGTTTCTAACCTCTTGACTCCACCAGTTACATAAACTATTGTAATAAAAATGCCAAATCCATCTTACAGGGATCAGTTCAAATTAACATAACTACATTGAAATTGTGTGTTGTTGTTTTTTGCTTAGTGATTCTGATAAATGGTATTTCCTCACTTTCTTGCCACAGATTTAATCAATTTCTTGTGCAATTTCTGTTTTTAGTTTACTACTGCGTCCCTGTTTATTTAGGTGTTTATTTTTTTTTACCATTTTCTATTTATTTTTATTTTTTTGCTGATCCTGCTCCTATCGATTGGCTGTACTTTGCTGCAGCTGAGAGGGATGGGTAGGTGGTGCGCGGGCGTTTTATGATCCATCCTCATCCTCTTTCCATCCTGTAAAGTGCTTAACGACAATCAATCTTAACTCCCCTCCTTAGGAGATAACGCCAACCATGAGGTTGGTATTGATTGGTAAAGAGGCCTCCAGGTGGTCTTTAGTCATTCCACAAACCTCACCTACCTGCCGACACAGAAAAATACTGATTTAGAAGTAATCGAGGAACCCAGGAAACATAACCTCTATTAATTAAATTAGTTGGCTAGTGAATGGAGCAGTTAGATTAGTTGGTTACATAATACACGTAGATTTGTGCCCCAGGTATACCATTTGCACGTGAGTATATCCTTCTTCTTCCATTTGAATTGGGCTTTTATATGGCTGCTCAGCTTGAAATTTGGCACAAATGACTGTAACATCAGATTCTGTGTATTGATTAATACAACCCCCTGATTGTATCTGTCATCCATCAGCCATTTTATAGGATTTCAGAGGAGAGCAAATGGTCTTGTTAAGGTGAACTTTTAATCTTCAGGAAAACTAAGGAGCGCTCACTGGTCTCAGACTGTTTTTTTCTCTAAACATTGATTTTGTACACAAATGTGTCTGACATTCAGAGTTTTTTGTACTTGGCTCAGTTTGTAACAGGAGAACTCAT
Organism: Perca flavescens; assembly: GCF_004354835.1. Lineage (NCBI taxonomy): Eukaryota > Metazoa > Chordata > Actinopteri > Perciformes > Percidae > Perca > Perca flavescens. Next base: position 12,201,160 of record NC_041331.1, read on the forward strand.
TAAATGAATGATGTCTGCAAGATATGAAAGACATTAAAATTAGTGCTATTTGCGGATAAAACTAATATTTTTATATTCTGGGGGGGAACACAAAGGAGCTACTGGAGACTATTACTTCAGAACTGCACAGATTCAAAAGGTATTTTGACAGAAACTAATTATCATTAGGCAAAACTTAGTCCATATCCACGATGTATCACTTCCGGGATTGCTCCGTTGTCGCCAGAAATTCCGCTTTCACTCTTTTCTTTATGTTGGAATTTTAAGCTCCGGTGGATTTATGAGGACTGTGGTTAACTGCTCCTCAGATCTCTGCAGGGTAAATCCAGACAGCTAGCTAGAATTTCTGTGGAATCAGAGTTTTCTGTTGCACGACTAAAACAACCTTTGAATGTACACGTTCCACCAAAACAAGTTCCTTCCTGAGGCTATTTTGCAGCGGCACCGTGGCATGTTGATTGTGATTGTTTTAAGAAATGCCAATAAACCAGAGCCCGTTTTTCTCCCATCCCGGAATGCTGTGTGGAATAGCCAGACCCTCCTTTGCAGTGCCGTGGAGGAAGGTCTGGCAAAGCGAGACTAAGTCAAACTAAAATCATGTTATTTGGTAATCGTAAAATGAGATATATATATATCTCTAGATACAGGTAGATAGTGTGGACATTGAACAAGTAAATGAAAATAAGTGCATTGGTGTATAACAATGGCAATAACAACAATAACAAAATAAGCTGGAAATCTCACATAACACATATACAATACAATAAAACATTTCAGTACTGAGTAAGGCAGAACACGTTCTGGACTACAAATCACTCCACATTCTTTACTGTTCACTGGTATTAGCATATTTAAATTACTGTGCGGAGGTTTGGGGCTATACTTAAAAATGTCCATTATCATCACTATCTAAAACATAACCATATTAAGTATTCACACCTCTACTATCTATATTGCAAAAAAGAGCCATACGGATAATTCATAATGCTGGTTATAAAGATCACACTAATTCAAGATTCTTGAAGTCAAAAGCATTGGAATTCACTGATCGGGTTCATTTTCAACAGCAAATACAAATAATGTATAAAGCAATAAATAACCTAAAAAAATGTAATAAAGAGGGGGGATATAAAATGTGTGGGGGGGGATGGGCGGTACAGGGAGGAAGAAGGGCACCGACAAGGTGTCCTCACAGTATGTGTATTTATTTACAATATTTATTTCTTATGGTGGGTATATACATATGTAAATATGTATGTTTCTACTTTTTGGTGTGGGTATATAGTGTACATATAACTATATGTAGCAAATTGTAAAGAATGTGTTACGATAGAATATAATAGATATATAGAAATAGATATAAATATGATTATTAATGAGTAATAGAGAAGAAGTAGGATTAAATAAGTGTATGCTTCTTCTTATTCCTTTTCAGACATTTTAAGTTAATATTGCTTTTGTTCTTTTAGCTTTTATTGTATCATTTTTACGAAATAAAGCCTTCATTCATTCATTCATTCATTCATTCATAAGAGGCTATCCTAATGGAAGCTCACTGCTTTGGTCCTTTGACACCCACTGTCTATTCTGATTATTCTGCCACTGCAGGAGCACCGCCAGTATCTTAGCCTGCAGTTCCATCTGAACTGTGATGAATTCACATCGTCTGCCTCTACTGAATGTGGAAGGGGACGGTCTCCTCCTCACACTTTATTGATGATGTGGGATAGTGTGGGTGATATGGGATATTAGAATTTTCCACTCAAATCTTATATACATATCTTCTATCTGAAGGGTATCAAATCATTCAATGCATTACTCATCTGTATATTCTTTGTCAGTCCTAAACCTTTTTACCCTTGAGAGCAGTTTTCAGAGTAAAGATGTTTAATGCATCAGGCTCAGGACTGCACCTTACAGATCAAATAGGAAGGTATGAATGCACGGAGCAGATTTTTTCATTTCTCACCGCTGTGAGGCCGAACACACAGAGAAGCGTCGTAAGTCAGTGCATTCTGGTCTGCTTTATCGCGACACGCCACAGCGTTTATGACAAAATAACAGGTCACACTAAATTGCCCTTAACTGTGGTCCCTGTGCGCTCCTCAGTGCCTAAAGCACTCACATTAATCACCATACTCGTGCATTTAGTTTTTCTGAGCTGTGCTGTATAGGTTCACAAGAGGTGGTAAAACTGTTGAGAAAGTTACCGGATAAAATATATAACACTCTAGCCCATTTCAGAAGTATCTCTTTGTCTTCATGTTTATGCTAATAGGCCTCATTATGATGCTTTATCGAAATCTGGGCCCGCACAGGAAGTCACATGACGAGGATTTGGTAAGCACTCATTCAATTTCAATGGGGACCTGGTGTAATTAATCAAAATAATGTTTCCTGGTGAAACAAGGCCTGTTGGACAGCAGTGTTCAACAACGATGAGAACACGGAGCGATTTGACTATGTGCCAACGTATCCATATTGGCATGGCAAAGGAGTGGAGGCAGCTTTGCAAAACTCTTCATTGTTCCTCTGCACTTAAAATAATCTGGCTTAGAACTTATGACAAGGGCTGCAACATTGTTTTCTTTATCAAAATGGGTCACATAATATTTGCAATATTAGGCATGTAGCTCCTGGTAAAGCACCTGCAAGAAAGTCTTACTGTTTCTGCAGATATTGCTGTCTTTAGTGTATATGAATGTATATAGTTAAAAACAATTTCCCTACATACGTAGTACATAGGTGCTGTGTAAAGACAGAATTGTGCTGTTAAGTCCAGATATACCGATGGCCTATATTTTTCACACTGGTTTCCACTCATCTTAGCTTCAAATTAATTCAGTGCATAAAAGAAATTATCAGCTTGGGTGTTTTTCACATCAGTCACACAAGGCATTTAAAAAAGGAGGCTTTTGTGGTCAAGCACACAAGGGTCAAAAAGTCATTATTGAAGTCATGTCCCACTTTAATGACAAATATTATGAAAAGATGATTTTATTTCACCTTTATGAGCCATAAAAAAAAAAAAAATATAAAAAAATTTTAAGACTTACTGCAGTGCAATACTAGAATCAGTTATCATGCATTTGTAGACTGCACACTAGCTCTAGAAAGCCTGATTTTGATACAAATGAAACTCAAGAATATGTATAAACGTAATTTGTGCTCTTTCTGCAAATATGTAAAAATAACCTTTCTCAGGCTTCACATTCACAAACAGAAAGTGGTCTTGTGGCCCCCAGATGCATCTTAAACTGGCATATTTTCATTCACCTCAGAGTGGAAACCTTTACACTATTCACAGCCAGCCAAGGTAGTTTTTTTTTTTTTGTCCACAAAGGGGCTTTAACGTAATATGCATACACAGAAATACTACTTCAGTTATCTGGAACTGCTGTAATGAGAGAAAACATGGTCCATTAAGGTCCATCATCCTACGCTGCTTACTGTGAACACTGAATACGAACAAAATAAAAGCAAATAAAGAAAAAAAAAACTATATAAAATTCCTTGGGGTCTCTCTGGGGGAAGTTTCTTTAGAGACACATGCACTACCAAATTAGAAGTGGTAAGGTACAGGCTATGTGTTGTTTTTCCCTCTCTCCTTAGTCTTACCCTTAAGATATAGACAGGTGACGTGAATAAATTAGCGGGAATCATACAACATGCAAATGCTTCTATACAGGGACCAAGGGGACACCTAATTGTCTGATGAATATAAAAGCATTGTGAATGATATGCTAAGCAGACACTGTGTTTATATTAATCATGTATGGTATGTTAACTCACACTACACACCAGAATCAGAAAAGGTTTTAATGCCACAATTAGTTACACTTATGTGGAATTGGTAAATAGTGAATACATTAAATAATATTTGCATAAGAAAAAAGAGGCTGAATGGGTTGAGTGCAGAATGTGCAAATAATATAGCTATGTGCAATGGGCAGATGTGTAGTCCAGGATGAAGGTTAGTGCAAAGTGTAGTGAGGGCGTGGTGCTCACACTGAATGAAACGGCAAATTTGTTACAAGATTACCATGTCCTCTCCAATTGTTGACAAAAAGAGAGAAAGGCAGCATTATTTTGCGTAATTCTACCAAGAACAAAAAGTAAGAGGAAAAGGGAAAAATATAAAAGCCAAAGATTGCTGGACAATGCAGCAATCTTCACCATCATCATCAAAACACCAAGTGAGGGAGTATCATTTTGACGAATGGTGTTTATCCCTCCAGTAGAGTTCCAGAGACTTGGAGAGTCTATGTCAAGCTGCACTTAAAACTGTTCTGGTTTCTTGTGGTGGAACAACACCTTACTAAGACAAATTTTATCTTTTCCTTGTATTAGTTTTGTATCTCAGGTGTGTAATTCCATGTAATCCATTCCATTACCGTACATTTTTATTAGTCTGGGGTCCACTCGTTGTAATAATTGACAGCTTTGGCACAATGCCAGGAGAAGGCAGGGATTGAACCGCCCAGTGGTGGAACATAAGTACATGTACCCATCTACTGTACACACAGAGAGTGCAATTATACGGTGCTTGTACTTTACTTGAGTAAGTCAATTTTACTATTTCACTATTGTACTTTTCAGTCAACACATCCTCATACCTAAACGACATTGTAGGTTGATTTCCAAAGACTCCCAAAACCACACATATGACTATGTTCTATTTACTGTTACAGGCGGTTTAATCACGTCACCGTAATCATGTAACCGTTCTATTTAACATAACGGCCACACTTTAAAACACGTAATAACCATTGTGAAACAGAACTAGGTAAGTTTAGGCAACACAAATACTTAGTTTGAACCATCCACCAACCCAACCTTCCTCCTTATGCGGAATTTAAGATATAGTTACTAGTTACTTTGCAGATTCAGTATTTTTGCATTGTTGTATTGCTGCCATAGCAGCCCTGAACAAACTGCCTCGCTGACACTGTTGAAGCTGGGATACTAGACGGGGCATGCATTTATTCATGAAGATTGCATGTATTGCCTGCGGAAACAAATCTCCCTCAGGGTCAACAAATCTAAATTTTTTTTATCTTTTTACTAAAATGTAAGATCTAAATAATTCTTCCATCACTGCCCTACCAATAATGGCCAAATGGCTCTACACCGTAAATTACAGCATGATTACCTGGGTTCAATTCATTCAATCTCATGACAGGAATTTTTGCACTTTATTAAAGCGCCCAAATTATGCTCATTTTCAGGTTCATAACTGTATTTTAAGGTTGTACAAGAATATGTTTACATGGTTTAATTTTCAAAAAACACCATATTTTTAGTTGTACTGCACAGCTCTCTCTCACTGCTGCTGATCCTCTTTTCACCTGGTTTCTGTTTTAGCTACAGAGTGAGACCTCTTTTCTTCTTCTTCTCCTGTACTATCTTTGATTGCGCTCGCACATGCACAGTAGCTCAGATGTAGATCATGTCAGCTAGCTAACTCTAGAGACAGTAAAAGAAAGCCTGTTTCTCCAACTTTGGTCAGTTACAAGGCAGGATTAGCTGGGAGACTTCTAAATGAGGGCGCACATGTAGCCTAAGTAGTTCTTTTGTAGATTATGGTGAACTTGTGTGTGTTGTAGCAGTGCTTTGCTATTGAGAACGAGGTTGTGGTTAGCCATAAATATATATACTAGATGACGCCTTGAGGTTCTAAGCATACGTCATAACCGCCGCCATCTTGGAACAGGGGTCTGAAGTTTTCTCGCATTCAGTTCAACGCTAAAGATGCCGGACTTTTGTGCTGCTTATTGATGTTCAATAGAGGAAATGAAAAGAACAAGCAGCAAGGGATAACATTTAACAATGTGTTTTATGATATATATATATATATATCATCGACCAGCTATCTGAGCTCCGGCGGCAGCGGGAGGTGGAGAGCTCCGTGGCCGGCGGCAGCATCTCTTCCAATGGGCAAAAACACAGCTTTGCCTCGCTGCTGCGCCGGTCCCTGCTGATCCAGATCGGACCGGCCAAAGACAGAATGGTGATCGGGAGGATCTTACACATAGTCTGGGAGCATCTTACATGTAGTCCAGGACGACCTGTATGTCAATATCGGCGGGAAGTTCCACTAAGTTTGCCGGAGAGAAGCTACAGCAGGGCAACAGAGACTGTATGCGGCTGCAGGATCTGGAGCTCGGTGCCCGTTAAAATTATATTTAACGCATAAATACATATAGAAATAAACAGGGGCGTAGCACAAGACCCTGGGCCCTATGCATAGGCAGTCCTGATGGGCCCCCATGTTCCTCAACTCATCCCCTCCCCCCTCCCAAAAAAATAAAATAATCGGGCCTCTGTACACATGAATCTGAAGGCCTAGATGTTTATAAGGTAATAACTATTAACTGTAATGCTTAGAGTAGCCTGATAACACACATTTCAAACCTCCTTTCTCAACATTCTCTAGCCTACTTTACTGTGGTTACTACTACATTTTGTTTGTTTTCTCTGTATCTTTACTTGCCAGCCTGCGTACTTTGGTGTCTCTCTGATCAGCTGTTAATTTATCTGGCCATAGTCCTGGATCCTCTGGCAAAAACTGGTCTGCACTGCTCTGCCTACTTTCCAGTTCCTCAGCTCTCATTTCCACACTGTGCTCAGAGCAACACTCATGCTCCCTGCTGTCTTCACTCCCATCATCCTCAATCAGATCTTCTCTATCATCTTTCTCTATGAAGGATACATCTGATATTAACCTATTATCCTAATTGTAACTAAAACACACTAAGATGTTAATGTTACTTAACACCTTTCAGTCAAAATGTCTAAACATGGTTTGCTTTAATTTTGATATAAGCTCACCTTGTCTCAAATCCAAAGAGGATGATGAGGGGTCTGTTGCTCCCTGGTGTGACAGTTTCTGAAACTGAGGGCCAGGTGTTTCACTATGTTAACATCTACTGAATCTGACATAACAATAATGTTGACATATGTATCTACCAATGAGCTACCAAGCTATGACACTGATTAGCCTATTATTGCTAATTATAGACATTAGTGAGACCTTAGATAGTCTTTTTTTGTATACAAAATGTAGTCAGTCAATCAACCAAGTTATTCAGCCAATACACTAATTTTACATTTCATCTGACATGCATTATGAAATTTAATTAGGAAATGAAAATATCCAGGTGAAATAAAATATATTCCAGACTTTTCAAGGGCCCTCTCTCCTCTTGGACCCTGGTAATCAGTACTGGTTTTACCCCCAGTCCGACGCCCCTGGAAATACATAGTGGAGGAGTGAGCCTGGACATTTCAGTCTGTTTAAACTTCACTTTGAAGCAGAAAACTCTTAGTTCAGAAGGGTGGAGTTTCTGTTTGGACTCAGATCTGTGAACCGATTATAATAAATATTATTTGTATTAACACATTAATTAGTCTCTTTGTTTTGTATTCGATAGTTCATCTTAAGTTTACTTAAGTGGAAGCAGTATCAAGTGGAAGAATGGGACTATAAACCTAGGCTTACAGGCACTAGGCATTACATTTTGAACAAAGTAGATTAATATCAAAAACTTAATTTTTCTCTGGACTCGATCATGAATACATGTCTGACCTTTGGAATGAACCACAAAAATTAGAAAATCACTTGAGATTGAGGATTTATGGTGATTTTATTTTGGTTAGCCCTTTGCCTACATTAACGCTGATGCAATAAAGAGGAGTGACTCCCCTGTTCCAAGATGGCGGAATGTTGACGCATTCGTTCCAATGAACAGCAGCAGCAAGGCGACATCTAGTGTATATATCTATGGTGGTTAGCCAGCTCGTTTCGGATTGTGACGTCACAAGCCGGGCCGATTTTGAACAGCTCACCAGGACACATTCAGAAACCGTATCTCATTCAAAACAGCATGGATGGATTTTTTTCAAAGTTTGTATGTGTGTGGAAGCACCAGAGACACAAAATAACACCCCAAATCCCAGAAAGTGGTTTTTCCATAATATGGGCACTTAAAAAAAAAAAAGGTGGTGTCCAATCAATGCAGTGTGTATCATAAAAGATGATGAAACGTTGACCCATGCGTACGCACATTTTGGAGACAATGGCCCTCATTTATGAAACATGTGTACGACCTAAAACTGGCGTACGACGGGCGTACGCCGATTCCTACGCAAAGCTCGGCATTTATCAATTTGGACGTGAGCGTAGGCTGCGATCAAATCTCACGTCTGGTCTGAACTCGTGTACGCAAGTTTTCGAGTCAGTGTGGACTTGCGGTGCAGCATATAATCAGTTTAACAGGAGAAGGAGAAGTCATCAGTTGATCACGTATCAGCAATGGCAGATCTGGCTCTTTTAGAAGACCTCTATGCGCCGGTACAATAGTGCACACGTACGCACACGTGCCACGGTGGAGCGCTCCATCGGATTGTTTAAGGGCAGATGGCTCGCATCAGTGGGGGGGGGGCGACCCTATACACGGCAGAAAAAGTCTGCAACATTGTTTTAGCCTGTGGGGTTCTGCACAACATCTCGCAGGGAAACTGGGTGCCATAAATGTAGCGATGGAGCCAGATGACCCGATGCCCAGAGAGCAGTGTCCAGAACAGCCCCAAGTGAAGGAGACAGGATATTATTATTCCTCGCTTTTAAAAGGTAGCCTATAGTGTTATGTTTGGCAATGATATTCATAGGCTACAGGAAACATGACGATGCACAACATTTTTATTTATTATTCAGGTTTTCATTTCTATGTCGTGAACGATTTATTTCTGCCATTGACCGAGTTATTTCGGCTTGTTTTCCCAGCCCCTCTGCTGTCAGGAGACAGGGTCCAGCACGGGGGGGGCGGAGGACACGCACTCTCCCTCAGCTGTTGCCTCGTTCTGACTCATGAAAAAAAACACGAGTAAAATAACACTGCATAAACTCCGCTACCGTGTGTTTATTTAAATATAGTTACACCATGTAGGCTTAAGAGATTGCAATAAGCCTGTATATTACTATTAGGACTATAGAAAATGCGTCAAGGATGTATAAATTAAATAGACTAAACTTCAGCTGGAGTCCGATTTACTACGGCAACACTGTTGACCGCATCAGTGATCTCTTTTCATCCCGCTTTCTTTCTACAGCCTTTAATACCAGTTTTCAGGCTGCCAAATAGTACACACGTTAGTGCAAATAAACCAGAGATATCAGGGTTTCAATCTCCACCTCTGAAAAGTTCCACTTCTCAGCCGGATTACGTCTCGCCATGTCGTAAATTGTAGGGGCGAGGCCTCAAAACCCAGAATATATTGGGGCGTGATATTTAAATGACGATCGTTTCCAGCCGCCGCATTTATCAATGTACGACCATTCTTACGCTCGGATTGGTGAGATACGAACGTTTCATGAATCCCACGTGAAGCCTGTCGTAAGACGATTTCTGCGCTCAGATCTGCGCTGGTTTCTACGTTAGGTTGATAAATGAGGGCCAATGGGAATAGGAGACAACGGGAATTGGAGACAATAAGAATTGGCGACGCAGATGGTGAGGTGGTGAACTGATGTCAGACTGCAGAAACTAAATGTGGGAATAACGATTACTCTTAATATTGTCAAGTATTGATGGCTCACGCACATTTCTTCACTCCATATCATCCATGTTGTCATGAAGATTAATTCCAGCAGTGTTATTTGCTTGTTCCATAAACACCTTGTACAACCCAACTTAAATTAAAATTTGTTCTTAACATTTAATCGGAGCTGTCTTTTGCTCTCATTTACGAAATTAACATACGACAAAAAATGAGCGTAAAACCAGCGTACAGTCATCTCCAAGCAAAGCTTTATCAATATGGACGTGAGCGGAGGCTATGATCAAATCAAGTCAAGTTTAAACTTGTGTACGCAAGTTTTCGAGTCAGTGTGGTCTTGCGGTGCAGGATATAATCAGTTTAACAGGAGAAGGAGAAGTCATCAGTTGATCACTTATCAGCAATGGCAGATCTGGCTCTTTTGGAAGACCTCTACGTGCCGGTACAACAGTGCACATGTACGCAGACGGGCCACGGTGGAGCGCTCCATCGGATTGATTAAAGGCAGATGGCTCTGTCTTGCATCAGCGGGGGCGACCCTACTGTACCCGCCAGAAAAAGTCTGCAATATTGTTTGAGCCTGTGGGGTTCTGCACAACATCGCGTGGGAAACCAGGGTGCCATAAATGTAGTGATGGAGCCAGATGACTCGATGCCCAGAGAGCAGTGTCCAGAACAGCCCCAACTGGGGGCTCTACCAAGGAGACAGGATATTATTCCTGACTTTTAAAAGGTGTTCGGCAATGATATTCAATACAGGAAACATGACGATGCACAACACTTTTATGTCAGGAGTCAGGGTCGGGGTGGTGTTCCAGCACGGGGGCCGGAGGACACGCGCTTTCCCTCATAGCTCACGGTTGCCTGGCTCTGACTCGTGAAATAAACACGAGTAAAATAAAAGATTAAACTAAACTCCGCTGCTGTGTGTTTATTTAAATATAGGTACACCTACATGTAGGCCAAAGAGATTGCAATATAAGTCTGTATATTACTATGAGGACTATAGCGTACATATGTCAAGGATGTATAAATTAAATAAACTTCAGCTGGAGTCTGATTTACTACGGCAACACTGTTGACCGCATCAGTGATCTCTTTTCATCCCGCATTCTTTCTACAGCCTTTAATACCAGTTTTCAGGCTGCCAAATAGTACACACGTTAGTGCAAATGAACCAGAGATATCAGGGTTTCAATCTCCACCTCTGAAAAGTGCTTCTTAGCCGGATTACATCTCGCCGTGTCGTAAATTGTAGGGGCGGGGCCTAGAGAATATATTGGGGCGTGATATTTAAATTACGATCGTTTCCAGCCGTCGCATTTATCAATGTCCGACGATTATTACGCTCTGATTGGTGTGATACGAACGCTTCATGAATCATACGTGAAGACTGTCGTAAGATGATTTCTGCGCTCATATCTCCGCTGGTTTCTACGTTAGATTGATAAATGAGGGCCATTGTCAGCTACGGAGCGCAGGAGGAGGAGATGGCCCGACTGCATGGCCTACAGTATAGCATCAAACACCCTACCATTATATAACTGTAGAACACAGTGTAAATAACTAAATATCTGTCTTTAATACTGTGTATACCCTATATCATCAAATGTCAAAGTCTGGAAATACAGCCGTTAAGCTCAATGTCTTAATGTCCTCGTTATCGGTCCAAACTTTAATACTGTTTGTGACCAAAACTGCATGAAGAAAAGTGTGTTCGCTTATTAGCCTTTTGTCTTCAAATTGTATCTCGGGGTGGGGGATACCACTAGTTGATGCTTTGATTTTGGCAAGGTTGACTACAATCACAAATTGCTGTAAACATATAAATACTGCGGTGACCCCCGTGCATGATGGCACTGCTGGCCCTGCAGGAGGATTACGCCAAAGGAAAAAACAGGATAGAAAGAGGCTTCTGGAGCCATGACAATGACTTGATTTAAATTCCCTATTGCTGTGCTCTTGGATCTATGTACTGAATTGGGTCCAGTAGAGAGGGCAACGTGCCGGAACCGTGCCGGAACCGTGCCGGAACCGTGCCGGAACCGTGCCATCCCGGTCCATCCCGGTCCATCCCGGTCCAAATACAGATCCTCCACTCTGGAGGCAACCGTTTTTTTCCAGCGGTAAATGGCAGACAGCTTTTATATAAATGTTATATTATATATTATATATCATTTTCAACTTTATCGCTAAGGCTTGTTTGGATATAATATATAGTTCTGTTAAAGCTTATCATATAGGTCTGGTATATCGAAGCTGTCCCAGAGTGCTGTAATGCCTGCCGTTTTGGAAGGTATTATTAATAAAGGTAATCTATAGATCAGGTTTCCCTACTGTGCGAGAACAGGCAAAAATTATAATTCAATTTGCAGCAATTCACCAGCGTCTGAGAAGTTTCTTTGCTTTTTCCCTGACAGTCGTCATGATTCGGCGTAACGAAAGAACAACTGCCAGGGTCATTAACAAACTGATCAGCATTCATGAGGTGCTTTGTATTGACTATTTATGGTTAAAAATGGACGTGTATAGGGCTGGATAAGAGGCTGATTCACGTACGCACACTTCTGGGTAATCTGTGATTTATAAAGGGATCATTGCTTAAAGATGTGCGTACGCAGGGTTTTATAATTCAGATTTTTTATTTGCCGTACGCCATTTTTGGCTTTTGGGGCATACGTACACTTTTAGTAAGGATCCTATGCACAGTTTTATAAATGAGACCCCTGGACCACTGTTACTACTTCACTGTACACTTCTGAGAGGAGTGGGTATTTCCTGTATGTTGGGATACAGGTTGCATGCTCTATTTGATGCTAATATAGCAGTCCCTCAGCCTTTCTTAATGGAATTTAGGCCAAACGTGATAGGAATGCTACCCTCTTCAAAGTCATGCACTCAGTTGCATAGATAGTCTCTCGTTCATCGACTGCTGTGGCAGGGATGCGAGGAGTCAAGCACATTCATCCTTTGAACTCTGCGTGGGTTTCATCTTCTGGATATCTGTCTCTTTGGGGGCAGCCATTTTAATATTCAAACCAAGCGGAGAGAACAAGTGCAGAGGGACAGCGGCCATTTGAATAATTGAAGAGGCTCCGTAGTGCTAAAGGATCCTCTCTCTCTCCCCCTCTCTCTCTACTATATTTTCCCTTCCATCTTTTTTTCCAGCCCGGCTTCTTGAAGTTTGTCCCAGAAAGCAGTCTGGGACATGTGCTACAGTAGCAGCCGATCCAACAATCCCAATAGGCTGATGGAAGAAGATAGAAAGGAAGGAAGACGGAAAAGAGATGTCTCACAGAGAAAAAGAAATATAAAGGCCAAATCTATTCTGACAGAAAAATGGCTATGGACCAAAATGAGGGATGAAAAGAATCAACTAAAGCCGTCTCTGCCCATAATTTGTTAAACACTTTCAAATAGCTTGTCCCATCTGTGTCCCCTCAATTTGTTTGACAGACTTTAAAGCCAGGATATCTAAATAAGTCAGCGAGAATAACCTTCCTTCCAAAAGCCTGGATAAAGCATGAAGCACTTTTCAATTTCCAACATTCTTTCTCATTTTTTTAAATCACATCTCAAGCAGTTAACTAGTTAAAGTTCAATGACGATGATAAAAAGTGATATACATTGTGCTTTTTGCTAATCACGTTAGAGCACTTTGTTAAAAAATGTTGTTGTTAAAATGTATCTGGCTTCAGAGCTTGGTGTATTTTAGAGTATTTCAATCAAGTATTTAGGCTGTGTGTCCACCCATCTGTCTGTCTGCATAAAGATTCACTTAATCAAACAACTTCCAAGCAAGCATATTTGATGGATTCCTTTAGAACAATGCATAGGAATATAAGCCTGGTCTAAAACATTTCCAACTTTTCATTTTGCATAGAAAATAAAAGTAATAAAAGCTGTCAAGCTGTCAAAGATTCTTCCAACACCATGTCTTGATTTACCGCCCAGAAGTCATTTGTGGGCTGGGAATCTTTGGCATTGACAATAAGTATTGCTGTTGCATGGATTCAAATAGGGCTTAATAAGCAATACATTCCATGTCCATGCATGGACATTGTAATGAGGGAGTACGTTGTTGAAGCAGCATGTGGTTGACATTGATTTAATTGTGCAGATCTGCTGAGGCTTTCATTTACAGCATCCATCCCCCTTGTTCCTTGCGCTTTTATTTTTAATTTTTCCGCTCAGGAGATCTCGAGAAATTAAAATTCATATTTCATCAAAGCGTGAATAAAATGCTGATAACAGAAAATACATCAAATGTATCTCTAGTGTTAGTGATTCTGAGAAAGTCTCCTACATTTATGTAACTGTTACCCCATTAATATTTGTGCAGCGTATGAAAAATGATATTGAAGTAAAGTCCAATTATGACATCCATCCATCCATCTTCGTCCGCTTATCCGGTGTCGGGTCGCGGGGGGAGCAGCTCCAGCAGGGGACCCCAAACTTCCCTTTCCCGAGCAACATTAACCAGCTCCGACTGGGGATCCCGGCGTTCCCAGGCCAGGTTGGAGATATAATCCCTCCACCTAGTCCTGGGTCTTCCCCGAGGCCTCCTCCCAGCTGGACGTGCCTGGAACACCTCCCTAGGGAGGCGCCCAGGGGGCATCCTTACCAGATGCCCGAACCACCTCAACTGGCTCCTTTCGACGCAAAGGAGCAGCGGCTCTACTCCGAGCTCCTCACGGATGAGTGAGCTTCTCACCCTATCTCTAAGGGAGACGCCAGCCACCCTCCTGAGGAAACCCATTTCAGCCGCTTGTACCCTGGATCTCGTTCTTTCGGTCATGACCCAGCCTTCATGACCATAGGTGAGGGTAGGAACGAAAACTGACCCGGTAGATCGAGAGCTTTGCCTTCTGGCTAAGCTCTCTTTTTCGTCACAACGGTGCGATAGATTGAATGCAATACCGCACCCCGCGCGCCGATTCTCCGACCAATCTCCCGCTCCATTGTCCCCTCACTCGCGAACACAACCCCAAGATACTTGAACTCCTTCACTTGGGGTAAGGACTCATTCCCTACCTGGAGAAGGCATTCCATCGGTTTCCTGCTGAGAACCATGGCCTCAGATTTAGAGGTGCTGATCCTCATCCCAACCGCTTCACACTCGGTTGCGAACCGATCCAGTGAGTGCTGAAGGTCGCAGGCCGATGATGCCATCAGGACCACATCATCTGCAAAGAGCAGCGATGAGATCCCCAGCCCACCAAACTGCAACCCCTTCCCACCCCGACCACGCCTCGATATCCTGTCCATAAATACTACAAACAGGATTGGTGACAAAGCGCAGCCCTGGCGGAGGCCAACCCTCACCTGAAAAGAGTCCGACTTACTACCGAGAACCCGGACACAGCTCTCGCTTTGGTTGTACAGAGATTGGATGGCCCTGAGAAGAGACCCCCTCACCCCATACTCCCGCAGCACCTCCCACAGTATCTCCCGGGGACCCGGTCATACGCCTTCTCCAAATCCACAAAACACATGTAGACCGGTTGGGCATACTCCCAGGCTCCCTCCAGGATCCTTGAGAGTGAAGAGCTGGTCCGTTGTTCCACGACCAGGACGGAATCCGCATTGTTCCTCCTCAACCCGAGGTTCGACTATTGGCCGAACCCTCCTTTCCAGCACCTTGGAGTAGACTTTACCAGGGAGGCTGAGAAGTGTGATACCCCTATAATTGGCACACACCCTCTGGTCCCCCTTTTAAAAAGGGGAACCACCACCCCAGTCTGCCACTCCTTTGGCACCGTCCCAGACTTCCACGCAATGTTGAAAAGGCGTGTCAACCAGGACAGCCCCTCCACACCCAGAGCCTTGAGCATTTCTGGACGGATCTCATCAATCCTCGGGCTTTGCCACTGTGTAGTTGTTTGACTACATCAGTGACTTCCGCCTGGGAAATCGACGACAATCCCCCATTATCCTCCAGCTCTGCCTCTAACATAGAGGGCGATTAGTCGGATTCAGGAGTTCTGCAAAGTGCTCCTTCCACCGCCCTATTACCTCCTCAGTTGAGGTCAACAGTGTCCCATCCTTACTGTACACAGCTTGGATGGTTCCCCGCTTCCCCCCTCCTGAGGTGGCGAACAGTTTTCCAGAAGCACTTTGGTGCCGACCGAAAGTCCTTCTCCATGTCTTCTCCAAACTTCTCCCACACCCGCTGCTTTGCCTCTTTCACGGCAGAGGCTGCAGCCCTTCGGGCCCTTCGGTACCCTGCAACTGCCTCCGGAGTCCTCCGGGATAACATATCCCGGAAAGACTCCTTCTTCAGTCGGACGGCTTCCCTGACCACCGTTGTCCACCACGGTGTTCGTGGGGTTACGCCCCTTGAGGCACCTAAGACCCTAAGACCACAGCTCCTCGCTGCAGCTTCAGCAATGGAAACTTTGAACATTGTCCACTCGGGTTCAATGCCCCCAGCCTCCACAGGGATGCACGAAAAGCTCCGCCCGGAGGTGTGAGTTGAAAGTCTGTTGGACAGGGGCCTCCTCCAGACGTTCCCAATTTACCCGCACTACACGTTTGGGCTTACCAGGTCTGTCCAGAGTCTTCCCCACCCTCTGACCCAACTCACCACCAGATGGTGATCGGTTGACAGCTCTGCCCCTCTCTTCACCCGAGTGTCCAAAACATACGGCCTCAGATCAGATGAAACGATTATGAAATCGATCATTGACCTTGGCCTAGGGTGCTCTGGTACCAGGTACACTTATGAGCATCCCTATGTTCGAACATGGTGTTCGTTATAGACAATCCATGACTAGCACAGAAGTCCAACAACAAACAACCACTCTGGTTTAGATCAGGGAGGCCGTTCCTCCCAATCACGCCTCTCCAGGTGTCTCCATCATTGCCCACGTGTGCGTTGAAGTCCCCCAGCAGAACAATGGAGTCCCCCACTGGAGCCCCATGCAGGACTCCAGTCAAGGTCTCCAAGAAGGCCGAATACTCCGAACTCCTGTTTGGTGCATATGCACAAACAACAGTCAGAGTTTTCCCCCACAACCCGCAGGCGAGGGAGGCGACCCTCTCGTCCACTGGGGTAAACTCCAACACAGCGGCGCTCAGCCGGGACTTGTGAGTATCCCCACACCCGCCCGGCGCCTCACACCCTGGGCAACTCCGGAGAAGAAAAGAGTCCAACCCCTATCCAGGAGTATGGTTCCAGAACCAAGACTGTGCGTGAGAGGTAAGCCCCACCAGATCTAACCGGTAGCGCTCCACCTCCCGCACCAGTTCCGGCTCCTTCCCCCACAGAGAGGTGACGTTCCACGTCCCCAGAGCCAGCGTCTGCTGCCCGGGTCTGGTCCGTCGAGGCCCCTGACCTTCACTGCCACCCATGTGGCATCGCACCCGACCCCAACGGTTCCTCCCACAGGTGGTGGGCCCATGGGATGGAGAGGGAGTTGCCCGTAGCTTGTTCGGGCTGTGCCCGGCGGGCTCCGTGGCAAACCCGGCCACCAGGCGCTCGCCGACGAGCCCACCGTCTGGGCCTGGCTCCAGACGGGGGCCCCGGGCTTCCTCCGGGCAGGGTCACTCCATCTCTGCTTAGCTTTTTCATTGGGGTTTTTGAACCATTCTTTGTCTGGCCCCTCACCTGAGACCACTTTGCCTTGGGAGACCCTACCAGGAGCACAAAGCTCCAGACAACACAGCCCTCAGGTTCACAGAGACACACAAACCTCTCCACCACGATAAGGTGATGACATAATATAGGTAATTTGAAACCCACAAAGGTCCAGCTGGTGCACCTGGATCTGATTTCATCCGAGGCAATGGAAATTCTCTCAGATGAGACTTCCAGTGATTTAGCCTTAGATCAGGATTATATTTAATCTATATGAAATTGGCTTTTGTTTTGACTTGCTACTCTTTTAGTAATGCATGACGAAGAATGTTTTGACTTTCACAGATGTGGAAGACGCACTCAAATGTTTTATGAGAGTGAAGGAACTGCTTTCAGTTCAAGATGCTAAAGTTGGATAACTGATTCAAAAGGGGACTTTTTAACAAAGTAAGACCTTATTACTCAGTTTGATGGCTCATGGGTAGTGCATATTGATTTTAACAATGACAAATCGGCGCAAAAAGAAAAGGGTTAGGACTGACTTTGATTCAGTCAGAGATCAAATTTCTGAGGTCGTACTTCTTATTATCATCCAACACACACGTTTTCATCTTAGCTGTGTGTAAAACTCAAAGCCGTTCATTATATAGTGAATAAATGCATTCGATTATTGCTTCCAGTTTAAAAAAAAAAAGAAGTGATGTATGGTAGATGAGTGACTTGGTATACATTACAAATCACAAAATCATGTTGTTGATACAATGATTGCATGGACAGGCACACAGATAGATATGGATGACGAATTAAAGATGTGTCTTAATAAGGTGTGATTGTAGCTGTACTGGAGCAATGGAACACCATTCTTCCAAAATATATTCCCTCTAGAGCTGAAACTACATGAGTGGATCAAGGAAAAAAAATTAACCTGCAACTACTTTGAAAACCGATTAATCATTGAAGTCATTTTTAGCAACGCTAGCCGTGAAGCTTTAGGGATGGCAATATTGGCCTTTAGCTCTACATTAGATGGATTGGCAAAAATGTATGTTCCTACCTACTAGTGCTTCTATAGGCAACTAGTACAGTAGGCTGACATTTGAGGTTTTCAGCGAAAAGTCTTTTGGATGGATTGCCATGCAGTTTGGTGCAGACATTTATGGTCTTTCTGAACTTTTTTGATTCTATTTTTTTTTTCTTTAATCTATTTTTTCATAATGACCATTAAAGCTTTATGGTACTGTCAGCGTGGCTACAATCTTAGTCTTGTTTAGGCAGAAGAGCTAAAAAATTCACCAGGTACAACTTCAAATGTGGATATTTGCTGATTTTCTTCATCCAATAGAATATCCTTTGGTTTTGGACTGTTGGCCAGACAAAACAAGCATTTTGAAGACGTCAACATGGTCCTGAGCTTTGGGAATTTGTGAGATTTTTCTCTATTTTTATATTTTTGACATTTTAGAGACAAAATGACTGATCAAGAAAATGTGTTGGAAGTCCCACCGATTCCCTTATTTGGTGTTTGATCATGGTGGTGGGAAGCCAATGGTGGAAGTATTCGGGTCCTAAAAGTACTAGTACCACACTGTCAAAATACTCCACAATATTATATTGCATTTTATTGCTGTAGATGTTTAAGATTACGCTAAACTCCTAATCTATAAAATTAATCTAAAAATTGCAGTGTCGATGTCCCGTTTTTTTTTAGCTTTGTGACAATGCATTTTCCAGCTGAAGAAGGTTTAAAATAATTTGTTTATCTTAAGAAGGGAGAATTTTCTCAACACAAAGGAACACTTTAAGTTCATCAGAAAAAGAAGAAAAAAACATTTCTTTTTTGTTTTTACTGGACAGGAAATCTAGGAAAACTTGTAATCACAAATGTAACTAAAGCGGTCAATCAAAACAACATATTTCACAATCCCAGTATGACTGATTTCTATTCACCTTGGTTCT
The DNA here is from genome assembly GCF_004354835.1 of Perca flavescens. Taxonomy (NCBI): domain Eukaryota; kingdom Metazoa; phylum Chordata; class Actinopteri; order Perciformes; family Percidae; genus Perca; species Perca flavescens. The sequence goes on from NC_041331.1 coordinate 12,220,253, forward strand.
CTCTCTCAGTCTTTCTTACTCTCATAAAGCAGTGTGATCTCAGTGACCAGGAGCCACTCTGTCACGTAGCTGACTTGTGGCCCCTTATGTCGTCTAATGAGACACGCTGTTCATCTCAGATAAAATGAATGCACGCTCACTACTTTGTCTAAAGGTCTCCAAGTCCCTAAGCCTCCTTACTTATAAGTGCCACCCTGTCTTCCACAGTGATGTTTTCAGGGGATGAAGTTGTCCCTTCTTATGGCCATCAGCAGTAAAGAAAATCAGTAAGAAGCTTTCATGCCACATTGCCTGGTTACTTTTGTCTGCTTCTGACAGCATTTGTAAAACGGAATACAGTGGTTGCGTGTAGACGTGCTCCTGAAAAACAGCAGGTGGTAAAATAACGTCATGTTCCAGTTAAGTCCTAAGACTTAATCGTGATTTCTTTTGTAGCTGATTGTAACATGGTGGAGCTTTCATTGTTAAGGAAAACTGATAAGACCTCTACATGTTGAATGTGAATTGATTTGTGGATTCAGACGGTGAAATGGGTCCGTTTTGGGTGACTGGATAGAGACGAACGCCTGTAGGTGGCAACCATACCTCATCAACAATTGAATCACACGTGCACGCGCACGGACACACACACACACACACACACACACAAACACTCAGAGACATCAGATCTGGGCTTTATGCGTTAATGCGATTGATCCCTGATAATTGACGACCGCTGGGTGATTAAATGGGCAGATGGACCCGCAAGCAAAGTGGTCAAAGTTAAAGTGGTCCCTGGGCAATACAGGAACACGCTCACGCCTACACACGCACCTACCTACCTACCTATACCTACCTACCTACCTACACGCAAACACGCACGCACGCACGCACGCACGCACACACACACACACACACACACACACACACACACACACACACACACACACGTGACTCGCACACGCGCGTGGCAGATCTGTGCCTGGAGACCGTGATTTCAACGTGCTCTCTATTCAAGTCATGGACTGCAGCGAGCGGGGGAACCGTTAGGAGCCGGTGGCAAAAAACCTCTTTATTTGGAACACACGGATGATGATGATGATGATGATGATGATGATGCTGTTGCCACACCAGCCGGATCGGACACACTCTCCCTGACAAGCGGAATTATTACTAATAGCTGCGCTTATGTAATCAATACACCGAATTGCTTTGGTAAGGGGGGGGGAAGGGGGGAGGAATAGCATCCCGTGGATCCTTCCCATTCTACTTGGTAGAAAATATCCTACTGTATGCCATATGCTGTGCGATTTTTAGAGCAGCCTATGGCAACCCATTTGTCCTGATGCGACGCGTGTGATGGTTGCAGTGGGACGGATATCCTTAATTTGATCCAATAGGCGTTCTCAGGATTTTTTTTGTAGGACGCTTCTGCGCCCCTTTCTGCGCTGACCTTAACAATGCTTTAAAGCTTTAAATAGGTAATTAATTGTCATGTCTGTCCATGGTTTTGTTAATTTGTTTTGAGTAAATGACACTCGCAACAACAACAAAAAAGGAAAAAAAAGATTGACTAGTAAATCCAAACGAATTAGTCCACTTCGGTTGTATTTCTTTTTTTCTTTTTTCTTTTTGTTTGTTTGTGAAATTTGATTTAGCGATCTTTCACAGGAGGAAACCACCAGTGGGAGTACATTTTGGACTGTGACTGGTTTGGGGGAAAGAAGGGCCTGTACAGACTTGATCCCCCCCATTAAAAACTCTGCAGGATTCCATCCTCTTCAGTCCAGAGGAATATCTTCAAGTCCAGGGGGGGTTAACCGCTCATCTGAGGGCTTTCATCGGCGCTCATCGCATCCCAGGGAATGGTGGCCGCACCGCAGATCCACGCAACTCTTTCTCAATGTTTCGCAGGCGAGCATCTTGACTTGTGATCGAGAGAGACGCGGACTGCAGCAGCCTCCAATCCCTTTCACATGGAGATTTGTGCCTCGCTCGTACTGCAAATCTTGAAAACGGGGACCGTGGCCCTGCTGGTTTTTCCTTCGCTGTTCTCAACGTCGATTTCATTTATTCGAGAAAATGCGTAAGTATTCCATTTAATTCAGTCCATTTGAGCCTATTCGGTGTGATATGCTGTTGTATATCCCCATGTAGACCGATCCATCGCCATTTCACCCGTGATTTGTGGTTGCCTTTCAGACTTCAATTTAAAGAAAGATACTTTTATTTTTTGAGATGCCCTTTTTTCATCTCTATAGGTAGGTTATGATAGTTGTCGCATCCTCTTTTGTGCGTGAGTGATTGTGCGTGTTTCTGAATGTGTGTGTGTGTGTGTGTGTGTGTGTGTGTTATAGGCTAGAGAGATATATAGATAAGACATATGATGGATAGGGACAGAAAGGAGGTTGATAAGGTGTGGGGTGTAGCTGGTGCAACAATTTGTGTGTTTGAGCGCTTGGTTGAGACTGTACGGGTCTGTGGTAGTCCCTGTTGCCAGCAGGACATTACTGCTAGAAAAAGGCCTACGTCATATGGTAATTCAAATTCAGTTCAGGTATTCTCAGCATACACGTTTGCAGCAGAGAGAGCGCCGGATTGGCCAGGTGGGCAGGCTGGCCCTCAGGAAGGGCGCTTTGAGTGGGAATGTGGCAAAGCAAAAGCTTCAGGTCACGCTTTATTTTACAGAATTTGCTCATGCACACAGCTTGTACACATTTCCTTTCTCTCTCATTTGTTGTTCTGCCTGTTGACCTAGTATGTCTGCAAAAAAAAAAAAAAAAAAAAAAAAAACCCATCAAAGCCACCCATGGGTGATACTCAGTCATTTCTCCCTTCCACAGCCTGAGCAGGTAAACCAGAAGTACAGGGAGCATTTTAAAATGTAAACTATCAAGTCCTAGAATTGTTGTTTTAGCAATACAGGCCTTTTTTTTTTTCATTTTCTTTTTTTAAATAAATAGGCGCTGTCCATCAGTGGGAGGTGCTGAAAATGCCTTGATGCTGAAAATACTTGTGTGTTGGCTGAAATGGGTAGAGGGAGCTGCATTTGAAGCAGACATCGCATCTAAAACTGCTCGCACTGCTGCATCCAAAGGCATTCCACTTAAACCTGAACCGGTTCATCCTCAAGTGTACACTTTTATAATATGCACATCTGGCGATTTTACAACCAGCCTGTAAAATGAAGAACACAGTCAAAGTGTTGAAGGATGGGGCTGTCATTTAGGGTTGGTTAACACAATATTTGCATGCATATACAAGCATACCCTACCTGTTATGTATTTGACCTATAGTCTGCTTGATGGGGTTGGGAGTTTGATGATTGAATGGTGAATTGGAACATCTTAAATACAGCATATTTCAGCAAATGTTTCTGTAAATAGTAGGAAGAATAGTGCCTGTTTCACATCTGACCATTTATTCCTTAGTATCAGTGGGCTCTTTAAATGTCTGAAACTGTAGAGAAAAATTATCATTTCAAGTTTAAAAATGTCTTAAATCAAATTATTAGTTGTGTTCTTACCAACATATATGCAAAAACAAAATGATTGTTCCTTATTTAATTTTCAACGGTCCTTTAACAGTGAAATTTACAGTTACATTTTAAATTGGCGTTACATTCGGTTCTAGGTCTGGATTATGTCAGTGCACAGTAATATGATGGTAACCACTCAAATTAAGGCCACCAATCAATAAGTGTCTCAATAGGTCATTAGGTCAGAATGAGCCACCTGAGCTGCTTCACTGAGCTTTACGATTCTGAAAAAAACCTGAAGCTTAACTAGAGAAATGCAAGAATTATTTTTACAAGTCGTTCCAGTCAGAATCATTCTTTGTAGAATAAGTGTAGTGATCTGCTTGGTTGAGAACTGGTGACCATTACTGCCAGGGTGGTAAACATGATCTCCATGCTTAACTCAGGGACCCGTCATGGCCTGTAGATTTGCGTTTGTCCTCTTGTAATATTCCTCAGTCATCAAGGCAGAAACAGCAAGACATAAGGGATGTGCTCACCATGGCAGGTGTTGCTAGTTTTTGGCATTCACCTGCCTGCTAATGGACCAAATAGATGTACACCATGCCAAGGCCACTCACCAGAACAGCTTTGACAGAAGCCTTCACTGTGGGAAATAAGCACTTGGGCGAATAGATTTCTTTTCATGCGTGACACACATGTAGTCAACCACTGGTTCAGAACAGGGTGAGTGGTGACTCATCTAACCAAATGAGTTTTTTTTTTTACCCTCAGTACACCACCGCTGGTTCTTGTGCAACCTGCTGTGTAGAAAAGCGAATGTACTGTACGTATAATAAGGGCTTGACGCGATGCAGTTCCACCATACTATTGCTCCCTAAATTTGTTGTGACAGACATTTGTAGTGAGTTGATTCATAGTGCCATGTCTGTCTTTTTTTTCATGCATCTGGAATAATGCACAGACATCACAGTCGAGGGCTATGTGCGTCTGTTCTACCCAGGTGGTTATGTCGTTTCAACATATTTTCGTGCCATCATTACCTTAGCCGCATTTTTCCATTTTCCAATTGTGAAACATCATTAAGTCAAACAATGTACATAACACAAGCTCCAGCAAAATATACTTCAACAATCAGCCCTCTTAGAAAAGTCACGGATTTCTTCTTTGAGCCACAGGAGACAAAATAACGAGCAACTGGGTCTGCCTAGGGTTTTTAGACACAGCGCTAAGCATGGTGGGATGTTAATCACCGAGTCATTTTAAGGACCAGTCACGCACCTGCATGGAATAAACTGCACGTTTCACATCTTTCACACTGTCAGTCAAACTAGGAGTGATGATGAATTTCTAAAATTCATTACAATCATTACAATTAGTCGATACATGATTAATGGGCAAAAAAAAATCCTTTGTCAAGCAAAATACCTAATATAATCTGGTTCCAACTTCTCTTTTATTTAGTGAATGGCTTCTCATAATGATGGTGGATTATGTTAGGATACAATTGCCCATTTTGAAAACCTTGGGTTTCAATCTGTCAAAAGCAAAAATGCTGATTCATTTTCAAATTACTATCTACTTCATTGCACTTATACTATTGGCGATTGAAGGGGGCAGTCAGAGTTTTTCAAGAATATGCTTTACTATTACGGGGGCACTGTTTTGTTGTTTCATCAATTTATATTGTCGTCTTGGCCTTCTGCATACTTCTCTGTGTGATATGAGGGTTGGCGTTGGGAGTGGCGATAAATTATGGCTGAGGTTCCGTCTGGATAGAGTGAAAAAAAAACAAAAAACTGGCCTGTGCTTTTTATTTTAACTAATCCAGAAGGATTGTGTGCATTTCTGTACGTATATGTATGTCGCTGTGTGACATAAATACGTGAATGGGACGCAGCTTGAGATTAGACTGACTTCCAGTCGGCTCCATTTTGATAGATAGCACTCTGTATCTTTCCAGTGGTACCTTCACAAAACATGTGTTTGTGTCGAGTGAAGAGACAGGCCAATCTGAACAACTTGAACCGCTCGGGTGTGAAAGAGACCAACGCATGCCAGGCTGGAGAGACTTAGTATTCACTGTAGCAGCTTAAGTTATGCCTTTGTGCACCAGAAAAGGGATTATTCAGCGCATCCTGCTCTGTGTCATTCACAAGTATGCCATTCTAAATCAACAAATATTAACGTGGTGATGTATGAAGAGGCAGTATCTACTTGTGTGTGCCTGTAGTACCACTACGGTTTATTACCAATAAGTGTGTCTTATGTAGAGTGACAGTGTTGATGTCTGCCAAAAATCACAACTTATGGCATAAATGTCATTATGACACATTCACTGTTTTGACTGCAGCCTTTGGTGCCTTATTTCACCATCTGTTTTGTGTTCTATGTGTCTGTTGTGGCCTGCAGCAGCAACCAGCCATCAACTCCAGTGAGAGCTTCTGATAGAAAGAGTATGCTCAGGCTACGGGTACCATGTTTCTGCCTCTTCAGCAACCAGCCACTTTCTGCAAATGCCATAATGCCCTTTATAGATTCCTCTACATACTCCCAACAACCTACACATGTACAGTTTAGCAATACTGCTGGAGTAGACACTATTTTCTGTGATTATATGTATGGTGCTGCTGTGATGTGAGGCACATCTGAGTCCCGCCCACTGCTGTAGAATGCATAATCACAGTAAACACTGTCCAAAAGGCAATTATGGCTTCTTTTTTTTTCTTTTTCACAAGTTTTCTTCAGAGTGTAGTAACATGAACAAAATCAAGACGTATCACAATGGTAGATAAAGCTTGGAGGGAAACACAGAAAGCTGTGCAGCATGGGAATTATTCCTGGAAATGTGAAGGGCTGTGGTTTGATAGCTCCTTTTGGATCTGATCCCAAGTTGATAAAACACTCTGATTAGTCAAGTCAAACAAATCTCACATTGACTATTGTATGTACTCCCTATGTTATTAGCAACAACACTGAAAACATTCAGGGACAGTAATCATGAATTCAGCTCATCATTTAGCTAGTTTTAGTACCATTTAGTACCACCCTGATATTTCCACAGCTGTTGTTTAAGAGCATTTCAATGGCTTCAGTGTATTTCAATGAAAAGCATAGTCCTAATTTACCTAATCCTAATTTACCTTGCACGGCAGCTGGATTCTCGCAATATCACAAGATCACGCGAGAATCAAGGGATCACATATCACAATATATTAAATATATTTTAATCTTGTCAGGCTTCAAGTAATGTGTTTGTGTCTGGTCCAGAGTCGGCCAGACCAATCAGCGCCTACTAAGGTGCCACTGGCAGCTACAGGCGGGGTTTAGGTGTGTGTGCTGGGAAACTGTTTGTTAACAACAACAATGGCGGCTCCTTAAAATGTTTGCATAGATGCTGCAGTAGCATCAGTTATATCAGAACTGGAGAGTATTTCTTTATTGAAAGAAGAGCAAAGAACGGCACTAAAGGCTTTTCTTGATGGTAAAAATATGTTCGCTCTTCTCCTGACTGGCTTCTTCAAGAGTTTAAGTTTTGCCTGCTCTTTTCCAAACAGTTCAGGGCAACTTCTCAGATGGTTCTTTGTTATGCATCTGACGCATCAGGTTACATCCTAACTATCAGTTCAAATATAGTCACTTTAATGCTGTGGAAACAATGGCTGTGGGACCCAGACATCGATAACAATTTGGCTCAGTTTTTTTGACCCGCAACAACAAATCAACACTTAGGCTACTGGGAATGTAATGGATTTTAATTGTTACAATGGTAGCCTTTTAATATTTATTTAATATATTCTCTCATGGGTTTATATTGGAGAATTCTGTTACTAAAACTTGTTGACTGCTAAACCAAAAAAAGGGTTTAAACAGGATTCTGATTTTGTAATTATTCAATACTTCATTAAAAATGCTTTTGAACCCTAATTTGAGGAATGTACAATTTACTGAGCCTGACGCTACCAAATGCATGACATGCAATGGTCACAGAAAATGTTAATGAGGCTGAAATGGCTATTTATGGCTCTCCTAAGGCCAGTTACTAGCTACGATAATCAAAAAACTGACAGAGTAAGTGAGACCCAATCTAATCTTCATGGAGGAAAAGCAACTTGGATTCGCAACTCAATAAATAAAAAATAATAATAATCACAAGGGGAAAAAAGTAACAGTGTCTATAGAAACTTCAAAATTCCTGCAGCATAATCTGTTTCTCCTCTGTCCATCTGTATGGTCAGTATGTTCCAGTCAATTTGTTTGCCAAAATATGAAGCTAGCGAGAGTCTGGAACATGCTGAGAATATGGATGGACAGTGAAAAGAAGAATATTATGCTGCAGGATGGACTTCAAAAGTTCCGGTGTACAATTTGATACTTTGTTGTAACCATCACCTTGGTTAGCTGTTGGAATCCATGTTGCAACTGACACAAATCAAAGCTATCGTCCTCTGCAAAGCAGCAAGCTACAAACCTTTAAGCTTACTTGTTTGAGCCCTAGAGGGAAATAGTGTTTGGTAGTAAAAAATAGTTTTAACTATTGGAGAAGTATTCCTTCACTTCCTCTGGTCTGTGGTAGAAAAAGATATTTATGTTCTGATAATAAGTGCACTGATCATGAAGATTGAAGGTCTATCGCCATTCTAGCAGTTCTTTGAGGCTGTACTTATAGGCCCAGTGGTGCTTTGTGCTTTATGGTAACATGCTCACAATCCCAGTGCACATGCTGATGCCATGTCCAACGTCTTAGTTAAGCATGTTAGCATGATAATATTTGCTAATTCAGCTTTTTGTGGGTTAGAGACCCAACAGAGGGCAAAAGAAAATGATTTAAGTTGTTATACTGCAAAGACTACAGGCAGCTTATATGTGCAACACAATGAATCAATATTGTAAGCCACCCACCTGCTTATGTCACTTCAAAACACAACTACACAGCAGAGTCCAACCTACACCCAAGAGAACCATATAAGTATTCTGCCATTTGATGCGTCAAGTTCAAACCTAGAGTAGGTGAAAGCAAGCCCTTGGAAGGGCTTTGCCTTAAAGCCCGGGCAAATTTCATTGTCTGCTTATCAGCCTCAAATTTACTCCGCCTTACTAAGATATTCCCTTAGAGAATTAGGGATAATAGTTGAAGTGATGACAGTCATGATGAGTCTCTATCTCTCTCATGTTCAATGCCCCCCTCCTCTTTCTGTCTGCCTCTCTCTAACCTTCCCCTATTTATCTAATACCCCACATATTAATATACATGTTATCTCCTGCCAGTTCATTTAGCTCAGATGTCTTTGATGAGAATATCTCGACATTACTTAGAGTCATGCATGCATGGACTTTCATGTTGCAACTCACTATGAACAGAGAGTGATTCATGGTACAATGACGGAAGTTAACAAATCAATGTAAGAATGAAATGAATATCTAGTTCATTAATGCTTTGGCAAACCACTCAGATTCTAGTTGCTGGAATACATTTGATTGGCTTAATTGGCAAAGATGAAACCCTAGTAACTGGCGCCAAGTCAAACACTACTAAACCGAGAAGGGAATCTTGTAAGTCTGACAAGATTGCCTCTTTAGTGTGTGGCCCGGAGTCGACTCAGCTACATTTCTCCCCTTTTATGACAACACTGTTCTTCAACCACCATGTTTTCGGGGCTTGAAACAAGGCTGTTCGAACATTTTGTTCCCTTGTTGCCATGTACTAATACGTTATTGGTGAACCTCATTGTTTGCCACAAGAGCATTTTGTCTTTCAAATTCAAAGGCAAAGAAAGAGAAAATCTCTTACGAGGCCATTCTTTGTCTTGTATTCTCAATAATAACACAAAGTCCCTTTCATATTTTGTGCAATGCATTAAGTTTTTGCCAAGTATCCAATGCAGCTGGAGTACTTAAAGGACAGTTGCAACACAATTTGATCTATTCTACTAGCTGTTCTGTTTTACTAGCCTGACAAGCCAGACCCACATCCAGATGTTGGGTCTGGGAACTCACCATTGGCAGGGCTCAATCCGAGAGAAGGGATAAACGGTTGTCTTTCAAATTCCCTCTGCACTCATAGCCAACCAGAGCAATGCTAGTTGATAGATTAAACTTTCGCCATATCTGGTCAGCAAAACTCTGAACGCATCTTTCTTTTTCAAGAAAGAACTTCAGTGCTTAACTCCAAGTCTTCCAGAGTCGCGGCCTAAGCTGATTCAAAAGACCGCTGTTCACCAGCAGCAGCAGCCATCTTCTTTGTTTTCAAGTAGCAGGGAATTCACGCGTAACCGTCGCAACTCTGCCGTCCTTATGTTAAGCCCGCCCACCGGCTCCATACACGATGTGATTGGCCTGACCAGAATTTGGTTTTTCCAGCTTGTATGCCGACGGAGAGTTGCTAGACTGACCCTGGCTGAAAATTACATTTGCTGCCGCTAGGCTGCGTCTCCATTTGTAGGCTACCGTTTTACATCATCGGAGATAAGGGATGTCCCAATCACATTTTTCTGCAATTCCAGTCCTCCTATTGGGTCTATGCCGATACGTTTTATTCATTACAGTGACCAAACCTAAAAAATGTCTGGATCAGCTGAGCCACAGGTTAGGATCATAAAAGACGAGACACCATTTTGTTATTCAATATAAGTTCCATTAAAACATTTTTTTAAACGCTAAAATGCTGTCTCAAAAACTGACTGAAGCATGCACATTACAGGATGGACATATGCCATAAATTAGACAATAAGATGCTATTAGTAGCTGAATAACAATATGATACATCTGTAGGTTACCAGACTAAGTGGAAAATTGTTTCTGGAAAGAAACATTGTTATTGAGGTTTTGTTTCTAATGCGATTTTTTAATGCTTCGAAAACTACTAAGGAGATTCAATTAGTCTCCATTTTACTGGGTGGCTGCAGAAATCTCAGACACAGACAGATCCAAAGCTCAGCACATAATGTATATCTAAACTTATATGCATGGCTCAATAACACTTGGGTTTAAGGTATGTAACATTTCCGCATTAAAGTGTAACAATGATTAGACATACTGTATGTTATATATTTTGTTAAGTTGTGTACTAACCTGTTCTCACACCCAACTCATCAAATACTGATGCTTGGTCAGCGGCTCTCAGCGTCAGATACCGATACCACCACATAGCATTCGCTGATGGGAGGAAAACATGCTCTGGTTTATTGGCATTTCTTTAAACCAATCAGAATCGTCATGGGCGGTGCTAAACTCTTCACAGAGCCACTGCTCAGCTTTTCTCCTCCACACCCGCCGGTGTAAAAAATTTCAATTGTAAAATTACAAATGTTATTGAGGCCGCACCGGGCATAGCAGTACCTCAGCCGCGGCGCTGTAAGATGACGTAGTATTAAAAATGACAACAGTAGCGAGTAGTATGAAAGTTCAAAAATCTGCATAAAGAGGCAGGTTGGGGTGGTGGTGGATGGGTCAAACAACACAGGACTTTCACCCAGGAGATCAGGGTTCATGTCCCATACTTGTCCCGTGTGTCACTGAAACATAGATTTTGTAACCCCACCTGTGATCTTTTCCTAAACCTAATTGTCCCGTCCTTGTCCTGCATGTCAGTTAAACATACATTTTTTAACCCCACCCACAATCTTTCCCTTACTAAGTTGTTTTACCCTCAGTTTTGCATGAAAGTGTGTTTGACGCCGACATGACGTTTGCGGTTGAGACGCCAGGTAATGGTAAGTTAGCAAGTTAACGATACGTAGAGCTAACGTTACCCCAGGCAACGGTAATAAACGTGACTAAACGTGACCAAACGTAACGTGAATAAAACTTTAATACATTGACTTGTCTGTGAACATTATTTCTGCCTGAGTCACGTCATAGATTTTTATCGGCAATGGTGGTTGTTAAACAATGAAGACTGCAACCCATGACGTAATCCCCGCACAACGTCACGGTCTTCCTTTTATTATTGTTGTGATTGAGAGAACCCTAGCGGCAGAAATTACATATGATGCGTTCAAGCAAAAACAAAAAATGTGGGTCCAAACTACCAAAAGTGTCTGCTTCTCAAATGTGTTTATATCACTGTAAATACATTACATACATACATTTTTCACTATTTCCTCTCATTAAACAGAAACATGAATTATTAATTAGGGCAGTAATCAGCAGATTAACCAATAAAGAAAATAATCATTAGTCACCGCCTTATTTCTTTTAGCTCTTCAATCATCTAAAGTGGCAAAAACTTCTCACCTAATTATTTGTCACACCTGTAGCTCAGTAATAAGCATTATGCGTTTCTGTGTAATGTCTTTGAGAATACACAGCTGAAGCTACATTTTGCAAGCTTTGCTAACTAGCACCTGCTGCTTGGACTTTAATTATCCAGACAGGGAATATGGAAAAAAACTGAGGGGGATCCCCAGGTCTTTATCTCATTCACACGCTGGTAATGAAAATGACTAACAATAAGGGCCAGTTAATAAAATTAGAGACAGCGGCACTGCTTGACTAACCTACCTACCACTTGTGGTGCAAGGTTTTTAATTAACAGGTCCTGTCATCTGATTGGATAAGGATGCATCACTGGATACAGGAATGCACACCTTGTTTCTGTGTCCAGTCAGACTTTAGAATCTTCAGTCTTTTATTCACTCTTCTTTCCTCTCTGACAGAGTATGAACGAGGATGCAAGGCAGGTCTGATAAAGTATATATATATATATATATATATATATATATTATATTACTCAGGCTGGTAAAACCAAAACAAGTCTGCAAATCCCCATAATTGCGTCGTATTGAATAATCATATGATATAATTTGTTTGAAAGTGCCAAAGCAGTTGTTGTCCATGCTCTCATACAGAAATATTAGGAACTTGGTTGGTTGGGTTGTCAGCAGCATAGTGGGACTTATTAAGTATTAAAACAAGAATAACATGTAGGTCAATGGAAGAGCAATGAACAGCAATGACATTGGTGAGTTTTTTATCAAACACTCATTAAAATGTCATGTGAGTAAAAGGCTCGCCAACAGTGGTTGAGGTTGAGGGCGATAAGGTTGGACCCAGCAGTTAGAAAAGATTTGACACTAAGATCACTGTAATAGTAAACGGTACAGATCTACATGATGCTGCCATATACAAACTGCTGTTAGTTGTTCCTATATGGATTTGGGCTTTGGGGTTGGGAATTGTTTGTATGTAATGTCTGTTATCGGTGCTAAATGGGCAGAAGTCGCAGAAGATGTAATGCTGCTGTGAAACACAGCTTTCTGTTGACACAAGAGCCACTTGCTGCTGTTTAGAATACACTTCCTGTGTCTAAATGTGATAAGATTTTTCTCCTATTTTTATTTTGGCGGCAGCCTTGGTAATAAATGATCATTGCTTTGTCCAAAAAAAAAGGCGACAAGTCTGTTTTGTTCATCCTTGTCCCCTTTCTCCTTAAGTTCTTTTCATCTTTGGAAGGTAATACCAAACTTACACCACTATAACACTAGAATTTCAATTTATGTATCCTTTTCCTTTGTTTATTGTCTTCTTAGGCACAACATACACAGAGTATATGGATGTGTACAATGACAAACAAGCTGAAAAAGCATGAAAAAAACTAACTATTCTATATAAACTATACTAAACAGCTATATCCACCCATGCCCTTATTGTCTCTTCATCATAGCTGTTGTACATTCCAAATTCGCTATCCTTTGAGGCCAGAATCAAGTAAGACTGCAAAGACGTTTTTGCAGTTTTGCAGCTGTAAAGCCTGCAAATAACAGCCTACGTTGATTAAGAGTAAGGAATGAATTGTCATATAAAAGACAGAGAGATGGATTTGTTAAGTCTGATAGAGAATCATGACCAAATTTCAAAAATAGCAATACAAGGGCATTAGGTTTTTTCTTAGATTTTGTGTAATTTGATTGTAAGTAGGCAACATCCTTTTTTGTGTCTGTTTTATCATGTGGCTGTCACTGCTCATGCTAACTGTCTTCCTTTGTTTATTCCAAAAAAGCTGCTGTGGCTGCTCCAAGAAAAGCAGAAGCATCATTTTCTGTGCTGAACAAGAGATTTTGTTCCTATAAGACCTACGAGACACTGAGTGCTTGCACAGCAAATGTTAAAGTTTTCATGACCTGGATATGTATGTTGAATCGCTACATTGTGGTATGAATTGTCAACAGATGTTGCTAATTTAAGTGCTACTTTAGCTTTTGATGTGTTTTAAATTGGTAATCAGAGGCTCATGTTGACTTTATTGTAGATCTTATGTTAAAAAGGTCATTAATGTATATGCAGAGGCTTCAGATGATTTTAGAATAATTATGGGGCTTGTTGCACATCTGGATTCAGGTAGGATTCTGGATTCACACACACACACACACACACACACACACACACACACACACACACACACACACACACACACACACATACAACCTAGAGTTAGTAGAACAATATATGTGATACATGCAATGGAGAGCTGGGGGAGAACATGTACATTCCAGACACACAGGTTCTCTGTACATTTTTGACAAATGATCCTTATGTCTGCATCAAGGTGTACTTCAGTTTCCTCCCACAGTCTACAGGGTTAGGTGAAGTGGAGACTCTAAAGTGCTTGTAGGTGTGAATGTGTTTAGCTGTCTATATGTGTTAGCACTGTGAAGACTGGCGACATGTCCAGGGTAGTTCTCACCCAGTGCATGATGGGACAGGCTGCAGCCCCCTATAGCGCTGAACACTAGTGATATAAACGGATGGTAAGTATATATGATACATTTTCAAGTATTTTCAATGATTTAAAGCTGCCATAACTTCTATCTCATATCTTTTTTTTTAACAATTACTTATTATTTTTTATTGCAGTTCTCCACGGAGCATTTCAGCATCTTTCAGCTCATTGTTCTGGTTTTCCTTTTCTTTTTTAACCCCAGCCTGTAGCTGTTTTCATCAAAGTAGCTTCAAAAACCCACAGTACACCTGCTGCCCAGCACCAAACGGCAGTCTCAGTTAAAGACTAGCTGGTGAGTATGGTGGAGGATTCACCAGCTAGAGAGCCAGATATCTTCTCAGGGGTCGGTAGAGATCAAAAACAGCTGAAGGGAGAGTAAAAATAGAGAGAATGATCTTTAACTGTAGTCAACAGATAATAATAACAAAAGAGAGACAATTAGTTGGTTAGAATGAACAGGCACATCACAGACACACACACACACACACACACACACACACACACACACACACACACACACACACACACACACACACACACACACACACACACTGTAGGATTATTTTGACTCCAACCTTTACCACTGCTGTCAGAACAAGGCCAAAACAAGCAACTTTGTTGTTCAAATATAGCTCAAACAAGCAACCCCCCCCCCCCCCCCCCCCCCGCCCACACACACACACACACACACACACACACACAAACACACACACACTGAATGAACAGGGGAATGATCAGCTCACCCTATTTTAGTTTGCTAGTAATTGACACAACATTATTTTGGTCTTGTAGTGTTTTCAGGATCAAATAAGCACACCTGTTTGATTCTTTTTTAATGGGCCATGACATATATTTGTGCATTTTAAAGTGCGTATGCACATACTGTCTGTATTTGTAAATCAAATACGATAAAACGATTAAAATATCCCCCTGACAAATAGGTAAATATGTGTTTTGTGCTTTGATTATTAAATCTTTATCTTGACATTTTTGTTTGTAATAAGCAATTTCCTCACATACACTGTATAATAAATAGGTCATGGTTTGTTTGTTATTTATAGGTCATGTTGCACATTTGCATATTTCTATTTTGGATTCATTCTCATGTCAGAAAATGTCACCCTACATACTGGGTGGAGCACTAAAAGTGTCCTGACAGCAAGTTGCATCCAGGTAAACAGGATTTATGAATCCCTGGAGCATGACTACTGAAAAACAGCCCTCTTAAATATCGTACATAGAAAACCAGTCTATCATAGCTCTTTCCATTTTGGAGCAGGCCCTGATTTTAATTACTATACATGGTGAATTAGCTAATGAATAATGAATGGATTCCTCACACTAAGTGCTCTGACTGCTAATGCACTTGCAGTTCGCTCTCTCTACCCCCTCACACACTGCCAATGTTGCTTCTGTCTTTTTTTTTTTTCTTCTTTTTTTTTAGCCCCCCTCTCCAAGTCTAAATCACACACTTCCCACCTCTGCTTTTTCTCACTCTCACTCAGATTTGATTAGATTTTCCTCTGTAAGAAATTATTAAGTGATGAGAGTGGAGAATGAGACGGAGTTAGAGAAAGGCTCCAGGATAGAGGGAGCCAGATAGTGGTTCTCACGGGAGTGAGGGAGAAGGAGATAGGTGCTTCGAGGAAAGAGAGTGAAAAAGCTGGAGGATTAAGGTGCAGTGGAGCTGCAGACGTGCAGAGAGAGAGACAGTGAAAGACAATGTGCTCTGTGTGCTCAGTGTGCTTCAAATCCAATGGAATTGAGATCTACAAACGTGCATCCAGAAATAGGGCTGCAACTATCGGTTATTTTCATGGAAGATTAATCTCTCGATTATTTTCCTGATTAATCGATTAGTTGTTTGGTCTATAAAATGTCAGAAAATGGTGAAAAATTTTCATCAGTGTTTTCCCAAGCCCAAGATGGCGTCCTTAAATGTCTCGTTTTGTCCACAACTCAAAGAAATTCTGTTTACTGTCACAGAGGAGAGAAGAAACTAGAAAATATTCACATGTTGGAAGCTGGATCAGAGAAGTTTTATTTTTTTTTTCATAAAAAATGACTCAAACCGAAACTAGTTGGCGATGAATTTAATAGTTGACAACCAATTAATCGTTGCTGCACTATTTAGAAATATAGGACAATGTATGTGATACATGCAATGGAGAGCTGGGGGAGAACACGTACATTCCAGACACATAGGTGAAGTGGAGAATCTAAAGTGCTTGTAGGTGTGAATGTGTTTAGCTGTCTATATGTGTTAGCACTGTGAAGACTGGCGACATGTCGTAGTTCTCACCCAGTGCATGATGGGACAGGCTGCAGCCCCCTATGGCGCTGAACACTAGTGATATAGAAAATGGATGGATGGATTTGCTAGCAGTTAAACTATAAATGATACATTCTCAAGTATTTTCAATGATTTAAAGCTGCCATAATTACTTATTATTTTTAATTGCAGTTCTCCACGGAGCATTTCAGCATCTTTCAGCTCATTGTTCTGGTTTTCCATTTCTTTTTTAACCCCAGCCTGTAGCTGTTTTCATCAAAGTAGTTCCAAAAACCCACAGTACACCTGCTGCCCAGCACCAAACGGCAGTCTCAGTTAAAGACTAGCTGGTGAGTATGGTGGAGAATTCACCAGCTAGAGAGCCAGATATCTTCTCAGGTGTCGGTAGAGCTCAAAAACAGCTGAAGGGAGAGTAAAAATTGGAGGTATATATTGATCGGGTGTCCAGTACCACAACTCCAAACGAATGCTAAGGTTGCTCCATATCTGCTGGATGATACATTATAAATACACAGTTATTTTCTAACAAAATCATCGCATGTGTACAAGATGTGTTTCAGGTAAAGATACAAAAAAAATCCAAACGTGGTGATTTTTAGATACATTGACAGAGTACCTGTCCCTTTTTATAGTATCAGTTTTAAATGGCATAATCCATAAACCAACATGCATCATCGTACAGCATGAACAACAACTTTAACATTAGCTTCAGCCAAATTTTTTTAAATCTTTTTTCTAAAATCATGAATAATTGACAGTACAACATGCACATTTTGGAAGAAATACGCGGCCTGGGGTCGTGAAAGCTATATGCTTGACTCAAACAACTAAACCGGAGAAAAACAAGCTACCTCAGATAAACAATAATCAGCACCACAGCAGCTGGACAGCTTCACCTCAGGCTAACCAGGATTAAACACAAACAATGTCAGGCGTGTAAAGATAACCCAGGGTAATGTTAAATCAAGATTAAAGCCCAGGGTTAACAGGTTAAAAGACACATGTGCTGTAAAGGATGTTTGGACCGTAGGGCATTGGATGAATGCCGATTAACAACTGCAACGTGATTCACAAAGGTAAAATCAATCCAAAATGAAATAATGTGTCTTATTTTCACATACAATCACCATCATCTTCATCACCATGCTGAGAAGCAGAGTTATGTATATTAAAATACAAAAATAATTCAAAGTAGGACTATATCATACATCACAAAATTAAAGTATAGCAAAGGCATGCACCATTTAGACTCTAAGAGGCCGAGGCAGGACGTCTCCCATAAAATGACACTGTGTTGTGCAATAATTAGCATTCGATTGACATCAGTCTTTTTGAGTGATCAATAATGAACAGAAATTAAAACATGTATTAGGATTTCAAAGAGTGGAAGTGGCACCAGAACTCCAAGGACAAACGAGGACACACCAACAGGGAAAAACATTTTCGGTGGGGGATGTGCATTTTGGCACAACACCAATCCTTAACAGCTTATTAGCATGCCAGCTGAGAATTCTCCCCATGACCAAGTAATGAAGGAAAAACAAGATGCGCTACCTAGCGTATGCTGTCAACACTGGCTACATGCAATCAATCAGCCATCAGCAGTGAGAAAACCAACACAATGCCTTGCCTAGCACAACCACAGCTAGTCTGCTCAGCAGCCGGTTTGCTAGATAACAAGACATAATAACGCAGGGTAAGTATCATCATCACCATCATCAGCGCACAATCCAAAGTTAGAACAGCACATCATGTTTGGGTTGCAACAATGCAACCAATCCCAGGCCTATACCAAATGACCCTGCACGAGCAGAACAATAGCACGGCTCATTCTGATGATTTGTGATCCTGTCGGTAGATCTGAGCCTTTATGAGAGACTATTTGTACAGTGTACATTCATCTTTTACAAAACTGGTGGACTGCCACTTGAATAATAGCATCTTCCCCGCTTTGATTTCGGACTGACTTTAAGACGGTCTCCTACCATGCGTCACGCATTCACTGCTGAATTAGCAAAGATGATTAACAGAGAGAAAAGAAAAGAGGATGGAGAAGAGGAGAGAGGGGGGGGGAATCAAAATCACACCACTGCGAACATGTCTGCTCTATAGCTTTCATTTATTGAGTCCAAATATATTTGATGGCGGTTATTTTTAAACAGACCTTAATCCTCTGCTCACCCTTCACCGTGAGGTAGATAATAATAGTAATCTGGTTGAAGGGAATTTAATATCCAAGCTGTGAATTGTTGCAGTGGGATGGACTAGTTGCTTTATGAAAGGAATTTATAGCGTCTTACAAATTTTGCAGTTAGATGACAACACATATTCAACATTGCACATTGCTCAGGATCAGTTGTGCAATTTTGAGATACGAATTAGCACTAGTGGCACCAGATCCCCATATAATACAACATGGCACATGGCAGGGATATACTTTAAGAAGAATAGTTGAGAAGTACCCATTGTTCCGTTTTGTTCTACATAGAGGACTAGGTGAATAGATTGCCTTCGAAGTATGACAACCTATTGGCGCTCTCTTAATATTCACTTCAAATAGAAATCTATCCTCCACTTCTAGAAGCTTTGTGTCTTATGTTGGGAACTTCTTTTGAAGATATTCTAAGTAGGAGAGATTTAAGATGTAGCCATGCAGGAAAGAGCTTGTATTGTACACAGCAATCTTGTCCTGCCCTTGAGCAAGTCAGTGATTCCCCACTGACTCGCTGCCAGCTCCAGGGGTGGTCTTTGTGAAGATGACCCGACACTCTCACCTCCCTGGAGGGAGCCAAGTGAAAAGAGAGTTTCACTGCAGGGATCAATAGAAGTATCACACCCTTATCACTTTATTCAAGCAATTTGGGACGGAAGGGTTTAGCTTGCATTTAATCCTTGACCAAGATTTGAAGGCTTCTACTGTACTGTATGTAATGTGATTCTTACACTGTGCATGTGTTTGTGTGTGTGTAGCTGTTGCGGGATGAAATGTGACCATAAGGTGAATTTATGTGTGTTCATTTCACAGTAAATGTTAATTATGAGTTCTATCTTTGTCATAGTACATTTGTTTTTGGAGTTGCAGAATATCAAAGAATCCACCTCCTTATGCACAACGACAAAGCATAATGGCATAATCATTTTTCTTACTGCATTTCAGTTTTTCAGTGCAATATTTAATGCTTTTTGTTGATGTTTGCATGAAAGGTAATTATGCGTAAACAGCCTACTTATAGTCCCACAGGTCCCCACTGTATGCTCTTCATGGAAGCTGGATGATTGGATGCTGTGTGCTTTTTAGACTATATAGGCCAATTTATATGGTGAAGCCCATTAACTATACAGAAGCTGTTTCCTCACAGCTTTTATCTTTTTTTTTTAAGACTCCAAACATGATTATGAGTGCTGGAGGCTGGCTTCAGAGTGGATACAGATCTGAACTCGACTAGACATCTCAGCCCTATTAATCCATCACCGTTGCATCAGAACAGTAACATCCACTTTTAAATGTTCAAAGTAGTTCTGTTCACCATTACATGTTAATGCTTACAGTGAGGAGTAGGCTACCATGTCAGCTAAGGCAAGTCAGGAGGAGCATCTTATCCGTTTCTGTGATTTCTACATTTTTCTCTCCAAAATAAAGCTGTCATAAGTTAACACCGCTTGGTGTGTGGCATTTGGTCAAGTCAAGTTGAAAAGCAAGATGCTTCCACCAGCTAGTTTCAAAAGAGGCATATTGGCAAGCATGGCTTAAAACTGGCATTTGTAGCTTTAACGGTTTTTATTTTTTGTTTTTTTTTTGGATTGGGAGAAAAGTAGGCATAGCATTCAATATCTTCAGCCTTCATCTTTTTGGTCTTGCTACACCTGTTTGGGACTATTGATTTGATGTTTGTGGGTGTGTATACTTTTGTTGGTTTTATAGACTGAAAGTAAGCCCTTTTTATAGTTAAAAAAGTTGAGTACTGCTAGAATTGAATCTTTTTTTTAATCTATTTTAAAGCCAAACAAATACCTTTACAAATATTTACAGTACCTTAATGCTACACCAAGCTAGAGCTGTTTACCATCACCTACCTTTTTCACAAGACAAACACAATTCATCCTACTATAATTATACATCATATAGCCTGAATATTATTCTGATTCACACATCTAGAGACTGTGACATTTTTCTGCGACTGTCAACACCAATTTTTAAATCCAACAGTTTGTCAGCATAGGGGTATGCGACTGCATACGTAGTCTCAGCATTGCACTTATTAGAGACGTGTGAATGACTTCTCACGTACTCATGGCTGTAGGGCCGAATCCAGAGAAAGGATTTCCAATGAGAGATTGTGGCTCGCTGGTGGGCAGCAATCTTAAACAAAAGAACAAAAGACTGCACCACGTATGGTGCCATCTGTTGTCAGTATCCTGTCACCCCAATGTGAACACAAAAGCTCCAGAGAGAACTGCCTCCAACTTCATCTATTCAGTCAATTTGCAAAAGAGAATGGCCGGAATTCATTGGCAAATAGCTGTGACTGAACAGGGGACACTCCAGTGAACTAATCCCTTCGAGCACTTTGCATTTTGCAGGGAGTGGCAACCTGCCAAGATGGCCATTGAAGCTACATTGCTATTGTGTCATTTTTAATGCAACACTGTTGTCTTTCTCAACACTAACAATAGCTGACAGTATTTTGGCCTTTTGGAAGTATTTCCACTGCACCAGTGATACAGTAGGCCACAGGAAGAGAGCAATCTAAATGCCTTCTACAAATTGCAAACTAAAATAGCTTTTTATCCCTGGCCATGGACTTTGGATTTGAAATTCAAGTGTTATATAATAAAAACACAACTCCCTGGCCAACTTTCTACAGCTTCTGAACCTGAAAGAAATCACATTCAATATGTTATTAACACATTTGGAAAGTGCCAAGTTCCACTGATGAAGCATAACATGTTAAAAGGGCATCACTGTGATGTGGAACCTTTTGAATTAAATATTTAACCCTTGTGTTGTCTTCGGGTCAAATTTGACCCGTTTTTCAAAATGTCTATATCAGAAATATGGGTTTCTTTTTAACTACCTAATTTGGATGATTCCATACATCATGCTTCGCAAGTACAACAAAAGATAGGATCTCTACTTTTATTGACTTTTGGGTGTTTTATAAAAAAATGTGCATTTGAAAAAAAAAAAATGTTTCAAAACCAGACTGAACATTGACATATACCCTTCTGTAATTATCCTTCCTTTAATATGAGTCTAAATAATTCATAATTTCTATCCTATAAATGAGGTTTTTTTATTGACCACGAATTCCAAAAATGAGTGTAAAACTGGTAATAAGTTGGTGTTAGTGGTGTTTATAAATGGTAGTGAAAAGAAGCATTAAATGTCAAAAAAAGAGCCAAAAACATTGAAAAAAAAGAGACAAAAGTTGACGAAAACGTCAGAAAAAGTGTTGATTTTTCAGGACGACAAGTACACGGTCGAATGGAAGACAACACAAGGGTTAATAATTAATCTTTCAAACAAAATGAGTGTCACAAGTTCATTCAGAATTATTTTGCAGGCAGTACTCCCTTCTTCAATCACACAAATTCTCTGCTAAAGCAGCGATCTGTTTAACTACTGTAAGAGGGCAGCTTATGGGGTCTGTTCAGCTCATTATTCTGCCACTGATGCAGGCTGTGTGTACTCACCTACCTAAACCCAAGCGGACACCCACTTTTTAGCACTGCATTTGTTTCCAAAATGTTTTGCAGTGAATGCATTAGTTTATATCTGTGTAACCAATTACAGAGATTGTCCCCACCACCATGGGTCATGCAAACATACACTACTGTGCCATGTTTTCATTTAGTCCAATCCGCCTTTACTCTACCATGATGCTATTCCACCTACAATTGGCCGATCTTGCAGATCTCCCTTTTTTAGCAACGCAGTCATGGGAGCAGATTGGTGGGCTCGACAAGTGACACGAATACTAACAGCGCCCTCGCATTCAGTCAGTCTGCCACCCAGGGCATCCTGTCTTAATCCCTTTGCAGAGACCAGACAGAGCCTTGGCAGAGTGCATTTGAACATGGAGGACCCTGCAGATTATTTAGCCCATGCAATTATTATAATGGAGGCAGCATAAGGTAATACGTGAATAGGAATTGAATTGTCACTTGAAAGGTGTCTCTTTACCCTCTGGCTCTCCCTCTAGCCAGTTTTGGCACAAGTGGCAACCTTTCTCTACTCGCCAGCAATTAAAGCACATGAAATAACATACAGGGCCTCAAAATGTTCTATAATGTCAACAGCAACAACACAAAAGGTAACACAAGGGTGATATCCTGAAAAACAGCTGCAACCAGGTATACATGTTTGACCTACTCAATATTTAATATAACTCCAATTTCTAGAATTTACAGATGTGTAATGTCTTAAATGTACACACTCTTACCCTTGGGTTGAGTTGCATTGTTTTTAAGCAAGTCATCTCTTCTATTTACATCATTACAAAACCTTTTACACAGTAGTTTTGATACTTTTAAACCTCTCCTACATCAGACCTGAAATTGTTTAACAGTTCTATAAAAATTCTGCGGAGTTGTCCACTCACTACTTGGCTCGTCTCACTCTTCTCCAAAGTTTGTAGTATGTGTCATGGCAGTTTCAGAGCCAGTTTATATGTTATCCCCTTTAAAACCCTTTTGTCTCAGAACTGTGGCCTCCAAATGAAAAACAAAAATGTGACAAAAGCAAACTATATGCGGTCGTCAGAATGCAATTAGCCAAGTGGCCGGGTTAGCTCAGTTGGTAGACAAGGCGCAGATATACAGTATAGAGGTTTCCTCCTCGACGCAGCGGCCCTTGGGTTCGGCTCCAACCTGCGGCCCTTTGCTGCATGTTGTTCCCCCCCTACTCCACTGCAGTTGGGCTGAAAATGACCTGTGTTTTGGCCCTATTTCTAACAAGAGCTTTTCTTCCAAATATGGTATGCTCATGAATATTTAGATGAGCTGCGTGCTGATTGGTTGAGCGAATCCCCATACACACACATTGGAGACGAGACAGCAGGTCTCATATTTCAGACACTGCAATGTTTCATTACCAAATTCACTTCTGAGACTTTTTTATGCGAGAAATCAACTATATAAAGCTCAAATATGGGCTGTTTTACGAAAAATGTAGGGCTAATTGCGAATTTGGTAAGACGTGTCGGGCTTTAGGAGCTCCACACACTCTGACGAGAAAGCAGCAGCCTGCTGGGCTCCATACCCAGGACAAAGTCACCCTTTGTGGATTACTGCACTACCGGGGCTCCGCGGAGCTGGGCGGCTGCCGGAATAACTATAATATATTTACAGTTTGAATTTCATCACAGCACTTATGTCACAGCTACCCCAAGGTCTTACAAAGCTAACAGTTGTGTCCGATTTCAATTTAAGGCATTTTTGTGAACGTGAGGGGTCTTGTTAGGAGGAGCAGCTAGCTAGCTATGTGTCCCATTCAATACAATGGGAAAAGATTGCGGCTAGCTAGCTACACTTTCGGCATTACTATAATATATTTACACTTTGAATTTAGTCACTGCATGTATATCACAGCTACCAAAAGGTCTTACAAAGCTTAGCTAACATGCTTAGCTAACAACTCTCATTGATAGACTCCAGCTCACCGTGGGCTCCATCAATGAGACTCGCGGACAAGAGGCATTTATTTCCCCGATCGTTTGTTTAAATAACTCAACACATATCCATTATAAGATTAACTGGAACCTGCGGTTAGAGATTGCGGGCGTAACAAGCTCGCTGATCGCGCTCTCAGTCACACACCGGCCATTTAGCAGGAAGAGGGGAGGGAGAACATCGAGCTGCAGGCCCTGGAGCTCTGTCAGGGCAGCAGCGTTTGGTAGTCCGATGTAGCAACCCAGGCAGCACCGGCCGCGGAACTCCGACACACATTGCAATTAGCCATCAATTTTCGTAAAATGGCCCATATTTGAGCTTTACATAGTTGATTTCTCGCATAAAAAAGTTTCAGAAGTGAATTTTGTAATGAAATAGCAGAGATCTGCGCGACCTAGATTCAGAAGACTAACTGATCTCAGGTCAGTTGTGTAGCCTATGTAAATGTTGGGGCGTGACAAAGAGAGAGACTAAAGCCAAATGAGGAGCAGCCAACGAGTTGACGTCAACTAGGCGGCTTGTTGAGATTTGCCCGTTTTCAGCAGCAGTTTCAAATTGTGAGATTTGCAGAGGAAAGAGGTGTCAATGGGATTTAGAGGTTCTATGTATGTCCTATTTACCCACCAAACTGTCATTTTTCAACTATGACATCATAAATCGGTTTTGCATTCTATGACCCCTTTAAAAAAAAAAAGAATGCAATCAGTCTATGGGGCAAAGTGGCTGGACGGCCGATAATACCATTACATTTATCAGAAACAAGTGATTGATTAAAGCTAATGTCTTTTGTACCCTTTTCAGACATAATACCATAGGATATTGCCACATAGCAAATTAAAATGTGTCTATAGGTTTTTGTTCTCATAGTTATTGTCTGTCTGACCATAATTCCAGATGGCAGTTTGATTGCTCTCAATTTTGCCTCTCTTTTAATTTAATCTCATTCCATCACAGACGGGAGAAATGAGCCTGGTCATCTAAAATTGTGATTATTTCCAATAATGTGATTGTGCCATCTGGAAGCGCTGCTTTCCTGAGGGGATGGTGGAGGTTAAGCTCAGGTCAGAGGGTCAACTGCACCACCTTTTTCCCTCATAGTTCATGATGAAGAGACCTAGATTACAGGCTGCTCTCTTTTGTTGTTCAGAGAAAACAAAGATTTTCTGGAAAGTTATAGACCATTTTTACCTCACATTCAGCTGAACAATGGCAACCATTTTGGTAATAAAATAGCAAGAACATTTTCAGTATATAGTGAGCTAAGTAGACTCTAGCCCCTCGTGAATGAGATGAGTGTGAAGATGTATGGATGGATGGGTTTTCTATATACTGTCTATCTGATATGTGTACCTTTATTGGGCTTTGAACCTTCTGAACATAAACCCTTATGTCATCCTAAAGCTTAATCAATATTTATTTCTATAATAACATTAAATCAAATGACTCTGTGTAAAATGAAAGAGGTTGCTCATAGTGTCGAAAGCAGTGTAGTAGTAGTAGTGTCAGCCAACTCTGCAGTTCTGTAAAGCTTTTTAGCCTCTTTTGGCTCATTGTTAAGAATTGCATGGCCTGCATACATTATTTGCTGTAGGTTTGAGTCAATGTATCAGACAGCTTGTTTTCATGTTTCTGTGCCCCCTAGTGACCAATAATCATTTAATGCAGCTTTAAAATTAAAGGAGCAAATGGAGTGTGTATTTGCAAGCATTTAGAAAATCCAATACCGTTGTTCTAGCTATCTAAAATAAAAATTACTTAAAAGGTTTCTGAAAATGAAACACATTCTGGTGCTGTGAGCAACTGAGTAAACACTTTTGGTTTGGTCAGCTTTATTAAATCTGGAGTGTCCCTGCAGTCGTGACAGCATCCTACACTCTGCACCCTATAGCTTAGAGTCCCGTTCCACCTTTCACTGACCCCCTTGGCAGCTATCCATTCATGAAGCACTTTATCTCCACACAGATGACAGAAAACACTTCAGTGTAACCCACTAGTATGACCTTGCCTGTATGTCTTATCTTTTCCATTTCATGCCTGCAGTCGTCTTTTAACAAGACGTTATAGAATGATCATGGATTGTAACTCCTGGATTGTAACTCCTGTGCAATAAGGATGATGTTACCTTGAATCCACTGTAAATGACATATTGTGGCTCCAGACAGTTGTAC
Organism: Perca flavescens; assembly: GCF_004354835.1. NCBI lineage: Eukaryota > Metazoa > Chordata > Actinopteri > Perciformes > Percidae > Perca > Perca flavescens. The sequence goes on from NC_041331.1 coordinate 12,246,562, forward strand.
TTCAGTAGTTTTTCCAGATTACAGTGCACTGCAGCAGGGCCCTGTAACTATTTTCACAAAGGAGAACAGAGCAAGAGAGGCTGCATTGCCAACACACCTTGTTTAAAACACTAAAAGGGATGGGTGTTCAACATCTTTTTTTTCAAAGCATCACTCCTACAACAACTGGTCCAATCAAACCAGATGATAAAGATGAAGCAAATAAAAATTATACTGCATATCAGGCATTAACAGCAAAAGCAAAATCAGCAAATGGCAGATGTGATTATACTATAACCACTAAACCTAACAATATACCGAGCATTATGATGCATGTAACAGCTGCAGTAAGGCCTATTCTAACAGCCTGAACTTACCCTAGTTACAGGTACAGTTTTATTGGCACACAAGCCAAAATATTTGTTGGATAACACCATCCCAACAGAATGAAGGAAATGCACTGGTTTTGCTGTTCTGAGACTCGTCCAGTCAACGGCCATTGTTTCTGTTTGAGTGAAAAGAATAGAGTTTGGCTGATAAATCAGCAGCACCCAACAGTCTGCTAGATTTATTTCCCTAACACCAGCACTCTGCGTACTGAGGCCAAGGTGGGGGAGGGGAATTCCCTTTTTTTCAGGTGGAGCAGAGGCGGAGAATGGAGCACTCAGTCTGAATGTCAGAATGAGACAGCGGCAGTGGTGGCTGCTCATCATGATGGGCCCCAGTAAAAGATTTTCAAACTGCCACCCCTCAATGTCAGACATAAAGCTGCACACAGATTTTGAGCCCCAGCAAACATTGTTTGGAAGCGAATAGCAATGCTACTGTTATATTGAAGTGATTATTACTGGATTTCCTTATCTTAAACTTCATCTCTAATTGTATAAAACTGTCCAACCATTTTACTGGGCCACATTGAGCTATTTTCTAAATGTAAGACAGTTGTTCACTTAAATGAAAAATGAAACAGTATCTACTCGTTAGTTTAATCTGCTGCGTCTTTTTTAGGGCTGTTATTGTTCATTATCTATTATTCGGCCAGTTTTTTATCACTTTTTAACCAATAATCACTTTGTCTATACATGTTATTAAATGCCCATTGTAAAAGCCCAACCTGACGTGATTAAAATTGTGTCTTATCGGACCAGCAGTCCATAACCCAAATATGTATATATATATATTGAGTTTACTATCTCAGGTGACAGAAGAAAACCCTCACTTTTTAAAAGCTGGAACCAGAGAATGTTCCGACATTTCTGCTTGAAAAACTACTCAAATAATGCCAATTAATTTTCTGTTGATTAACGAATCAATTCATTGACTAATCATTTAAGCTCTATTTGGATTTTCTCTAAACCATTTAAATGTTAATGCTGGCACTATTCCATATTATTGTTCCTGTTCTTCTTTTTCTCAACAAATCCCCTGAAAAAAAAAACACACACAATGAATTGATGCTGCTAACAAGTATTTTCTGTGTAGCCAAAGTGTGTTTCTTGTCCCTCTGTGCTCCACTATTATCAAAAAATTACTAAAAAACATAAATGAGTCACAGTGTTGCTTCATTACAACAAACATGGGTAGTTTATTTTGAGTCAATTGTACTTATCCACTAGTGCACCAAATGTGTATTATTCTGCAGCCAAAAATAGTCACCAACAAATGCAGTATTTACTCAGTGCTTAATTTGTAAAGTGGGAGGTCCCAAAGCGCAGAGGGGGGGTGGGGGGATCCGGTGACTGAAAACTGGGGTTGGAGGTATTGGAACAAAAGAAAATTATTACACTGCCTACGTAGCTCCTCTGACAATGTTTATTTTTATGTCAGAACATGCACTCCAAAGAAGAAGACTCCTATTCCTGAAATTTGGATTTTGAATACGTGTGGTCCTCCATGTTTCCTTCTTCAAACTTGCCGGGGCCAGGAAGCGATGGTACCCATTAGCAGGGTTAGCAGCACCTGTGAGTTTATCATGTGACAGCGAAAATGTGAAAGGCGGAGCAGTATGTCCTGTATGTCCCTTACAGGCTAACGCATTTCAAAATGGTGCATGAATATGGAGCGTCTACCCCAGTTCATGCGAATGCAAATGTAAAATTTCAAGCCAATAGGAATACTTGGAATTGATGGTGGTGGTCAATATTCATGAAAAAGGACAAGTTTGTGAACGGGCAACACAGATTTTGATAATGAACAACTAGACACGTTACACGCTGGACCTTTAACAATCTCCCTTGTGTTATGCTGTTGCTTAGGTCCTTATGTTTTGTAGCTACTATATGCTAAAATATTCATTAGCCCTCAAGATGTCATAATTTCAAACACGGACACAACAAACCTGTTACTCATTTGTATCTCGTATAGGCACATTGTATGCAGGTCTTGTAAAAGCCAGATGGCCTGTGAGGTTACAACATCAGCACAAACGAGGTTAAAACAAGACAAACGTATGCAAGTGTAATGAATCGGTAATGTGTTGAATGAATTAGCAAGATGACATTCACTTCAACAGACAGCCCTCTATTTCATATCCCTTCATATTTTACCCACTCTATCAGTTTCACACTCACTGGGCCGACTGCAAATGACTGATCAGTAATTGTCTAATAAACAATGTGTAATTGTTTAATAAACAATGTTAATGAAATATTACAAATTATTATGAGATAAATAAAAAAAATGTCATGTTCTTTCTAGTGACTTAGTCATCATAGTATATTATTTCATTTAATGTAGGAAAATGTAAAACGTCTGCTTTCAGGGATGTGTGGTGGGTGTGGGGGTTGTGATTCCCAAGGGTATATTAAGCGAGTGCAATTTTGCCAGGATGTAGAGTGTCAATAACACTGGGTGTTAATTGTGATAATATCAGTATATAATAGAATCTTGTGCCACACATGAGATTACATGCTAACTGCTGAACATGTGACCTTTTTTTTATCTGATAGTAACACTGCAAATTGAGATGTCTGCCATCTTGTCACTTGGTTGGAATAATCGCATTGTACATAAAACAGTGCAAATCTCCTCTTAGAACTCTGAGGGGAAATGTTTAATATGCCAACAAGCTAAGACAAACATAAAAAATCTAAGTGTGACTGCAAAGCAAGTTGTTCAATAATGCATCATTTCTTGTTACATTTCACCCTCAAAGATGTCTTATCTTCCTCTATTAGACTTGTGTGGAGCAGTGTTAACATATTTATTCTCATCATCATACCATGAGACTATGAAACAGAGATATATATATATATATATATATATATATATATATATATTTTTTTTTGGAGGTGTTACCCAATTTCTTGAGTGGTAGACACTGTTATTTGCACCAATGACTGCCAAGCTTGCTTCCCTGGTGTGTGGGAATGTCCAAGCTAACACGTTTGGCTAGTTGGAGTGGAAGGCTGTTGGTTGACGTGCACAACACTGACACAACTCTAATCATTTGACATTGTAGTTTAAGTGCTCTGAAATAATCTGCTTTATATTACAGTCTCCTTGCTATGTGCACCCAGATTGAGACATATGTCGCACTTTTCCAACAAACTCATTAGAACAAATACATTTGGCAATCAAAGTGGTGTCAGCCATAATGCCAGTGGCTGCTGGTGCAGGAGCAGAAAAGTAAGGGTGGGTGTCCTTTTATGTTGCTGGCAGGATTTTAGATGTAAGCAGCTACTGCTTTCAGTAGCTATGAATACATGTTGAGCGTGCCTAGATGGAATTAATCCATGCAGTGTTGCACCAACAAAGGGAGGAAGTATGTTTGGAGCTAGTTTTTTTTTCTTATGCAATCCCTTCATGTAATGAGGCATTCTATGCTGATAAAATGTATTCAGATAAAAAAAAAATTATGAAGAAGGCATGTGGCCAACGCTATAATTACTCTATGAGTGGTAGAGCAGCATGCTCTGAATTTACTGTTTTTCCTAAATCATTCCAGTGGAAATGTTTTTTGACAGCTGATATTCTTTATCAGTGTGTTTGCCATGTCTGACATGTTCTTCTCTTAGGTGGCAGCATAGGGTTGTTGTAATTCCAGCCAGACAAAATTAGCTCCTGTCAGTGGGAGGCTTCATTCTACTTGATTCCCCAGCAGAGGCTCGTCTCTCCGCAGCCTCCCTACACCATGGCTGGCGTGGCAGCCTTGCTGGTGCAAAAACTTGCCACATGCCGGCTCATTTCTACTCATTAAGCCAGCCACTCATCCTCACCGAAGAACATTTACACCTCAGTTCACAATTTTTACAGTTAAGAAAACACCTGTCATAATATACTCGCTTTTTTTTTTGCTCGTGGGTTGATGGAAAGAGATGATTAACATAACTTGAGTTGGAAGAGTTGAAAAGAGACAAGGAGAATACTTAAATGAAAAGGACCCAGTAGGGAAGGTTTATGTTTCTTGCACAAGGCAAGAGTGCTTTTGCTCTTGGCAAAGGCATTACTAACTGCACTGAAAGATGGTGTCTGCATTACTTAATAGCACAGTCTGATACGATGCTGTCACATTTTATAATTTCATAGCATATATAATACGTATGTTTGGAATACAGTATGTATTGATTTATTTGTAAGTTACCATCTCTGTGGGCAGGAGATAATAAGGAGTGATAGCAACAAATCAACACTGCTGTGTGGAAGTGGGAGGTACAGGCTGTACTGTATGTGTATGAATGTCTTGGTCTATTTTTATCTTGAGCACACTCAGGAATATTCTTTTACACTTTGGCAGGATGGACTAATCTTATCTAATTTCATCTAATCAAAGATAACAGAGTAACGAGTTTCTTGTTAGTCACTTGATTTGGGAGATAATAAATTCTGCTATAGTTATACAAGGGCCATATCAGGCCACTTCACACACTTGAATCACGGTATTTGTGAGGGATTTTGCTGTGACAATAAATTGGATCGTAATGAAACGTAAACAGCGCTGCAAGTACTGCTTTGAATAAAAACACATTAATCATGAATCAATGAAAAATGCTGTTTTTGAAACCCCAGAAAATGAATCACAGATAAATAATTTCAAAGGCAATAAAAAGGCTATAGAATATTTCACTAGGAAGTGGAGATAGTGGAAAATAACCCTCATTGTTTTGTCACTGGGTAACATTCATCAATGAGTTCATTAAAATATTGTTGTGTTCAACATATAAGCCATGGCACAATTTCAGCCAAGAATAGCTCAACTTCCTCTTTTTTTTTGCCAGTGTACAGTATGAATGCATTTCACAGTTTGCATTTCTTTTTTAGCATGGACATATATTCGGTACACATTTTTCATTGGCACTAAGACTACGATTAGTTTGTGACAGTACAGGGCCACATTGCCATTGGCCTCATTGAGTGTAATGGTAAACTTGTAATGTTAAATTATTCAGGACTAAGGCTTTGTGTATTAAATAGTTCTAGGCATTAGGATTCCAATAAGTAAGGGGCTCACAAGAAATTAATCAGAATGCTAAATTCTCCTTTTTCATTTTTCTTTTGTCAATGTTCTGTTGACCAACTAATCAATTCAGCATTAAAAACGATCTTGTATTGATAGCTTTAACTCACTACAGCAACATCAATTATGTACTCCTCGCTAATTAATGTGGTTACTAAATATTATTTTCTCTATTCTCTTCTTTTTGCAGAGAACACGAACAGCAGATGAACTATGAATGCTGAACACAATGATCTCTTCCCTCCAGCGCCAGACAATGAGAGGTCGTAGGCTGAAGGGGGCGCTGTCCAACCCCCTCTTTGTGCTGCTTTTGGCCCTACAGATCCTGGTGGTGGCTGGGCTGGTTCGCGCTCAGACCTGTCCTTCTGTCTGCTCATGCAGCAACCAGTTCAGCAAAGTAATATGCACCCGCCGCAGTCTACGGGACGTCCCAGATGGCATTTCCACCAACACTCGCTACCTGAACCTCCAGGACAACCTCATCCAGGTCATCAAGGTGGACAGTTTCAAACATCTGCGCCATCTGGAGATCCTGCAGCTGAGCAAGAACCACATCCGCAGCATTGAAATTGGCGCCTTTAATGGACTGGCCAGTCTGAACACTTTGGAACTCTTTGATAATCGGCTCACGACAATCCCCAATGGAGCGTTTGAGTACTTGTCTAAGCTGAAGGAATTGTGGCTACGGAACAACCCCATCGAAAGTATACCATCTTATGCCTTCAACCGGGTCCCCTCGCTTCGAAGGCTGGATCTAGGCGAGCTCAAACGTCTCTCCTACATTTCTGACGGAGCCTTCAAGGACTTGAGCAACCTGCGCTACCTGAACCTGGGAATGTGCAACCTCAAGGAGATCCCCAACATCTTACCTTTGGTCAGGCTTGAAGAGCTAGAAATGTCAGGAAACCAGCTCTCTGTTGTCAAGCCCAGCTCCTTTTTAGGATTAGTGAACCTCCAGAAGCTGTGGATGATGCATGCCCAGATCCAAACAATCGAGAGGAATTCCTTTGATGACCTTCAGTCACTGGTCGAGCTCAACCTGGCTCACAACAACCTTACCTTTCTACCACATGACCTCTTCACACCATTGCATCGCCTGGAGCGGGTCCACCTCCATCACAACCCTTGGAACTGCAACTGTGATATCTTGTGGCTCAGCTGGTGGCTGAAGGAGGCAGTACCTGCCAATACTAGCTGCTGCGCCCGTTGCCATTCTCCTACAGTCTTTAAAGGTCGCTACATTGGGGAATTGGACCACAGCTACTTCCAGTGTGATGTTCCTGTCATTGTGGAGCCACCCAGTGACTTGAATGTGACAGAAGGCATGGGTGCAGAGCTTAAATGTCGTACCAGCTCGCTGACATCCATCAGCTGGCTTACACCAAATGGCTCGTTGGTGACACATGGGGCTTATAAGGTGCGTTTGTCTGTACTCAATGATGGGACACTGAACTTTACTAGCGTCACAATGCAGGACACTGGGACTTACACCTGTATGGTAAGCAACACAGCAGGCAACATTTCTGCCTCTGCTGTGCTTAATGTCACTTCTGTGGAAAACAGCGGAGTGACCTATTTTACCACAGTCACCGTGGAGACCATTGAGACTCCGGGGGATGATAGCCAAACGCCACTTCCCCCATTTGGCTGGGTGTCGTCCTCTACAACAAAAGGGACTCCTGTTTCAACAAGGACCACAGAGCGGACTTATACAATTCCAGTTCTTGATCTGAATGGAGAGGGAGCCCTCAATGGCCTAGATGAGGTGATGAAAACCACCAAGATTATCATAGGCTGCTTCGTGGCCATCACACTTATGGCTGCTGTTCTGCTGGTTATTTTCTACAAGATGAGGAAGCAGCATAACCAGCAGGATCCTGATGGCCCGGCCTCCTCCATGGAGGTCATTACAGTTGAAGAAGAGCTTGCAGGTGTCGCTGCCATGGAGAGACACCTAACTCTGCCCCCTCTGGAGCACTACAACCACTACAACACCTACAAGAGCACTTACCACCATGCTCCTATGCTCAGCACCATACACAGCTCAACCACACAGGAACCTTTACTGATTCAAGCCTGCTCAAAAGACAATGTACAAGAGACCCAAATCTGATTTTGAATTTGACTAAACATCCCGTATCAGCAGTTTCATACTTAGAGTACAATGGACCAAAACGTGAAGATAAAAGAAGGCAAAATGACATTGACTTGACAGAGATGATGTCGATAAATCAGCATTTGGCAAATGGACAACATATGATACTTTAACAAGTGTCTTTACAAAAACAAAGATTATTTATTAAAAGTATGTCTAGTGGCTAAATGAAGAAAAACAATTTGTGATAGCTTTTTAGCTCATTTTATTTCTCTCTCTCTCTCTCTCTCTCTCTCTCTCTCTCTCTCTCTCTCTCTCTCTCTCTCTGTGTAACACTGCACAAGGGAAAGAATGGTTTTCTTAAAGTGAATATGCAAGGTATGAAACACAGCTCATTGGAAACCACTGAGATTGGCCTTAAGCTAAAATTAATGCAATGCCATTACTTTAATATTTTGATTTTACCTGATAATAATGTGTTTTGTTAAGGGGCATTGCTTTAGTATTTATACGCATTTATTTACTAGTTGTTCGGCATACCAAGTCCAATTTGGCAGAGGTTTATAACGACAAAAGAAAAAATGGGTTTATTTTCATTGCCATCATATTCTAACTGTCACTCATCACAAAATGAGATCTCTTTAATGACACAGCTCTGGGTGATATCACATTGAAGCCAGCATGCCCGAGGAGCAAAGCACTCAAAAAGAGTAGCTGTGCATTTCCCCTGTGGCTCCTAAACAACAACCATACATCCTTCACTTTAATTAAGATTAAGTTCTTGCTCCCACTCCTCCTCCTACCTTTTCTTCACACTTCAACCTTTACTACTTCCCTCCTACTCCTCCTCTCTTCTTCTTCTTCTTCCTCCATGTCTGAGTTCTCCATCTTCCCTCTCAACCCTCTCTCTGCGCTTTCCCCACTCTCATTTTCCTCCACGTCCTCTTGCTTCTTTGATTGTCTCTCTGTCACTTAGCTCAGGCCCGTTTCTCACCCCCCTCGCCATGTCTCATTTGTCTCGCTTTATCCGCCGGCATGTGCCGCACAACGGCAGAATATTGCTTGGGAAAATGAAGGGGAGCATAAGGCTGCAGTCTGTAGCCTCCCTGTTAACCCAGTAATGATCTACGTCCACTCAGTGTCCCGTTACCTTGCCATCACCCCAGGGTCACACGAGCTTGGGCGCTGATAGTCCATCTGTTATACACATGAAGAGGCAAATGAGGCTGCTTTGTAATGTAGTGTGACCCTGTCAGACGAACGCAGACGGGGCTAACATAGTCAGTGAAGCAGCTAGGAACTTACAACAAAATAAGGGGATATGGGTTATAGCTCATTAATCAGTATCAGCAATTCATTTGTAGACTAACAGAGGAAAGCTGATAACAAAACAGCGTGAGACTTTTCCACTATCCCGGTGCCAAACATCTAACAGAGGGTGGAGGCCTTTGATATTGAAGCGACCCCTGCTCAGTCTCATTTTTTTTTCATTTTGTCACAGAAAAACACACTTTGATGTTGCATCCTGTATAGACCATGAAAACATTGTCTCTCCTCTAGTCTGTTTACACTTTGATTTTTCATTTAGTCTTTCAAAGAGGAAGGCTTAAGGAAGAGGGAGGTAGGGATGAAAAGTGAAGAACAGTTGGTGGGGAGGCGGGAGCCAGAGCCACAACAGTCATGAGGGGTCTTCAAACAGATATATTGCAGATATGAAGGGAGTGGAGTGAAAAAAAAGATAAGGAGGCAAAACTAGCCATCACACCGTCGCCATGGAAACAGTGACCTTGTGCAGAAAGTAAAAAGAGGTATATATGCCTTTTGCTTTGGTCTCTGTGCAACAAGCATATTTTAATTTCCCACAGGCGATTTCACAAATGCGACAGATTATCGACAAATCTGACATAATGGAATCTGTATTTACAAATGGTTTTGATGGGATTTGACCCTGCACATGACGTCACCTTTGCAGAGCAACGCACTGTTTCAGTTATTTTAATGAAATATTGCTGCATGATGTGAAAATTTCAGTAGCTCTATTCGCCTTATTGACTATCCTCTCAGTCAAGACAGCTTCCATAGGTTATAGTATGAGTCTAATAAAGCACTGTCACACAAAGTCATATGCTTTTTTACAGTCAGTCTCCTAAATGTATTCTTTTATACAATACAATAACGGTGGAATGGTGGAAGCAAAATATACATTTAAAGACCGGCCGTGTCAGTGGAGGTGGTAGAGACATTTGAAACTGTAAGTGGAGAAGGAACAATTGAAAGCTATTCATGCCTTTCATTGAGTGTTACGAATGACGAGAATAGTACCGTCAATGGTAACATCATAGGATTATTATTCTATTCTATTATTCTAGAGTGAACCATTCTTTCCCTTTCCACTGTTTTCTTTTTCAATGCTCAATTCCTTTTCAATGCTTTTGGTGGATTAATGATTCAATGTTAATGCTGGCTACAGTAAAAAAAAAAAAAGAAAAAAAAGAGTTTTTTTTATATATATATATGGGGATGAGGGTTGTGAGTTATTCAGAATGAATGGAATACAGTATCTCTGTATTGGTATTTACTTGAGCAGGATGGCTTTATGTGGCGAGATATTTGAATGCCAGAATGAAATTACAGTAAGACTGACCTGCAGAATGTTGGACTTGAAATACCAGCAGAGTGAGCTTGATTTTTGTGCAAAACCCCAAGCCAAGGTGATCAAATTCGTGTGTGTTATTCTGCCAACTGTCTATGTATAGAGAGGGTTACTGTATGTGTGAATATTCTCTCTCATTTTTGGAGAGAATAATCATCAAATGGTTAAATTTCTACAAAAGAAAAATATTTTCAAAAACATAATGCAAAAAAAAAAAGATCTTCGATCATAATTTTACATGTGCTTCAATTGTTAAAAAAAAACACAAAAAGCAAAACAAAAACAAGAAAAAAAAACAAGAGACTGTGCTTGTAAAGGAGTCCAACTAATTTCTCTGAGGATGATGTTCAATTATTGATACCTGAGATTGTAGTTCATACTGTACATGAATACAAATAAAAATTGCAATTCTTTTTTTTCCAATAGATTTCATAGTATGTATTATTCACAGACAAGATGTCACCATTTTGCCTTATTTGTCCCATTTGCACATGAACACTTGTATAGAAATATTCAAAGAAAAAGGATTACTAAGCAGCTCCAAGAATGCTGAACTGAGAAGAATGTGCTTTGAAGAAATGTGCTGTAGCTTATTTTATGAGGTCGGAGGAGGGAAGTGGATCTCTCTCCAAAGAAAAGGAAGTAATCTTTCTGTATTATACATGGGAAGTCAGATTCTTTTAACTAATTTCAATCACTCCATCTGTCTAACAGAATCATTTGATTCATACGGGCAAATATGAGAATTTCATGACCAGTAGCACAACATGCTATGCCTGCTCTTTACGCTGAATCAATATGATGAACAAAGACCCTCACAGAACCTTGGAACCATTGTCACAGTCCTAAAAATACAAGCCTACACTACTACGGCGTCAGGATTATGTCATATCTCGCGAGCGCAATAAAACATGACCACGAGCAAATTATATAATTTCACATGCGCAGATATTACTCCGCGCACCAATTCAACAGTGGAGAGTTGTACAGGCAGCTGTGAGCGTGGAACAAAACAGAGGGAGAGGGAAAGAATGGCACCTGCACGTATAAAAGTAAGCAGCACGTGCACCCGCGAGTGTCTGCTGTGCGAGCACTGGAGGGCATACACGCTCTCGCAGGTAAACTCTGCTCTAGAAATGATTTCTGCTCGCTCGACTGAAACTGACTTTTGACATTATGGGGGTGGAAACCGCCTATGATTGGTCACTTTCAAGGCAATCTCACCCACGGACCTCCTTAGCCTACCTTGATTGACAGCTGTTGCTCAGGAAGCTCGGAGTTGTTGTACCGGCCCGAAGAACTGTTTTTTTTGTCTTTATTGACGATGTAGTGCAAGATAGCACTGTAAATATGGAATGTATGAGTGTCTCTAATTCGTTCTGTTGTTGGGATATGTGCGATGCTTTTGAAATTTCTTTAAATCCTTTCATATGTATGAACCCATGCCTCTAACATTAGAGCTAACGTTAGCCTTAGCTAACATGGCTGCAAGCAGGGTGCGATTTTCCAGGGGGTGGGGCCATGTTAGCTAAGGCTAGCTCTAATGTTAGAGATATGGGTAGGCTACATTCTGTACATCTGCAAGGATTTACAGACATTTCAAAGGCGTCACACATATCCCAACAACAGAACAGATGAGAGAGATACATTCCTTTATTTACAGTGCTACCTTGTGCTACATCGTTAATAAAGACAAAACAGTTCTTCGGCCGGTACAAGAACTCCAAGTTTCCTGAGGGATAGCTGTCATTCAAGGTAAACTAAAGGCCAATTATGCTTCTGCGTTAAATCAAAACCGTGGGTAGGAATGTAGCGATACAGAACCTACACCGGACCCTACGGTGTAGCCTGACGTGCACCTCTCAAGAAATGGAGCTACACGTCGAGGCGACGCACGTCGCTCGCCCGTCGCTCGCCCGTGGCTTGGTAGAGTTGCATTTCCCCCGATTCAATTCCTGCTTCTCCTTCTCCATAAAAAACATGAAATCAAGGAGGGGGTTAACTTTTCCTGCTACAGATTTCCCACTGTGGTCAGAAAGCACAGGGGTGATACTTTGTTTTTCTCTTACTACGCCTCTAGATTCGGTACTTGCTCTGAAGCTAATCCCTGTCACTCTCTTACTCGCTCTACCACACACTCCCCACACATACAGTCCCTGCTATTCTCTTAAAGAGATCGACACACACATCAACGCACCAGTATAAACTTCAGGTCACTTACGGCGTCTCAAGTCCTAAGGAGGTCCGTGGGTGAGATCACTTTGAAAGTAACCAATCAAATGCCAGAAGTCAGTTTCATTAGGGCGGGCGGAAATCTACTTCGCGAGCAGATTTTACCTGCGAGAGCGTGCATGCCATCTAGTGCTGGCACAGCAGACACTCGCGGGCGCGTGGTGGCTGCTCTGTTATACGTGCAGGTGCCATTCTTTCCCTCTCCTTATGTTTTGTTTCACGCTCGCAGCTGCCTGTACAACTCTCCATTGTGCGCGTTTCAATTGATATAATTTGCTCGTGAGCATGTTTTATCGGGCTCCCGAAATATGACATAATCTTGACATCATACACTACCCTCACTGGCATTTCAAAAGTAATTTAATATTCAATCGGTTAAACTGAATTTCTTCTGTAAACAATCACGATTTTAGTAAAAAAAAAAAAATAAAGTACACTTCAGTGAAGAGACTGCTTTTTATTATGACATTCCCACTACCCAAATAGCACAAAATGACAGTCACAATTGCCTTTGGGATTGCTCCATTTCTCTCACAAAGTACTTGATGGCTGCCCAGCAAAATGTTGCGAGGCAATTGGTGCAGGCTTTACTCAGACACTTAATGGTATGTGTGGTCAGTCTCAAATGCTAGAATGTCTATTCCAACAAAAGGATCATTAATTCATTCTGATTACAATTTATTCAGGAGATTACACACTCAGCCTCAGTGAAATCATGCCGGATCCAATTCAGAAAATGAACAGTAATGTCATTAATTTCCAGACAGTTATTGTATATATATATATATATATATATATATATATACTGTAAGAGGGAAATGGAAGTATTTTCCCAAGCAGTAAATCAGATCATTTATTTTTTGTGTTTAGAATTGAATGTGAACGTTATTTCACACTCAGTTCTTATTTCAGTGTTAATACGTCATACTTGGATCTAGCTCTGCCTCCAGAAAAGGCAAGTCCCAGTACTTAAGCATAATCTGACAAGGAGAAGAAAGGAAGAAAATGAAGAGCCCAGGCTGTTCCATTGTGGTTGTGAGGCTGTGTGTGATGCATCCGTTAGCTTAGTGTGAAGCACTGGTCATCTTAAACTGAAGAAACAGCAGCACAGACTGTACTGAGAAAAAAAGAGAATCTGGAAAACAAACAGTATGGCCATTTGCTTCAATGATATTTGGAGTTTTGTATTATTTTTCCCCCCATTAAAAAATTGTTGTTAATCAGTAGATAGTCACGTCTTACATGTCGGAGGTTCTTGTGACACTGCTGCATTAGTACAAGTAAACAAAATATTTTGAAAAATGTGACAGCAAGTCCACTTAAGGCTCATTAAATACCAAGGACCTGCATAGTGGTTTATACAAAGCCTGAAAAACCCATTAGGGCAAGCATTTCCATCAGTATTCATTGAAAGGGAGCCTGCCTTTTCTGCTGCAGAGTCGGTGTTAAAGACGCCTTACCTTGTGAGCACATTGTCACCCATTAACCGATAACACATGTTATATGAGCAGAAGTCATCACTATCAGTGAATACAGAGTAGGGAGCGACTTTAAAACGGAACATTTCTAATTTATTTAGATAGAAGCAATAATAACTATTAACAATAATTAATTTTTGCAGCAAGAATTTGACTGGTGGTTAATACTTTTTTTAGGGGCTATCCATCATGACAAAGGCCAGTTTATAATTACTTCCAAACAGTTTGAAGAAGCTTAACTGCGTTATTCCGGATCCCATTGCTTAAAGGGATACATTACCTATTTTAATCCAGCTGTGTCATCCTTGTGTGAGCAGTGTGTTTAGATGAATGATGTTTGGCTTCCCTCCGTGGCACCAGTTCTTTTTTTTTTTTTTAAGATTATTTTTTGGGCTTTTCCACCTTTAATTTTTGACAAGACAACTAGGTGAGAAAGGGGGAAGATATGCAGGAAATTGTCACAGGTCGGATTTGAACCCTGGACTTCTGCGTCGAAGCATAAACCTCTCAGTACATGTGCCCCTGCTCTACCACTGACCAAACCCGGACACCAGTGGCACCAGTTCTGTTCAGCTGGGAGCCTCGTACACTACAGCCGTGTAGGGAAGTAGGACTGCAGCGATCGATTATTTTAGTAGTCAAGTATTCTAGCGATTGTTCCATCGATTAATCGAGTATTCGGATAAGAAATACTTTTGCTTTATTAAAGCGCAATAGTAAATATACAAAAGAGAAAATTAGACCGGTCTTTTGAAATAAACAACCCAATCAGCTAACCAGGTCTGTGTCCCCGCAGTGTGAGCTCCCTGACTTTTGCCGGCAGTTGAGCGGGGAGCTCTCATGTTAGCTAGCAATATTGATTTACGTTCAATGCTAATGTTAGCGGTAACCTTGTGTCGGATCCATTCTGTGGACTGGGTGCGTGTAACGTTAGACTGAATGCTTCCTGCTGAGATGTTGAAGCATTGGCGTTGTGCTACTGTGGTTAACTAGTTAACGAGGACCACAATGGAAATAAGTTTGTAACTTTCTTGTGTTATCCTTGACAGTTCTGTTAAATGTGCAATGTCACTGTGATGGCATCTTGTTATGCATTTATTTCTGTTACTGTCTAATAAATCAAAACAAAAAAAAAACAAAAAAAAAAGTTTGGTTTTAAAATAGACACACTTTGCAGGGCTTTTAATTGTTTTAGCTTGAAATCATCCCATACTTTGGACACTTTGTCGTTTTCTCTGGCCTGGTCTCTTCTCTTCGCCCCTTGCTATTTTCTCTCTCTTCCTCCATTTTACAATCTGTGCCATCTTCTTCACGTCACCTGTACACAACCTGTAAGCACGTTGTGTGACAATAATAATCATCTGCGTGAAAACACAGTGGGCTGTATGGATTAAACAAAGCTTTGATGCAACAAATTAGATTTTTAGTTTACTCAAGTTACTCAAGGAATCCTTTCAGCCCTAAAGGGAAGACACACATCGTTCATCTGCATAACCTGCCATGGCACAGAGCTGGATTTAATTCAGCAAAACATCTCTTTAAGGTAATGTGTTGTAAGGCCACTGTCAAACAGACTTGGTAGTATGACAAAACTGCTGCCACATTATTGTGGCCGTGTTGCTACATAGTTCAGGTAAAGGATGCTAATACAAAATAGTCGGTCCAGTTTGAAGACTTATTACACTTTAAAATATCATACAGGGGTTTATACCTCCTTTAAGGCAGATTATATAACTCTAGAAAGTGAATCACGGTAAGATATTAAATCTGGTACTCTATGCTTGCAGTACCTTTGTCAGGTTGTCAAGCCCCTTGAAGCAGCAAACACAGGTATGTTGTAAGAAAGGGGGAATTTGTCATTCTATAGCCAGGGGTGCTCTACACAAGTCAAAATATGTGCATGTCATATTTGCTGCTGCTTACTCTTTCGTTAAAATATATTCTATTGTGATTAAAACCAACATGATACCCAAACCAGTTTGGTGCAAATGTCCCCTTTAAGAAAAGCTTTGTTCAGGGAGTCTGGTTCTAAGAGAAGACAGGTTAAATGGACCACCAGCAAGCTGTGAAACAGATGGTATCCCACTTGACTGCTGTTGTCTATAATCAAGAGTCTAATAACACCTGTTACGCATAAGACAGGCGGGAGAGAGAGAGAGAGAGAGAGAGAGAGAGAGAGAGCAGGGGAGGTTGCCAACCAGTAGCATGCACAGACTGAAAGGTGCAGGGGAGAAAAATCCTATTAAATCAATCAATCAATCAATCAACATTTATTTATATAGCACTTTACAGCAAGCAGCAGGTATCCAAAGTGCTTTACATCTGGAACCAAGAATAAAACAACATATCATACAGTAAAAAGAATGAAACATAGAAAACAGTAAAATCAGAAAAGGTTGCACACTGTAGAAACAGGAGGAAAGGGAAATTGTCACACCACTACGTATTAAAAGCCACCCGCAGACCCATCTGTGTCTACGCCGGACCCTACGCCGTAGCCTGACGTGCACCTCTCAGAAAATGTAACTACATGTCACAGCGACGCACATCGCTCGGCCGTGGCTTGGTAGTGCTGCATTTCCCATGACTCATTTCCTGGTTCTCCTTCTCCATAAACAGCATGAAATCAAGGAGAGGGTTAACCTTTCCTGCTACAGATTTACCACCTTGGTCAGAAAACACAGGGGAGACACTGTTTCTCTCACTATGACTCTAGAGTCGGTACTCGCTCCAAAGCTAATCACCGTTACTCTCTCACTTCTCCCTCGCTCTATCACCCACTCCCCACACACACACACATATGCCGGCTCGACGCACACACCAGCGCACAAGTAAACATCAGGCCACATACGTAGGCTAATGCGAAAGCTCTGCATGGAGCCTCCGCAGAACTGTAAAACAGGCTTAAAGGGATATTTCACAGTTGGAAAGACGAATATATATTTAAATTGGGTGACTTATGTAGTAGAAATGTGAATTTTCTTTTAGAAATTGGTGCCTTCTAGGCCAAGATAAGCCAGAAAATGTGTTTTTGGCTCATATGGATGAAAGACACCAAATCCCAGAATGCACTTGCTTCGCTGCTTTAGAGTTCACTGCCAAGCCACGCCTACCGTTTACAGACAGACAGACAGTGAGGTAGCATTCAACTCAACTCAAGTGTGTTTTATTGTCATTTCAAGCATATACACGAAACGTTTCACCGTGGCTCAAGTGGTGTTACACATTTAAAATATATAAAAAACGACATTATATGAAAACGACATACAAAACAGGCTACATTTAGTGCACACACATTTTAGGCTCTGTAAAGTTCAGCTGACGCAAACTAGCATTAGCGCTTGGTGAGATGTAAACACTGAGTATAAACACAGACGTACATTTGCGTGGAATGTAGAATGGTCGGCATCTAACAGTCACAAACTACACCAGCAGTTAGCAGGTAGTTGGATACAAATAAATCCATTTCCGCACCAGTCCGTGTTAACACAGCCCACCTGGCGACAGAGCCTGGTAGCTAGATAGTCCGGTACACTTTTGTTCAGCCATGTTTCCACAACAACAAAAACACAGCAGTCTCTGAACTTGCGTTCGTTGAAGTTGGATGTAGTCCAGTTTGTTGTCTAATTAGCGGACACTTGCAAGCAGGATTGATGTAACAGGTGGCCGGCAAGCGTTAGCTTTACACCTAGCTAGGTTATACTCCAGCCCTCGTTCGCGTTTCACCGCTGAGGATGTCCCCTTACCGGCTAGCGGTATCGGGCGACACCGCAGGCTGAGGTGCTGGTCTCCGTCACAGGCAAAGTTGAGTATTCCGTCTGTAATAAAGTCTCCTGCATGTTCTCCGATCTGTACCAATGTATCCCGGTGGTACACGTGCGGTAGTTTGAATGAACATAATTGTTGTAAAAGTTTGCTGATGAAAAAGAGAGCCTGTTTAGCGAAGCTTCAAGATGGCTGACACTTGGTTTTCTTCGGTAAGCTTTGTGTAAAGACCAGTCCGACCCCCTATGGGCGGCTTGAAAACATGCGAAAGTAGCTCCTACTACTGGCTGTAGTCCATTGCCTCTGGGCAAAAGATCTTCCGATGACGCAAAAATCGGCGTTTTCCGTCATTGGAAGATTTTTTCCAGACCCACAATACAGAGATCTCTCGTCTCAGGGGGACATGAGGGAGGGTTTGTACTGCTACAAAGCTCAATGCTAAATCGGTGAAGTATCCCTGTAAAGGGTAACCTCTGCACTGTGCTGATGGCTCGGTTGCCACACAAACCATGCAACTGCATCATCATGGTTGTAATCAAGCTTGGAAGCTTGGTTCTTGACTATTTCATCGATTAATCGAGTACTTGGATAAGAAATACTTTTGCTTAATAGTAAAAGCAATAGTAAAAAAAGGTTTTCTTTTTTTAGAAAATGCTACATTTTTTATTGCCTAAATTGCATACAATAACGGGGACATATGCCACATGGGCCACCAAGCCTCTTATACTGTCGGCAAAAATACATTTTTGGAGGCCCAAATGTAAATCTTTTTCGCCCCCTTCCCCTCCTGGCCTCTGGCTCTTTACACTGGATATGCAAAAGAGCTGTTCAGTAAGCCCAGGTAAATGTGACTGTACAAAGCTCACAGCAGGGCTATTCAACTACACTGTTCAGGGGGACAGATTTTAAGAAGGCTAATACTGAGTTAGGCGAAACAATTAAGAATGCAGACATCACCGGCATGGTCCGATGATGTCATTACCGCGCATATTAATTAGCCATGAGGTTACCTCTCCAGCGGGGAGGAGCTGGTTTGTCTCCGGCAGCAGCTAAGTTTACAAAAATGTGTCCAAATTTCAAGATAAGTAGCAAACTAATAAATAGTTAGACTACAAACCGACAGCTTTCGTGTTAGCTTGCTTGTAAAACATCGCTATTTGCAGAGTAGCGTGCTGTAGCGGTGGACGAGAGCAGCAGACGTTAGTTGCCTTGTGTCGGGTTCGTTCCGTGGAATGGAGGAGTTGACTGGATGTTTTCTGCTGAGATGATGTAGCATTGGCGCCCTGCTATTGTGGTAAGCTAGTTCGATTTTACAATAAACACACAGTACAGAGTTGTCATTTTTTGAAGCTCAAAATGATCCCCAAACTTCCTGTCATTTTCTCTTGCCTGTCTCTTCTCTTAGCCCCTCATTATTTTTCGCTGTCTTCCTTCATTTTGTTATCTGCGCCATCAGTCTTGTCCAGCGTCAGCCCGTTGCGCGCTAGTAAAAATCATCCGTGAGGAAACACAGTGAGTGGTACAACGTTAGTTACGTTGATTACTGTAAACAAAGCTTCGAGGCAAAGAATTTTGCATCGAGGATTTTTAGTAATCAAATTATTCGAATTACTCGAGGAATCGTTTCACAATACATTATCCAGTGAAATAGAAATGTCAACACATAGTTTGAAATAAATACTATGGAAGCAGGGGGCATGAGGCTTGCCCAGAAAGATGCCCAAGAAAGAAGCTACAATGCTCAGTTCGTTTTTGTTGTTTTTTAACAATGGCATGTTCATGCCGTTTTATGGGAGTAATACAGGATACATGACCTTTCACTGGGATTAATATATTATCCTGTTAAAAAAAAAAGTCAATGGGAAACAGATGTAGGCCAAGACCCTAAAATTGTGTTTCCAGGCACCGATAGTTGCCTCTCAATATAGTTTGGTATCTCTCACAATTTTGGCAGCTTTTATGCCCAAAGTAGCTACAGACATCTGTGTGCACAGACTGGATAAGAGAAGGAGCCAAGAATATTATGATGTTATGGAGAAGAGAAGAGGCAAACATTCAATTCAATTCAATGCTCACTCTGTATGTGTATGTGTTATTTGTGTGTGTGTGTGTGTGTGTGTGTGTGTGTGTGTGTGTGTGTGTGTGTGTGTGTGTGTGTGTGTTTTGATTGGTTTGATTAATATGCTAGTTAATGGATAATTCATTTCAGTATCTGACAGAAGCAAACAGCTGAAAAACTGTGCGCAAAAAACTAACATCATTCCAACTTCAAAGGCTTATGTCACAGCAGAGATTTTGAGTTGTACAGTTTTTATGCTACGTTTAAAGGTTTGTTTCCATTACAGATGAAGAGGAGCTAGATGTTTTCATCACAGATACTGCTGGGTGAAAACAACTTAAAGACCTCAATATTGGAACATATGCGGTCTATAGTGGCACCGGATAATGGCAGTTGTCCCTATGGAACTGCAATTAGGAGGCAAAAGAAATGTTGCCTGTTGCTGCATGTTGCCTTGACAGGAGCCAATCCCAGTTCCATCTACTACAAGACATCCGGTTATTCAACAAATGATCTAAAAGTAGATTTGAGCAAACTGACAGCAGCAGCAGCAGTGGCGGTGGCATGTGGTTGCTGCCTGAAAGTGATACCCGCTCAACATGCCTGTTTGACTCACGTAGGGTGAAAATCTGAAATATCTGTCACAGCTCCAGAAATTAGCCCTCCTTGAAAAAGAGAGCTTAAAAACGACATGCTGATGTCAGCCAATAATGTTGCCCTTTGGGATAGAAGAAGACATCTGCTTTTCTTAAACTGTAATAGTCTGTGTGATTGTTACTACAAAAAAAAAAAACATTTGCTGATCTAATCTGACAAGCTGATTTTCATCTGATGAAAAAATCATAATTTTATTTATTTAGGACTTTTCAAGGGAAACACATAACGTAAATTCCAAAGAAAGAGAAAGGAAGATAACGGTATTTTCAGACTTGTATTCCAATATTTGATATTAGAGATACTGTGCTACACTTGTTTTCTCCATATCCAAGCTGCTCCTCAGTCTTGTATCCAAATCAGAATTGCTTAATTTGACAGTGTGCAAGGGAGCAAAAGTAATGTGACCTGGCTAATTGGTGCCGACAAAGACAAGATTGACACATTGTTTGTAACAGGACCTCACATGTTGTGCAGACAAGTCAGACTGTCAAGTAGAAGATTAAACACAAACACATCAACAACCATATACATTTACAAGACAGAATTCAATCTCATTGTGCTGGTGTTGCAGCTCTGGCATACTTTCAAGCACTGCTGACATAGTCATAAAACTGCACTGAGCATCTAGGTTGACATGTAGGAAAAGCTGCAGAGGAGGAGAGAACTATAAACAAACATAGGAAGTGTGTATGTAGGTGTAGCGCTGATAAACTGTTACCCTTATCAGCCACAAACAGTAAAAGTGAAAATATCCTCTGGTTCCAGCATCCTAAATGTAGATTTTCAGCTTTGCTTCGTATTAAATCGGTGCACAATGGAGTCATTTTGGAGATAATAATTGTTATTTGCAGCCTAAGGAGTTTATTTGGGAAAAGGGACTGTATGGTTGTGGTTTTAAGAGTCATATCAATCCATTTTATTTTTTTATTATATTATTTTTCACAGGAAATTGTACGAGGTACAATTCCAGTGAAATGAAATCCCATCAGCTCTTTCAGTGTGTGTGTGTGTGTGTGTGTGTGTGTGTGTGTGTGTGTGTGTGTGTGTGTGTGTGTGTGTGTGTGTGTGTGTGTTTGGGGCTGGTGTAGTGGTGGCTGCTGTGAGCTCAGATGCACCAGTGTTTTTGCTAAATGTGCTTACCTGCGTTGGCAGACAAGGTTGGCAGTGACAGCCATATTTTCTGCCCTTTTCCGTGCTTTGATGAGCTGGCAGCGACTACCTGACTGTTCAGCCGTTCATATGACAGGCTGCTGCTTCGCTCTGGCACCTCTAATGTAAGAGCTCTAATCTAGCAGCAACGACCACCAGATCCTCCGGATTGTTTATGCCGTTATGCCGGCAACGCTAAAATGAATTATCGATCAGCGTTCCTGCTCTTACATACTTAATAAATGCCAGACTAATGGTTCAGTAAACTGTACACCAGTAGGTCACATGACGGGTTAGCAACACCAATGACAGAAACACTGACTTACAGTCCTCCCTGACCGAAGACATGGTCTGCAGTAGCTTCAGTGTTTACGGCAGCGGTGCACCTGTGGAAGTTACTACTCACTGTTAATATTACTAACATTATTTGTACGGCCCAAATATGAATCGTCATGGATGGCATAAAAACATGAAAGATCCACAGGACACAACACAAAATTGTGTAAGACAAATTAAATTACCATATAAAAAGTATTCAATATGCAAAATAGCTAAAAGTAAAAAACTAAACAAAAACACTAAAAGGATTAAAATAAATTCTCTAAAGCAAATCTGTTCAAACGTGACACATTTGAAGGTGTTTTTTTCCAGCTCATCTGGTGTGACATTCCAGAGTTGTTTGGCTCTGAGGGCAAAGGCCCAATCACTTATACTACTGTATATATGCCATAATGCCAGGAAATATGTCCAGGAGGACCCTGCTTGAGAATCTCAGAACACGGTCTATCTTTTAAAGGAATTAAAACATTTGAGAAATGGCCCAGCCTTGTCAAGGCTTCTTTAGAATCTAAAAACAAAATCGATTCAAAACATGACAGGCGGCTGGAGTTCAGGCGTGGGATAGTGGTAATATGGTGCCGTGACGTGCATGCAGCACAATCTACTGCAATGCTACAGCCGGTGGGGTGGAGAACAGAGGATTACACAAGCTAAGACAAGATGAAATAAAGCCACATTGGATGTCGAACATTGCAAAGATGAAAAGAAAAAAAAATTCTTTGCAGTGATCCTGGGTTGTAAGAAAAAGCAGGTTAATCTGGTTTAGCATAATAACCTTCAGACTGATGTTTAACTTAGTTTGGGGTACTTCATTCAACCTAGAGGCGACTTGTTTTTTCGTTATTTTATAGAAGAAAATCGTGTGATACAGAAGTATTCTCGCCTCTTTAGCTGTGTATATTACAGTATTTCCATAATCAAGGCATTTCAATCCTGAAAACTAAGTGCTAGTTATCACTTTTCTATGACCACTATTCAAAGTAACAGAGTAACACATTACTAACAAATATGTAACTGTAATCACACTACTCTTCCCGGTAAAAGCAATGTAACAGATTATTGTTTAAGTTGTGGTAATGGCATCACAGCTGCTGAACTGGTGGGAACGTCCTCGCCTGAACTGAACATTGAAATTCAACCGAATTACTCCATGATGCAACTTCTATCCAATAGCCTATTTACCGACTATTGAATATTGTTTTAATGTTAATATTAATATTCTAATGCAGCCATGACCTGTTGCCTAGCAACAGCCGCTGTAAGTGGAAGAAGACAGACGAGTGGTTTGGAGGACAGACGTTGGACAGAATTTTTAAAAAGTAGTGGAGGGATACATAGAATATCAAATCAAGTGTGCAGCTTTTATCAAGCATTTTTTGCATAGGAGGACCAACTGGGGGTAAAAACCCAAAGGAAATTATTAGAGTGGAAACACAGTATGCCAAAAAATGACATGGGAAATATACATGGGCCATTTTGACCTCCTTTACAAATATTTGGGGTAGTGAGATAAATACGAGCATCGGAAAGGGACTTAGTGGAATACATAGAATATAAAAGGAATACAATACAGTGTTTTTTCTTGATTACATGTTGATACAAAAACGTACACGGTCAATCTCACGCACCTTTGTGCATTCTGGGGTTAATACATCAAGAGCGTATTATTTCTTTGTATTTCATTAGACTCAAGTCAAACTCAATTACTAGTTTAATAAGCGTTTAACTTGAGTGAGTTTTTCAATGAGAAAAATAATTCCATTATAATTTAGAGCGAGCAATTCCTAATTAACTAGGTTTTTAGGGTTTTCAGGGACTCCTGTACAAACGCTGTCTCAGATGACATTGCAAACACTCAGCTCGCATAGAACTGGGTTATCTAGCCGGATGTGTCTTTTTCTGACAGCTCTATGCTTTTAAAATGTTTTGACACAGTCTGTGTGAATGATGTGGCTCTTATCAAGGAGGAATGCATCATCGGGGAAATGGGGTGAGGATTTGTAGTGATATGAATGGTTTAACTGAATGGTGTAATAACATACTAGTTTAACATATACACCACCTCAGCCCACAAATATCCTTGGGAAAGATGCTTTAAAAGTATGCTTAGGCAATAAATAAAATGGAACATCTCACTCAGGATATACTTTACACTGCTACTATAAATCCATATGTACTGATACCAAAATAATCCCTTCAAAGCGAGAGAGAGAAAGAGGGAGAGTGAGTGCACAGGAGAGTGGGATCAGAACTCATCGTTCACCTCCAGAACTTGGAGTAAGCACTTTTCTGGTGTTAAAGTCTGGAGTGGTGCCAAGCTCTAACCAAAGACCTCATCACCTCTTGAAAGGATTACATGCCTTGACATTTTGACATTTGTATACGTACAAATTACATCTCCGTTTCTTTCTTAGTGTTTTTTATTTTTTATTTTTTTTTGTCTTGCCAAGTGCGCAATGCAGAGATCAGCTTCAGTGGGATCACCTTGAGAAAAGCTGCACCGCAATGCATTTATGCCCCTGGAAACTAAAAAATATCATCTGTACCTTCTTCATACTGTTAAGGGTCCACGGCAGTTTTTAGCTGGTGTGTGGAGGTAACAGCTGGCAAATTTGGTGTGCTTCTTTTAATTGCCATTGGCAGGTAAACAAAGTTCCATCAGTTCCATTCGTTTGTGTTTGTTTGCAGTAACTCGTAATGGAATTTGGTGCAAAGGTAGGCCATGGGCCAAGGAACAGGAGTTTCTTATTGGTCATTATTAAAGCCCTCGCAAACTAAAACTTAAAAACTGGTAGTTCTTTTTTTGTGATCTTTTTATTTTTCAATACTGGAAGTTGAGAGTAACTGCAAATCATCAGCCTACATACATTTTTAATACTGGAAATGGGTAATTTTATCATAAACATACAAATATGGTACTCTTGTTTATCCACGCATAGAGTGTTATGACATTCATCAGACCTGAGTCTTTGAAAATTACCCTCCTACCTTCCCCCACCCTGGATGGCACATGGGTAAGACAACCCAAAAACAACATAACTGAAAAGAAAAAGAAGAGGAAAAAATATATAGCCTATATATATAATTAACAAATAAATCTATTGGGCAATTCTACCTGATTTCCTCTCATTTTGTAAATTTTCAATACTGATCTTTCAGAATTCATCCCACAAATTGGGTCTTATTTTCACTAAATTTGGCACATAACATATTTAATTAAATTAGAATTAAATTAAATAATTTTTTAAATGAGATCCTAGTTTTCTAATGTGTTGCAAGATTATTGTGGTGTTTGTCAATAATCCAGATTTCTGTAACTTGAGCACATGCAACACATATAATATATCAAAATAAGAAGAAGAGAATAAAGAATGCAATTGTGCCTATTAGATCTATTTTAATATCATGTATTTCTCTGATTCAGGGAAAATAACATCTACATGAAATAAAAAAAAACATATTCAATATTTCTGACTTATCAAATTGAATTTACGCGTAATGAAAAAAGTGGACATAAACATTATGATCGGGCAGAGAACAGAGCACTGAGGGTAATCAGGTGAGTGGTCCTTCAGTTCATTTTTGTCCTTAATGTAGAAGTGTGTGTGTGTGTGTGTGTGTGTGTGTGTGTGTGTGTGTGTGTGTGTGTGTGTGTGTGTGTGTGTGTGTGTTTGTGTGTGGAGGGGGGGGAGGGGTTGGTGGCGGTGGGGGGTAGGAAGCATAATTAAAAAGCATGCCTTGTTCATCTTCACTGGTCCAAACACACAAAAGCATTGTAATTTTTGGGGCCGTTGCTTTGCGCTGTGTATGTGTGTTCCTTGTTACCTTTTCGATGGATAGAGCTGGACCATGATGAATAGTGTCCATCAGTTAATTATTTTTGGGACAATGCAAAACTGTTAAACAAAGCTGAGACTGGGTCTATGTGGTCCATGGTCCTGTGATTGCAGATAGGATCTCACACACACACACACACCGGGCCAGGATCAAGTGCATGAGTGAGTCAGTTGTTAAAGTTCAGTTGATTTCAGAGTATTAGGATTACTGGACTGAAACAAGAACAAAAAAAAAAAAAAAATTGTTGTCCCTGGAGGGGCGTACTGTATGAGTTGAGTGATGTTAATGAAGCTAGTGTATATTGTCTGAGAACATGCTGCATATGAAAAGCACTGGATAATCAAATGAATAGACAAGCACTTAGAGGAAATATTACTATAGTATAGTGTAGCATAAAAAGGGGGAAAATGCCCAATCACTTTCTGAAACTCTTAGTATGATTTTTGAGTCCCCCACCCTCCCAACTGCTGCAGATCTTTGTGAAAACCAATTTCCATCATCTGGAGGACGTGCACAGGGCAGAAATGGGGCCTGTGAGAAGCCAGTATGGGTAGTCTCGCATTGCTAAACCCACCTCTATAGCGCTGTGGAGTAAGGTCTGGCTACACCACACATACATTCTAGGATAGTAGAAAAAATAAAATGCTCTGGGTTGTTTGCATTTCTTTAAACCAATCACAGTCAAAACGCCAACATACAATATTAAATGAAGCTAACTGTTCACACAATACTGTAACGTGAGCTATTTAAATTAGCCGGATGCATGGTTAAACGTAATTTGCTCTTACCACTGTATTGCCATGTGTACTTCATCCATTTCAATCCTCTCCAATCGGTCCCAAAATGTCCCAGTTAGAGAGGAAATGCCGTAAACATATTCTTCGTAAATCTTTACAATCATTCCACTCATACACTTGGTAGCTCAAAGTTTGTTGTTGTTTCCCGTAGCGAAGGTATTTTGAGAAAGGCAACGCACAAAGAGCGAAAGGTGAGGGGCAAAGACTTCTACTTCTGTTGATCCAGACCACAGTTTGGGTAACACAGGTTTCTGCAGTAAGAATTGACTTCATATATAATTCCTCAGTGGTTGGAAAGGTTAGTTGTTGCTGTTCTTCATAGAGCTCTTATCCACATCTGAAGGCTTTTTTGCTAAAGTGCTTCGTATTCCCCCCCTCATTTTCCTAAAGCGATGGTGGAGATCCTGGGGTTGAGAGGCATTGATGGTGAGATAATTATCTTTCACCAGTTGTTGACGGTTTGTCATTGCATGGTGAACACATCAGGGGGCACGCAGTTAGTGTAATTAAAACAACCTGACATGCTGGTTTTACTGCTGACGTGCTAAGCAATGAAATGATTAACTGTAGACAATAATTATAATGTTTTGCATTTTCAATTGTTGGCAGCCATACCGGTTAAGTGGTTGGTATTGCATTTCTTTCATATTTTTATGCTGTTTGTCTAGTATTGTGTAATATTATCCATCAAAAAGTAATGATGTTTGCAGTCATGACAATTCTTAGTTGTCTCTTTTTTTGACCAGTACTTAGTATTCCAGCATAACTGAATTCTCTTTTTTCTCTCATGCCTACGAGCACATGAAAGTTACAGGCTGGCAGTGAAGGCTATCAAAGATTTCTCCATAGAATTAATTAATCGTCATGTTGCAGTTTCCAAAGCGCTCATATGCAAATAATACAGCCAGTTTGAACTAGTTAACAAGCACTTCACTTGACTCGCTGCTGAATATGCAGCCTGCTCTGTAACAGGTGCAACCATCTGTGCCACTGCCACGTGTGACCATAAAAGTCTTCATCAGCCTTCATCGCCTCCAGTCCTCAAGACCCCTCATTTTCACTTGGAAGTGCTACAACTCACAATGGATGCCAGAAGCGAGTACATAATTAACACGTGAAGAGGGATGCAAAAATGATCAACATACCTTGTGTGATGAAAGCTTTAAAAAAAAAATTCACAAGCTTGATTTTACGCACAACACAGCAATTACAAGACACGAACATTTCAGTATTACAGAAAAGGCGCTGGCATTGTACAGTGTGGACACTTTCACAAGAGGCTGGACTACTCAAGTGGCAGCAACTGCATGTGACTAACAAATATACTATACTATTAAGAGGTAAAATACAGTTGATAGTTTCTCTTTTCCAAAGGGGGAATATTACAGTTAATACTTCAGCCTTGGATTTCAGAAAGGTCAGATGTGATTGTGCAACATTTTTATCTCCTTTTTTTTTTAAAGACATCAATAGCCATTTGCCATTATTCACAGTGTACTTTATAATTTTTACAAACCTGGAAGGGCCTACCTACATACTGCATCATGTCGCTATCGGTGCAGTGAGGTAATGCTGAAAGTCACGAACCAGAGCTGTTTGGACCAATCAAATTGTCAGGGCGGACTTTCTACGATGATGGACAGATGATCAACAGTAACGTAATCAATCACGTCACCAAAGAGCGCTTGGGTTGAATTATTTTACAACAAAGATGGCTGCCGCTGGAGAATTGAGATAGTGTAGATTCCGCCATCGTGTCTGTTGTAGAAGATATCGACAGCGCATTCATTTTAAAAGAGGAACAGAGAACCGCGATCAAGGCATTTGTCGATCGGAAAGATGTATTTGCCGTCCTTCCTACGCCATACTCCGTTGACCTGATTGGTTGTAGGTCTATCCAATTGACTGCAGAGGCATTTTCTTTCCGGGTTCGGTTGAAACACGCCCCATAATCACAGCCCAATGGAGCAGTATCAGACTCATACTCTGACTAGAATCTGAGTATGACGACGTCAGGCTACACGGTTTGCTGATTGCTCTCAGAATTACATTGAAACAAGTGGCGGATGCTTTTAGCTATGCTGCCCAGATCTGGACAAAGTTGCTTTAACATGTATCACTTTAAAATCAATGTTATAAACATATCGTGCTGGTAGTCTATACCAAGGAACTGCAACATCATCAGTTTGATTTCGGCCTAAGACCGTAGGTGCATGTCATACCCCTCCATCTGTTTGTATACCGCCACTTTGATGTGCAATAAAAGGCATAACTGCCACAAAAAAACTATGTTTTCTTTAGTTCTATAATGTTGTATGTGTTATCTCACTGTCTCATGTTCGAAGCATCTGCTTAAAATAAAGTTGCCTTGCTACGCTACACTGGTGTTGAACTGTATGTGGGATGGCACATTAAAGGTCATCAGAGGCAGCACAAGGACCTTAGGTTAATGAATGCCCTGCTGAATATGTGACCTGCTCTCCTCTTTGGTAATTGTACTTGTCAGTTTTCTATATGCACATGTTTGAAGGAGATTCAAAAGAGCACAAATGAAATAAAATAAATAACCCCCTCAACATCGTTACAGTTCGATGATGCAATGTTCAGAAAAGCAGTGCTTTTTTTACAGCTTTTTCTTCATCATCTAACAGCCTGACTTAGACAGAGTTTATTACAGATTATTGGACAATCCTTCAGTTTCACATCTGAAGTTTACCAATGATACAGTTTACATTAGGTGGAATTGAAAAATGAGTCACTAATTGGGAGAGAAAAGCTGAGATGTGTCATGGTGACAGAAACCGGTAATTGAACTACAATTAGACAATTAGATTACTATACACATCCATGGCCTCTACAATACCCTCCATTATTTCCTCCCTGAGTTTAACCATCACCTCCATAAGCATGGAGATCCTGCAGTAGATATACTGTACCTTCCTCCTACAGAAGTTGAGGTCCACCCTCCACAGGGATATTATAGCGGTGCAATTCTACACAACCAATAAAATACAATCAAATCACCACCTCCTTCATAACTGCCTGGTTCCCCCACTGCCTCTGCCAAATCCTTCTGCTAAATCCAAGAGCAAACTGCAATGCATCATAATGTGAATGGAAAACTGTGACCTCTCCCTCCAGTGAAAATACTTCAAAGCATGCCGAAGAGATCTTCACTGATGTCTTCAATTTGTTCTGTAAACTTCCATCAAGAAAAAAAGTGAATATCTTTATCAAATTTAGTATTATAATTAGTATATTATAGTTACATCATCTTATGTTTACAGCATATAAATCAATAACAAAATATAAAAAGATAAAGAATTTATTTATAATTTTACATTTTTGCTCTGTTCTTCATTCCCTGAGTAGAAGTACCGGCTGTGGATGGTGACATTTATGTAGGAGGATGTTGGGTGTGGATGAGATTAACAAGCTGTTTGCCCGAGAGAGAAAAAAAACACCCCATGTTTGCACAAAGTTAAGTCAAAAACGGGAAGAATTTTGAAGCAGATTGTTCATTAAAGATGAAAATGTGAGCAGTGTGCCAACTGTATGCTTAATGGGCACCTTGAAGAGAGGATGAAAAATAATACATTAGTGATTAGAGGTGCACAACGTCCTCCCAAGCGACTAGACTCAGACTGAAGGTGAAAACTAAATTGAGGATGGTGCTGGAGCAGAGAGAGAGAGAGAGAGGGAGACAGACAGACAGAGACCGAGAGAGAGACACACACACACACACACACACACACACACAATTAGATATGTGTTTGTGTGATTTCTCTTTTGGGGAACAAGAGAACCAATGTAAAGTTGGATATGTCATCATGTCTGTGCTTGACTATGAAGTGATCTTGTTTTTACATGCTGCTCATAATACTTTAAACAACTTCATACAGTGAGTTTACCATTGTGCCTACTACGGAAGATGCATACTATAATCGTTGATGTTTCCAATAAAAACAGGTAAGTAGCATGAGAACCAGATGAATCTGTGAGCGTATGTTTTATTCGCTCTGGCAGATGTTTCTGGTCCCCCTTTCCGTTCAGACAGATTTCCAGTGGCAGGTTTGAGACAATGACTGACAACTTTAAGAGCCTTCGAGCTTTAACAAAAGACGTAATGGTAAAAGAGGTAATTTTTCTTCACTTGAGCACCCTGGCACCAATGATGTGGAACTTTCTGTTTTATAAGTATTAAGTATTATTTTCAAATTCATATTATTCACAGACATATTAGTCTCACATTGCCAGACCTTCCTCCAAAGCGCTGCGGAGGAAGGTCTGGCTAGTCCACACAAAGACTATCTCACATTTGCGATTTGGTCTGGCCATTTCAGACAAGTAAGCTGGTCCACACAAGTAACAAAGAGAGCTACATACTATCATTTCTAAGATCTCCCAGTGAAGATGACTGTTTGTACTCCGTCTCTTGGCTGGGAAGTTTTCTCTTCGTCAACAAAAAGGAGCTAAAAGAAAGTCAAAAACAAACTCTTTTTTATTTCGTCTTTCAATTCTCAATTCCTCTCTGCGCTGTGTGGAGCACAGCCCCAAGCCCATTCTTTCCTACTTAAGATGCAAATGACAGCCTTTAGCAAATGTTACTCATATAGCTGTAAATACTGCATTTGTTGTGCTATTTTTAGCCTCACATTAACACACATTTTGGTGTACAACCAAGTATTTAGAGCAACAGGATGGCACATGTACAGTACCAGTGACTCAAAATAAACTACAGTTGATCTTAATAAAGAAAAAGCTTATCCAGTGCAACGGTGTGGCTCATGTATGTGTAGTAAATTAATGTCTATGGCACAGAGGAAAAGGCTATACTGTATTTTTGCCAGTCATATCTTTTGAAGCTACAATACACCAGACTAGATGTCAAGATTGGTTAACATTACATACACACGGACTTTACAGTTGACTTATTTATAGATGTCCGGGATTTTATGTGCTTTTTTTTGCCCTTGGTATGTTTTTTCTCTGTACTTGTTTCATTTAGTGTACTCTCCTGCAAAAGAGACCTTGATCTCAATGAGAATACCTGATTAAGGTTGCATGTAATCATAAATTAACTGCGACAACATCCATCTGTTCTTTAATGAAACCTGTTTGAGATGAAGACTAAAGCTGTGTTCGAAACCGTTCCCTATCATGGAAATGCACTATATGGGGTTTTTGCCATTTTGTAGTGGTGTTCGAATTCTCTGCGGTAAATTTCATTCACTATATAGTCCACTATAAAATACCCACAATGCACAGCTAATTTGAGTGTACATGCGATGTATCCTATATTTTACTCCCGAATACCACAATGCAATGCGGTCGTGTTTTCCCAGAGGACAAGAAGAAGCAGAAGGACCTGCGAAAACTGAAAAGGAAAAATGGAGCGAGCTTTCGTTTCTAAACAGTGGAAATGTTAACATGCAACATCAATGCAACCTGTTCTCAGGAGCACTCTGTTTGTTTCAGGGACGTATTAAAAGTATTTTGGTTTCGGTTTGTTGACATGATGCTGGGCGCGCCCGCCTCCGTTA
Organism: Perca flavescens; assembly: GCF_004354835.1. Taxonomy (NCBI): domain Eukaryota; kingdom Metazoa; phylum Chordata; class Actinopteri; order Perciformes; family Percidae; genus Perca; species Perca flavescens. Next base: position 12,278,600 of record NC_041331.1, read on the forward strand.
CACAAATAACTGGCGCATCTACTGACGCTACGATATTTTCAGTGAGTGTCCAAAATCTCGTATTCCCTATATAGTTCACTATTTAATAAACACTATGTAGGTAATAGTGAGTGAGTGAATGAGGGAACGGTTTCGAACACAGCTTAGGTGTCAAGATTGGTTAACATTACATACACACTGAGTAAATACTGAACTGGACTTTACAGTTGACTTATTTATAGATGTCTGGGATTTTATGTGCTTTCTTCCCTTGGTATGTTTTTTTCTCTGTTTCATTTAGTGTACTCTCCTGCAAAAGAGACCTTGAGCTCAATGAGAATACCTGATAAAGGTATGTACTGTATGTAATCATAAATTAATGGCAAAAACATCCATCTGTTCTGTTTGAGATGAAGACTAAGGGTAGAAAGAATCCTTTTAGGTTTAGGATAATAACATTTCTTTGGTGTTCGCGTCCTGGTAAAGCAAAAATGAATATGTGTTCTGAGTCTGTCACACCACAGGAAATGTGTTATTAACCAATTTGGGCTGAACGAATGAAAGGTACGTTGGTGACGGCACTCGGCTTGCCGTGCTTAAAGCAAACTCAACAGCAATGTCTCTTTCCAGAAATCATGACCCTGTTACTCAAGATAATGCACAGACCCGACTGTTGGCAGTTTCATGTAGGAACTATTTTCTTTCTACTAAACTACACCCGCCAGCTGCAGGGTGCGAACTACCGGGGAGCTAGGGGCAGCTCGGCTCCCCTTAATGAGACATGGGCTCCCCTGAAAACGTGATTTGTAATTCACTTCAATAAAGATAACTATACATGCTATCCTTGTAATGAGCATCAAGGCGTGTCGGCGCTGCGGTGCAAATTCAACTCATGTTTAGTAGGCTACATGTTAACTCAAAGATTTGCAGAAAAAATATAAATGTTGGAGGCCATTAATCGGCGCACAAAGTCCTTGAAATCCATTCTGCAGTAAGCATCATATAGCCATGGCAAAAAGAAAACAAGGCAGTTTAATTAATTTTGGTTTTACTAAGAAATTGTGTAGCGATGACGTTAATAGCACGACTAATTCACCTGTTGCAAGCCTTGTTAGCACACCTCCCACCGGCGTGACAACGCAAGAAGAAGCTGAAGAAATAATGGACTGTATTTATTTGTAAATGGACTGTATTTATATAGTGCTTTTCTAGTCTTAACGACTTCTCAAAGCGCTTTTTACATAGTACAGGAACCATTCACCATTCACACACATTCATACACTGTGGCCGAGGCTGCCGTACAAGGTGCCGCCTGCTCATCAGATAATCAGTCACACACATTTACACTCCTCTCTGGCTGAAGATGCCAGTATTAGAAATATGAATGAAGTACATGAAGTATAAAACAAGTATGCTTCTACTTGTTGTGCTTTATTTAAAGAGTATTTAATATGTACTTTTTAAAAGTATACTTCAAAATAGATGTAATTAAGTTCAACTTCAGAGTCCAAAAAGTAAGTATACTAATTTACCAGTAATCAAATTATTTTTTAAATGTACTTTTTGAAAGTGTACTTTTTTGTTAATGTATTTTAAATTGTATAGAAGTTTATTTTTTTTAAGTGTATTAAATTTGACATACTTAGAGTGGCAATTCAGTGTTCTTATGGGAAGTATATTTTTTTGGAAATTAATTGTTAGTATACCTTTTTAAAGTGTACTATGATCTCACTTCATTAGAAGTGTGACTTCTGTACACTTTATACAGTACACTCTAAAATAAGTGTATTTTTAGTGGCATATCAGAGTACTTTCATAAAATATGTTAAAATACAAAAATGTATAGTGGTAACTTAGTGTACACTTATAGTAAGTACACTTATTTTTAATACAGAGTTAGTATAATTTTTGAAAGTGTACACTAATTTCACTTCATCAGTAGTGTAATCTTAGTACACTGTAAACAAAGTACACCAAATATAAGTGTACTTTTATTAGCATATCAAAGTACACTGAAAAAATTAGAAATAGCAGGTCTTTCAATTTACAAAAATGAATTTAGAATATGCTACGCAATTCATTTATATTCCTTTCAAGAACATGGTTCAATCTTGTAGACTTCAGGTGTTTTTGTATAGATTCCTTTTGCGTTGATTGAAATTGATTGAATTGAAAATTTTAAATGATCGAATTAAGTTTGGTCACTACCGGAAATGGTATATTTGAATCAAATGGCGCCAGGAAGTGTAGGTGGCACTTTCTGGGCACTGACACCAACCGTTTACTGTCTAGGCTGCCAACACAGGCAAACTGTTTCAACAAGGACATCGCCAAAACAAGAAGAATGTGAAGAAGAATGTTGAGTATGTGTTGGCTGCGTGCAGGATTAATTCTACAGCAGCCATATGTTGTCTTCTTCACGAAAAAGTAAGTTAACATCAATCAAAATGATTTTGTTCATGTTCATAATGTTTTTGTACTGCATGTAACGGTTACAAAAGTCCGTTCACTTGTTTGTGCATTCTATAAATATATCGATTTTCTTGTAACTAAGTTAGCTAATACCATCACTAACTAGTAACTACTTAGTTTAGCATTAATAATTGTGTTTCTCCCCCTGACGGTCCTGCTCCTAACAACGGTATTTCAATGTAGCTAACGTAATGTTAATGGCAGCCGGTGAAAAGGAGCCAGTCAGCCTCATAAGAATGAGTGTTAAGTGGTCGGGTTTAGTTCGCAACATTTAGATTACATTGATGCTGTTGTAACGTTTTTTTTGTTACGTTTTATGTAACAAAAAAAAGGTCCGTCGAGTTGTTTGGGCATAACGTTATATGTTGGTTTGCTAATAGCTAAGGTTAGCTAGCTAGCTAAGACCACAGGCTTACAAGTTCAATGTAACGTCGGGTAAGAACGAACGAGTATTGTAGCTAAATTTATTCAGTTTGTGTGTGTGTGTGTGTGTGTGTGTGTGTCGGTTATATGCGGGAGGGTGCTGCTGACATGAAAATGTATCGGGGCAACTAACGTTAGCACAGTGTGTGGGAACTCTTTTTTTTTACCATGTCATTTTCCTAAATCTCTCTCCACTCCTGCACACTAAAGAAGCCCTCCATAAATCATTAAGTTTTCATATAAATGAAGCAGCGTTTTTAAGGTCGGACTCAAACTGGATTTTTAGCTCACCTTTGTGTCTTTGTTGTGTGCTACGGAGCCCCCCTGGTGTCATCTGAGAAAAAAAAAACGAAACCGTTCTCACGGTTTTATAATCTGTTCGCACGGATTCATAATCCGTGCCCTCAGTTTTATAAACTGTTCGCACGGTTTTGCAATCTGTGTGCACGGTTTTGTAAACGTACCCACGTAATCCGTGCCCTCGGATTTCTAATCTGTGCGCACGGTTTTGCAATCTGTGCGTACAAATGTGTAAACGTGCCCACGTAAACACGCACAAATGTTTAACATTCCAGAGAAGAAGACGGCACGGGTAGCCTACTTTCAGCAGCGTCTGCATCCGACAAGTAAGTTATATTTATCTTGATTTAAGGCTAGATTTAATGCTATATTATGTATTGCATTGTTCATTGTACTGCTTTCTTAACGTAACGTTGCATGTATTGAGCTTTTCACTCACTCCAAAACCGTTCAGTTAGCTAGCTAGGCTGGCGTTCTGTGAGCACCAAAGTAACTGCTGCTGTTACAGATAGTGAGGAGGTCTGGGTGGATGGGTGGTTGTGTTGCCTTAACATAAGTGTAATGTCCCGCCGAAACAACCAGCATCTCGCAGGGCCCTAGCTGTACCCAGCTCAAAGTCACCCTATATCGAGTAAACTGAATTAGCTACCAACTCCCGCTGATACAGCGACATATCACCGAGCCGCCTAACAATATCATATTCTCGGGTAACGCAACTTCCAACCGCTGCTGCTTTTTACGGGGCTCTGTGGTCTGCTCTCTATTTTCATAAGATTTCATTTATATGTGTGCTTACATTTTCGTACCATATCGAACAAACATCTTCATGAGAACGCGCTTGTCCAGTTATGAAGCTTCAAACACTGCAACTTTGAGCATCCAATTAGTTGAGCAGATTTTCGTAGCTTTTATATATTTGTAAGATAACGTTAAGTTGTTAGCATGTTTTTTATCTGGCACTCCTGACTGATAAAGTTTCCCATTCGGATTACTAAAGTGACTGAACTGAAAAACCCAAACTGGGACATATACATGCACACATGTGGTGTAGTGCTGCATTGGTCAGCTGATATGGTTATCCTTTATTTTTATTACTGTAGAATGTGTCAGTCATGCTCCGAATCATAGACTGACACCAGAGTAACAGTGTTAACATTCATGTACAATATGTAACTCTTAACCCCACTTACCACTATAACAGATTAGTTTTTTAAGTTTAAAATACAAAGGCCTGATTTTGATTGTCCTTCATCCAAGTACTACCTATTAACATTTTCTAATGTTAACGATTAAAAAACCAGCATGTGTTTCCTTCTTTGAAGTCTGCCTTCCTCGCTGCAAATAAAACTATAGCGTTAGCAACTGTTTTCATGCTTTACTCTGGCACACACGCTAGAAATATAATGAACAGGAATTACTCTTCAACAAACTGCTGGTATCCCTGTCACTCACAATTCGATAAGTTCATACTTTTATATCTGCATGTATTCATATCCCTGTTTTGTTTGTTCTAGGTGATTTGGTTCCATGGTTAGAAAAGAATTCAAAGAACAACGAGATATACAAGTGCAAACTAAATGTATATTAAGTAAAAATGTGTTGCTGCATTTGAAAATCTACTTAAAACTCCACCCTATCTACCCTACTTGTGTTGATCTCACTAAATTCAGGATTGTTAGACCCTGTAGCTTTTATCAGCATATGTTTTGATGTGTGTATGTTTATATAAACATTTGTTCCACTTTTTTATAAACATAAATGTTTTGTTTTTATAAAAATATACAGTAAATGTATTGTTCCAATATAGTTTTTACAATACAGGGAATGTTACCAGAGAAGAACAATGAAAATGTCCCTTATTTATATTTTTTATATTTTTCTAAAGGCTGTTTCCTGTTCATGTTTTTGAGCTATTAAACAACACAGATCTAAGTGTGTGTGTGTATATGAGTTTCTCATTCTAGGAGATTCCGGGGCGGACATAGTTATTTCATAAAGCAAGTAATCATTAGTAATGCCCAATGAATGAATGCCCAAAAGGAGGATATTTATAAAATGAACGTTTTTACTAATGTAGAAGTGTTTGTTAATCTTAAACTGCTTGTCAAGAAATAAGTAAACCATAACATTTATCAGTGTTAAATACAGACCAGCTCACCACTTTATTTTAAGAGGCAAACCCATGAAGTAATGCTTTGTTAATTATGATTATAACACCTTGTATTAAACAGAAAACATACACTGCTGTGACTGGTAGGTTTTAGGGCGTGTTCTTTTATCTGCAGACTTAAAGACCTAAATATCAGTATTAACTCATTATGATTGCCTTAATCAAGAAATTGTTATTGCTTTAAGTCACGCATGAGATGCTGAAATATTGTAGAGTCCTGATAGTTCATGAAGTGTTAAATTAATAAACCCATTATTTTTAATGCATGTATCATTCAAAAAATTGTGATATCGTAATTCATATACCCTTTCCATACAAGTTTACCATAATACTACAGGCCACAGTGTGACAATGATCATGTCACTCTTCCGCCACATAATGTTGCTACTTGACACTCTGATAATAAAGGTGACACTACTCTATAAACTTTACTACAGCTACAGTACAGTATATAATTGAGTTCATTCATATATAGTTTAGAAAATATATATCCACAATGAAGCTGACAGCAAAGAGGGACTAATAAAAAATGTGCAATTACTAACATTTCAGCACCATGGACAGCATCATAGTCTTATCAATACAAAGAGTAATTATAATCATATCCTGGAGGATATAGAAGTGATGAATTTACAAACAGAATACCTCTAAATGCAGATGCAATAACAATATGAAATTCAGGGTCTATGCAGTGAAGTCCACTGTATTTGGACTAATCTGTGCAATCTAAATACAGACTAATAAACATTTTAAAAAATGTGCACATTTTGTAAACCAGTATATTGTCTGTGGGAGCACCAAGAAATACTTAAAGCAGGTTACTGATACTCTTCTAAGAAAGGGAAGCCTCTTGGTCGGGTAGGTGTGAGAGAACTATCTGAAGGCCAGAAAAGAATTCAAGAACAACAAGAGATATACAAGTACAAACTAAGTGTATTTATTAAGTAAAAATTGTTGCTGCATTTGAAAATCTACTTAAAACTCCACCCTCTCTACCCTACTTGTGTTGATCTCACTAAATTCAGGATTGTTAGACCCTGTAGCTTTTATCAGCATATGTTTTGATCAGCGTATGTTTTGCTCAGTGTGTGAGTGTTTGTGTGTGTGTGTGTGTGATGATCTACATCAGTCATTGGGGTGTCTGGAGACTGTGTCCGCTCTAATCTCCTAAGGCCAGAAGAGCCCACCAATGTTGTGCCTTGTGTAGCTCACATAATGCATTTCAGTAAGTGAGGACTTGGTTAGACTACTTTTGAAATGCCTCTGCTACTACCTATCAATGTTTAATATTGTAGTCAGTTCTTCTCTCAGGGAAAGGTAGAGGTCAATGGCCATGTATGCATCCACAGGAACATGGAGGTTGTTTTGGGCCATTAGGTAGGTGCAGAGGGTGAACACATCTTCATCACAAGCAATGTCACTGCGGTGGATGCAGTCAGAATCACACCTGATGCAATTTTCCTCAGACACCTGGCAAAGATAGTCCTCTGTGTTATATAGTTCTGGGATAGCATACATGGCATCAGGCCGACCATGGGGAACATGTTCGTTCCTTGATGGACGAATCAGGTGGCTGTTCCAGGTCTCCTTGGTTGAATCCAAATCATCCTGCAAAGGTGAGTAGTAGAGTAGAAATGATAAAATCATATTAATACAATTAATCATGATTACTAGGGAAAAACAATATATACCCTGTAAAACCTGGAAATATTTCAATTTGAGGGCTTGATTTACATATATATTCCTAGATGAATGCAACCAGAAGAAAAGCCAGTAAGATCACACTTTTTGGCTACTAAAAACCAAAGTGGGTCATAAGTAGGGGAGACAATGACCCAATTATGTTTTCTGTCGCAGTCTATTGGTAGATTTCAAAACATGTTTGCAGACAAGTTAGACCAACTGCGAAGATCTTTTTTTAAGCTCTTCGGTTGATTGTGAGCGAATTGTTTATTGAATTCCTCTATTAAAAGTCCTTTTATATATACTATTTGCATTTAGGTATACTTTGTTTTACAATAAACCCAGGTGAAATTGTGACCCCATGGCCTTTTTGTGATAAAGGATTTGGGTCATTATCACCAATCTTTTTTTTAAATTGTCTCAAGGAAATAACCTCCTAAGAACAAGGATAACAAAGCTAAAAAAAATAACGAATAACGAATAAAAAGGAAGACAACTGCACACAAAGATGTGAAAAGATAGGCTAAGTGTTTACAAAAAGTTAGAGTATCATATCCAATGAAAAGTAAGTAGCTTTGTTATGCCTACATCTGCCCCTGATTATAGCGTTTTTATTCAAGCAATGATTATATCCTACTGTTTGGTATATGTGACGATTAAGAATAAAGTGTGTTTTATTTTGTGTGGTCTTTTAATTATTGAGTCCATGTGCTTGGTTCACCTCACTGATTCTAAATGTTTTCTTTCATAGAATCCTATTTGAACAGCATACACAATCAAATGCTTTATAGTGGTAAGTGCTGTCATATTTGTTTTTTCTTTGTATATTTCATAAAAAAATTGAAAGTTACAGATGGAAACATTTATTTGTTTCTCAATTGTTTACAAATAAAAATGGACCTACTCTCACAGATATCGCCAATTTAAACTTTATCAGTATCAGAAAAACATTAAGATTTTAGAATTGTGGAAAGGTTATGTAATGTTATAGGTTATATTTTACATACCACAATTTATTGGCAAGAACGGCAAGGCCCAACGTCTACTTATTTTTCATCTTTCTCTTACTATATTCATCTTTTTGTCTCAGTTTTAACTTTTCCTCTATTTATTTTCTTACTTATCTTCATATTTGTATCTTTCTTTGTCTTTACTGTAAATCTCTTTCCTACGTGTTTGGAGTTGACAGCAAGGCTAGTACCTTTGTACTAACCATGTTGTAATATTCTTAGAGAAATATGTACCCATATGACTATGATAATCTAAGTACTACTAAGTGTGGTGAAGCCACATATTTTTGCAATCTGCACTTTAGTTTGTGTGATTTGTTTCTGACTTTCATATGAACGTTTACACCAGGCTTGGTCAGTGCTCAATATACTACTGTGATTGAAGTAGTTAAATAAAAGATGTCATTCATATAAATTCATGCATCACATAATTTCATCATCACATCCAGACCTGGCCTCCAGGAAATAATCTTAATCTATCTAAAATTGTGTTGTTCATACTATACAAGGATGTATTACTTGTCTTTGTTGAATAATACAGAAGACAAAGAGCTTAAAAAATTATTGCATATTAAATTGCAATCACAATATTTGTGGAAAAAAATCACAATTAGATTATTTTCTAAAATCGTTAGCCCTACTTACTACTCCCTTATGATTTAATACTTGTGTATTTGTTTCTCGATTGGTCTTATTGACTGCCTTTTTCTTTTCTTTTTTTTAATAGGGCATGGATGAAGACGCCATCAACGAGGCGATTTATGTTCTTAAAGAACATGCTTCAAGTGATGAACCAGGGGACATTGGTATTGTCCTTGAAGGCATCAAGATGTTGCAAGATCTTTATAATGTAGCATTACCTGTTGCTACACTGTTTGGACTAATGTACAGTATGCCCTGAACTTCAGCTACCCTGCTCGCCTTCGATCCAAAAGATTTGCATGGAACTTGATGGAGGGAAACTTACCAACAGAGCACTTGCTCTAAAAAAACAGGCTCTTCCAGTGAAAGGGCCAGAGAGACTGCGCTGTCAACCAAACAGCGTAGTTGTCCCTAAAGGCATCGTTGGTATGGCTGTACTCTTTGGACTAGTTTTTTTTGTTTGAATTAACTGGACAGGATTTGCATGGAGCTGCATGGAAATAACCTTTTGCAAACCAAGCAAAAGTTTTTTTTTCTAGAAAACAGACTCCTTCATTAAAGACCAACAGGCATCTTTGGTACTGTTTTTTTTTTTTTACACAGGGTTAACATTTTTTGTCGTTTGAAAAACTATTTTGAAAACAGAGTGCACAATTTAAAGGGTAACTTCGGGTTTTTCAACTTGGACTCTATGTTCCTCTGTTGTTGTTACTGATGGGAACAACGATCTTCGACATTGGTCCAGTATAAAGCGAGTAGGCCTGTTACGATAACAAGTTTTGCTGGACGATAAATTGTCCCAGAAATTATTGTGATAAACCATAATCTTGTCATTCTGAGACCATTTTCATCTAATATAATGATAATGGCATAATAATGCAGGTACACGGCGGATATCGCTCATGTTCTTTTTTTTTTCTCTTGATGCTGCCTTTACTGTTCAAGGGTCCTGCTTTTGCCAATATCTGCTTTTGTGTTTTACTTTTGTGTCAATAATAAAGATCCTTTTCTGAAATGCAATTTATAATCTGTTGATGTAATGCACTTGAACTGAATTGTAATATAATACACTTGTAGTGTAATAGCAACATTCATGCTTAAGTATAACAAAATGGGGATAAAAGTACAGATGAAATATACTTCAAACAATTTGTTTCTACCTTACACTATAATAGCATTGCACTGAAAGTACGTGTTTATGATGTTTAGGTTGTAATTGAACTTCACTTCAAACATTATTGTCATAGTGGGACACTTTAAAAGCACTAAATATAGTTATGAAGTGCGTTTGTAGATCACTTGAAATATCACAGAGGCATACTAAATTAACATAGTTTATAATAATTATAAGTATGATAGCAGTATGAACAAAATATACTTAAATGCAACTGTACACACTTAAAAATGATGGGTTAAAAATAACCCAACCGCTGGATCACTATTGCACCGGACCAACAGTAGTTAATTTGACCCAGCAAGATGGGTTGGTCATTTTTAACCCAACAGATGAGTTAAATATTCTACCCAAATGCTGGGTCAAATTAATTATAATTCTGGGTTGATTCAACTAAACATATTTGTTATATAGTGTACCCAAATGCTGGGTCAAATTAATTATAATTCTGGGTTGATTCAACTACATATTTGTTATATAGTGTACCCAAATGCTGGGTCAAATTAATTACAATTCTGGGATGATTCAACTACATATTTGTTATATAGTGTACCCGAATGCTGGGCAAAATTAACCCATATGCCAGATTAATTCTAACACATTACAGTACAATTTAAGAAAATAAATTGCAATAAAACTGTTAAACTACAAACCTAGAACAGAATACATGCTAGATGTATACATATATTATTTAATAAACACTTAAACAATACAAAAACAAAACAACATAATGGAATCTTTGAAAAAAAATTATTATATCAATATAGTGGAACTGGTGCAGTTCATATCACTCAGGTAGGAAAAAATTCAGAGCAAAACAACAATTACGAATGAACTGGCTGAACATTCAACAGGTCTATTGTGAACAAATTCAAATTCCTATTAAAAAGCTGCTATTAAGAGCCATTAGCTCTACTTGCAAGCAAGTATTCTACTTTGAATAAACTTTACCATTTTAGACTCCCCTCCTGGCATTTCACGTTACCAAGTTTCAAACAACTTTGATGCAGCATCCCCATGCAGGACAAGCCTGTGCAATCTATAAAATGGAAAACACATTTTTAAAACCAATTCAATGTGGCACACTAATAAAACATTATAAACAATGCATCCTTATATGTAAGATCATATTTCCCTATACCTACCATGCCTTTGGTCATTAGGTGAGGGAACTCTTTCGAGGATCTGATCGATGGTCCAATTGTTGTCCCTAATCCACTTGGCCCTGTAGACTGCTGTGTTCGGCATGTAGTTCTCTATCTGGCTGAGGGGCTGAGAATTATTTCCCAACCATTCTTTAAGCTGTGACCCACGTTCGTCTGATATGGTACATTCTGTAAAAAAGAACAAGAAAGTTGTCATTCACTGAAATATGGATGTTTTGCTTCATCAAATCATTTTTCAGTTTAATAATTACCTGGTATGAGAGCCCTTGCTAGAGCGCCATCATCTGGCGTTTGTGGTTGTGTCTGTGCCGTGCTCTGCGACCTGCTGGTTGATCTCAGCCGCTTCCTGACGTTCCGCAGCCTTTCCTCCAGGAATCCAGTGGCCGGCTCTATTCATCTATTGGAGTCACTTTGACATATTACATGGAAGCTATTGAAAAAAAAATCTTTCGACAAGGTCTGGCACTCCGTCAAAGTGTTAATGACAAAGCTATCCGTTGATCTGAAACAAACACAAAAAGAGCTTAAGCAAAGATACAATTGCTATTGTATTAACTATTCAGATATCACCATGTAAAAGCAATGCAGACCAACAGCAGAATCTAATCCAATGTGAAGATAACAGCCATTTTATTTAGCATCACAATCCTCCCTCTCTATCTATACAATTCATATGACAAATTGCATGCGTGTGAATTTTTTTTTACCTTTTGACAAGAATATTTGTGGCTGCTCAAAGCATAGCCTTCAGGGCACGAGTGTCAGTACAACAGTACAGCAGTGGTTCCCAAACTTTTTATTATATATTTCTTAACCCTTAACTCAAGTGGCCCTTGTCGTTTGCCAGGCCGCCATTTTAAATAAGCATTTGTTCTTATCTATTGTGGGTCACCACATTACTTAAATAAATGCACATAAATGCATTTAGTCAGACATATCAGGTTATCTCACTGTTTTTACATACTTTAATCAGTCATACACTGTTATGCCTTCACATTTCACATTAAAAGCTTCAGGAAAAACAAGCGCGTTCATTTATAGCCAGTTAAAATAATATAGCTAGCAAAGCAACTAACTGACAGCCAGTTGGCTAGTAAACTATCTAGCTAGCTAGCTAGCTAGATAGTTTTAGCTAGCTAGCTAGATAGTTTGTTAACTGGCGAATCACCTGGCTAGCTTGAAACTAGCTGGCAAATTAGCCTGGTGAACTTAATAAACATGACCATATGCCCATGGGCATTGTGAACTTGTTTCATTAATTCATTAATATAATTCAGACCAAACGGATAAGCTGTAGGCTATCCATGCTTCCATGATAACGGCTAAATGGCTAACGTTAGCTAGCTACGTTGTTAGCCAAACTAACCAACTAGCCTCACAATATAAAGATAGTACTTTAATAAGTAACGCAACACAGACAATGTGAATTAGACTAGCTAGTGTACACAAACATTTTATTATGTATTTGCCTCGTTGGATGACCAGACTGGTTCTCTGCTGTGACAAGCGCTCGTGTGTGGACTCTGGTGATGATCTGATGACGTTCGAAGCACAAACAACCCAAGTGCTGGGTCAACCGATGTATGTTGGGTTGATGGATTTTGACTCAATGCATGAGTTGCACAAAATAACCCAACTTCTATATAAATAACCCATAATGGGTAAAACATTTCATAACCCAGCGGTTGGGTAGATGAAATAACCCAGCATTTTTTGCGCTGCAATGCCTTTTTAAGTGTATTTCAATAAGAATGGCAATGCAATTGTACTGTAAGTGTGCTTAATTGCTCATGAATCTTGATTTTCATTAGTGTATTTTAGTGCACTTGAAGTTTAAAAAAAGTTGTTCCATTTTAGTATACTATTTACACTTGAAGTGTAGTCAAATAGATGTTAAGTTGAAGTTAATACATAATTGAATACACTTAACTATACTTGGATTTGACGAAAATAGTACAACATTTAGAAAATATACTTAGTACACTTTATTAAAGTATATTTTTAATAGAATTTTTTTTCACCTGGGTCTCTCTCTCGTTAAATTGGAACAGCCAGCAGTGGAGAGACTGGAAGAGCCGATATACATGGCTGTTTGTTAAGGATGGAAGCTTGTGGTGAGTCGCTAAGGTCTAATTGAACGGAGGAATTATGGTATTCTTCGGTAGCCTGAGTAACTTTAACTGTTGTTCATGTGAAATCTCAAAGACAGCCTAATGCTTTGTTTATAGACTATGTGTGGCTGGCTGTTTGCTGTTTGACCTATCTATTCCTGTCGATATAGTATAATAGGGTCAATCTTGTAGTGCATACACTTGTAGCTGTTATGTGTCTTTGTAAGTCATTGTAAGTTGCAAGCGCCCACGTGTAAAAAAAAAAGTGGGCTCCCCCGAAGGCCACAGCATAGTTCGAACACTGGCCGGCTGTATCACCACACAGAATGTATTTTTTTGCGCTTTGAGTGCAACAAGCCGAGTGTCATCTAGTTCCAATTTGGGGAAAACCGTCCATTCAACATCTTTGTCTGTGCCGCTATGACACAGCAGCTATGTGATGTATGTAAAAGGCCGACAGAAGGGACAGCTGTGGTTTGAAGAGGCAGACATACCTGCTGTGCTGCTGTGCATCCACTGTGCCATTCTTCCCTTTGCCAGTACATTAAAGTTTCTACACAAGCCCGCCGCAGTGTCTGACCCAGTCTGTGGAAATGTTGGATTGAAGTTTCGCCCCAAGCAAACATTTAACCTTTCTGGGCCGACAATAGATATAATGTGGGGTTACAAAAATAGCTTTAAAAAGATACAACTCAATGCTGGATAATTGGTAAAAATATGACATTTTGATTTTGTGTGGTTTTTGAGTCTTTATGACGATATTGTCTGTCTTACAACACACTGCAATTGCAGCACCATAGACAATGGCTAGAAGACAATTCTTTTAATATTTGGGATGACAACACAGAGAATCTTCCATTTGACATTCCCTCAGGGGATAAAGCTAAGGCTGCTGCCTTTTGCTTGGCTCTATTAAAGTAAAGCAATTATGGCATTGTCATTTATAAATGATATAAAGACTAACTTCACAACACTGAGACTCTCGTAGTCATTATGTCAGTCAAATTCTGTATTTTTGTGCCTTTCATGTACTGCAGGGACACATAGTGACACCATATTGGAACAGCTTATTACTGAACTTATAAGGGCTGAGGGAACAAAGGGCTCCAGGGACATTAGGCCCAAATAAAAAAAGTATTTTGTATAACATTGCTAAAATAAAATAAAATGAGATAAAATAAACTTTTTGTAGCTAGAAGATGTTCTTCCTCCATGAATGAGGAATTTACATCTGACTGCAGAAGTCTCCATGGCCTAAAACAGCCAGTCTTTGCTTTTCCTGGTGGGCTCCAGTAACTAAGATAAGGATATCATGTTGAATATGGCTGACTTCCAAGAGATGAGTGGAGTAAGCTCCAAGCCAGAAGATGTGATTTAACGGGTAAGTGTGAAACTCGGGGAGTCACTCACTCACAAGCCTGCCTTATACTGTTGCAATCAGAACAGCAGGGGAAACTACAAATCATGTTTTTTGTCATGCGATGGGGGTGCAGACGCACTTTGACATTTTGCATGGCATCAAAGTTCTCAGGGTAAAACAGATTTGATTTTGGCAAAGCAGCTGCATGTTGTTGTGGTACAAAACTGTTTTTGCAGCATCTTTTTGCTGAGAATCTTTAGGCATTTTCATTATTAGACATTTACCCGTGAGCAGTATTTTTATAAAAATGCAGGTGGGACCCAAAGGCATATTGCGTAAAGATTAAAAAGGACTCTGGAGAGATTCAGAGGCTTGTAGGTATGCAGCCCCACAAACATTAGCGTAACCTGCTGTGTCAGTATCAGTGTCGGGCAATCGTCTGTATTGCCATATCGGGTTTATTTTTTGCTTATTTTGTCAGACAATGTACAGTAGTGATCGTAAAACAATGATTTCATCTGCAGTGCAACTTAATGACTGCTGGTTAAGGTAGTATTTATGAGCCGTGATAACAATTTCACACTACTTCTCATAGACAGAAAACAATACAGTATGTAAATGAGAACAACTAGGCTATATTGTGAATTCTGCTGAAATAAAACACAGTTCATGTGATCACAGAGAGCGGAGGTTCGGAGGAAAAACAAAAAAAAGTTTCAAGTTTCAAGTAACAAATGAAATGCGTCATTAAAAATGTATTTTAAGTCGACTGTCAACACACACCAGCTAGAACGGCAGTGAATCGTCTCGGGCAGCCATAACCGAGCCTAAACGCCACGCAGCAGGATGCTATGGACATGGTGCACAGAGCAAAGCTCTGGTGAGCAGGCGTATGGAGAATGGAGATGCAGCATTTTGTCAGATTGCACAGTGCACTTGTCAGGATTGGCAGATGGGAAAAGGATCGCGACAGAGTTACTTTGAATTAAGGAACAGAGTCACTGCTGATTAACAGTGATCACCATCACCGTGCGCAGACATGCCACTCCACCTGAACCATCCCCTGTATGTGCACAGTAGGGGGCAGATTTTAGAGCACATTTTCTATAACAGTATAGTTCCTTTATATCGGCAGGGGGGAAAAACACCGGCAATCGTCCCTTCAATCGCGGATAGTCGATACGATCGCCAATCGACACGAGACTAGTCTGTACCATGACTATTTGCTTCTGTTCAACAGAGTGTGCATTTGGCATCTGCACTATATAAAAGAAAACGTATCTGTTGTTTCAGTGCTTGCCACAAATTGAGTCTTTATTAAGTGGTTGCTCTGAGGCCACAGGTTTTTTATTTTTTTTTTATGTGGGTGGTGAAATGTCAAGTTTCTATTATCTAAGAATCAAAATAGTTATTTATTTAATGGTTAATATTGGCTTTGTTTCCAGCGAGCGCTTCAGTTTTCCAGCCCAGCGCTCTCCAAGGAATAGAGGGCTTATCTATCAGGGTTCACAAATATCTCCTGCACTTGATCACAACACGAAAGACTGAAAGGTCTTCTTCGGGCTCAGTGAGGTAGAGAAAGTCGTGTGAGAGGGAAACCTTGTCTTGTCAGACTCAGCACTAGTAAAAGTCTGCAGCTTTCAAAGAGAGCAGTGCCAATCACCGTGAGGCACAGCTGACAGGGTCAACTGATCTGTTATGCAGTAAGTGCACTTTTCAGGCAGACCCACGGGATGTGCCAAGGGTAGCTTAAGAACAGCCTTACTATTCACAGGACTACCAATGACCTCCAAATTTCATTTAGTGTTTGGTATAGGAATCCATATATACTCTAGATACACACAGCTAGGTGGGGTTTTTACCTGAAGTCAGCAAAAACAAGTGAGTTGATGAACAACAAGCAGCAGATTACTGACAAGGACATTTCCAGGGCAATGCTTACTTACTTACTGCCATCTTAATACTTGACATTTGATCTTTCTTTCTTTTTTTTTTTACTTTAGTTTAAACATTTATAAAATTGACTTGTTGGAAATTCAGCCTTGTATTTCAAAGTGCTTAGAAAGATCTCATTACTAAAGTATGTGTGGTCAACCTGCTCAGCTTATGCAGCTGAAATCCACAGCAATAAAAACAACCTTGTTTACTGACAGAAAATTCATTCGAAATGACTTCTCCTCTACTGTACAACCCAGTTTGTGGGTTTACAGTTACATTTAAGTGGGTCAACAAAAAAAAAAAAAAGAAAAAAAGTTTGGGAACTCAAGTTACCAAAGGCTTAAAGCGACACACAGGCAGAGGAGTAAGGCAAACAGCTTACTCCCCTATCTTTCTCCACTCTCTCCCACACTGGATTAAAGGAAGATAGGGAAGTTGGGCATGGAAATGGAATGATTTATTTAAGACAGGTCGCTCCACCGGGAGTAAGCACTGTCCCTGGGGATACCCTATTTTCTGTACACTGCTCTCTCTCTGTCTGTCTCTCTCGCTCACTCACTGCACATACACATACTGTACACACATTGTACATATGCATTTCAATAGGAAAGAAGTAATAAATGTGACATGATAAATGTGTCGGCAGTGCCGTTAGTCATTTAATTCTGACTTATTCACTATTATCATGGATCATTTCCAGCAGCCATGCACTGTTCAGGTTTCATCTCTTTAAGCTTGTGTAGCTTAATGTGCTTCTGATCAAAATGGAGCCTATATGCATACTTAATTTGGCCTGATGATTAGATGATAATTCTGCATAGTGTCTAAATGTGGCATGATGGAGCTAGAGGGAAACATGTTTACCCCAGCATGTTTAAGTTCTTTTGGAGCAGAAAGGTCACCACCATACCCAGCAACCACTTGTGCAACTTGTACAATTGTCAACTGACTCAAACTGGCAGTATCGTTTGCATACACACATTTAGCAAAAGGCAATATGCCATATGAAGCTCAGCGCAAATTCTTTCAGGAAGACGTCATTACCCCAATCACTACTCATTCTTAAATCAAATCAGCTGTTCAAGAAGTGACGTGTCAGTTAAACCAATCAGAGTCGGCCACAAGATTCAAGGGCCAATCACAGCCTTACAACTCTGCTTTAAATCTGTTCTCTTCTTGTGCTGTCAGCTGTTGTTTCAGGCAAAGCGCTCGACCCTCCTCCTCCCCTGCCTCCTCCGGTAGTTGTGTTTCTCCGGCTGACCGCTCCGTTACCTCTTCGGTCCGGTCTCTGGTCTCTTCACCGCCGCCACCAGTGTCTGGGCACCATCGGGGGGTTATGTTCCTATTCCCTACCCCTTTAAGAAGATTATTTCGATGGAGTCCAATCTCCAAAAGACTTTGTACATTCAATATCATGCAGTTGTACAATAAATATCTATGCATATCTGCAAACGACGTCTCTCCTGATTGAATTAAGGTTCAGTTGTACTAAGCGTGCTGCAGTTTACCAAAGCCTGGACCTTAGGGACAAACGTTATTTCTGTGTCATACATTGCTGCATAATACAAGGACTTATTTTTATATTTTCACTTATTTTACAAAAACATGCAGCTGCGGTTTCAAAGAGAAAATCAACTTAAAAGCAGATTTCACAAGCTATTATGGTCTTAGGCAAGATATTTCAAAGAACAGTACACTCAGTACATTCTATAAGCCAGTCTCATTCACTGCCAGGTACCTCTCCTTGATCACATGACAAATTAAGACCTTAAAAATATAATATATTATATATCCATACACACAGAGGGAATGTGAATGTATTCTCTGCCAAGAACACAATTATTCCACTAGCTATATATCTTTAAAAAGCAAATATTAGATTGCTGCTATATTAATGTTCTGAATGTGATATGACTACAGAACCCTAAAAGAGGCTTCTTAAAGAAGTGTTGCATTTGACGACGCACTTTGGTGTCGTGTTTTGTTACCTTGTAGGGCAAAAAACATTTTAAACA
Source organism: Perca flavescens (assembly GCF_004354835.1). Taxonomy (NCBI): domain Eukaryota; kingdom Metazoa; phylum Chordata; class Actinopteri; order Perciformes; family Percidae; genus Perca; species Perca flavescens. The sequence continues at coordinate 12,297,043 of NC_041331.1, forward strand.
GGGAAATTTGTTTGGTCGTCCAGTTCAGTCACTTAGATAACAGTCTTAAAACCCCAAATGAAAAAGAAACGTGATAAGATCGTGGATCCTGATCCTGCCTGAAGAAAATCTTGATATGATATTTTTGCCGTATCGCCCACCCCTGCATGCAGAGGTTTCATCCTCACTTTTAGATTATACTCTGAATGCTCACAAATATGCACATACCTCTTTAACAAACAATACAGATGGAGTTTTTTTTTCCAACACTAATTTCACATTGTTCTGCATACCTAGGAGATTCAAGTAACTTGTGTTTCGTTTTTTTGAACTAATGTATTTAATTTTACTTGGAAATTGGAGCCCACTAGCACATATTTAGTATAGGCCTACAGTATATACGTTTTCGGTTTGAAATTTGGGGACCAAGTCAATTGTGAATTGTTTACTCAAAGTAACTCCAAATCAAAGAATTTGCCAGAATATACAACTTTATTCCTGCAAGTCAAAGCTGGTATACTGTTCTTTGTCATTATACAACTGTAGTATTCTTGAATTGATTGAAGAGCCAGATGATTCATTAACAAGTAGTAACCATGTCTTCCAGCTTCAATCAGATCATATCGACTAGATTCTTTCCAAAAATGTTCAGCATTTGCATTTCTTATAGGGATATTTCACCGTTGGAAAGATTAATATGTATTTAAATTTAGTCATTTATGTAGTAGAAATGTGAAATTATTTTAGAAATTGGTGCCATGTAGACTGAGAAAAGCCAAAAAATTTGTTTTTGGCTCATGTGGATGAAAGACAACAAAATGCACTTGCTTCGCTACCCTACGAGGCTACTCCCAAGCCACACCTACCGGTTACATAGGTCAATCAAGTCAAGTGGGTTTTATTGTCATTTCAACCATATACACTGTATATAGTGAAACAAAACAACATTTCACCGTGGCGTTACAAATTTAAAATATATAAAAATTACATTTTATAAAAACGACATTATATAAAAACGACATACGAGACATTTAGTACAATTGTACATTTAGTGCACACACATTATAGACTATACATAAAGTGCAATTACTATTCACTGTGAGGTGAAGGTGGAATATAAGAACTTTTTTGAGATTTGCGTGCCTGAAATCACCAGCAACAATAAATAGTCCATCCGGATGTGGAGCTCACTGATAGCCCTGTAAAGTTCAGCAAACGCATTGGTAGCATTAGTACTTGGTGGGATGTAAACACTGAGTATAAACACAGCGTGAATTTGCATGGAATGTAGAATGGTCTGCATTTAACAGTCACAAACTCCACCAGCGGTGAGCAGTAGTTGGATAAGCACCGCATTTCTGCACCAGTCCGTGTCCGTGTTAACACAGCCCACCTCCACGAGTCTTACCCAGCGACAGAGTAGCATCTGCTCGGAAGGCTAGCAGGCCTGGTAGCTGGATAGTGGAGTCCGGTACACTGTTGTTCAGCCATGTTTCCACAAAAACAAAAACACAGCAGTCTCTGAACTTGCGTTGGAAGTTTTGTTGAAGTTGGATGTAGTCCAGTCTGTTGTCTAATGAGCAGACATTTGCAAGCAGAATGGATGGGACAGATGGCCGGCTAGCGTTAGCTTTCTACCTAGCTCAAACTCTGCTTAAAAGAGAGAGCCTGTTAGCTAAGGTTCAAGATGGCTGACACTCGACTCACATCCAATAGTGACAGTCCCACCCCTATGGGCGGGTTGAAAACATGCGGAACTAGCTGGCTGTACTATGGCTGTAGTACATAGCCTCGGGCCAAAAATGCCTCCGATCATGCTAAATGACAATTTTTTTGTCATCAAAGGCTTTTTTCAAGACACAAAATACAGATCTCTTTCGTCTCAGGGGGACATGAGGGAGGGAAGCACGGTCATTTGAAAATACTACCGGGTTTCTACTGATACAAAGCTTAATGCTAATCGGTGAAGTATCCCTTTAAACCTGCAATAGCTGTTTTTTTTTGGCCACTTGGGGGCAGCAGAAACAAGCTGTAAAGACATCACTGCCATTATCTATCACCTGATCAAGTTGATAGGGCGAATGTTAAGGCAAACAGGGATTTATTTGAAGTTGAAATGTCTTTAATGTCCCCGAGGGGCCATTTGGTTCACAACATGTAGCCAACACATAAACATTAACACAAAAAAACAAATAAACCCAAAATGGATAAAAACATAAATACACATATACACTACACTTAAAAGATGACAAGTATATCCTGTAAAATGGCAGGGATGGCAGATGACCTATAGTATATTGAGAAACCCAACAGCTGATGGTACAAATGATCTCAGGTATCTATAAGACCGGGCACGTTTTTGGAAGGTATACCTCCTTCCAGATGGTAGGAGGCAAAATTCAGAGTGTAATGGGTGAGTAGTGTTAGCCAAAATGGCCATTGCCCTCTGTGTGGCTCTGGCCTCATACACAGACCTAATGCTGCTGAGGTCAGTGCCAATTATTTTTCGAGATATATTTACAATTTTTCCCAGTCTGTTCTTGTTGGTTACACTCAAATTGCCAAACCAGCAGATCATGGCAAAGGTTAAGATTGACTCAACAAAAGATGAGTAAAAAGTTGTCAGAAGTGATCTGATTTACACACTCAGTAGACAAAGAGCAACATTAGCATTAATTTAGAGTCATGTTCCTTATCAGATTAATTTAAGCCCAATATTCCCTCTCATTTTATCTCTGTTTTGCTCTTCTAGGCAAGTCCTTAAGTAACATTGTCTCAACCATTAACAAATAATTAAACAAGTGTTCAATAACAATCTTAATTTGTTGAGGCACCCATATGAACTGCAGACATATTTAGCAGTAACCAACAACTGTTACTAAGTAATAACAAATACAAAATAACAAATAGCTTACCTGTAATGTTTTTGCATAGTAACATCAACTCAAATGAATGCAACAAGTAGGCCTATTTTGTAAATAGAAGAAGAGGGAACAGGCTCTACATTCTTGGTTAAAGATAATTACCTCAAACAGTGTGTATCTCTGTAACATGCCTCCTGTCAACCAATCATACAGTCTACTCATTTCTTCTATTTCTTTTTTCAACCAGTTGCTCAGGCAGACTATCTTGTTTCGATTTTCAGATGATAGAGCTGACCTCTTCTTCTGCAGAATGTTGCCTTGCCTGTCTCTCACATGGCACTGTTAAGGAAGGTGTAGCCAAGTACCTTTTTTGCATTATGGCCCAGCTTACCATATACACATGCTTGTGACGACAATGTCCGGTGGTCTCCAGTGCAATAAAAGTAACTACTGCCAACTGCCTCACTTTTGTAGCTGTAAAAAGAATTATTATTCCTTGAGTTTTATTAATGATCATTTTACATTTCCTATATACTCTGTGTTCACGTTCTGTACGCTCTGAGTCTCTGTGTTGCTGCATACTGTGGTCTCCTTTAGTTGGGAGGCCTCATTATTTAGTGCTTCCTGTGACAGGACAGCACACTCCTCAGACAAGCGATAAGAAGAATAGGATAAGAAGAGATTTGTTTTTGGCTGTATTCCAATCAGAAAACAGTTCTTAGTCTCTAAAACAGTATAAAAACATGGTGCACAAACTGTTGTGGGGAATTGCCAAGGAACACTGAACTGATAAGACCTTGTTACTTTTCCTCTGTAACTCCCCTGTGATGAATTACATAAACTATTTGCAATATTCACCATTTTTAATCATCTCTGTGTTTCTCTGTGCTTTGTGTTCGATATTTGAGGATCTATGGAGAGCTAAGAAAGTCTCCATAACATAGCTTTTTCAGGGTGGTGCACTTTATGTATTCTCGTAACAATAGTTACCCTCGAAGGCAGCTTGTATGAAGGGTCGTCTGTGGCGATCTGAATGATGTCTTGAAGCCCAGGGTCGTCAAATATGTTGATGGGCCTGCAGTTTGTAGCGACCCATTTAGCGATTGCACTAGTTAGCTTTGCTTCGCTTGCCCCCGGCTGCACTCCGCCAGTGTCGTTTGACGAGCCCGCCTTGTTGACCCTGTCTCAGCACTAGCATCTGTGCGAACATCAGCCGTGCCACACGTTAGGGTTGCACGATATTAACAAAATGTGTTATTGCGAAATCGATTATGAATATTGCGATATCAATATTAATTTTGATGTTTTTAAACATATATACACATACGTTTAAGATGAATCGCATGCGTTAGCATTGACAGCCCTGACTCTAAATAATATATATGTATCAAGCCAACATAAAAAGAAAAATACATACACCATGCAGTACAAGTTGGATTGGGTATGGTGCATTGCAGAGGCTGTCTGTGGCCACAGTAGCATTATACTGTAAAGATAAAAAGATCACCATTATCACTTGAGTGACAGGGGAGGATTTTCTCGAAATTGGAAGCAGAAACTACTGAACAGTCACATGCCGCAACCAACGGATCTGCCAAACTGCAAGACTTAACACAGTAGGATTTAACTGCTGGCAACCTCCGTTCTCACTCTCATGCACAACGTTTCCTTGGTTAAATAATGTTAAACCCAAAGCTTTGCAATGTCCAATTACCAAAGGACACAGCGCACAGACTGCCGGTAGGGTTTTACATGTAGATTTTAAAAGATGTAAAAGGACAGCCAGAGGGTAGGAAAACGAGCAGACTAACAAATGAATTGACTGTATAAACAATAGGAGAACATGCAGACAGGAAAAAAAAAAAACTTGGGTTGTCAGTATGGTGCTTTAAAGTCAATGTATTTTTTCAAAGTTGTACGCAAACACTAAAGTGGTGGCCACCTACTGAAAATACCATTAAAGGGTCTAAAAGGTTAGCTTTAATTAAAATTTCAAGGCTCAACATTTTTCAGGAAAGTAAACATGAAGTATTGGTTATCAACATCAACAGGTTTACTACTTGAAACACGTTTGAGAGATTTTGTAATCTCTCTTAAAAGGAGAGAAAAACCTCTTCATTAAAAAAAGATATTTGCTCTCTCTCTATACTTGCATTTTTAATGCAAGGAAGGCTTGCTGAGTCTACGGCCAGTAGCTTCCCAGCAAAGCCAAAGCTTTTTCCTCTGAGCCAGTGAGCTGCTTCCCTGTAGGGAGTAAGAGCTCATTTTAAAGCCTTTTATTGATTCACTTTTTTTTTGTTTGTCAGACCTGACCCGGTGGGTTCATGCCAGGTCAGACTCTCTGACTTTTATCAGGATTAAATCACACTTTATATTGTTTTTTTTTTTCCTAACAAGGTGATGTGCACATCTGTCCCCAACCTCCAGCCCCTCCAAACACTGTGACATTTAGGTGCTTCTCAGCTACTTGGTTATGCACATCACCACTTGGAAACCCACACAGACAAAGTCAAGATGAAATTAGCACCATGAGAACTTACTTTGTCCTCATGGACAGGAATATCTGAGGTATGATGAAACCCCTTTAACGTTACTATCTGCAGGGACAAGATATCCATTGCTTTTGTTAAAGTATTGCTGAGGTAGGACGGTGAAATGTGTAAAGATTCTATATCAGGAACTGACTCATATATACAGAGGTAGAAAATGACAGTTTCAAGTCAAATCAAATGGTGACTTGGGTTAGACTCAGAACCGAATCAGTTCATGTGGGTTTGGGCCATTTTTTTTTGGAACCAATCAAAAACTCCATTTATGTCCAACTACACCCCCGATCAGAGTGAGTCAACTGCAGTGTCTAACACACAGCTGCTCTCCTAAATCTGCAATAAGAGCGCTAGCAAACCACATCACCATATGACTGCCTAGCAGCCGTTTGAGCCTGCTGACTCATAGCTGCAGAGCCAGTAGAGCTGCAGCAATGACGGGGGACAAACGGTATGACAATGCCAGCTTGTACTTGACAGATGACAGTTAATATTATACTGAGCAGGGGTAGGATTTGAAATGAGTTGATGATACTATTGCTAGTGTAACATTTTTCTTCAATAAATAATATTTATTTTTTAGGACTTAAGGACTTAAATAGGTAAAAAATACTGGTGCTTTGTATTATTTATAACCTCAAAAGTTTTTTAGTTATTGTTTTTTACAGTAATGGATATGAAATTAATGTGTTTGGATCGGCATTGCACTGGGTCCATAACAACAATGGCTAATTAATTATTTTCTCATGAAGCATTAGTATTAAATGCAGCTATAATTAATTATTTTCTCATGAAGTATTAGTATTTATTACAGCTATATAGCTATATATATATATATATATATATATATATATATATATATATATATATATATATGTGTGTGTCTGTGTCTGTGTATATATATATATATATATATATATATATATATATATATATATATATATATATATATATATATATATATATATATATATATATATATATATATATAGCCACATGTGTAGATATAATAATAAAGAAATTCAATGTGACCCTATATACTGTCCCTGGTCCCCCCACTTTTTTATAGGACATGAAAAATTTCCCGAAATCAGCTAGTAATCTGGGGAACAATCCCTCCTACACTGCCAAGGTGATAAAAAAGGGAGAAAACAAAATAGCAGCTAATGATGTGCTAACACTCTCATGCATGGACACAAATGAGTTTGGGTTCATCTCACACACTGAGGCAGGTAAGTTTCCCTGTGGAAAACATGGACCCACTCGTTAAGAAAACAGCCCCACAGCGCTAATAGAGGTCAAAAGCTCCACAGGGAACCTTTAAGTAGCCAATGTGACTACAAACGTAATCCTGCTGCAGATTGCATATGATCTTCATGTGATCCCAGCGTGGCTTAAGTGATAGTGACACGAGCCAAACATGTTTTTCAGCATAGTAGCAGTGAGGATCAGGGGTCTCATTTATAAACGTGGCATACGCACATTTTCTGCCCCGTTTTGTGCCACTTCCCACGCAAAGGTTGTGATATATAAAAAACAAACTTCACGGGAGAATGTGCGGTCCTCCACGCAAACTCTGACCCATGCGACTCATGGATGGTGAGGTGGTGAACTGAAGTCAGACTACAGAAAGTAAATGTGGGAATAATGATTACTCTCGCGCTTGTACTGAGTGATAGTTGTTCCATAACAACCCACTCTCATGGCAGTTCGTGAAATGGTCACGTTATTTAATCTACTGATTTGTGTTCACAGGGATGTTTTTCTCGTATTTTTCGTGGCGGCCAGCAAAAAAATTTAAACTAATGTATTTCAAAGGGAAGCATATGTCGTGATCACAGCATGACTACGGTAGCGAGTAGTATGAAATGCTGAAAATCCGCGTAGGGAGGTTGGTTGGGGTGGTGGATGGGTCAAACAATACAGGACTTTCACCCCGGACACCGGGGATCGCGTCCCGCGTGTGGCATTTTGTTTCCCCGTTGTTTTTTTACCTAAACCCAACCTCCGTATAGATGGTTACCAACAAGGTTGACTACAATCACAAATTGTTGTAAACATATAAATGCCAATGGAAGAAACAGGACAGAAAGAGGCTTCGTTGACCACGACGATGAATTCCCTAAACCTGTGTTCTTGGATCTATGTACTGAATTGAGTCCAGTAGAGAGGGCAACGTGCCGGAACCGTGCCATCCCGGTCCAAATACAGGTCTTTGCCACTCTGGGGGAAACTGGCTGTTTCCTGAGGGAAATGGCAGACAGCTAAGTGTTTTATATAAATATTATATATAATTTTCAACTTCATCGCTAAGGCTTGTTTGGATATAATATATAGTTCTGTTAAATCTTATCATATACGTCTAGTATATCGAAGCTGTCCCAGAGTGCTGTAATGCCTGCCGTTTTGGACGGTATTAGAGGGTTAATATAGGTAGTCTTATACATCAGGTTTACCTACAATGTGCGAACAGGCTGAAATTATAATTCAATTTGCAGCAATACCCGAGCGTCTGACAAGTTTTTTGCTTTTTCCCCAGCAGTCAGGGTCATTGACATACTAGCATTCATTAGGGGCTTTGCAGTGACTATTTATGTCTGGTAATTTGAGAGTATTATTCTTATATTCTATCAAATGACAATGTGTAAACAATGTGACAATGTGAAAGGGGTTGCTCGTCCACCAGATAATTATCACCCAAATTTCTTCCCTCTGCTTCACAGAGAATTATAGTGAGTTTCAACTCATCGATCACTCACACTGCTCAATAGCATTAGATTATGGCTGCAGCATGCAGCTCTAAACTGTACCCAGTGTACACTGCCTGCTCAGCACCAAACGGCCCACAGACAGTTAGCAACTAGCTGGAGACAAACTAAAGAGACAGACTTTCCTCATTAGTTAGTAAAGACAACAAACAGAGCTAAAAGAGAGTAAATCATAGACTTGTAATCACCAGGTAGTCCAACACACGACTCCAAGTGGATGCTAATGAAAATAACTGCTGGATGTGTAAATAGACAACTGTTAAGTTTACCGTATCAACTTAAAAAGGTGATGAAATGTCAATGTTGTGTTCACAACTTGTTTCTACTACCACCAAGTGGCCAAAAATACATTACTGCTGGTTTAATAAAGTTTGTTTCCCAACCTTAACCATAACTTAACCATGCTTGATATGCATTAACCACAATATTCCCCCCTAACTGATTGTTTAACAGCAGGATCTTAGTGTACACCTTTCAATACATTATAATCCCTCTGCATTATGTAAACTATATACTTGAAGAATGCAATTAAGGTACAGGCTCATATAATTGAGAACAATAACACATTTGAGCAATGACCCAGTGGTGGGTCCAGCAGAACTGAAGAGGTTAAGTATATCCAACTTCCTTGCAGATACACACATAAACACAGTTCCCAAAGTAAACCAAAGGAACCTTCTGCCCAAAATTAGAATCTAATTTGATTCAGTCTCTTGAGTGCCAATCAATCAAACATCCTCTCATTCCATACCACAAGTTTCCTACCACTTGCTGAGTTTCCAATCTTTGCACTCTGCCGCTACGCTAAGTGAGTGTTCCCTTGTGAGGAAAAGAAGCCTGTAGGGGGTGTCTGAATGTGTGTGTGTGTGTGTGTGTGTGTGTGTGTGTGTGTGTGTGGGTGCGCACATTTGTTGCACATGAGGGAGCATGCTCGCTTTCTAGAAATACCTCACAGTTTAATTGAATTGTGTGGTGAATGCGAGACAAGACCAAGAAATGAGCCATAAGCAACCCCACAGGTGTCATTTTTCTTTTCACTGAGCAGTGTGGGGAGAGGAGACCAAATATGAACACCAAATACTGCTTTTGTGTAATGGCAGTGAAGCAGGAGTCTGCTCATTTTCTATCAAAACAGGGTATCATTATTATGATGCTAAAAGACAACATAAAAGCTACAGATACAGTGTTGCACCTCATGTCTAGATACCATAAGCACCACTCATGTACCGGTAATAGAAAAATCCATCCTGAAACACTTGAATTCAGTTATAAAGAACGTTTATGGTTATTTCTGGATCTGCTTGATGCTGATAAGTGGCCACATGATGAAATCATAGAAAAATATAACAAAAAGGGTTTTGTGTGTAACTGTTTTGTAGTATATTTTGGGGTCACTCAGAAAAGACTCTTTGTACAGCAGGCAGCTGCCATTTTGCACCAACACAGGAACAAATCCACAGTAGAAGAGGCAGAGAGACCAATTTCTACACCGACAATAGCTTCAATAGACCATAATGCAACGCAGCCACTAGACAGTTTAGTAAGGGACTCAGCCACCAAACAGACTTGCCCCAGTGTTCAAGAACTCATTGGTGAGACATTTATATTCAAATACGCCCACCTTTGATTGAAAGTAATAAGTTCATGCCCTCCTTCTCCCCGGGTTATGTTGTCGTTTTGTGTGACAAAGAAAATCACAAACTGAAGTAGAAGTGTATTAGCTAGGTCAGGGGAAGTGTATACCACAAAATTAAATTACAAATTTAAATATAACACTTCATCACAAAATAACTCCTGAATGTCACTGAAATCTCAAAGTATCTCAAAGTGATGATATCTGTCTATGAGGGCTGATTTCTCCTTTTACATGCAAATAACTGCAGGGACAATAGTAATTGCAGCTTCGCTAATGGATTAATCAACACCCCTTTTGGGAGGCATTATTGTGAGAGAAGTGATGACAGTCTTGTTGTGAAATCACACAGTCAAGTGGAAACCCCTCATAAAGCTACAGGACCCTAAAAATGTAAGAAGCTGCATTATAATGTAAAAAAACATAATGCCTTTCAGATAATGAAGTGAAGAGTTTGGAGCAACATATATAAAAACACTGTTACGACTACAATACATTACTCTCTCCACAAATGTGTTACTGAACACAAAGGGGGATACCTAACTTGCAATGACAATTTGAAAGACATTTTCAGTATGTAACACTTCTATAATTCTTTTATATGTGCTGTGGAATTAAACAAAAACGTCACTGTGGTTAAGGTACATTTAGAAGAAAAGAGAAGGGAAATTTCAAGTCAAGAACACCTTGCCATTTGTAGTATTGTTGGAGACAAGAATGGATTCTAAGAAATATCAGCAAAATCTTCTAAGCCAATGTCCCAGAGTCCATGAAGAAAACAAAGCTGAAAAAGAGAATGGATAGAGCATACAATAATTCTTTACATAACTTAACAATGAACCACAAACTAGTCAATGAAAACCCAGGTTTGGTGTTACAATTAGCTTCACAGCCCAAAAAAAAGAATTCAATCAAAAATCTGTTAAAAATGCAAGATAACCCTGAAGTATTTATAAAGTAGAAGTGTTCTGCAAGAAGGAAGGGGAAATCAGGAATAGTGACTTTCTGCTGGCGTTAAAGTGCTTGTATTATGCTTTTTAGTGTTATATATCTTTTTGTGAACATTATAGGTTTACAAAGGGAAAAGGCATAAAGTCCACCCCAAAGGGACTTACTATCTTCCAGAGAAAACATTTTTTTTCACAAACTCCAAACAGCTCTGTTGTAGTCCAGCATTTACTTCCATGACGAACTTGCGTCACTTTGTAAAACACGTTATAGTGCTCGCTTAGCTGCTAGCATGGCACTCCTTCATGCTCTGCAACTGACTAGCTGCTAATACAGAAACCTCCCTTTGGTGCAGCCTGGGAAACACTGATTGGTACAATCTGATATTTTTATCTGATATTACTACCACCAGTAGGCCAATATCTGTACACCTAACCAAGTAATCTACCAGATGACGATGCCGAAGCGCAACAGACACTCGCCCCCCTCAGGGCCTGCACTGTCAATCACCCCAATCAATATTGAAGTTTTCATCTCCAGATGCAAGGCAGACATACTACTAACAGTGGCCAAATGCTTCGACATAGTATGCATGCAGGAAACCCACATCGGCCCTGCACAACACCAACCAGCCATCCCTGGAATGAAGCTGGTGGCCGAGATCCGACACAGACAGTATGGGTGAGCTGTATTCAGCAGACCAAACCTTGCGATCAAAGAGGTCTGCACCCACACCACCGAAGGGCAAATGGAAACCATCACAGTTGCCCTCCCGAACGTCTCTATCACATCAGTGTATAAACCCCCCCAAAGTCCGTTCCTCCACTCTGAACTGCCAGATAAATGCAAGAGCCGCATCAGCATTGGGGACTTCAATGCCAGTAGCACACTGTGGGGTTATGAAGTGAACAATCAAGATGGAGATGAAGTCGAAATCTGGCTTGAGTCGATACACCTGACCCTGATCCACGACGCTAAACTGCCAAAATCTTTTCACAGTGCCAGATGTAAACGAGGATATAACCCAAATCTTGTTTGTGTGAGCAGTGAACTAACATCTAGAGTCGTGAAAGAGGTCCTGGACCCTATCCCCCATACGCAACACCGGCCAATCACCATAACCATCCAATCCGTTCTCCAAGCAACAACGTCCCCTTCCGCAGAAGGTTCAATCTGCGGAAGGCAGACTGGCTGTCATTCCAACAGGAGATCAAAAACTCCATCTCCAGCATTCCATCACACCCCAATAACTATAACATGTTTACAGACCTGCTGAAAAGGTCAGCCAGGCGACATATACCAAGAGGATGCCAGACCAAGTACATCCCCGGGCTGTTGGAAACATCCAGTAATCTACCGAAAGCCTACCACAGGGCATACCATGAGGACCCTTTCTCCTCCACCACCATGGAACTCGGAGAGATCCTGTTGAACAAAGTCAGGGAAGATCGAAGGCAAGTCTGGAAGGAGCTGATAGAAAACACCAATATGACCAACAACAGCAGGAAGGCATGGACCACAATCTGCCGCCTCAGTGAAGACCATACCACACCGTCGACGCTCACAACAGTCATAGCAAACTCAGTTGCAGCACAGTTGGTGGCAAACGGTCGCAACCAAAACCAGCGCAGACCCACAGGAGAATACCGCTGGACAGTGGTACCAGACCACCCACAACCAGCCAGAGCCCTTACCAAGCCCTTCGATCTGCAAGAACTTGAAGCTGCAATGAAACCTGGGAAAGCAGCAGGAATCAATGACGTACTGGTGGAAATGATACAGCTCCTGGGACCTAAAGCAAAGACCTGGCTCCTACCAATGCTGAACTCATGCATGGCACAGAAAACAATCCCACCGGTATGGAGACAGGCCAAGACTGTCGCAATTCCCAAACCTGGAAAGGATTCATCATCCCCAAAGAGCTACAGACCCATTTCCCTCCTCTGCATCACCTACAAGCTCTACAAGAGGCTATTACTCCAATGCCTTATGCCACTTATAGACTCTAAGCTTACTAACGATCAAGCTGGTTTCTGCCCTGGCCGCTCCTGTGCTGGGCAGCTACTGAACCTCACCCAAGACATTGAGGACGGTTTTGAGTGCAAACTCATCACCGGAGCAGCTTTATCAGACCACACTGCTGCCTACAACACTGTCCAGCACTGCACCATGATTAGGAAACATTTTGACATGAAAGGTTGACCTGTGCTAAATCATCAAGAGCCTCCTCAACAACAGGCACTTCTTTGTCCAACTAAATGACAAGAAGAGCAAATCAAGAGCCTCCTCAACAACAGGCACTTCTTTGTCCAACTAAATGACAAGAAGAGCAAATGGAAAGCCCAAAAGAATGGCCTACCACAAGGTAGCATACTGCGCCGCCTCCTCTTCAACATCTACACTAATGACCAACCACTTCCCCCCACAATGCCGTTGCTTCATCTATGCAGACAATCTCTGCATCACCACCAAACAGGAGAACTTTCAGAAGATTGAGCCTGTCCTGGAAAGTGCCCTCCAAGAGATGACAACCTACTACAATAACAACCACCTAAAACCCAACCTATCAAAAATCCAACTATGCAGCTTCCATCTTAAAAATCGAGATGCGAAAAACAAACTCTCCAACCACCCCCACCCTGTGAACCTCGGAAAGTCAAGGGCAACACTTGCAATAACATCCTGCGCAAACTGTTAAACTCAAAGTGGGGCGCCGATCCACCAACCATCAACTCACAATCACAACTGCCCTAGCCCTGTGCTTCTCCACAGCCGAATATGTGTGCTCAAGTTGGAGCCGCTCCCACCACACCAAACTGATTGACACAGCCCTTAACAACACCTGCTGCATTATCACGGGATGCATAAAGACAACGCTAGCCCCGTGCCTCTACGCTCTAGCTGGCATTGCCCCCCACATCAGACGATACATCGTCGCCCAAGGCAAGCGGAGAGCACAGGAGTTTGACACGAGGCACCCCCTTCACGGACACCCCGACTGAAATCCAGAGCCAGTTTCCTGCAAACAGTCCCACCTCTCCAGACAACCAAAGAAATAGCAAGGACCAACATCTGGAAAGATGAATGGAACCAGCTAAACACACAAGCCCAGGACTGGATGGAGAGAGGAATCACCCCGACTGAATGTCTTGCCAGGCATGACCTCCCATGGCAGACTATGAGTGGAACAGGGAAGGTGCACAGCACTTATGAAAGGATGGAACCACCAGACAGAAGACACATGCAACTGTGGAGCAGTACAGACAATGTCCCACCTACTGGAGTGTGAAAACGCCCGCGAGTGCAGCCCCCAGGACCTGGCTGAACCGACCCCATCAGCTGTGTCCTGCAACAGATATTGGCAGAACAACATCTGAAATTGCAGCGGACTCGAAGAAGAAGACTGACTAGCTAGCAGTACTTACTGCACATGTGCAACTCCCAATAAAGATGGTACAGAAGTAAGATGTCTCACTCTGTACCTAAAACAGAGAGCTCAACACACAGGGTGAAAAGAGGAGCTGCAGCAATGTGCAGTACAACGAATATATGATGATTTCTGAAAATTAAACCACATAAACCTATAATACAATTATGAACCTGAAAATGAGCATAATATGAGCACTTTAAGAAACATTTTGTGATATCTGCTAAAAGAAAATGTAACTGTAAGTGAAGTAATTCTCCACAGTAATTAAGATTCAGTGTCTTATTTGTTATTTTTCCAAATTGGTAAATTAAGCAAATTAGGAGAAATGTGTTTACTTCCTCACCTGAATAATTCTTCAAAAGTTTACAATTAGACCATGGGTGATATCTCCAAACCAACGCAAAGCGTAATAGACCATATCCTTTCAAATCTTTGATTTAACAATTTCACTTCCCTCCTATCCATTTTTAAGTTTTCTTTCAACTTAACTCAAATGATAAGCCTCTAGAATCTCCACACATGTTTTTCTTACTCCATTTATTAATATGAAAGTCACACTCATTCATATCTGCTTGTCTAGTAAACATCGCACATATCTTGCAAAACCTGGATGGATTATGCATGAATAACAAAGAGCAGTGCATCAGCATGCAACCACACAAGATTGAGGCGATGGATATCCCTAAATGGAGGTACAGATTCAGATTCAACAGAATCTGCACTCCTCGGGCTTATGAAACATCCTTCCTCTCTAAAGCATCTCGCTTTCCTACACAGGCTTCTATTTTGCATTTAATCATCTGTTGTATGAGAATCTTTGTGCACTAATGTCTACAAATACAATGCAATTCTGCTCTGGCGGATAAGAAACTACAGATGCTGTCTCCTCTTGCTTCAACAGAGGAAATTAAAGTATACAATCTAATGAAGAATCTGCTCAAATGACGAGAGTCTGCCACCCAGTACATCTATCTCATTCTACCACTGTGCTCTCTAGTAAAGACAAGGAGCACTGGCTTGGGAGCACAATTAATTACACCATGATATTTTTCCAGAGGGAAAAGCTGAAAATAAAGTGTGCTGTGTGAATGACAGCATCCCTAATTTGTTATGACCTATAGGCATAGACCATTTGGAAATTTCGGCTTCATGGCCACTGGAAATTGTTATGAATCAATTTGAATGATCTATTAGACTGTTGATGGCTTTATATACTTTTAATTTGTATTATTTATGAGAAAATGTTACAATTGTGTAAAGAGGATGAGCATAATGATCATATTTGAAACTGTATCTGACATTTCTCTAACATGTGCCGAGTATTTCTACTACCAATGTATTAAAAATGGCAAGTGTGTATTTTAGGATCGCATTCAACATGACTGCTAATTGGTACATTTCTGGCCTCACAGGCAGGAATTTAATTTTAACTAGCAGAGTGCAAGAAAGCAGCAAAATGGGAAGTTTTGTGGCGCTCCATTTTCCAGCCAGTTATTATGCAACTCAATTTTATACAATATGTGTAGTAGGGGGTCCCTGCTCTTCTATCTTTCAGGTTAGGGTTCCTTTAACATTTTTGTCCTAAAAAATGTTGAAGACCCCTTGTGCATTGTAGACATCCATGAGAGCTTCATGGGACCACCATGAACTACCCGTGAACCCACAACTTTGTAAGAGGAAAGTTGTGTTAGTTCTAATTTCTGAAAGTTTTTTTACATAATGTTGCCTTGATGTGCATTAAATATTGATTGACATTGACATTGTCACAAGAGGTACTCAAAGTGTGTAGTCGGTTGTCATCTGATAAATGTGATTACTGTAAAGATTTTCCAACCATAATTACCATGATATCAATGGCATACAGCCAGCACCATAACAAGGTCATATAAAAATATAGTTTGATTGGATTTTATGTGAATATCAATGTATTCATATAGCTGACTGTGTTCAATGTGCTGAATGTTTTTCAAATGTCACAGCATTGGAGCATTATTATTGGAAAAATATCTACACTTGTACTGTGTCTAGATGACTTGAACATTTGTCTTAGGAAATTTCTTCCTCTGTAAAGCTTCCATATAGCTATGGATGTAACAGTATGAAAATGTATCCTTTACTCTGTATTATCGCGGTATTTTTAGAAATAGTTTAGAAAGCACTGATAGGCCTACACAAGCTGAAATAGTTTCAAAAACCTTGCATGGATGTGATATGATTGCTATCGTTGTATGGCCTGGCTCAGGTTAAACCCTTTGTAATTCATGAACAAATACACACAGAGAATGAATGCCATACAATTTTCTTTTATCATCTAGTTTGACAGTCATAACGAAATAAGAAAATCAATAAACTTCTTTAAAAGTAGTTTTTTTCAGGGCTAAATTACATGGATTGTATCAGATTGATACTTACCGATGCCAGCATTTTAGGCAGAATCGGAAGCAGTTTTTCGATACTGGTTTCAGTATCGGAACAATATATCTTTAATAAGCCCAATTGCCAATAATATCAACCATGCCGATGTAGTACTGCATATGATAACTGCTAGCTCATTCTAGTTATAGGCTACCTGCAAATATTTGTTACCAGAATTGTTGATCATGCAGAACTTAAACATTGTGATTTCAAACAAAAAATGTGTGATACAAATGAGTTCTGCTCTGCTATCAGTCAAGTATTTGAAAGCTGAATTTATTTTGGCACACAGAGAACACTTACTGCCAGTGAGGAAAGTCAAGAGGCCTACAAAGTCATTAAGTGATGTTGGTGAAAACTGCAAGTTAATGAACCACAGCCACAGGAAATTAAAGGCCTGTGCTGTGAGTGGCATGGTTGTTTCCTTTATAACGATTACTGGTATGTTAATTTCACATATTATGAATATTTGTGTACAATGTTATGTGTACAATGTTATTACTTTTTAGAAGAAATGACTATTGACCATGGTGTTACTCGCACTATCAAGTTGTTGGAAAGCAATTTCCATGTGTCCAAAATTATTCTGAACCATCAGAGTTAGGCCTATAAAAAGACATTTGGAGCAGGGCTGTATGAGGAAATTGTTTTTCTCTTTTCAAATTATAAAACATTAATTTGTGAACACCACATTGGCATTACAGATGAGGTAATTGCCAACATTATGTTCCCACTTGGACCAATAACAACAAACTGTGTGTGGGTGTGTGAGAGAAAAAGAGACTGTGTGTTGAGTGAGGGTGTGTGTTGCATTAAGAGAAAGGCTTTAACAGTATTCTGGCTCACCACTGATTAAATAAATTACCTTTTAATCAATCACTCAAATGCAACCGCAGGTCAACACTTATCTTGACTAGTTGTAGTTATTGCATGGAAGTAATACTCCAGCCAAAATGTTCTCTATATGTACCTCATAGGGGTATAAAATGACACTATTCTTTTGTTTTTGTCCTTCATAGGGAACAGCAGCTGTGGTTTCCTTGAATTCCGGTTGATTACAGTGTACTTCCCGATACTTGGGCAGTGTATTTATGTGTTTTGGCACATTTTGGTGAAATTATGCAGTAGTGGTTTGAGAAGAAATTTCTATTAACTTTGTACTACTTTTAATATTTAAACCTGCATTATCTGATTATTGGCCACAAGCTCTATACACAAAATTGATACATCATCAGGTTTTAAGTTGATGTCATAAACTGCACGCATCAACAGACACAAAGCAACAATAACACCCATCACTCGTGGTGCTGCGCCTGATGAATTCAAGTCCAATATTCACTCTTCTTTTGGTCTCCACTCATATCTGAGCAATATATCTCTCTGATTCTTTAGCTGCTCAATGCTCCACTATGTTCACTGGCTAGTGACTAACTTTGTCCGTCTGCCATTTGGTGCTGGGCAGATAGTGTACAGTGGCTTAATCAAAGCTCACGCTGGCTTAATTAAAGCTTTTCCACTTAAAACAGCTTTCCACTGCTGGAGACTATGCTGACAGCAGTAAGAGTGAATCAGAACAGTGAAGTCGTGGGCCAGAAAACCAAAACAATGAGCTGAAGCGCTTGGTAGTACCAAGTCAGGTGAAAATTATTAAATTAATATAAAAATATTGATTACAGTAGCTTTAAGATTATTTTTCTGATTTATCACAGTGCTAGAATTATCTAGATCTGTGTTTAAAAAATGAAGTGAAAACAAATTAATTTATCTCCCACCATCAAAATTAAATGAACACAGCAATTCAAAACATTAGGCTAAGAAGAGAGTACAGTAGAGAGTAAACTGCAATAATGAGATGATTATCTCATTTTTGCAATATACCCTCTACTGTCTTTCCTATTGTACTCTACTTACAAAGTGCAAAGCCATAATTTAAGGAAGAGCAGTTACAAAAATCAAAGCTTGAAGCACCTCTCTCTATATTTATATTACTTACTTATTTATTGCCCATTATGCCTGTTGGCATGTAGGGCAGCAACAAAGGATTTCCACTCTTATCTGTTTTGGGCCAGTGCCTTTATAGAGCCCCAGGTGAGATGTAGGGTCTTCAGCTCTCCCTCCACCATCCTGCGCCAGGTATTCTTGGGTATACCTCTTTTACATTTGCCATCTGGTGTCCATTGAAGAGCAGTTTACGTGATGTTTTCTTGCTCTCTACGTATTACATGTCCAATCCATTTCCATCGCCTTCTCATAATGATGGTAGCCATGTGGTCATGTTTACACTGGCTGAGTAGAAGTTGATTGGAGATGGTGTTGGGCCAAAATATTCTCTTTATTTTACGTAGGATTTTGGTGTGGAAGGTCGACAGTTTGTGGAGATTGCTTTCAGTTGTTCGCCAGCACTCAAAGCCGTATGGCAGGGAAGACAAGACACAGCTCTGGTACAATCTCAGCTTGGTGTTGGTACTGTACTGGGCAGACTTCCAGAGGTTGTTTAGTCTCTGTAAGGTGTTTCGGGCCTTGCTGAGTCGGTTTGTGATGTCGTTGCCTGCTCCTCTATCATGGCTGACAATGCTGCCTAGGTAAGTAAAAATGGTTGGTCATGGGTAAGTTTGTGTCTTCTATTTGTATGTGTGGGGGGTTTGGGATGTTTAGCATCATCAGCGCTGTCTTCAGAGCTCTGTCTTCAGAGCTGATACACCCCAATCCCAATATAGAGCTTGGTGCTCTATATATATATATATATATATATATATATATATATATATATATATATATATATATATATATATATATATATATATACAGTATATATATATATATATATATATATATATATATATATATATATATATATATATATACTGTATATATATTCTTACAATCTGGAATTACAATTTGCATGGCTGATGTCATGCAAATTGTAATTCCAGATTGTAATTTCCTAAAAGGCAAATACGTTTGGGTATAATCTTCCAAAAATACATACTGATACAGGAGATTTGGGGAAATAATGTCGTATTCTGGATGGTTGGATCATGCACTCATTGACTCGTTAGACAAGACGAGACGATCAAGCTAGCAAGTGTTGACACCATCGGTGCTTCTGCCTGAATTAACATTTAATGCTTTGATTTAGACTCAAAGGTATAGTATTGATACCGTATTCTATCATTACGAAGACATACTTAAACATACAGAGTTTACTTTCAAGGTTTGAGTCCGTTTATGAAGTTTTGATTAAAGTTTATTTCACTTCTCTCATGCCCGAATTACACCTCTCTTAAACCACAGAGATTTCTTCAAATTGTTTTTTATCACAGTAAATGTATTTCTGTTGGTGAATGTTCTGGCCTTGAGGTGCTCATGCGTAAAATTATCACTACTGAACACACTCTTTGTGGTTATCTTCCAACCCACCCAAATTATTCACACTAAATTCCTCAAAGAGGTTATAGAGGCTGTAGGCTCTTGCTTGCTGTCCATTGCAAACATCTTCTCTCCGCTGATGGCATTCCTGATTATTTGAAGAGTAGCCTCCTTTGAGCCATGACAACTTTACACATTGTTTCAATGCTACAGTACATGTTTCATCTTTCAGTATGTTTGCGTTCTCCAAGAATTGGCATGCAGATTTCCTTTTCAGAGCGTCTATCACCTTTGATCACAGCGTTCAACAGTAGCTTCTGTTTCTTCTGGCTTCATTTAAAACCACTACTATAACCACAATGATTCACTGGCTTTAAACACAACACATGCAGCTTTAGCATATACTGTATGACTTACCACTATACATCAAGGTTGGAAGAAGACAAGTGTCTCTTGATAAATGTTTAACGCTATAACCCTATTCAAAATATTCATAATATTTCACAAGTGCATTTCTCTCTGAAAAAAACTCCAGCCACTCATCTCTGCACGTCTGTGCTCTGACTCTGTATGTACTCGGCTAATAACGATGAACTACTCAACCCTATAGAGTCTCTTCCCCTATAAGACATCAACAATACAGCTCCCACATCCACTTTCCTATAGCTCAGAACAGTGGCTGCATAGCCATGGGTTTTATGTATGTTAGAAAATAAATGAAAAGGTATACAGTTATTGTATATAAAAAAAACAAAAAAACACCTGGACCTCTTTTTGGGCGGATCCGGATACATTTTAATGGATCTTTATCGGCTAAAATGAAGCAGATTAAAATCCAGTACTTTCAGACGCGTAACTATCGGTTACGGTACAGATCCATTTGACCGTGCAACGCTTCTGTCGCACCACGCTCCACTCTATTCCTATTGGTGACGTCAAGCGACTTCAACGCGCCTGCAAAGCATTCCAGGAAGGCGGTGCTGCATTGGAAAAAATGCTGCGCGTCAAAAAGCTGGCCGATGCCCAGCTTTACGCAAATTAATCCGTTGAACGCGACGCGACTATCCAGTAGAAGTAGACGAAAATCTTTCAAACTAACCTTTGTCAATCTGAAATGAAGACAGATTCAGCAACTGCATGGCCTTTTTCTCACTTAAAATGTTTTCAGAAACACATTTCGGTGAACTATTTTAGTAAAATACGAGATTGTGTTCTCAACGAGCCGCCATGACACAATTCTCGAGTAGCCAGACCCATGTCACGCATTCATCCAATCAGCTGCTGGTCAGGGGCGTGGAGCATCAACCATGGCTGTATGACGTCATCAACCACACTTCAGTCGTGTCGGACAAATGGATCTGTACCGTAAGCAGGGTAAGCAGTGCTTACGTGCCCGGACCAATCAGGGGCCCGCATCACTGGAAGCCGAGGCCCCCTATCGCATTTTCATTACTCGCAACAATCCCAGCAGTCCCACATGCAGCCACTGACCAAACGGGAGTGAGAAAGGGTCAAATTAATTTCCTTGTTTCTGTTATGAAGACAAGACGTGTGTGACTCGAACATCTCATATTGACCAACAAAATGTACAGCGAAAGACATTTCAGACCGTCCTGCCAACCTGTATACATTTTCACATCAATGTACGTTGTAACGGTTTTTCACTATATAGTCACTGAAGTGGCTGCTGTTTAAATACTGTCGGCTCTCTGCTCCATTCGCGCGCGCGCGCGCACGCACACACACACACACACACACACACACACACACACACACACACACACACACACACACACACAATCACAAACAATGGATGCAGGAAAAAATGCAGTTGAGAAGACACGGTGGCCTACGCTCGATATTGTAAGTGCAATGATAAGTTAAAGTCCAATAAGTACTTCATCAAACCGTATGAATGTGTGTGTAGCCAGGACAGGAAATTAACTAACAATGTAAAGATCAACAAGCCACTGACAGTGACATACTGTATATGTATTTGATTCATTCAATAAATTATACATTTTTGTCTTTAATCCACCAGCCATCCTAGGAAATCTCAGCACAGAGTAATTAATTAATAGTAATAATTATTATTCTCCCCAAAACAAGTTTCCTATACAAATAAAATTGCAACTTTTTTTGCAACTTTCACTGTCTTCTGCAACTTCATTGCAACAAACATACAAAAGACATTGCAACTTTTATCGCAATTTTTTACAAAAGCTCCCGTGAAATCAAGCATTTTGGGCCACAACAATCTCAAAAAAAGGCAGCGAAATCCTGGAGGGACTGCCCTTGTGTGTTTTTTCATGTGTTATGGTGCACATTCACCAGTGGTTTTTTGTTGTTGTTGTGGTGCGCGTAGGCTACTCCTGATTTTGTCAGTGATTGTATCCTGTCCTATTCATGGTAGAATACTCGTGGACATTGCACCGTCATCACGTGCTGTAGTAGGGGGGCCTGCCTTGATAATCCTGCATAGGGGCCCGGTGTTGGCTCGTTAGCCCACTGAGTACTTTCTTTACTGAACTTCAGTGCTTTTTGTCCCCCCACCCTGCTAGTGTTACACAGTCAGGGTCTACACTGCGAGCAATTTGCTCCATATGATTAGGCCTGTACAATTGATCGAATATTAATCATGATCATGATTTGGGCTTCCCACAGTTAAATGAACATGATCTACTGCCATGACTGTATGAATTCATAACAAATTCCTACATAATAAACAAATATCCAAATAGTCCAGCCCGACTTATTTTGATGCAATGATCTGTACATGAGCGCCTGCCTAGATCACCTGGTAGAGTGCGCACCCATATGCGGAGGCTCAGTCCTTGATTCCGACCTGCGGCCCTTTGCTGCATGTCATTCCCCCCTCTCTCTCTCTCTCTCTCTCTCTCTCTCTCCCCTTAAAGGCCTAAAAATGCCCCAAAAAATAATAATAAAAAAAAGATTTACACATTAGCCGGGATGTAGCACAAAAAGAGAGTGAAAGCAGCACTCTTGCTTATTTAAATGTGAAAGTGCAATACAAATATTGTGTTATTTAAACTAATGAATAATCGTGGTCTCAGTATTGATCAAAATAATCTTAAATTATCATTTTGCCAATAACCTTGCAGGCCTGAATTCATCTGGGTGTTCATTATATCACTCTTGCAGTGCTTATCAGTATGGTACTGTGGTCCTGTAAAAGGCCCTCATATTTTCTGGCATTATACACTCATACAGAAAGAAATTATTCTACATAATAATGACCCAAGCTGGATGACAAAAACTATTAAAATCTAACAGCATGTTTAATAGCTGGCAAGAGACACCAAAGACTAAATGCATTATTTAGCTTTCTCCCAATGTAGACAGTTTCTTAGTTACCTCATTAGGCATTAAATAACTAATAAGAAACTCATAAATGTAGCGCTTATCAGAATGTTTATGGATGTTTTGTGTATACTTTTTAACTCCATGTTGCTGCCGTTTAAATATTAGCCTCACACAAATATCAATGTGTAACATCCTGTCTAAAATAATTTCAAATATGACATGACAACATGTGCTTCACAAACTTTTGTCGACATATGCAGCATCTGTTTATTAATATCACTAGTGCAGCGCCCGTTCAAAATGTGCCTGTTTGGAACGGCCGATTGCTTGGCCTGTGGTATTGCTTCTTGTAGAATTCATCAAAACCAAATTGTAGCCTACCCCAAAATGACTTAAAGAAGAACCCCAAACCACTTCAAATGCAACTGCCCTGTATAACCTACTACTAACTTACTGATTTACCTGACAGAGAACGTTGCAGATTCAGAATGTAATCACAAAATATCACAATGAAAATGTGGATTAATCAAACATTAACCTCATGGACTCATTGCAGTCGTAGCAAGACACCTGCCAAGTTTGAAATCCATCGGACTAACGGTTCGAGAGATATGCGCATAACACCCACTCTCACACACACACACACACACACACACAGACGCACACACATACACACATACACACAGACAGAAAGACGTTCCTGCAATTTATAGACAAATAAGCAAGAGACCACCACTCTCTCAACTGGAAAAATGATGTTGGCCAAGTTTTATTGATCAGATTACTTAGACAAGTGAAGTGATAAGAAACACTGAAAAACCTTTAGCACAGAAAAAAAAAACACTACACTGCACCCTCTCAACACAAAACAGAAAACCAAAAGTTAGAGAGGTTAAATAGATTTGAAAACCCCTGATGCAGAAAATGAAATCATGTGTACAAGTATGTGATAGAGATTGTCTTTCTGAGGGAATGGGTAAGGGTGGCTGAGTGTTTATTATAATTTAATCTTCTATCAAATTCATTTGCATTCTGCGTTTATCTAAGAAGTCTTTAATTTGTTTTAACATTTGTTTCAACAATCCCTTTAGTATTTCACATACTCTCAGTGGAAACGTCACTGCAGAAATACTCACACGTCCTTAGTATTCACACAAATGTCACTGCATAAACAGGTAAAGGAAACAGCAACAGATGAGTGAGAATGGGCTTTATAAAAGACATCATGATGGTGGGCATCAAGAGGGCTTTGAGCAAGACCGAGACACTGGAGCTGTTTGGTTTGTGAATGCAGCTGTCTCAAACGGTGTTCAATCAAAAAGCAGACCAAAATAAGACTTTTACTAAAACCCTTTTCCTGGTGGGAGGTAGCCAAGGGCTATCTATTAATCTGCTGATTACTTCCGCGATTAATCAGGTAATTGTATTTAAACAGCGCACCAGAATTCCCACTTGCCATTGTAATTGTTTACAATGCTCGCATGTTTTTGCATTGCTGAGTGCCTCACGTTTTAAGTTGTTTCGACTCAAGGCGTTCACGGCGCTCCTGCAAAAAAAAAAAACGTGAGGCGCTCAGCAATGCAAAAGCATGTGAGCGTTGAAAACAATTAAAAACATCGGAACAGTTTTCTGTCCTGTCCAGTTTTGTCTTCATAACCTACAATATTGTCAATATTGACATATTCAAGTCTTAAAAATATTCATATGTTTGGTAATAAACATATGAATGAGATTTTGGCCAGGTCTCCTGGTTCAGTTTCTTAAACTGATGGTGTAAACAAAAATGTACAGACTGCTTTGAAAAAAAGTATTTTTTCTTATTTTTGTGTTTATTATTTTTTATATATAGTAAATATATGTCCTATATAGAGAAATGCCAAAAACAATAGTTAATAATTGTAAGAAATATATACTTTTATCACTAATCAACTATTGAATGTCTTAATTTTCAGCAAATCTAATGCATTTCATCTGAGGGAAAAACTGAATAGGGCCAGAGAGTTAACTGTAGAGGCAATACTGCATCCATCACTTTCTCCGTGATAATCCGTCCATCCCACAAGACTGGATTTAAACTCAAATAACATTCGCTGCCATTCTCTCCATCCCTAGACTCTGCATCACCATTACGGTAATGGTGTTCAGTTCATATGCTTGCTAAAAAATGGATTTAGGAACCATTAGCTTATTAGGCGCAAAATGACATTATCTCCCCTCAATGTGAACTCTGTAGCAGCCATTTGGAGATAAATTATGGCGTAGCAACACCCCCTGATCTGTCAATCAATCCTCTTATCAGTGTGTCTCCCGCAGGGATTGCAATCACCAATTCATTGCATACTTTAAATGAATGAAGTGCACTGGCTGATCCATGCAGCATGTTTGTAAGGATTAATCCAACTGATATTATAAGTATTAGAAATGCTTAAATATAGATAAAAGCCTTATTGAGGGTGCATGGACTAAACTATATTTTTGTCAAGTGTTTATACTGTGGAGTTCAGTTCAACCTTGCGATCACCAGACATTGAACTCTCAACTTAAAAAAAACAGAATGGCATGAGTCTTGAATGCACAACTTCAACTAACAACTCTTTTCATTATCAAATTACCAACAGGCAGTGTCCACACTGCTCGTTTTGGTCTGGTCAACAGTTCAAAACACATTTGTATTTCATTTACAAGGATCTACAACAGATCAGTGTTCATTTTGTCACCAGAGTTGGATTGAGTTTTAGTTCAAGTGAGTTGTCATTAGATTGTTGTTAGTCTGTTTTTTTTCTGTTATTGTTGTCTAGTTTTAGTCAACAAAACTAAAAAAACATTTTAGTCTAGTTTAGAGGAAAAGGCACCGTATAATTGTTCACACACAATGTCTGCTGTGCAGTAACAAACAGACTGGCTCAGTAACTCCAGCTGTCTTTGTAAACCCTGGCTGTTTGAATGGAACACCGTCATTCCTTCTCACCTAGCACTATCATTAGCATTAGCAGCTACCTGTTCTCATTAATTTAGCTGACGCTTTTGTCCAAAGCAACTTACTTTCAGAAGGTGGATCACTTCATCACTCACTTCACTCAAATACTGTTCATTGTGCAGATTTATCTTAAAAAGAAGGGCTAAAACATTACAGTGATATTTCCTTAGGAGGAAGATACAGATGGATTAACCCTGGAACTTACTCATTCCTTCAGATAGCAACAGGAAAGATAACCAACTGACAGTAACATTACTGTTACATCCACAGCACTTGACAGTGTTACCTTAGCACACCTTTTCATAAATGGCAGCATACTGCCTGCATGTTGTCATAGTCTTATTTTATTGCGATTGCAATTTAAAATTTGATTATTTTTTTAAGATCTTTATCTGCTGTATTATTCAACAGAGACAAACACTAACTCATTGTATAGTATGACCAACACAATATTTGACAGATGAAACATAAACTGTTCTTTACTGTAGGCCAGGCCTGTATGTTATTGTATCAATGAAATTAGGTGATGCATGAATTTATATGAATTACATTATTATTTATTTATAAACTACTTCAATCACAGTGGCTGATTTGCCTTGGCCTTGTAACATGTAATAATTACAACACAGAGCACTGACAAATAAGCCAAGTCAAACGAATGTCTTCCTTGTTGACGAAGTGACAAAGCACTTTGACTTCACGTGTAATGAAAGGTGCTTATAAAAAAGACATTGCCATTGCCAAAGTTAATCACTGAAACAGTGGAAAGCATCAAATATTCCCATACGAGAAGCTGGATCCAATGAATATTTGGGATTTTTGCTGTTCTTGATTACATTTATGTTGACTAATTCTTTCAGCAATAGCATATACAGTATACTGATAAAATGGACTGTATATGAAGTGCTTCCAGAATTATGTCCCCCATTTAATAACCTTCATAAATATGGTCTCTCATGGCTACAGATTCACTTTTTAAAATCTGTACAATATGAGGTGGTTTAAAAACTGAAACTTCCAGTGTGGCCTTGGGAGGATGAATTAGGAATGAATGTTAGCTGCACTCCAAATTGGAATCTCTCTTTTCCTTGCTTCATTATCACAACTTTCTCTTTGTGTCTGCTTGGAGGCTAATTAAGGGGGGGACAGCGAGAGCGAGAGAACAAGACCTCACTGATGGAAATCAAATGAGAAGGACAGGAATGGGAGAATAGAGGAATAATTGGTCGTCTGATGAACGCTTACGGTGCCCTTCATGAATAGCGCCAATGCCTTCCTAAAATGGATGAGAGGCGAGCGAGACAAGTACCAGGGACAAACTAGACTTTGTTGTTTTAAAAAAGAGGTTTAAGCCAAGTGTAGGAAGAATCAAGAGTGGAATCAGTTTAACTTACTGGCTTGAGTCTTAATAGGTGTCCTTCTACCACCTCACAGTCAAACCACATAGCAAAAACTAGCTTGGCAGCATTTATTCTCTCCCATTTTCAGTTTACACTGCTACACTAGGTAGTCCTACACTCCTTGGCTTTTATGGCGTATCCAAGCAATAAAGCTGCAACTAACAATTATTTTCAGTATTGATTAATCTGCTGATTATTTCCTCAGTTCAACAACAGTCAACAGTCGGGAATCCAAAGATGTTCAGTTCACACAGTGGTTCACAATGATTCAAATTGAGCAAAACATCAAATTTGAGAAGCTGGAACCATGCAGAGAATAATTGGCATTTTTGTGGCTTGAAAATAACTAACAATTGATTATAAAAAAAAATGGTTGCTGAGCAATTTTCTATCAATCGACTAATTATTCAACTAAAATCATATAAACTGAACAAAGAAACAAATCCTCACTTGTAAAGCTGATCAACTAATCAATTAGTCAACCCTTGTGTCAATGGTAAACGCATATAGGGCTGTGATTAATGTTTTATTTTTTTGACAATTCAAGAAAAGTCAAAAACTGTGAAAGAATGCAATTACAATTTTCTAAAGCCCAAGGTACTTCCTTATGCCTGACACCCCTTGGGGGGTATAGGCCGTCGACAAAGGACCTCCAGAGAACTTGGTCGCTGGCTGTGACCAGGTATATCCCATCTTTTTGATTTGAGTTTGAGTTTATTTTATTCACAATACCACTTCAAACATTACAATAATACAGTTGGGGTACAAGATCAATTGGGTAGTGTGAATGGGTCCCCCAAAGAAGCTGGGAAAGCTTATAGGTGGGGGCCCATGATTCATGAAAGGGTAGTGGTACAGACGATGGTATACACAGTTATCACCTGTAACCAGATGATGATGAGTAAATGCACGCAAGAAGCGCACCAATACATACATACTCGTACAAGACTAAGTAACAAGACTACTCAATCTAGAGTTCAACCTGTTGACAATTTGAAACATAAGGCAGGCATTACGATATTCATTTAGCTCAGTCAGTCTTAGTAACTCAAAGCGGTGGAATAGAGGGTGGGTGGGGGAATTTATCTCTGACCAGGACAGAGCCCGTATGACTTTCTTTTGCAAGGATATACGTTTTTTAAGATGGCTGGTGTTACACCATATTACATTGCAATAGTTAAGGTGTGGTTCAAAGAGAGTTTTATTCAACGTGAGAAGGGCAGACAGAGGAAGGAAATGTGTGATCTTATAGAACAAGCCAACATACTTGGACAGTTTGTTTACAAGATAGTCAATATGACATTTAAAGTTGAGTGAGTAGTCAATGAGGACCCCAAGGAATTTTGTGGAATGCACTCTTTTTATCTCCTGCCATTTTAATCAGGCAGTGATCAGTGTTTTAAAATTTTTTTATGAAATATTTTAGAGGAATTTATGAAATCATTTATGTATAGAATGAATAAGAGTGGCCCTAAAATGGAACCCTGGGAGACCCCGAAGATCATGGGCTGACAAGTAGAGTTATGATCATTGACATGGACATACTGTTCCCTCTTGTATAAATAACTTCTGAACCATTTAAGTGCTAGACCTCTGATACCATAGTGATGCAATTTGTACAGTAAAATATCAAAGTCAATGGTATCAAAGGCTTTTGATAGGTCCAAGAAAATACTAACACCACATTTTCCCTCTTCAGTGCAGTCATTAATTTGTTCTATTAGGTAGAGTATTGCCATACAGGTTGTACTCTTTTTTTCTAAAACCGTATTGAGAAGGAACAAGAATATAGTTTATGAAGATAGCCACTGAGTCTAGTGTATACTACTTTCACCATTACTTTAGAGAAAGTGGGTAGAATTGATATGGGCCGGTAATTGCTCATATCATTTCTGTCGCCCGATTTAAAAATTGGAATTATCTTAGCAATTTTTGTCATTTTAGGTACAGTGCCAGTAAGTAAAGAAAGGTTGATGCAGTGAGCCAGTGGCTCTACAATGACGTTCGCAATGGCTTTCATGATCATGCTACATATTCCATCTACACCAGCGGTGTACGAGCTCCTCAAGTCCAAAATGATCTTGACGAGCTCAGGTCTGTCGGTATCAGGAAAATGAATGAATGTAGCGACCAGAAAGAAAATGCTTGAAGGTGACACCCTGGGTGGACTTATCTTCTTAGCCAGATTTACAACTATTGAGGCAAAATGATTATTAAAACTGTGTACAAGATCAGCTTTGGCATCACCAAAGTCAGGCAGATTAGTAGGTTTATGTCTCCTGTTGAGGACTTCATTTAACACATTCCATGACCTCCTGCAGTCCCCCTGTAAAGCTTGTAAGAGTTCTGTGTAATGACTTCTTTTGCTCTTTCTTATGATCTGCGTTAGTTTATTTTTATAAGAAATATATTTCTCTTTATTTAAGCTAGAAGGATTTTTTATGTAGGATTTGTAAAGTGTACTTTTATATTCAATAGACTATAAAATTCCCTTTGTAATCCAAGGGTTCTGGAGGGTAGTGCTGCATCTGACAATCTTCTCAGGGATTGTGTCCTTGATGGAGTCGTGAATGATCTTTATCAGACTGTCATATGCTGCATCAGGAGTCCCACTGTCATAGACAGGGTCCCACGACTTGGTCTGTAAGTTAACAATTAGGTGCTGTAAGGTTCTCTCGTTGAGGATTTTAGATTTAATTTTAGAGAGTGGGGGAGAGAACGATTTGCCAGGGCCAAAAAATATTGCAATGGGAAAATGGTCTGTGATGTCAGTCTGCACAACTCCCGTCTCCAGTTTGGTATTTTGAATATTAGTAATGATATTGTCACTAATCGTTTTGGATGTCTGTGTAACTCTAGTTAATCTATTAATGATGGGGAAGAAAGAGGAGGAGTGCAATGTGTTCATAAAGTCATGTTTTGCCCCATCTTCCTTGGAAATATCAATGTTATAATCAGCAAGGAGTATACAGTCTTTTTTTAGCTTATTCAGTTTATGTAATAGATCTTCCAGTTTACAGCAAAAAGTGTCAAGAGCAGAGTCTGGTGGGTGATAGAGTACACCGACAATAAATGTTTTGTCATTATTGTTAATCTCAATAAATAAAGACTCACAGTGGTCATCCTCTAAATAAACATCACAGTTTTTTACTTGGAGACTGTTCTTAACATAGAGGTAGACCCCTCCACCTGTTCTATTTGGTCTGTTCTTAATGTGTAGATTGTACCCATCGAGGTTAAGTAAATCGGCATATGAAAAATCATTAAGCCAGGTAATGATACACCCAATAACATCAAAATGACAACTTCAGTTAGACAGTAAGGAAGCTAAATCAGAATGATGTTTGTTTAGGCTTCTGATGTTTAGATGTAACAATGAATAATTATATATATCATTTAATTGTTTTAAGTTATCAGGGTCAAGAACCTTACAAGCAATATTGCCACCCATATCAATACAGTGCTGAGAATCTCCAACGATGTTGAAATCATTAAAACCCATAATATGAACAGTACAGATTGATCATGGAATTTTCTGGGATTACATAAAGACATTGACGGCGATAGCCGCAAGCACACTCGGAACAAGCAAACACACGCACATACACACATCACACACACAAAGAAGTATTCTGGTACCATTGTGTAAGCAATTTGTACCACGCCGCAGTCATCGCCACCAGCTCGCAAAAATGTAGTCTCTTGAAAATGAAAAGAA
Source organism: Perca flavescens (assembly GCF_004354835.1). NCBI lineage: Eukaryota > Metazoa > Chordata > Actinopteri > Perciformes > Percidae > Perca > Perca flavescens. Next base: position 12,328,414 of record NC_041331.1, read on the forward strand.
AAATGAATGTCTCTCACCTCTCCGCCCTCCCGCCAGGACAAAAGGTTTGAGCCTCCTGTAAAGGGGAGCAGGAAACATTAAGTCATGATAGAGAGACTGTCTTCTGTAATCAATAAAAGAGACAAACAGATCACTGCTGTCAATGGAAAACAGAATGAAATAGAAAATCTACTCCAAAAGACAGTAAGCCTACAGCTACCGTGGGAAAGTGTTTCCTACCTCCCGACTCCAGCTTGACGTAAAGCCTGGCCGGGTACAGCAGGGCCGGCTTGAACTCTCGCTCATATAACTTCGAACATGACCGCCTTAAACTCATTCCGCTGCTCCATAACCTCTGGAGGATAATCCTCAAACACAATGATGGGATGATCCCGGAATTTCAGCTTACCCCTCATGGTCTGGGCATGGTGGATGATCTTGTCCTTTACCTGGAACCTGAGGAGACTAATGATGACCGGTCTTGGTCGCTGGTTGGTTGGAGGTTTAAGTGCCAGGGCTCTATGTGCCAGGGCTTAAGTGGAGTTCACACTCCACAGGCGAATCAAGGACCCCTCCAAAGACCTCCTCGAGCATCCTGGCGAAGAAAGCCGTCGGAACCAGGCCCCTCCATGGATTCAGGTACACCGATAACCCTGATGTTGTTGCGCCGGCTCTGTGACTCAAGGTTGAGGACTTTAGTTGCTAGTTTATTATGGTCTGTCTGGAGCTTGGTTATAGTTTCCTTGGCAGCCTTCAGGCATACCTCTCGCGTGTCACCTTCACTCTCAAGTATTTCGAGTTTCTCAGCGTGTTCTGTTACGGTAGTTAAGACACCGTTCAACTTGGTCTTGAAAGCTGAGAGAGTTTGTTTAAAGTCCTCGGAGATGGCAGTTCGATGAGACTCAAGCAGGTGGGTGAGGGACACCATGGTGACCGCCTCATCGTTTGCGTTGGCCTGCACCGCTTTAGTTTTCGGCATGGTCACAGCAGCTCAATAGCAGATCAGCAAGTTAGTAAATCTACTACTTTGGATAGGTTTAGGCGAGAGTTAGGTTACAAACAGTGAGTTTAGAGATAAGCAAACATTAGCAAGAGCGCGAGACGCAGCGTGCTTCGCTTGTTACCACATCACGTGACGTGGGCTAAATATTGGTCACAGTATGTGGCTTCAGTTGATGTCTGAAACTCCCTCTGCCAGGTGTCTCTAGGCCTACCTCTCTTTCTCTTCTCCTGGGGGTTCCACATCAGAGCCTGTCTGGTGGTATATGACATTGGTTTACGAAGGGTGTGTCCAGTCCATCTCCATCTTCTTTGTCCAATTTCTCTAGCTGGTGTTTGCTTTGTCTTGGTCCACAGGTCTTCATTTGCAGCCTGGTCTCACAGAATTCTATGAAATGATCACAAACTGTTAACACCGCATTACGTTGTGGTGGCACGGAATGTGTGAAAATTCGGTGTGGTCACCACAGAAAACAATGCCAATGTAAAGTCAGTGAGAAGATGACGTAGCATTATGAGCGACTACGGTAGCGAGTAGTATGAAAGCCCAAAAATCCGCATAGGGAGGTTGGTTAGGGTGGTGGAGACGTGACGTTTCCGTGTCACGTTTCCGTGTCACGTTTCCGTGTCACGTTTCCTAAACCCAACCGTAACCATCCCGTTCTTCTTTTCCTAAACCCAACCGTCCCGTTGTTGTCCCGCATCCCAAACACAGGACTTTCACCCAGGAGACCAGGGATCGTTTCCCGCGTGTCACGTTTCCGTGTCACGTTTCCTAAACCCAACCTTAACTGCCCCGTTCTTCTTTTCGTAAACCCAAATGTCCCATTGTTGTCCCGCGTCCCGTTATTGTTTTCCTAAAGCCAACCGTCTCATTGTTGTCCTGCATGTCATGGAAACGTAAGCCCACCCACGACCTTTTCCTTAAGTTAAGGGGCCGTGTTCATTTCACGGAATTCTTCTGTGGGCCCATCACAGAATTTTCAGCGATCCGTGTTCATTTCACGGAGTTCTTTCATGAGCCCATCACAGAATTTTTTGCAATTCCGTGAAACTGCCACAGATTTTTAGTTAAGGGGCCATGTTCTGTGAGATCAGGTTGTCATTTGTGATCTTGTCTGGCCATTGGATTTTCAGAATTCTTCTCATGCATCCGTTTATGAAGGTTTGAACTTGAAGGTTTGGAATTTGTTGTTCTCCAGGTCTCGGCTCCATAGAACAGGACTGATTTTACGTTTGAGTTGAAGATTCTTATTTTTGTTTGTTGTTGTTGTACCTCCTTTGAGCGCCATATATTCTTCAGTTGTAGGAAGGGTGCCCAGGCCTTTCCTATTCTGGCTTTGACGTCTGTATCTGTCCCTCCCTCTTTGTTGATTATGCTGCCCAAGTAGGTAAAGGACTCCACTTCTTCCAGTTGTGTATCTTTGAGTGGTATTGGCTCCCCACTATTTGTGTTCATCTTTATGACTTTTTTCTTTCCCTTGTGTATGTTAAGGCCCACTTGGGCAGATGTTTCTGCAAGTAGAGTCGTCTTCTCTTGTATCTGATGCTGATTGTGTGAAAGTAGTGCCAAGTCATCTGCGAATTCCAGGTCTTCTAGTTGTGTCCATAATGTCCAATGGATTCCATTTTTCCTTCCTTCAGTTGCAGTTTTCATTACTCAGTCGATGACCAGGAGGAACAGGAATGGGGATAACAGGCAGTGCTGTCTAACCCCTGTCTTGATTACAAACTGGTTAGTGAGTTGTCCCTCATGTATTACTCTACAAGTCATTCCCTCATTGCTGCTTTTAATCATGTTCACAAGTTTGGAGGGCACTCCATGATTTCTCAATATTTTCCAGACAGTCTCTCTGTGCACTCTATCGATAGCTTTTTCGTAGTCCACAAAGTTGATATACAACGGAGAGTTCCACTCTAAGGATTGTTCAATCATTATGCGACGGGTGGCAATCTGGTCGACGCATGACTGTTTTTTCCTAAATCCTGCTTGCTATTGTTGGATCACTACGTCTTTCATTCTATCAAGTATTATTCTATATAGCACCTTCCCTGGTACTGAGAGTAGTGTGATCTCTCTATATTTGTCACACTTTCCAAGGTCACCTTTCTTGCCCAAGGTGATGTCTTCAAATTGCTTGTTTCAGTCCAAAACCCACAGATATTATCACTTTACATTGTGAAAAGCAGCATATCCTCACAATTGAGAGGCTAGAACTAAGTGATATTTTACATTTTTGATTGGAAAGTTACGTAAATGAGTCATAGATAATCAAAAGTAGCTGATGATTAATTTCCTATCAACTGACAAACAACTGATCAACTTATTCTGCACGTTTTAACAGTTCAACAGCAGATGCAGAGAGCAATGTGTGCCTCTCTTTCTTTCTCTATACTTACTCTGGGAGGTCAGTCACTTTGAGTTTTGCTTTAAATCTTTTTGACAAGTGACCTTGCAAAAAGGCTTTTGTCAACATCCCTGCATTGTAATTCATGCTAAACGACACAGCCATGACTGTGCCAGTGCAGCATCATTCAAATTGGTCATCTAATCTAATACAAAAGTCCACTTTATTAAATAAGCCATGTCTCCTGTCATGTCTGAATGGAATAAAGTCTCTAAAGCAACAAAAGAAAGTCAGATAAGTCAGAAGAAGGAGAACTCTTTTTGTTTGCGGTCACTGCTTTAAATGCTTTTCAGTCGGCAGTCAGGGTGAGGCTACTGAGCATTTACCTTTCCCTGGCAGGCTATACATTTCAGAGCATGCTGCCATTTGATTAACATGTAGATGAATGAGCCTGTTTTCTTTATTCTTCCAGGCATTCCCAGACATGATAAAAACCTAATCATGCCAAAAGCCCAGGAAGTCCGTTTCAAAATCTCAATTCACTCAGCCTCCGCTTCGATAATTAAGGGGAAGCACATGAGAGCGCAGAGGCAAAAGGTTTTCTATATACGTCCGGGATCACTGTGACAAGACACAATGGCTGGCCGTGTAAAGTAGAAAGGGTTATTTGTCCTTAGGCAGAAAGAGAAAGAGCAAAAGGGGGGGAACAAAGCAGTGGCTTTAGTCTGTCATCAGGGAAAGAATGATTTGAATGGCATTACAGTTTGTTTACTGCATTTGTACAGTCACACTATCAATAGGTGTTCAATGTAGGTATTAGTCTAATGTCTTTGAAACAAAATAAAAAAAAACACACACAATCTCTGATGAATAAACACAGGTCATGTAGAGACAAAAAGCTGTGTACACACACACACACACACACACACACACACACACATATACACACAAACTCTTAATAGTTATGTAATGATGCAGCTAATAAAAATAGCAGCTCAGGTTTGGGATCACTCTTTATAGACATATTTCAAACAAAGTTACCAAAGTAGTTGGAATCAACAGAATATGTAGTTCAGATTAAAATAGATATGCAATTGCTCCACAGGGAATGTGTTAAAGAAAACTTGAGAAAACAAGAACAAAAACATGAAGGAAAATGTGCATACTGTTTGCATCCCATGAAAAATGCTACAGATAGCTTTATCTAAAGAGGATGGTTCGTCTTAAAAAATTAGTCTGCTTAAATGTGAGCACCTATACTGCTAAAAAAAAAAACGCGTATCTGACTGTCACCATTTATTTGCTTTTCCAACAGTGATAGGTTCAATATATGGAGATTATCTTTGTTTTTTAAACCAAATAGGAGGAAGAAAATAAAACAGCTGTTGTGCCATTTCTTGCCAAGCGCATATAGGCTTGGGCATGTTGTATGATTCATATCGGTTTGGCAGGTGGAGAGCATCTACTCTGCAGCCTCTCTTTACGTAATCACTACAATCATAGAGAAGGGGTTTGTATAATATACATATATATATATATATATACAGGCTGAATTCAAACTGCAAAATTGTTATAATCTACATTTTTACTATTACTATCTCACAGCACATAATGACCATCATTTATCTGGGGGGAATGACAGGGTTGATCAGCATCAATAACTCAACGGTTACTTTGCCACAAGCTGAGATTTGTGGCTTTTAAAGCTCCATTTTCAACCTGTACTGCCATGTCTTTAAGATAAAACTACTGATCTCTGCAGGGGAACGATGAAGATTGTTAAAGTTGCAAAACAAACGGAAATTAGTGTGGATCAGGGAATAGAGCCAGGAAGCAACTAGTGGGAAGTAAAACAATAGACTATAACAAGGTTAATAAACAAATGCAGCCCATAATTTCAACATGTTACGAAGACTAAAAAAAGTCATTAATGGTTATGTTGCTCTCTCAGGGCGAACACAGTATTAAGACACATGCATAGAATCAATCCAAGGACACCAACAACAGAAAGTAACACTCCTTACGCCACTAAACAGAGGTGAACTGCAGATAGTGTCAATGCGTAAATTAACAGTCCGCTCTGTCAACAATGCACATTGAAGCTGTAAAGATTTTCTATGTACAAAGTCAGCTCTGCGCAGAGGTAATGAGAACGTTTGCAATCTATTGCTTGAATTTCTCTCAAGAATCTAATGAACGAGTCTCAGCACACTCAGTACGCACCAGTCACTTTCATTCATTATTGGTAGTAGCCTAACCATAGTCAACTAATGTAAGTTACCTGCTGTTTGCTGTCCAAGATGTGGAAAACAGCCAGGAAACACAATAAAGATCTCTCAGGTTTGGAAATATATCATCATAGAAAGCAAAGTGACTCATCTGGTCTCTAAACACTACTGCACTAATTTTCTGTAAATTCAACACTGATTCATTTGAACAAAATGCTTTTGTTAGTATCAAGACTGAGATGTTGCAGGAAACAGATCAACTTGAAAATTGAAACAGATTAACAGCGTAACAGGTTACCTTGGTGATGTACCGTTGAAGACTTTCAGATTTGACAGAATATACGACGAGGCAGAGATGCTGCAATATCAAGATATTTATTTTGTGAAGTCTTGGCAATCATGGTAAACAAAAGACTATTTGGATTTTTTCCTAGAAAAGTCCATAAGCTTTTATCTAAAAAGTTAGTTCTCCAATGCATTTTCCTGTCTGCTGTTAGACATTAGTAGGCCAAATCACATTCTTCCTGAACGACCTGCAGCTCTGCCTGCAACACACGCACGCAATAAAAGAGGGTTGGAAATGATTTGCTTTCCTTTGTTTTAAATTCAACAAGCAATTTGTTGTATTTTAGCAGAATGCTGAAATGCAGAACCGAGTACATTTCAATATCCGTTCATTTATCGCAAGGAATATCGTTTTCGTGATATTCAACAACATTATAGAATATTGCATATTTTCCTCATATCGTGCAGCTATCACCAATGGCGCTGGGTCACATCCATAAACTATTACTGCTAGCGCATTTGGAGATCTATAGTCGGAAAGACAGCCTCTGATTTGTAGACACACTCACGCCACTGCATTCTTGGAGTCAAAATGGCAATGAACAACAAATCGACACAATTTCATGCTAAAACAAATTGTTAACCGTTTTTGATTCATCATTTTGAATTTATTGTACAAAGGTTCTGAAAAGACAGTGCCGTTCAGGACTGGATGACATGGCTTCTGAAGGGCCTATGGTCTTATGGCAGCACTCTTTGGAATGGGGAAGCTTTCATGGTTCCAGGTTGAAAGAAAAAAAATCTAAGGTGCAATGATAACAGGACGCAGAGATATCTCTTTTCAGGTAACCGGATGTATGATTTCATCATTGTGGACTGATTGTACAAATGCTCTAAAAAGACACTGCAGTTCCAGTTGGATTACAAAGCTTCTGGAAGGCCTACAATTGCAAGAGAGACCTCATTGAAATGTTGCAGATCTTAGCTCTCCCACCCTCCAAATGTTACTCTCCTGGGAAATAATTTAAAATATTTAGCTGAAAAACCTCTTAGTTTTGTTATGTTGAAATCTGGCATCCTGTTATTGCACTTTTCTATGCTATGACACATTTGGAAAGTCGTGGAACGCACTAGAGTGTCAGACTGACACTATCGGTTACACAATAATCAGGGTCCAACAGTTCACACAAAGGATGGGGGATTAAAGAACATTCATATTAAAAGCATAGGCATAAACTATGGTCTTCACCAGGCTGACTAATATCAGAAATTCAACTGTTATTAAGTACACTGCATGACATAGGCTACAGGGAGAGAAAGGCATTGTTTTTATTAATTGATTCATTTATATTATTTCCACCAACCATTGTTGCTCTGTATGCTCACAGTCAAAGTGGCAAGCTCCAATTGAAACTTCGGGCCATCATTATAGATAAAGTTAATGAGTTCACATCATAACAAAAAGCGGGAGAGTGGTGCGTATGAAGAGATTGGTGCGGCCTTCACTAAATTAATCCACAACATTAACTCTCTGATCACAGTCATTGATGCAAACAACACAGAGCTTCTGAGACAAGTCCATATGTGCAATATCTAACATTTAACTAACTTTAACTCAATGCAGACTCTCTTATCAAACTAAATTTAGCCTAATGTCTGAAGAGGCAGTAACCTTTTTTTTGTTTGTTCTTTTCCCACAAGTAAAACCTCAGAGGATTTCTTTTTTCTTTTTTCAATCAATGTCACCCACTGAGCTGAATCAGACAGATCGGATCACATATCTTGTGATCAATTTAGTAACTAGATGATGGTCTAAATAGTCCATTCACTGCTTAAATATGTGGCCGTTTGAACTAGCATCTCTCTCTGTTTTCCCCAAAGCTAAATATATTTCTATTTTAATTATTTTTCCCAGTGGAAGTGCTCTTTAAATCAGGAGAGGTGGAGCACCGCTAAAGCAAAACTGCAGGAAATTTAGTTTTTTTAAATGGAAGCATATCCGTAAAAACAAGACAAAGTGACAGACATAACAAATGCTACCAGAATGGATTGCCCTTTGAAATCGCTTTATCGCTTATGGACTTTATTTTAACATCTAATGAAAACATTTTGCAAAACAATAAAAAAAAGTATTTAGTGTCCTGTTATGGATAACTGTGCATTACCTTATGGATAACTGTGCATTCCAGGGTTTCTGGAAATACACATATGTTTGCTCTTATAGTTAGGATGACTATATTTTGCATTGCTGACACTACAAAATACATTATTACAAAAAAAACATCACATGGGACTATTTGTAGCAATGTTTTTCAGAAGTCTGAAACATTGTTAAAACTTCTGTTCCTTTAAAATGAGTTCCTTTTCAGTTTTTGTTTTCGTTCCACTTACAAGGCTTGAAGTCCTATTAGATTGCTTGGCTCTCTCCTATCATCCAACAAAAAAGAATGGCTGATTGCTTTGGGGCGGACAAAGTCCCACAGAGTAGCTCAATTATTGACTTTGCTAAGTCAACCTTTAATGTACAAATCCTGCTCAGACTCTTGTCCTTGTGGTGGCCGAGGGCCCATTGAAGGCACGCATTCAGCTCACAGTCCAGCAGACATTAATTCCTCTCAATCTTCACACTCAATTTAGTCTTGAATGTTCCTGCCAATAGGGCTGAGCCTTGGAATTAGAAGTGGTAAGTTATACAAATAACCCCTTAATAGCATGCTGTGCCCGAATGAAGTGAACCCGCCAACGTGGCTCACGATTTGTAGCGTGGCTAGTGAAATGGAAGGGCAACCCCAATCATGTACGTACATGTGCTCGGGTGAACAGACTATGGTGGGATAATGAGGATTGGTGGCTATAACACCCAAGTATCCACAGTATATTTTATATACTATTTATAGTATATTATTTACTATTTGTTTGTCATTATTTAGGCTATCCATCCTCACAAAGCAACAACCCAGTGTCTGTGGCAATGGGAAATCAATTCAGCACTTCTGTTTGACCCCATGACTGTGTCAAAACAAGTGATGGAAGAAATATTATAGTATGAGAAGAAAGATTTTCAACAAGGGAAATAACATATGGGCCAGGGTTGTACTAGGACTTGTGTGCATTTCAACACCAGTAAGGATATAACCCAAATGGCCTGCATGAATCAGGATTTTGTGAGTAAATTGTCCTTCAGAGTTAATAAAGTGTAAAGTGTAAAAGGATCATCCTTATTCATTTGTTAAGATGTGTATTTATCCATCTATATCTATTTTCAGACAGCCAATTCCCATAGAACGGATTTATTACAGTTTATAATAAAAAGTATGTTCAGGGTTGATATGTGGCGTCAGACTCGGTGCTCGTCGTTCCCCGCAAGCAAACACCAACCTCAGCACGGCAGCAACTGGGGAGTGACGATAATAAACTGCCCCCAGGGGGAACTCAGACTCAACAGAGCCTACAGGTGGATGCTGGTGGGGTTTATAAAAGGCTCCAAGAGAGCAGCAGTGGCAGCACGACGTTTTTGCAGTACTATTACAGTTACCAAAATTGGCTGATGGCATAAAACACTGTGTTGCCATTGACATGCTGGGCACCTGAGACCACGCGAGGGATCTACTTTCAAGTGAATTGTCCATATAGATAGATCAATCTAAACCCAGCAATCCACCAGATATACAGCAGCAGGCTTAGACACATCAGCTATGCAGCAGATGATTATGAATTTATACATATTGAAATCATAAGACCTAAGGCTTGGAGAAGACAGTTAAGCAGATAAGCAGTAGATGATGGTTGATAATGAAGGAAGCAGCAGTATAAAACGTAGAACAGGAGCTCAGCAGTTTAGATGTAATTATGATATGAAGAATAGTAGCCTACAGAAATATGCCAGATAAACCCATTTTACTGAGTTTGAACATTCTTTACTGAATATGACGTATGGGGAAAAATTATGAATGTGAAATAATGTTTTGTGATAAAACCATAGACTTTACAAAACAGGACGAAACACGGTCAGTTTTCAATGAAGCAAATATTAGGCTAATTATGATAATGGGCTTTGGCCGTGACAACAGTGAGCCTACGTTTACACCCCAAAACCCAATGTAAAAATGTTCATCTCTGTACAGGACCCAAGTTTGCAGTGAGCAAGCCATCCAAAAACAACAGCAACAACCAGGTTAGGCCAGTTTTGACCAGTTTTGCACAAAACCCCTTTTACCCTATTAGCCTATTCGTATTCCATTACAGTATGAGTGGATTGTTATGCACATGCCAAACAACAAACAAGACAAAAATAAGCTCAACCACAGCAAAATTCCACAATTAAAACCAGTGCAAATGCTGCACATACAGACATGAAGCTAAATAAACCAAATTCACTGTCAACCAGCAGATGAAGCAGGTAAGTAGGCTCGGCCTTGATTTTTTGGGCCAGATCTAAGCTTTATTTGGTGTGGAATTATAAAGCCGACAGTTCATTTGGCGAATCAACGGCTGATATCACAAACATGCCGTAGGCTAATTGATAGGCTACTATCACGACGAACACAGGAATGTAACTGGATTGTGGCAGCAGCACAAACACGACTATTCCTCCACAAAGCCACCCTGAAGCCACATTACCGCACACATTTGACAGGTTAGCTTGTTTAAGATATGCTAAAGTGTATAAACTCTGCTGCACCCACAGCTGCAGCTATAGACAAAGCATCACGCGGTTTGAAAAAACAAAAAAACGCTGCCATGATGAAAAGGGTGCGTTTGATGAATGGCGAACAGCAGCCATCACGTGTGAGGCTGCCTCTATAGCTTATCTATAGGATAAGTTTACTTATTACTTAAGCAGACAGTAATGTTCAGTGCAGCATTCATTTTCATTCTTGACCTTGGACTTAATTGAACTAAACTTTAAAGTTTATGACTACAAGTAGTTTAACAGAAATGTTTTATCAATTATTAGCTTTTTCTGAAGCTTTCTCCCATTTCTCTGCCTCACTTTCTTCTCCTGCAGATTGCGCCAATCTTAGCAAACCTTTTGGTCAAAGACAATTAGTTTGAGTGAACCTTAGGTGTACCTGGACTTAAGATTGATTGATTGATTGATTGATTGATTGATTGATTGATTGATTTTGTTAATGCTTAGTGTTTCATGAAATTAGGCTACATAAATGTATAGGCTGCTATGCATATTGACACAATAATATAATATACTGTATAAACACAGACCACTTGACATTTACAATCAAAAGAAAGAGAAATCATTGTTGCATGCCATATTTTACAGTATGCAGGTTTCTAAAGAAAAGAAAAAAGATATACAGTAATAGGTAAACATGATTGACACAGAATAGAGACCAACGCCATATAAAAGCTAAAACATTCAAATATATTTCTCAGTGTCCCTGCTTTGTCTAAATAATCGGATTATGCCAAAAGTGCACGTTTTCGAAAAATAGTCAGCTATTCTTTTCTCAGATCGTGACCTAAAAGACAATATAAAACATGTGTATTTAATTTTCTTATTCTTTTAGTTCACACAACATAACCTATACATAAGTGAATTGAACTATGAAATGTCTAGTTTGTCTACACAGTACTAAAACACAGAGGCAAAGGAATGGTCACACGTTATGTTACTTTTGTTTATGCCTTCCTGCTACGCAACATGATCAACTGTCTCAGAAAATGTAGCAAAACTATTGCATCTTTTATGTTTGCAGAATGACCTGTTTGAAACAGCACAATCCTTCCACAGAGCTTCACCGTAGGAGGGATATTCTTCATCAAAAAGGAGATTTTAGCAGTTTTCGTACAGTGTGCTTATCCTCCCTGTATTTGCGTGGGTTTTTTCATCCCACAGGCCAAATAGATACAGTTCAGCAACTCTAAATTGCCTATGTCAGCGTAAGTGTGGTTGTCTGTCTGTGTAAGGGCTCCTGCACATTGCCTGCGTGGCTTGAGCGTGTGAGCTGCGTGGCGCGCCCGTTTTTAATTTCGACTCCCGTGTTAACAGGTTAGAGATCGCACACTGCCGCGCATGCTAGATATAGGGCCGACGGCTATTTTTCCACGCGACACACAAGCGTGTTGGAAGAGTTTCCAGGAAAAACAGAATACAAAAAGATGTTTATATGTCATTTTGACACAAATACATTTAATAAATGACATTTTGAGGTTTGAAAGTCTCTAGGTTTTGACATAAATGCAGATATACACTACCGGTCAAAGGTTTTGGGTCACTTCGAAATTTCCATTCCATTCCATTTTAGACAGAATACCAGCTGATCTGAGAGGGTGGCTGATCTTTAATGCAATAAATCTACATTGCCCTTTAATCAGCAACCATTCATCCAATTTTCCAAAGGCACATTCTGTTAACTAATCTGATATCATTTTAAAAGGCTAACTGAGAAAACATTGGAGAACCCTTTTGCAATTATGTAAGCACATAATGTAATCTGAAAACTGCTGCCCTGGTTTAAAAAAAAACAATGCCACCGATCTCAGCTGGTATTCTGTCTATAATGGAGTGGAATGGAAATTTCTAAGTGACCCCAAACTTTTGACCTGTAATGTAAATGTAATTTATTGATTTTCAAATATTGCACCGTCAATACAGAACCTTTTATCAATGGGAAACATACACGTGTACAGACAAGGCTAGCAGCAGCAGCAGCAGCGCCGCCTCAGACACGTTTCTTCTGTGCAAAGACACGGAAAACGCCACGCAGCCGCCCCGCAACTGACACGCAACAGACACGCAACAGAAACGCCACGCTCACGCCACGCAGGCAGCGTGCAGGAGCCCTGTCACAGAACACGAGGTTTGAACCCGGAAGCAGACGACGACAAGGTAAGTAGATCGAAGGGGAAGTATTTATTTGATAGTTTGAACACGAAGGCAGGGGAATCCAGTTGACGGGGCAGCGAGTGGAAGCGTGTCGGCTGGACGGAAGGAGCAGATCCGAGATGGTTTGAGGAAGCAGACGGCCAGGCAGAGGTGGAGTGAATTTCCCGCGAGATCAACTGTAGACAGAGGAAACGGAAGCAGATTAGCAACAGGCAAAAATTACTCAACAGGTAACTAACTCTCGAGAAGCTTAAGCTGATACGCAGGCACAACATACGGGTGTGGCTAACAATCAGGCAGGGAATTGATGTCAGGTCACGGCTTAAATGGTGAAGAGGTGATGATCAGGACCAGGTGTGCAGATAGCTGATGAGATGCAGGTGTGGGAGGTTGAGGGATCTCCCGCCTTGCTTCGTCGCCAGGCAACCAGACATGGTGCGTTCAGGAAACTCAGGCAGAAAACAGACTCAAGAGGCAAGGTTCATGACAAGCGCTTAGCCTTGCCGTGCGTTCATGGACATCGGAAAAACTTTTGGGATTTTGATAACCGAGTTCCCCAGTTGGTGACGCGTTGTTGACAACTGACGTTTGATGGAGGCGACTTTGGTTCACTTAACATATTTCAATGATAATAAACTGTTTATTGTGGACAAATGTCTCTGCCAAGAAACATACACAGACATAATATGTTTAAAATTATTCATAAATAGGCCCATGTATAAAATAACAACACATTATCCGTGTCTTTTCCCGTTGGTTGTCCTGCAGATAACACAAACAAGCACCTGGCGTTGTGCTGTTTGGATGCTTGCATAAGAAAACAGCAGAGAATCTTCTGTTATTGTGGCCTCCATGTTTTCACACACCTGATGCTCTAGGCTACGGCCAACCGTTGGTGGCAGTCATGCAAAAAGTTGTTATGCCAAACGCCAATATAACAGAAGAAGAAGAACACTCATCCCGACCATGTGAACGCTGCCAGTCGGAAAAACAACATAACCAGGGGGGCGGTGCCTGTTATTCCGAGGTGGCATGAACGCAGCATTGTAATAGACCTGTGACCTGTCCTGGGTTAGACTCCTCCTGCAAACTCTTGGTCCTGGTCAGAAATGTGCGAGTACAGCGGTGGATGTTTAGAATTGATGAAAAATACCACGGCTAAAAATGACGAGCAAACTGAATCTTTTTTTTTCTTTTCTTTTTTAGATGTACAGTGGAAATCTAAGGGTTACCTTTAGGAGATTGCTTCAAATTACTTTTATCTGTCTATCAGTACTTAACACCTAGCGCAGAGATCTTCAACTAGGGGGTCCTCAGAGTCACTGCAGGGGGCACCTCCAAATGATTGTTAATCTTTGAAAGTAAAAAAAGAAAAAAATGGTGGCCCCCTTTCATATCTCAGCTTTCCTATCCAATAAAGGCAGAAATGCCCCCCCCAAAAAATAAATAAATAAAAAATGTCTTAACATGAATCAAACATATTATTAGCTAATATAAATCCCCACTGATGATAGGCATACTGGCCTATAGGTAAGGTAGTCACTAAGATAGCCATCCACAGATACAGTTAATCCTAAGTATTCACTGTGCCACATGTATGTGTAACTTATAAAATCATGCCGACAATTATTTTTTTAATAGCTTAGTGTTCTATGCACTAAAAAGGTATGTAAAGGCTTTAGGCCGCCCTACACTTTATTGTATGCCAGAGTCAAAAATGATGGTGGAAATATCCAGGCTTCGACTCTCAGTAAATATTAACCAAAACTCTTTTCTTTAATTAGTTTTAAGAAACAACGCTGTGCAATCTTGTTGAGCAAATATATGTCAAAAAAGTATGTTTATTCATCAGTTACTCAAACTTCGATCAGGTGTTTTTAAAAAAAAAATGATTAAAGAAAACAGTGGACTCAAGTCTGTTGGAGCACACAAAGTTTTGGCAGGAGAAAAACAGCCTCTAACTTCAACAGCAGTGCAGTGATCACTGAATTAACTGGAGGAAAACATTGAGTTGTTTTCTTGCACGCACACACAAAAAGGCTCCCTCCCTATTTCCATAACAACCAAAAATGAAAACAGGCTGCAGTTGGCATAAAGTATCTGTAATTGAATACAAGCAGACAACTGCGGAGCATATTCAAAAATATGATTTCCTTTTGCTATTTACTGAAAATCATCAAGAAATTGAGAGTGCAATCGGATATATCCATGATTCTAACAACTGTTCATTCATCTTGTAATAGCTGCTTCATAATTGTTTGTTTGTGCCTTTGCAACTGAAAAGTATCACATTCTTCAGTGTGCAAAGATGACAAAGAGCTTGACTGTGCAACAAAAAAAACATGGTGGGAATGAATTGGTCACAGGAGGACTGATTTAGTAAAAAATAAAAAAGGGAGCCAGAAAATAGTCCACACAGTTAAAAGGGTGAAATTGTGTGTTTATCTCAAGGCCCGAGAAGTGGACTGCATGATAGCTGGGGGATGCACGCCTCACATGACTGTGATTTTGTTTATTTATTTCTCTGAAACAGGAGTTTTTTTTTTTTTTATCTGAATCTTATCTGAAAGATAAAATAAATTCATGGTTCAGTTATATCAGAAATAGCAGGGGTAATTTACAGATTACAGGTGCCAATATGCAGTTAGGCTGGACTGAGTGGATGGATATTTGTATAGTGCACTACAGTTTGTGCTATTTAGCTCAAAGACGTGTATCAATAGTGCCACCACATGGAAAAGCCTGACTCTAATGGCTTTCTGTGAGCCAACATTACCCCTCAGAAATACAGCTTCTAGTGCCAGATTTCAAGCAACATTAATAGGACATTTGATATGCAAAGTGTGTTTGAGTTGTCGAAATTAAACAAAACTGATTTTGTTCTTTCTTTTACCTTTATAACAGAGACGGCAGACCACGAAATAAAGGTTCCAACATCAGCTTTATAGAATACATTCAAAATCTTAGCAGCAGGCAATATTATGAACGTTAGGAAAAAAGAAATGCAATCATGTTAAACAAACAAGTGAAATTAATCACTATAAAGCAAAGCATATTTACTTTCAAAATAAAGATTAAATATGGAAAACAGTTTTGTTGCTCTTAGAAGCACTCCATCACAGTTCTTTAGTGGTTGTTTTTTTTTTTTAACTCAGTGCAGTCTCATCCATCGCCATATATGGTGTCCATCAGTGGCGACAGTTTTACTAAAATATCACTGCCGACAGATTCAAAGTCAGCATTTGTAATAGCGAAGACATCTGTTGGGCTCTAAACTGGTTGCATGGAAGCCAAATCAGGTCAAACATGTCACAATCGTGCTTCTCTGGAGGAGCTCATCTGGTGCTCCTCCTCAGGCTCTCCACGGTCCGCAGGAAGGAGCGCAGGGCTTGGACCTCCTCCAGAGTGGAGCACTCCTCCTCCTTCTCCTCCTCCTCCTCCTCGATGATGCCACACTGTACGCAGCGGAGGCGGGGTTCACGTTGTCCAGCCCTGCAGACACAAGCTGTGGACAGAGACTGGGGGAACTCCTCCATCACCAAAGGCAGCAGATGGGCAGGGAGCCTGTCCATGCTGGTCGCCATGGTGAACGGTGGCCCAAATGTGAGGAGGATGAGCTGTAGGGAGTAAAGCTCTAGAGTAGTCGCTGCGTAGGATTTTCAAGCGTTTTTGTTAAAAATGCTGGTGTATCTGTTCAGTTGAGTCCACAAGGTTTTGGTAGAGATGATGCAAAAAAAAAAAAGAATTGTAAAAAAAAATATGAAACACAATACTCAGTCAGTGAGAGCTGTTTAATATTCAGTCCCGAGGGTTCTGCTTGATGAGATGATTTGAGAGATCCTGTTTTGCTCTTGTTCCAATCTGCTCTTTGTTTTGTTGTGAAATCAGAGTGTGTGTGTGTGTGTATGTGTGAGTCTGAGCGAGCTGTGGACTCTCAGCACCACTGAGCTCCTCTTTATATACATCTCTGCAACCCACTCGCTTCTTCCTTTGGGCATCCCTCCACACACACAGCTCCTCTCCCCTCCTACATACTCCGTGACGACACATTTCCGCAGCTTCCATACCAGTGCACCGGAATGATCTCCCAGAAACTGTTGGCATGGGGACCGGACGATCGTGTTTGGGAGGGAGGAGGCAGAAAAAGCAACACATTTGTATGCACTGCAAAAATCACGAAGATTAGTAAAGCCGCTCAAGGAAGTTATACTGTATGAGGTGACTGTTGTATAACATATTACAGAGAAGAATTAGTGGACTTCTAAAGTTAACGACAGAGATGCCACTTACAGTAAGGAGATTTAAGGGCATTATACACTTTTTACATGAGATACCGGACTCTAAGCCCATTTATATTTCATCTAATTAAAGCCCAATGAGAAAATAAAACTAGAACTGTTCTCTTATCAGGCCTTTCCATGAATTCAGCGTAAAATAGGCTGAAATCAGTTCCCTCCATGCCCTAAATCGCACAGCCACGTGATACAAAACACAAGGGACAAGGTGAAGCCGAGCATAAGTAAGTAAAAACAGATGACTGAAAAAAAAAAAAGATGACAGAAGTTATTTGAACTGATATTTATTGATGGCTGGAAGAACAAATGCATTGTAGTTTTCCAGGGGTTCTGGTGTGCTCTGCTTTTCCCCCCAGCCTAAATGCAGCCCATGTGTTAGGAACATGCTTAATACCTAATGCATTTACCCTTGAGCAAAACACTTAGAACTGAAGTTGGTCCCCTGCTTCTGCACCTATAGTTATTAAGAGTGAAATGGGAAGTGAAAGCGGACATCTGTGCAAACCAACGACAACATTAGACTCTACTGTATGAGCAAACTCAACATACATGTAGTTTTCAAAAGAGAAAGTCAAAGAAATGTAGCAGAGTTTACACTAGGTTAATGGTTTGTCTCAACTTTTGGTTTGGTTTAACATTTTAGCAAATCCAACAATACAGGGGAAAACATTGAGAGTAATGTGGCACACTTATAGTCACAAACAAACCATACCGGGATCAGGTGTATTTTTGAGAGAATTTGAAGAATTTCAGTATATAAAGTCGTGCCAAACAATAACCGCCGTCGAAAAGAATGGATTTGGAAATCAACTTAAGTTTGTAAACAAAACACCCATTTTCATATTCCGCCAACATTTTTCCCTCTGTGCTGGTTATTCATCTACAGAGCCTCCTCCATCATTTTCTTTTTTTTTACAGATGAAATGTGGTTTGGTTTGGAATTAAACATGCCGTCCCCTTCACAAACATTATTGAGAAAATATAAACATCAGAAATAGTGACAAAAACTTTTGAAAAAACGGACAAACATTGACTTTTTTGGTTTAATTTTGACCCAGAAAAACTAAAAGTTGCATGGTCGTCAGGAAGACAACACAAGAGTTAATGGTTTTGAGTTGGTGAGTAACAAGAAATGTGTCTATCAGATTGCTTTGAAACTGATATTAAATGAAAAGGTGAGGAAGAATGAGGAAGGAAGCTATTAATGTCCAAATGATCTGTATCCTTCCCTCATCATCTAGGCTCCATTTTCGATCATGTTTTGCAGACAGATGGGATAGTTGTGGGAATCGTTTTTAGTTTTCCACACTAGTATTCCATTCATTAAAGCTGATCACTCGATGAAGAGCACCACTTTGTTTGTTTTTTTCTTTTTTTCACATAACTGTTTGGATAGAATGTTAACGGCAAATGTGGCCAGATGGAGGGAGGGAAAACGGAGATGTTGCCCAAAATTCACATTTTCTCTTCTAGGTCCGTTATGATGGTAGTGGGACGCGTCGTTAGCACAGCTGGTCCCCTCTGTCTGTCTGCTGCCACAGCAGATCCATCTAACCCTGCTTCTGCTTCTTAAGGTAACGAGCGCGCTGGGACAAACCCATGCCCATCACGTGGCTGTTGAGGATCTTGGCCGGGAGCAGAGCTGTAGTCACCCAGCCCTACGGAGGGAAATTACATGGTCAGCTGCTGGCATTTACAAATAACAGATTAGCATTCATTATTCATTTCCAACCCACAGGAGCAACAACTGTGGCAAGCAAAGGAAAAGTCAGACAATTGTGCTGTTTTAATGCCTCTGCACTTAGAGCCAATTTGGCACAAGTCTCTGCTGTAGCTGCCCAGACAATGGCAGTTGAAACGGTTTGATTTTGTTCTAAAGAAACCCTCCACTGTCTTTAATTCTCTCTTTAAGTAGGTAGCCGTTTAGGAAGCATCATGAATGGTTCTTTCATAGATTTTTTATTTAACTACTTACCAATACAGATTTCCTCTTCTAATGCTAAAGCTGAAATATTTTTTTTTTGCAAAATTGATATATCATTAAATTCATGGTTCGGAGTAATTTCACCCTAGGCTCCTTTTCACCATGACCTCGAGCAAAACAACCCCCCCAGAAGCTTTTTTCACCTGGGTTGAATATTGGGAGAGTTAGCGTTACCAGCTAAATAGCTTAGTGCAGGCGCTAATGGATCCAAGAGTGTATCTTGTACATTACCCCACTAATACTGCCCAAAATGATTCTAAACTTCTACATTAGTACAAATAGGTTAGGTACTCATAAAACAATGGATTGGAAAGTTTGTAAGTACACCAGGAGTCTATTTAAATAACATTTGCCTGCTGGCTTCTGCTCTCTGCTGTTACCGGCAGTAAGACGAGTGCTTAGGGACGTCTACAAATTACACCAAAAAGAGATACAACAAAAATATTTATTAATTTAACTTATTTTTTAAAAGTGATGTAGTCCAACTAGCAGGAGACAAGTTATAATTGAGGTAAGTTTGGAGACATTACCTTATTTAATCATTAAATTAATAATTATTTTAGTTGTAGGTCTTTTCGGTGTTGTAATTTGTAGACGTCCCTAAGCACTCGTCTTACTGCCGGGAGCAGTAGCAGCAGAGAACAAAAGCCAACAGGCAAATGTTATTTAGATAAACTCCTGGTGTACTTACAAATATACAATCCATCGTTTTATGAGTTCATAACCTACTAGTGTAGAAGTTTGGTATCATTTCGGGCATTATTAGTGGGGTAATGTACAAGATACACTCTTGGATCCATTAGCGCCTGCACTAAGCTATTCAGCTGATAACGCTAACTCTTCCAATATTCAACCCAGGTGAAAAAAGCCTCTGGGGGGGTGTTTGGCTCGAGGTCGTGGTGCAAAGGACCTTAGGGTGAAATTACTCCGAACCATCACTTTAAATCCAAGGTGGATCTAATAATGGATAACGCATTTGAATTATGGACACGGTTGAGTATGGTCATTAACTGTGGCAAGAGACACTCAAACAAACTCTGCTTGTTGATCTGAAGATTGTTGGGTCACACCGGTCTAGTTGAAAATGATAACAAATGTGTTCAACTTAATCACCTCATATAATGTTTATGCTAGCTGCAAAACAACAAGATCAAACGTCAAACCGACTTTGTTTGAAGTCCAAATTACATACTGCCGAATTGTGGATTATTACTGGGAGATGGGGAGAGCTGTACTGCGCAGTTGAAGGGGAGAGGGATTATCAGATAATCAGAGCAGATGCTACTTGTCTGCAGCTTGTGGTTTAGTGAAATGTACGGGCAAATGACAGGAAAAATCTGTGCTGAGTGTACGTTCTCTGCAAACGGATGACTGTCGACTGCACGGGATCAACAAAGGCTTGTTTGTGCTGAGTGATTTACTGACTACCTGTGTACTGTAAACGGGTGGTGTTGCCATTTATATGTAGCTCAATGAACATGATCATGGAAAAATCGGAACTAAACTTTGTGGTTCCGTCTCATGTGTGATGCCCGTGTCTCTACGGAGTAATTAACGTGTTAGGATGCAGACAAAACTGCAAGGACAGTGGAGCATCCCGCTCCATTATTTCAGAGGATGTTTACCTTCTAATAGATGCTTTAGCGACTGTTGACACGAGATTAATTCAGTGAATGGAGATGTGGTGAAAGGCAGCATGTAGGAAGCTCTTTTGTCTGAAGTGAAATTAAAGCCTGATGAGGTTTTTCGTCCTGTTGCCATAACAGAACTTGACGATTACTCTATTATTATTGCGACAGAGAAACCAGTTGTGTTAGAATGGTATCACTCTTAAGTGGTCCCCTACCTCCTACTGTCACTCAGATTGTCAGATACTCAAGGTCTATTTCAATTGCTCGTGCTGATTATATAAATGGGCGCCATTGTGCGGAGGGAAAACATTGTTGGCAATGGCTAGTTCCTGCCAGTCATTGAATTAAAAGCCATAGCTGGTAGAGAGACAATGCAGTTTCGAAATGTACAAAAGGAACTGTGCTAATGGTTACACAAATCCTTGCTCTTCAGCAGCCTGAAATGTGTTTCACCTAGTTCTACAGAGAAACTGTTTGACTCTTTATGTACAAAAAATAGATTTTGGTTCCTTTCAAACTAATTTTATAAATATTTGGTAATCTGTTCAGATGCAGGGCGGCTTTTTGTGAAAAGTCAAATGAATCCCAAAGAGAAGACTTGAAAAACACATGACATGTAAAGTATTTACATTTGACTCTTTGTTCTTTGCTCCTAGCATTACATACCCAGACTTACCATAATGGCATGGGGCAGGTAGCCATTGGTCTGGGTCTGTAGCCCCACAGTGTTGAGCTCAGCTGAAACGTAGCGCTCTGGACTGGGCTTGTCCAGCGTAGCCCGCCGAATTTTACTCAGCTTGGTTGCAACAAAAAATGGCAGAACACTCTGGGGGGAGGGGGGGAGAAAACACATAAATACACATGTGTCTAGTTTTGTAGCTTGGTGAAGTATCAACACAGTGTTGAGACAACAATGCTTTTTCCATTTTTTAACCGACGTAAGTCATGACAACACCACTGCTGTTGCATCCACACGACACAAGCCTTCCGTAATCGTGCACGCGCCCCCACCCCACGCAGTTGCTAGTAGCCAAGGAGGACATGGCGGACTAAAAACATGATGACTCTTCAGACGAGGTAATTATCTTCACTTGAGTTTCTGCGCACGAAAGTCACCGGACGACACAATCTTCTGAACATAGCCATACTCAGAAATACAGAGAGAGTTGTGTGTAGGGTGACCAAACGTCCTCTTTTGCCGAGACATGTCCAATTTTTACCTACCATCTGGAGGCGTACGTTTTTATTTTTTTTATATATGTGCTTTGCACACAATACTACGATACTTTGTTGTGTGACGTAATTCCTGAGAGGCTGCCTTGTTCGCGGCTCTGCGACGCGCACATACACAGGGACCAGAGCAGACAGCGGAGCAGCATTGCACACAAAATGCGTTTCCTGCTTAAGATTTGCCACCGTGGTCAGAAAACACAGGGGAGACACTTTGTTTCTCTCACTATGACTCTGGAGTCGTACTCGCTTGCCGTCACTCTCACTTCTCCCTCGCTCTATCACCCACTCCCCACACACACGCCGGCTCGACGCACACACCAGCGCACAAGTATAAACATCAGGCCACTTACGTTGGCTACGGCGAAAGCTCTGCGTGGAGCCTGCGCACAACCATAAAACAAGACTAGTGCAGCTAGTGCAGTTGAACAGCAAAAAAATGCCCTACGTACCGTACTGTAATTACAGAAGTTATTTTCGCACCATAGAGGTATAATAAAGCATGTTCATTAACCTCTGAGAAGCCCGTCTGGATTTGTCGAGTCCGGGCCGAGTGTCCGCTTTTTTGGAAATGAAAATATGGTCACCCTAGTTGTGTGGAGCTGATAGTCTTAATTAGCTTTGTATCAACTCATTTGGCAATGGCATGAATGTAACAGACGTTCAGCCCATCAATATAAAAACAGTTACGCACTAAAGCTTCAAGCCTTAAGGATTTTCCTTCAAATTGCATTTCTAACTATCGTTATGATATATAGCCAAAGAACTAAGGTTGGTCCATTTACCTGGATGATGATGCCTTTGCTCTTGTATTCAGCTTGCAGTCCTCGTGAAAAGAAGTCCACAAATGCCTTTGTAAGATAACGATAGGGTATTAATGCTACAATTCCAGATAAAGAAAGATGGAACCAAACATAAAAACAAACATGGGATTTCAATTCTCAAAATAATAAGAACATGACAAAATCGGGACTCCAAAAACTAGCAAAGGGGAAATATGTGCACAACGAGTTCAGTACAATGTTAATGGTAGGTGTAATGAGCCGGGATGATCGTTAAATTGAGCATTAAACTAAAGGTTTACCCTGGATGGATTTTAGATGCACTTTTCAACCTGCATTGCAGGCACTGGGATTTAGTAGATAAACATGACCCAGTATTTAGACACTGGCAAATTAATCAGCTCAAAGTGTGAACAGCAGGCTGTTTTTAAGCTACCAAACACACATGAGACAGTTATAAAACATTATGACGCCATATGCTCCTATAAACATTTTTAATTGGTACACTACCTCGGGACCTGAGCTAGTCACAGACTTATTTATGTTCAACAATTAAAACGGCAAATATGAAAAAAAGGACTATGCCTCACTTTACCCCTGTGCCCAAATAAATGCTGAACTAACATCGATCGTCATCAGGAGATACGTTTTGCCTCAAGGTATGATGGTGGATTAGACATGAGAACAACGATTGATTTCTCCTCATGGACCACAGTATATGCAAAATAAATAAATAATATATATATATATATATATATATATATATATATATATATATATATATATATATATATAAAATTGTAAACTGTTGGTTTATGATGCTGCGATGTGTCTATTGATAACACGTCAGCCAACGCTTGTAGAAAAGGTCATAAACCATGTATTGCAAATTACCTTGGAGGCAGAGTAGACAGTAAGGAGGGGAACAGGGTACATCCCACTGGCAGATGAGATGTTGAGGATGGCCCCCTTCTGCCTGGAAACAGGAATATAAGCAAATGCTCTTTTAAACTTTAAAAAGAAACACAAAGTATGAGAGAAAGCAGGAAGCATGCTACAAACCCTTCAGCCTGACATCAGTACCAGTATGATAAGACAACATGGTACTGTGTGTGCTTGCAAGCTGGAGCTAAACTGCTCTTTTTGTACATCAAAGAAGATCTGGTAGAGACTGTAACATCAATTCCTAAATGTTTACAATCTGATTATAGTTTTGCTCCAGCCGGTGGTGCTTTGAACGATGTTTAATCTCTACTAAAGGTGGATGATATTTTGAGAAAAAAAAATGTGTACATGATGGCCAAGCAAGTGAATGCTATCAAGCCGCCTAGACATGATCTGTGGTAAAAATCACTCTGCACTGGCTGTGCCGTGGTTTTCGTTTGGGCAGTGAAGGCAACTCGGAGGAAGTGTTACCGGTGGCGTGGGGGAACATTTGAAAGTGCTGCGTTCAAATTCAAATGGTTTCAACTTTTACTTCGTTGCCACTAACCTTTTAGGGCGCAACCAAAGCCAGAAGCAATGATATCGTACACCTGCACTTTGCCGCTGCGCCTCGCTATTTTACCTCTGATCATGTGTAGGCAGCTTCAGACTTCATTTCCCTCAGCTGCAGACTTTTACTGTCGATGTATATGTTCTATCACACAACCAAAATCACAGATGGCATAGTACGTATCATGAAAGAGATTATATTTTCCCAAAAGTAGTAATCCTGTTCATTAAAACTCTCCTACTGTAGAGAGCTATTGCAAAAGCAAACAATTTAAAAGTCAAATATAGCACGACATTTTCATGCACACATATTTTAGTGTAGATCGGTTAGTTCAATATGTGATTGAAATGCAACCACGACTGCATATAAACGTTTGCTGTCTTATTCACAAAAGTGGGTTTAAAATCAATGTCATAATATGTATTTTTTTTTTGTCAAAATCAATGTCGATCAAATTACGGTAAATGTAGACAATAAGTGAAAATCCATGTTCAGCGTAATTAAAGGAATAGTTGATCATTTTAGGAAATCTGCTTACTCCAGGAAACAATTGTTCCCGGCACAGAAGTAGTCTGGCACATAATCCCCCCCCCCAAAAAAAATATATATAACAAAGTGTTATTACACTTCAATTTTTGTACTGATGAAAGACACGAGATATGACGTGTTGATTGGACATGTTGATTGGGTGTTAGAGCCAGTCTAGCAGTTTCCCCGTATCCAGTCTGTCTGCTAAGCTAAGCTCCAGCTTCATTGATTTAAACACAACTTTATAAAAAGGAAAACATGATATAATAGGATATATGTATCACGGTACCGTTTCCATTAAAAGCCCTAAGTGCTACTTAATGCATTAGTGCTGGTGTCTGACTGTTACTACAGATTCACAGACATCAGTAACGTATTAACAAATCACTTACTGCTTAAGTCATGCACACTTACCTCTCCACCATACGAGGTAAAACAAGACGCGTCATCTGGAAAAACAATGGTAAAGGAAAGAAAGAGAGAGAGAAGGTAACACGTGTGAGAAACAGGGTGAAAGCATTGGACTGACAAAATAAAGTTTATTATGTGTGTGGGTTGTGGACAAGTGTGTGGAGGTGTGCATCCACATTTGTAAACGTGTGTGTGTGTGTGTGTGTGTGTGTGTGTGTGTGTGTGTGTGTGTGTGTGTGTGTGTGTGTGTGTGTGTGTGTGGAGAGGTGGTCAGGGAAGGAAGACAAAAAGGAAATGATAATGATAGCAGAGGGAGCAGTTCAAAGAAATATTGAATGACATAAATTAACTGTAAAGAGAGTAGGTGGACTTTAGCTGTTGCTCTGGGAATTGCCGAACATGGAGAAGAGGGAGGGAAGTGACTTAATATGCTTTTTGTCATTGTGTGCATGTGTGTCTTTATTGGTCTGTGGGACTACCCGACAGTGGATTTCAATATCCAAACAGTCCATGTTGTGCAGATTTAATAGGGATCTCTAAGTTGACTACATAAGAGTATTTGAGACCATTTTCACACCCCTTAAAGGGATAGTTCAGATATTTTGAAGTGGGGTTGTATAACGTACTTATCCCTAGTCAGTGTATTAAAATATCGCTTTAAATATACACTATATTTAGAATATTTTTACTGCTTTACTTTGCCGTCAGACAGCCCTTTCGACGAGGGTTAGTTTGGAATTGTGCACACTTAAAATGTGATTTGCTGCCTTCCACAGCAGTCACTTGCTTTGCTTCCGTGTCGGGACTGCTGTCTGCTTCTCCAGACTGGGGGTGTGCCGACCAACATCTACCGTAGATATACATTGACTGATAATTACCTCATACAGCCCCACTTAAAAATATCCAAACTATTCATTTAAACTAATCTGAGCACCTTTTCAAGGAAAAACTTTGTATATATATATAACTTGTATATATTGTAAGATATATTTATGTATTTGATTGGTTTCCTCTTTGACATTAAAAGGTGCAATATGTAATACTGACAGCTAGTGTTTCAAATAGTTACTGCAGTACAAATTCAAAATACCGGAGAGTGTCGTATCCCCAACCCCCTCCTCCCCAGACTCCAAGTTCATGTTGGTTGCCAGGCTGAGACCGCAGCATCCACAACAATGTTGCTAGACGCTTGTCTCACATAGCCAGACATTACTTCACAGCACAGCGGAGTAGCTAACATTAGATGCTGGCTATATTGACAGTCATAGAAGCCTGTGCTCACTCGGAGCTCTGTACCCGATTGACAGACACGTTTCCTAGGCTTAGAATTACGGTAGGAACCACTAAAAATAACACTACCTTGCCGTCCTGTCCACCCGACTGAACACACTTAAGTGGCTTAGAATTACAGCAACAATCGCTAAACACACTGCAAACTCATGGTCCTCCCTTCCTGATTTACAGCTTCCCTCTCTTGGCTTAAAATAACTGTTGTCGGCTACGCCCGCTGAACAGGCTACACGTTGTAAACAGCCGTGGCCCGCTTGCCTGGTCCTCCGGTAACGTTAGCAGTAGGGCTGTAACGATCTGCGATCCGAAACCGCGATACTCATGTGCACGAGCCTGTGTCGCGGAGTGAGAAGGCAGAATCGTGACACACCCCTTCCAACTCCCAGAGTTATCCTTCCCGTCCAGATCCAATGCTACCACATCTTTAAATTACTATAAGTAGTAGTCGTTTTGGTGCCCTATCCCCCTTTTATCGGGTAAATTTAGTTAACTGTAAAGATGGCTAAAAGCAAAGGATGGATGGGTGTCAGCTCTCATCCCGATTGAAGCCTTGCAGCGCTGGGAGAGTGAGGCAAACGGACAAGGGTGTGCTAGCTGGCTAAATTACCATTAGATTAATGGTCTATCTATACAGTTAACGTTACTGATGAATTCGTGGGTTAACCCGAAGTTGTTAACCGTGGTCAAAACAATCATACTAAAAATAACTGAGCGTGGTGAACGATGTTGTAATCTTATGTTACCTGCCAAGAATTAGCTAACATTATATAGACCAAGCATTAGCAACTTTTCAACCAGCACCTTTACAGTAGGCACCAGAGCACTTTTCCTCTTCGGTCCCCCTACAGGTTGGAAGCGGAATTGTCCATTACTGTTACCTTATTCTTATGTCTCATTCGAACGAGTTGATGAAAAACTGAAAGCTCCGAGAAGAGCTGGATCTCATTAATGCTAAACAATGAAGTCAAACGTTTGCTAGTTTTCTACCAAGAATGAAACAAAAAGAAAAGTAGCTAGCTATTATACACTGAGTAACAAGAGCAGAACAACAACAAAACACTCAGCTGAGTCATGCTCACTCAGCAATGTACCAAAGATTTTTTAGTTGACCTCTCCGGGAACCATCACCTTATCGTGGTGGAGAGGTTTGTGTGTCCCTATGAACCTGAGGGCTGTGTTGTCTGGAGCTGTGTGCTCCTAGTAGGGTCTCCCAAGGCAAAGTGGTCTCAGGTGAGGGGCCAGACAAAGAATGGTTCAAAAACCCTATGAGCCAACGTAGAAGAGGTGAAGTTAGCCTGCCCGGAGGAAGCCCGGGGCCCCCGTCTGGAGCCAGGCCCAGATGGCGGGCTCATCAGCGAGCGCTCTTTTCTTCTCCGGAGTTGCCCAGGGTGTGAGGCGCCGGGCGGGTGTGGGGATACTCACAAGTCCCCGGCTGAGCGCCGCTACGTTGGAGTTTACCCCGGTGGACGAGAGGGTTGCCTCCCTACGCCTGCAGGTTGTGGGGGGGGAAACTCTGACTGTTTGTGCATATGCACCAAACAAGAGTTGGGAGTATTCTGCCTTCCTGGAGACCTTGACTCGAGTCCTGCATGGGGCTCCAGTGGGGGAATCCATTGTTCTGCTGGAGGACTTACGAACGACACAATACGAATGCCCCCGGCCGTCCCTCTTAATCATGGCCCCAGTTCAGAAAGAAAACCCACAAAATAGAACCAGAGTCCTATTCCATTATTCCTAGCTGCGGTATTCAGGCGACCAGGCCTGCTTTGAACACTCTAATTTTTTCAAAGTAAACGCGTGGGCAATGATGGAGACACATGGAGAGGCGTGATTGGGAGGAACGGCCTCCCTGATCTAAACCAGAGTGGTTGTCTGTTGTTGGACTTCTGTGCTAGTCATGGATTGTCTATAACAAACACCATGTTCGAACATAGGGATGCTCATAAGTGTACGTGGTACCAGAGCACCCTAGGCCAAAGGTCAATGATCGATTTTATAATCGTTTCATCTGATCTGAGGCCGTATGTTTTGGACACTCGGGTGAAGAGAGGGGCGGAGCTGTCAACTGATCACCATCTGCTGGTGAGTTGGGTCAGGGGGTGGGGGAAGACTCTGGACAGATCTGGTAAGCCCAAACGGGTAGTGCGGGTAAATTGGGAACGTCTGGAGGAGGCCCCTGTCCGACAGACTTTCAACTCACACCTCCGGCGAAGCTTTTCGTGCATCCCTGTGGAGGCTGGGGGCATTGAACCCGAGTGGACAATGTTCAAAGTTTCCCTTGCTGAAGCTGCGGCGAGGAGCTGTGGTCTTAGGGTCTTAGGTGCCTCAAGGGGCGGTAACCCATGAACACCGTGGTGGACACCGGTGGTCAGGGAAGCCGTCAGACTGAAAAAGGAGTCTTTCCGGGATATGTTATCCCAGAGGACTCCGGAGGCGGTTGCAGGGTACCAAAGGGCTCGAAGGGCAGCAGCCTCTGCCGTGAAAGAGGCAAAGCAGCGGGTGTGGGAGAAGTTTGGAGAAGACATGGAGAAGGACTTTCGGTCTGCACCAAGGTGCTTCTGGAAAACTGTTCGCCACCTCAGGAGGGGGAAGCGGGGAACCATCCAAGCTGTGTATAGTAAGGATGGGACACGGTTGACCTCAACTGAGGAGGTAATAGGGCGGTGGAAGGAGCACTTTGAGGAACTCCTGAATCCGACTAATACGCCCTCTATGTTAGAGGCAGAGCTGGAGGATGATGGGGGATCATTGTCAATTTCCCAGGTGGAAGTCACTGATGTAGTCAAACAACTCCACAGTGGCAAAGCCCCTGTGATTGATGAGATCCGTCCAGAAATGCTCAAGGCTCTGGGTGTGGAGGGGCTGTCCTGGTTGACACGCCTCTTCAAAATTGCGTGGAAGTCTGGGACAGTGCCAAAGGAGTGGCAGACCGGGGTGGTGGTCCCCCATTTTAAAAAGGGGGACCAGAAGGTGTGTGCCAATTACAGGGGTATCACACTTCTCAGCCTCCCTGGTAAAGTCTACTCCAAGGTGCTGGAAAGGAGGGTTCGGCTGATAGTCGAACCTCGGGTTGAAGAGGAACAATGTGGATTCCGTCCTGGTCGTGGAACAACGGACCAGCTCTTCCGTCTCGCAAGGATCCTGGAGGGAGCCTGGGAGTATGCCCAACCGGTCTACATGTGTTTTGTGGATCTGGAAAAGGCGTATGACCGGATCCCCCGGGAGATACTGTGGAAGGTGCTCCGTGAGTATGGGGTGAGGTGGTCTCTTCTCAGGGCCATCCAACCTCTGTACGACCAAAGTGAGAGCTGTGTCCGGGTTCTCGGCAGCAAGTCGGACTCGTTTCAGGTGAGGGTTGGCCTCCGCCAGGGTTGCGCTTTGTCACCAATCCTGTTTGTAACATTTATGGACAGGATATCGAGGCGTAGTCGGGGTGGGGAGGGGTTGCGGTTTGGTGGGCTGGGGATCTCATCGCTGCTCTTTGCAGATGATGTGGTCCTGATGGCATCATCGGCCTGCGACCTTCAGCACTCACTGGATCGGTTCGCAGCCGAGAGTGAAGCGGTTGGGATGAGGATCAGCACCTCTAAATCTGAGGCCATGGTTCTCAGCAGGAAACCGATGGAGTGCCTACTCCAGGTAGGGAATGAGTCCTTACCCCAAGTGAAGGAGTTCAAGTAGCTTGGGGTTTTGTTCGCGAGTGAGGGGACAATGGAGTGGGAGATTGGTCGGAGAATCGGTGCAGCGGGTGCGGCATTACATTCAATCTATCGCACCGCTGTGACGAAAAGAGAGCTGAGCCAGAAGGCAACGCTCTCAATCTACCGGTCAGTTTTCGTTCCTACCCTCACCTATGGTCATGAAGGCTGGGTCATGACCGAAAGAATGAGATCCAGGGTACAAGCGGCTGAAATGGGTTTCCTCAGGAGGGTGGCTGGCGTCTCCCTTAGAGATAGGGTGAGAAGCTCAGTCATCCGTGAGGAGCTCGGAGTAGAGCCGCTGCTCCTTCGCGTCGAAAGGAGCCAGTTGAGGTGGTTCGGGCATCTGGTAAGGATGCCCCCTGGGCGCCTCCCTAGGGAGGTGTTCCAGGCACGTCCAGCTGAGAGGAGGCCTCGGGGAAGACCCAG
Organism: Perca flavescens; assembly: GCF_004354835.1. NCBI lineage: Eukaryota > Metazoa > Chordata > Actinopteri > Perciformes > Percidae > Perca > Perca flavescens. The sequence goes on from NC_041331.1 coordinate 12,358,873, forward strand.
GACTAGGTGGAGGGATTATATCTCCAACCTGGCCTGGGAACGCCTCGGGATCCCCCAGTCGGAGCTGGTTAATGTTGCTCGGGAAAGGGAAGTTTGGGGTCCCCTGCTGGAGCTGCTCCCCCCGCAATACCGGATAAGCGGACGAAGATGGATGGATGGATGGATTTTTGGTTGAATCAAAAAGCCTCAATTACATCATACATTACATCAACGTTTGAAAATAAAACACTCACCTGGCACACTGAGGTTATGTTAATGTTGACCATGGTGTCGATGAACTGAAACAAGAAGCATTACAGGAGCATTACTACAACTTGGGTAAGGTATTTGTGCATTAATTACACAAATCATTGTTCTGAAATGTAGACAATATTGTCCATTCAATTATCAAAGATGTTTTCTTGCGATTTGTTAAAGCACAAGACAGTATAAATGATTTTCTGAAATGCCAAAGTCTGCTCCTAAGCAATAAAACTCACCATTAGTCAATTAAGTTTTGCTGCTACAACCTTGTTTGGTCTGGTATGACCACTAGCTTATGGTGGCTAATGTTAGCAAATTTTGGGTAGAGATTGCTGTGTAACTCGTATGACTCTCCTCTGCTTATGCTACTATTACACTCCCTTTTACATGCCCACTTTTGGCCGCAGTGGCCAACTTTCAACAAAAATAACACCGGCTCGCTTTAGGTAAGCAAGATAGTAGAATTACAATAGGTTATCAATAACAAATTTATTTATGGTAGTACTGAATTTGATCAGATCTTAGTCAGCTGGCCATATTTGTGCAGTTTTATTTGGTCTAAAGCGCACTTCTATCTGCACATGAGGGACCTTTTATCTATGAAATGTAAGGCAGAAAACTAATCAGAGAGCAAAACTGTCCACACAGCTAACTGGAAAGGATCCAGTTCCTAGTGGAGCTAGATGAATCAAACTTGATTGAAGATGTGTATAAAATGCTAAATGACAAACTACACGTTATGGGATGTGCAATTTTTACTACCTATATTACATTACATGTCATTCAGCTGTTGCTTTTATCCAAAGCGACTTACAATTGCTATATATGTCAGAGGTTGCACGCCTCTGGAGCAACTTTGGGTTGAGTGTCTTCCTTAGGGACACATTGGTTGATGTATCGCTGTGGGAACTGAACCCAGATCTCCCGCACCAAAGGCATGTGTCATATCCACTGCGCGCCATCACCACCCATTGTGCTTTCATTCTTGTTAAATGTTTTCCAAACATGTTATCCTTCATATTCCTCTATGACATAATAATTTATACACTCATGGCTTGACAAACCTTCAACTTACAGTGTCGAGATTGGGGACGTTGAGGAAGAATTCCGGGTATGAATAGGATATTCCAACATTGTTCACTGTTAACAAGAGATTAATAATAGCACTGTCAAATCCAAAATACTACATCATGTTAACAAACTGATGGATGAAAAGAAGATTACATTTCTGTAATGTGGGTTTCAGAGTGTTATTCTACTTTCCAATCTTAAGAGGGCAGCAAAGGGCTGAAGGAGCCATGATAAATTAACCTTTATGATTAGATGAAAGACTTGCATTTGACATTTTACAGCATTACTGATGTCTGTAGGTCTTGACTGAATTTTCCATTTGATATGACCAACTAAATTCAATTTTATGAAAAGTGAGGTGACACAAGCACCTGCTGCAGTCTTACCCAATACTCCAATCTCCAGTCCTGCAAGTCCATCTTCAATCTTAGAGTAGATATCTACAGCGCTAAAGTCAGCTGCAATCGTTTTGGTCTCCACACCACATTTGCTTGCTGAGGGCACAAAACATTTTAATCTTGCATATGTGTGTATGAGAAGTGATGAAAGATACCAGAAATCTGTGCAAACTTGTGTGAAGCATTTGTGAATGACCATATTGACAAATAGTCACTTGGAAAGGGAAGAACAGAGCAGAGGAAAAAAAAAAAATTAAACCCTGAAATAATCCTTCATCAATGAGGATATCCCTCCCTTAAGAGGAAGCTTTCATTTAATTGGACAGATTCACTTTCAGCTCCAGCAGGAGGCTTTACTGCCTCATAGCCAAAAGCATGCGAGTCCCGCTGAATCTCCAATCAATAAAAGGATCACTTGTAAAAAACACGCAATTCAAAGCAATATAATTTAGTCTTAGTCATTTAGCCCTATTGGACGATCACACAGTGCAATATGGATGCAAGATTTCAGCTTCAGGATAAAAAGGAGGCTGAATAGCAGCATGGATCATTAAGAATGAGCTCCAGTCTAGCAGCTGTCATACTTAACACATGAACTACATTAGCCGTGTGCCTTTGGACCACGGGTACTGTTGATTTCCTTTGACGTAAGATGTGGGATTAGTTTGACTGATGGATTCAATAGAGTCATATAGAGCTACATACTGTATTTCACCGTGACTTACACTACAGGTCAAAAGTTTGGGGTCACTTAAAATTTCCATTCCACTCCATTATAGACAGAATACCAGCTGAGATCAGTTGCATTGTTTTTTTTTAACCAGGGCAGCAGTTTTCAGATTACATTATGTGCTTACGTAATTGCAAAAGGGTTCTCCAATGTTTTCTCAGTTAGCCTTTTAAAATGATAACAGATTAGTAAACAGAATGTGCCTTTGGAACACTGGATGAATGGTTGCTGACAATGGGCAATGTAGATATTGCATTAAAGATCAGCCACCCACTCAGATCAGCTGGTATTCTGTCTAGAATGGAGAGCAACTTAACTTTTGACCGGTAGTGTATATGCAACTCGTCGACAAAAATCTTCACGTTGCATTCATTATTTCATGTCTAGCAACATTTTTGTCTGCATTTACACTGCATGTTTAAACAAATAATATACAAGAAGTATTCACACAACTCACCGATCGCCTTGGATACGTCATCCAGCTTCTCCTGAGAGCGACTGATCAGCACAATGGCAAAGCCTCTGCGGGCAAGCTGCAAACACGAAACACGTCAACAACGGCGACATGGATGTATGCACTTCACACATGTACTTGTACTATTTTAGAAGTCTGTTTTAGAGATAGTAGAGTGGAAGTGGCATTAAACAAACATGTTTTTATGGTTTATTAAATCATTCATAAAAAGGTGTGCTTGAAAATAGTTTTTTTTTTCTCTGTAATCCAAGTTCTGTAAATTTGTAGTACATCTGATCCTGTAATTTCTGTTTTAGACAAGTTTATTTTTTTTTGGAGTCTAAAGCTTTAGGCTTCTGCCTTTAAACTGTGCTTCGCAAGTTTGTGCATTCAGATCCATGCCTTTCAGCGTAGGCCAAAAAAAAAAAAAAAATCACACATAAGCCTGTGTGGTCTCTGGCAAGGAAATGAAGATGAATCTTCTGCTTCTGACTAATCTTTGGACTCAATATAAACATCGTTGGCTAGCTAGACAACCCTGTCGATCGCCTACCGGTCAGTTCCCGCTAGCTCACCCGGCGTCCAACAGGTTACTCAGGCAAACTGAATCATGGTGGATTCTTCCAGGCCTCGGCAACCGCCGGTAAGTCAGGAAAATACATAACCTGGTCAAACTTTTATTGAAAGTAACCAATTAGAGAGGGGTCTTTTTATGTGAGGGTATCCTGGTTATGTAGCTAGCCAGCTAACTTACTTTACCTGACATTTCTAAATGACTTTTTGATTTGATTAAATGAAATTAATCTTGAAGGCATGGATCTGAATACACTAACTTGTGAAGCATTTACAGTAGCCTAAATATTCAGACTCAAGTAAAAAAAAAAACTGCAAGGACCTGAATATACAAACGCTCAAAACTGAAATTACAGGAATAAATCAAGTGTACACGTTTACAGACCTACTATTAAAGCAACACAACACCCACTGAAATTACAATAAAAAACCTAAACGTACAAGTTTACAAAACCAACATTACAGGCACAAAACTTTTTTAAAGCACACCTTTAAGAATTTTTTAATAAACTTGTATGTGTTTGGCATAGACAAAAAGAAATTCCGACCAACTCCCTCCCTTACATTAAGAGTCTGAAAATGTCCCTAGTCCGGGGAATCTTACCTCCTCTGCATAAGCTTTCCCAATCCCATCTGTGGCTCCTGTCACAACTAAAATGGAAAAGAGGGACGGATCGAGAGTGAATAAGCAGAATAAAGCATATATTGTTCTAAGTCAAATATGAAAACACAAACTTTAATGAGGCAAGGAATGTACATCTCAAAGTTTACTGGAAAATTCACAGTACAAGAACTAGGTATGGATTATTTTCATGAACATTAAAACTGAGAAAAAGAGGTTACACTGTATTTGTATTTTTTGTTTTTTTTTGTCTTTTATACTCCTACAGTACATTTATACACAACTCATAACACAAATAACCTACTCAGGATGGATCCATACCACAGGATGAACAAATAATATAGATATAAATTAGATGAAAAAGGACCACAGCACAACAATATACAGATGAATATACAGAGGTCATTAAACGCTGAATACGTTTGTCACTGAAAAAAGTCTGGTGCATGGCCTAAAGTATGTGGACACCCAAACATTACAACCATATTTAATTGGTAGACATCTTATTCCAGGACCAAACCATTGATCTGCGGCTATAACAGCCTTGATTCTTCCAGCAAGAGTGGACTCATAAAAAGAGATTTAACAGTTTTAACATTGCAAAAACAGAAGTAACAGACATAGAGCGCCACCCCTAGGAACTTTAGCGCCACAGAAATCTGATGATGAAGAGGTCAGCGGTATGGACTGTTTGACTGATCCCTGAAAAGTGCAGTGCAAAAACACCAATGACGGCAAAGCACAAAAAGCTTTAGAAAATGAATTGACTTCCAAATGGTTAAGGGCTGAATGTCAGTGTAGAAAGATGTACTGCAGGACGAGGTACACGGAGAGCAGCCAAGGTGAATAAGGAGGACAAAGAGACGGAGAGGGAGAGATAGGCCCTCTCTGTCATCAGTGGCAGTCGAGCGAACGGATGCCCTGGAACTGCCTGCCACAAACAGCAGCAGCAGCCTATTTTTAGCATTTCCCATCTTTCAGAAGGAACTATTCATCACACCTCTGGCTAAATATAACAAAAAGTGGATGGGAGTGGGATGGAGAGTCAGGGCATTACAATATGTCCCTGTGTAACCTGTAAGTCCTGGCTTAAAGAGCATCTTATCCTTGTGTAAACTTACGCATCGTTGTTTTTTTATGTTTATAGGTGTAATTGTCTGTATTTATTATTCTGTTTTAAAAGGGTTGTTATTTTGTTCCTTTTTTGTACCGTGGTTGAGACCAACTTGTGAGAGTACAGTGCACTTAAGATATAATATTGGCAGTTTAGGTCAACCCACATCAATCTGGCTGGGTGAACTTAACAGCGCTAGCAGGGCTTTTAGACTCTTAGGCTCTTAAATACAACATGCAAAATAAATAAAACTTAAGACAGTGTACTAAATATTAGAACACTATTGGAAGAAAAAATGTTCCATCATTGTTTGGCATTATTTTGGTTGTTTGTGGTCAGGCTCAGTAAAATATATGGACTTTTATACTTTTTAGTTGTATACTAAAGCTTCATCCATTGTGTTTTAATTGGTGGGACAGGTAATTAAAGAATAGGAAATACATCTATGGAGGCCAGATTAAGCTTGTGACGGACATTAGCACTGTGGGGAAAAAAATGCATCCCCCATAGGAAACTATCAAAAAGACAGTTTGCATTACAAAGTATACAAATGTGTGCTTGGATATATTTGATTGGCCAATGCAGTTACTTGCTGAATGAGGTTGTGTGTGTTTTTTTTAATGCAGTGGAGACCAATAATTAGTTGGTGTTTTTAGTCTCACTTGTTATATTACTTAAAATTAGTGATGTATGCAGGTGTTTTTTGCTTTTTGTATACGTTGTCGTATTGCTAATTGTATTTTTATTTTAGGTCACTCCTGTTATGTAATGATTGTGTTATATGTTGGGACCCCCTCAAAAACAAAATGATACATCAAGGGGTTTATCCTAATAAACAAATTTGAATATATATATAGAAAATTCAGAGTATCGTCCAATAGAGAGTACCAATCTAAAACCAGTCCTCTCTTTCCTCCCCCCCCAAAAAAATTAACAACTGTATTCCTCACTGCATGCATTTTGATATTTTGTATGGGAGGTAAGATGAGGCAAGGGATTGCTGTGGCACACCAATTAAATTAATTAACTTAATGTGAACTGGTCTCATGTCCAACACCTGATCTGCTTAATAAGGTCAGTATCAGCATTGGTACTGAGCTGGCATATCAGCTTAGTGCATCCCTAATTAATTAATTAATTTATTTATTTATTTATTTATTTATTTATTTATTTATTTATTTATTTATTTATTTATATTTATATATATATATAGTATGTGGTATTTTGTCAGGATAAACCTCAGCCTGAATGTTGCTGCCTTCATGACACGTTTGTGCGGTTGCCGCAATGTCTACAACTATCCCTGCAGAGAAGTTTATTTTAGGCAAATATTTTGTTCTTTTGACAATACTATTCATTCCTTCTCTTACTCATCTGTCTAACTACCCTTTGCTGTACCTATATCCCCTTTGTGTGATCTTCCTAAGTACAGATGATGCAAAGCATCCTCTAGGGCTGCAGCACAGCCAAACGGAAGAAAAGAGGAGAGAAAATGACTAACACAAACATGGGGGATCCTGGGGGCAACTAAAAATAGCACAGAGAAGAGGAGGGGAGAGTCTGCAGGCACATTGATAAGGAAAACATAGGCTGGGTTATTTTTAGTTGTTTTAAGAATGAACGGTTTTGCAGTCGGAACAGAAAAAAAAGGGCTTTAATAGGCGAGTGCATGTTCCCTTCAGTCAAATATAACAAGGTTTATTTTAGGAACTGTTGTTTTCTGCAAATGTAGGTAAGACTGGCTAGGTCGTCTGGTGAAATGGCTACTATGTGTCACCATGTGGGTGTTTGGTTTGATAGCCAGCATAATTTTATTGTTGAAAATACCTGAAGGACTGGGAATAATTTACTTTCTACATCTTCTGCACCTACAATGTGAGTCAAATACATTCTAAAGGTAGAGGAAATTAGTTTAATCTATTCATATTTATTATATTAACAACTGCAATCTATGCGTGGGCATTTGTAGAACATACATTTATAGAAAGGTGCTGGTCTGTTAGCAAAACTGTACTGGCAAGATTAGCCCATACGGGTTAGCCAAACCTATGTCGTCATTGGAACAGTGACATACATGAGAAGCTAAAGCTCAGAAGCCCTCATATCCCAACTGTTGTCTTCCCATCAACTTTGAACCAACTCAACCTTTTTGATGCCTTTTTTTGTTTTTTGCTTTTTCCAACGATTTAAATTGTTAAATTTTTCTTCTACACATTTTCAGCGCTTATTTCTACGTTCCATATTTTCTGATATAAAACAAAAATTGAAAACGGGTCAAATTGACCCGAAGTCAACACAAGGGATATAATGCAGATCCACACTGTAGACTCCCCTTTTCCGCTACAGGACCTTAACAAAATGTAAAGTAATGCTCAGGCTCTTATTGCCACGGTTCTCCACACACTTTGTGGTGACGTTTCTAAAACCAAATTTCTGCCCTTTTTTGGAAAGCGATCCCAAGCCAAGTTCTAACACCGATTGCTCAAGCAAATGGGAGCCGAAACATTTAGTTAATTAATGGATTAGTCGACTGACGGAAAACTAATCAGAAACTATTTTGATAATGGATTATTCGTTTCAATTGAATGCCAAAGACTCTCCAGTACCAACTCTGAAAATGTGAGAATTAGATGCACCTCTCCTCTCTTTTATATATCACAGAAAACTAAATATCATTGGCATTTGGATTGTTGTTTAGACAAAACAGGACATTTGAAGATTATGGAGCCCCGGAAGGGTCACGGCAAGATTTTTTTCAGGGGACCACTTTTGCGTTCCCTCCCAAGACTTTTCTTCTTCCATTCCTTCTGAGCTGTGTCTATTTCCACCCAGCTGCCCAGCGCAATGGATCAGCTCGTTGAATTTTACTTTCAGCTGGGAATGCTGATATACTGCTCAATGGGCACATTCATATCCGTTCTATAATCAATAGGCCTATTTCATAAATGAATGAAAATGAAGTAATGGCTCGTATCCATTTAATTTCTATGGTTGTATCAAATTAGACATAATCTAATATGTTCTTTATCAGACAGTAAACAAACACTTAAAAATAAAAATAATGTACTACCATATCTGCAACGACGACGACTAACAAATGAAAATATTTGAATGTGTACATATGTTGGATAAGCAACAATGCCCAAGCCCCGATAAGATAGATGGATGCTATTTTGTGTCACCAACAGACTTGTATTCATTAAATGATCCAGTTTATAGTTTACAGTACTATTTAAATGGAGGAACCTAGTACCAAACTCTGAAAAGTTTTGCGTTTGTATGTACAGTTTGTATTTCTAATGCAAATGTAAGAAGATTTAAAATGGATTGTAAATTTACATCGGACAGCATGTGGACATATGTCATTATACAAGCACTGACATAATTGTGAGGAATAAACAGTTAGCTGTAACTTTCATTACATTGTCGTATGAACTTAAAAAACACTATTTCATTAGGCCACCACAACAATGGTTGTTAACCTGCCACAGGCTCGCTCTCTCACTCTGTCACATACACACAAGACAGTGAGATGTGGGCACCAGTGAACTTGAATCCTGAGGATCCTGAGTCTCATTTATGAATGGCTAGTCCTGTTACATAATCAGGCCATCCTCTCCATCAAGTCCACTTCACTGAGACAAAGTTTGTGAATGAAAGCGGCAGCCAGTGAGGCTAACGGGGTCCTTTGTATCAGTGGATATTCTGAATCATTTTGCATGTGTAATCTAAAAATAAAAACCCGGCCGCCTGATGCGCTTCCATTTTTACATGACTGACATGATTGTGAGTTAGCTGTAACTTTCATTACATTGTCTTATGAACTTGAAAATTGAAGCACTGTCTCAGATAGCAAGACACTATTTCATTAGGATACCACTACAATGGTTCTGTTATCCTGCCACAGACTCTCTCTCTCACTCTGTCACATACACACAAGACAGTGAGATGTGGGCATTAGGGCTGGAAAAAAAAAAAAAAAAAAAAAAACGATACACTTGAGTATCGTGATATTTTATTTTGCAATACTGTATCAATTTTCAAATAAACGCAATATCGTTTTTTTTTTGTAGTTTAGGTGCAAAAATATTCATGGTCAGACAGTGGTTCATGTTTATGTTGTGTTTAAACCCCCTACCGCTAGATGGCTATGCTGAGACGCACCACTAGTGTCCTCACCTGACAGTGCCTAGCAGTGCGTGACGTTTTGCTAGAAGCTAACAATGTAGCTATGGCTGAACCCCGTATACAGTAAGACTGGCTCCCGCTGCATTCTGTGCTGAAGTGTGGAATAATTTCAGTTTCCAGGGTAAAGAGGGCACTACCAATATAGACAGGAACCATGCAGTTTGTAAACTGTGTCCGGCAAAAATCAAGTACTCAGGCAATACCACAAATTTGAAGGCACATTTAGCAAGACACCATTCGGACACTCAGTTAAGCGAACAGCAAGCTAAACAAGTCGACCCCTCACAACTCACCCTTGCTCAAATTCAAACGCACAAATTACCACCAACTTCAACTCGTGCAACCAAAATAACCCAGTCGGTAGTTTATTTCATTTGTAAAGACATGCGCCCGCTCAGTGTGGTTGAAAAACAAGGTTTCCGTAAAACGGTGCAAACGATGGAGCCTCGTTGCGATACATCCTCCCGGCAACACATCACTGATATCGCTGTGTCCAATCTTTACATTGAGGTTGGAATGCTGGAATGTCTAGCTTTAGCTGAGGAGGTGGGCTTGACATGTGACGCACTCAATGGTGTTTTTTGCCCCCAACTGCTCCTTCCAGCAGCTAATATGCATGTGGCGGCTGAACTTGCCGGCATGAGCCACATACGGTGCTTGCCACACAGGCTTAACCTCGCCTCACAGAAAGTGCCATCAGTGGATCGACTACTCGGCAGGGTCAAGACACGTCACCGCATTTTTCAGACGCGGCACCGTAGCTAGCCACCAGCTTAAACAAAAGCAGGACCTGCTCAAGCTACCAACGCACAGACTAATCCCAGACGTTGTTACAAGGTGGAACAAGCCCGTATGATTATGGTGGACAGATTTTTAGAGCAGCAGCCAGCCATCTGTGCAGCACTCCTTTCAACAGAGGTCCGCAAGAGTGAGAAGGGTATTCACACTGACCGATGTTGTTATCACATGTGCTGAAGCAGTGCTCAAGGCACTCGAGCCCATGGAGGATGCTACTTTAGTGACGTCAGAGGAGAGCAAGCCTACCTTTTTCCAATCATTGCACCACTTTATTCAAAGCTTGTCATGGGCACGGAAGAACACCTGGGTGACAAGCAAACCGTGAAGAGTACCGAGGCCGCTATAGCAAAAGATCTGGGAGAGAGATAATGATGAACTGATGAAGAGGATACACTGCGAATGGCATCAGCTCTTGATCCTAGGTTTAAGGATCTACCCTTTCTCTCCGAAGCAGAGGCCAAGGATATCTACTTTAGAAGAACTGATGCTGTGGTGGATGACCTCACCAAGCCACAGCATGTAAGTATAAATACATCAAATACATACACAAAAAGGAAATACATGATCACATTTAGGCCTAAAGTGTAAATAGTAATATAATAAATTGGACTTGAATTCATGTACAAAAACAGGATGAATTTGGGTTAAGATTTAGTGTTGGTGTACATTTTAAATTTACTGTAAAACTAATTTGATGTTTTTCAGCAGCAAAGGGAGGCAGAAAGTCCCCATGGAGGAAACTGGCCGGTCAGAGGAGGTTGATCAGCCAAAACTACGAGGATGGCCCTGTATCCACCCAGTCCCCTGGACCTGCTTTTGCCTCTACCAAAAACAATGCAACGCCAAAATCTGCACATTACACTGCAACAGCCGAGGTTAAACGTTTTAGGGACGAACCCCCTTTTGCCACATCCAGAGAATCCTCTCAGTTGGTGGAAGGTCCATGAGCAGGAGTACCCTCAGCTATCCAAAGTAGCGAAGCGCTTTCTTTGCATTCCCGGGATAAGGGTCTCTTCGGAGAGAGTTTTCTTAGTTAGTGTTACATTCCTCAATGTTTCCTTTAGGAATCGTGTTTTGGAAACACAAAGTGTTATGTGTTGGATGCACCCTGTGTATGAATCGTGAAATGAATAGTGCAAGCATTTCTTTAATGACAGACAGATGTCTTTTAAATTTTTCAGATTGCACCTAATGTGTTATGCATTAGCGTAGATGTCACAGTCAGGGACTATGTATTTTCTTTAACTGACAGTTTACATTTGTTCCTCAATGTTTCCTTTAGGAATTGTGTTTTTGCAACACAAAATGTGTTGTGTTGGATGTACCCTGTGTATGAATAATAGTGCAAGCATTTTTTTTTTTTTTTTTTTTATAAATCGACAGACAGATGTCTTTTCTTTTTTCGGATTGCACTTAATGTGTAGGGGTGGGAATCTCTTGGCACCCCATGATTCGATTCTGATTCAGAGGCCAACGATTCGATTTTATGTACATTTCCATGCGTGATTTTTAAAAATATACATATAAATCTGAGTTTGCTACTCAGAGTTTGCCAATCACTTCCTAGACAATGCTTAGATTTTGACATATATTTGTCACACACAAGTTTTAATGAAATGTTTTGTCTACTGGAGGTTTTTATTTTGTAGTCATTCCAAAACATGCTTGTGAAAGTCCCCTTCTCTCCCAGTAATCTTCCATGTCAGAGGCTCAGTCATGTTTAAAGGTGGAGAATTGGCTTCTTAGAACATGAAGTGGTCAGATGTAATGTGATAAAGTAGATGAACAGCCTATATGTGTTTTGCCTAATTATTTTATGTATGTTTAAGTCTTATTAGATCATGTGTTTATATACAAAATGTAATTTTTTTTTAATTTTTCTTCTTTTTGGCCATTTTTGTGTGTTTTTTGTCTAAGTTGTTTTCCATTATCCTATCCTCTTTCAGTCACTCTGTTTTCTGATAAAAATCAACACATAAAAAAAAAAAAAAATGATAAATTGATTATTAACCTATCAGAATTAAATTGTTCTAGAGAGAATCGCGATGCATCTAAGAATTGATTATTTTTCCCACCCCTAATAATGTTATGTATTGTGACAGGGGCTATGTATTTCCTTTTATTATGGCCTACTTTAGCATATACAAATTTGCTCACTAAGAACCTGTGAACCACAATCCCAAACTGGCAGTTTGATTTTCTGTGTACTGAATTGTTTACCTAAAGTTAACTTCTTTGACTTTTATGCACCTCACGTCTCTTTTTAAAAATATTAGTTTTTCTAAAATTATACTCCCAATATATCACCTTAAGCACAGTATCGAAATATATTGCAATATATTGAATCATGACCCATGTATCATGATATGTATTGTATCGCCAGATTCTTGCCAATACACAGCCCTCGTGGGCACCAGTGAACTTGGATCCTGAGTCTCATTTAGGAATGGCTAGTCCTGTTACATAATCAGGCCATCCTCTCAATCAAGTCCACTTCACTGAGACAAAGTTTCTGAATGAAAGTGGCAGCCGGCGAGGCTAACGGGCTCTTTTGCCTCAGTGGATATTCTGAATCATTTTGCATGTGTAATCTAAAAATAAAAACCCGGGCCGCCTGATGCGTTTCCATTTTTAGCTGCACACGACAAGATCAAAAGGCAACTTCAGTTCGCGTCCTCAAAACATTTGGCTTTCTCTGGCAGCCTGATGCGACTGTGACTGCAGGCGTTGAAAAAGACTGCTCGGATTTGTAGCTTGTGGATCTAGACTCTGATTAAAATGATGAAATATTGAGTGTCCAGGTTAAAAGATAACACTATTTCCACTGACCATGAAGGATGCAATGTAATATAACTAAAAAAAAAAAAAAAAAAAAAAACACACACACTATTACTACTTTTTTCCAAACAAGTGTATGAATGTAGTCATCATTATTCAACAAAACCTCAACCACCTTTGGTGTAACAGTTTTGTTGTATTATGATGTGAACCTTGAACACCAACATTACAACATTACATTAAAGCAATCCCAGCAGTCTGGTCAAACTTCAAGGCTCAGTCAGTGAGCAGGCTGGACAGATGGACAGTATTCAGTCTGAAGTGATAAGCTCCCTAGAGCCATAATCTCGTGACAAGATTTACTACAGTTTACACCAGATGACAAAAGGCTGATCATCCCCTGCCCATTATTTATTTCTTGTGAAAAGTACAACGGAGACTGACACTGCAGTCTGCTGTTGTGGGGACAAAGAAGCCATAGTGTGTAATGAATAGCCAATGTGCTAAAGCAGTATTAGACAACTGGAGACTTCACAAAAAAGCATCATGGGTAAAAATATTATGCAAGCTGTGACGCAGTGCAACAGCACAGTAGTGTAAAGGTTGTTCATGTCATGTTGAAGGATGCAAACTTGACTTTGATAAAGGAAATGTGTCTGCTCTTAATATGCATTCAGTGGCCACTATACTAGGTACACCTGCACAAACTAATGCAATCCGTTATGAATGGACTACTGGTATACATGTGCAGTTTAGTGTCCCAAATTCCCCATACAATGTCCTTAATTATGAACCTGCTAAACCACCTGTGTAACAGGTGTTTAGGTTATGCAGTGTTTCCTCTATGATGATTTGACCATGGCGGACCTGACCGCACTGCTAAAAAAAAAAAAAAATGGCGGACCTGACCGCACTGCTAAAAAAAAAAAAAAAAAAAAAAAAGTCCTAAAGGAAACACTGTTATGGTTATGGTTAGGACAACCTGTCTCAAATAAGACCCTCATCAGTTGGGACACACAGTTTTTGGAAAATAATTTGGGACACTAAACTGCACGTATACCCTAGACTACTAATCAAAATGCATATGACGAAGAAGAAATAAACTACTTTTGGCAATTCAATTTAAGGATAATTTTTGTTCTTCTATTTGTTTGCGAATGGTGTTTATAAGGTTTAAAAAAAAAAATAATTATTGAGACAGTAACGTTACCGTCCCCCCCATAGTGTCTCACCTGCCCATTTTCCCAGTTTGGTGGGGGACACGAGCCGTCCGTTGCCCAGCACCCACACCCTGATCCCGGAGAGCAGCCGGCACACGGAGCACACGGTCAGCCAGGCCGCGGTCAAGGCACCGAGCCACAGCAGCGGCGTCTCCACGGCTCGTAACACTGCTTCTCCGGCGGTCCACATACCTGTACACCACGCGCACACACACACACACCTCTGTCTGTAATTATATGATAATGTAAACGCCTGGAGTTTTAATATCTGTATTCACGTTATAAGAAGTGCCCGAAGTGCAAATGCATGCGTCAAAAAATAAAAAGGGAGTCTCTGTTGCTTCCGCGTTAGACACTTCCGCGTCAGCGCTTGGTTGTCTGTGATTGGCCCCTTCGTCTTCTTCTTTCTTCTGTTTTTAAGAAAAAATTGCAAGACATCTGAGCTTTACTACCACCTAGTGTTGTACCACAGTCCTCCCTGTCATCGATCCCTTATTTTGTTAATAAAAAATTAATTTTAAAATGTATGTGATATGACATTTCCTGAGCTAATGAAAATGTATGATTTTCTTACCACTTTTCTCTTAAACCTCCTTATAATAATAATATTAGCAATAATAATATTTTTATGTGTGTGTGTTTTCTTATGTAATTGGCATAGCTCTGTTTTATTTATGATTGTTTAATAATATCAGTCAGCCTAAGGTTTTGCAGAGAGGTTTAGTTGCTGTATAAAAAAAAATAGTAGGTTGAAATTACTTACAGAAATCCAAGATTAATCCCAGCCGTTCATGATTATGGATATTATATATGTTTAATAATGTTTTCTTGATACCTGAAAGTCAGTGCCCTGTGTAATTTGTACCCCCTCTAGTGTGTTTTGGTGGATTTTGTATTTGCTCTAATGAAAACTGGCAGATCATATTGCACCATTAAGCTTGCTTTCCTTTTGTGTTTTCTGGTTTCATGGGAATACTGTAGAAATACTGTAGAGATATTGAAACTTGGTAAGGTTTTTGGTTTAGCATAAGCAGTATTCATGGAATATAGTTATCGTATCGTGAGAAATCCATTAACATGACAAATGCGTACACCATATTCACCCTAAGAGTTATGTGATAATTATTTTGAGTGTATTTTAACCAAGGGGCCCAAATGTGGATGTAAATAGTAGGCTACTGTAAAATTGTTAACAAAACAGCCTCATGAAGGACTTTTCCTCAGTTAGATATTTAGTTTGATTTTATAGTTTAACCAACATGTACAATAGATGCTCAGCCATGAATGCATGTTTTTCATTCCTTTCAATTTATTTTTAATTCATGAAAGTTACAAGATATAATTGAATCTAACTTAGTTTACAGACACACAGACAGACAAACACACTCACACACACAGTGCACAATTCAGCCAAGTGGAGCAGACAGCAGTGGTCCATAATGGGAGAGTGCAGCGTTACATAAGAGCATTGCTGCATCTAAAAATAGAAATGCAGCAATGGTAAACAGGAGCCTAAACTGTTGGCTCTAAGCTTTCAAAGGAACCTGAATGAAATTTAGATTAAAGCTCCATCTCGGACATAAATGGATCCGCTGCTGATCCCAACCATGAGAGCCTGCAGGCAAGTACAGGAGGCCTGATGTCCACGTGTGACTGAGTGTGAACGAGGTGGATGAAGACTGAGAGTTAAAACTGTTGCATTGATAAATGATCAAGTAAGAAGTTAAATTATGACTTTGACAAAACATATAAAAAAACTGTTTTAATATATAAAAGTATATGGACATATTTTAATCACACAACATGGTGCACTACAGATAGACATTCAGCACTGTGTGTTGATGGACAGCTCCACATCATTGTCATTGATTTTGAGAATGCACCTTGTTGATAGAGACGTATAGTTGAGATTTACAACGGTACATATTGAGAACAACCTGTCTGTTATTGCATAAAACACATACAAAAGGAAAACCAGTCAGAGCAATTGTACACCGCAAAAGGTACACACTGATTAAACGTTTGTTTCACAAACATGGCACTCCAAATGCTGTGATGTTATTAAAACTACACATGCAAAAGCAATACAGACACATGATGTAAGATTTCACACTGCTTTATAAAAATGGTTAAAAGCATCAATATTGAAACATACATAATCTACAAAGGTGAATATACCAGTAAACCCATTCAGTCTCTTAAGGTTAGGCTTTTTTTTTTAAATCTATGTATGCACATTTTCAATTAGTCCATAGACATGACATATTTTAACAAAGAGAAAAGATGACAAAATCAGATCAAATATAAAATTATGTTATTTTAAATAACAAATAGGGAGACAAAAAAAGCACACAAGAGAGGGATTAAAGTGTAAGGTAAAAGTTAACACACACACAGTGTCTTGTCTCACATTTTCATCTGTTAAATTGAGAAAAAGACCACAAATCAATTATTCAAGGGAAAATGGAGAGTTGAGCTAAACGGCATATTTAAAAGAGTTTTAAATGTTGATCAATTTGCTTTTGGAGCCTAACCACTTATGTGTACCTGGTTGTTTTCCAGTTCAAGATAGTTGAACATTTCCTTGACCCATAGAGCGTGAGAAGAAATGGTCGCAGCTTTTCATTTAATTCAGTGCATGTCTGGCTGATTAAATGGCTGCTCGGTGTACATCTGATAACTATACTGCTGCATTTTACAAATAATTGTGAAAACACACACACACACGATTCACAATGAACATAGGAAACAGAGACAGTCTGCTTAAACAGAAAGTGTTCTTTAATGAAGCAGCTCGACAAAAGGGTAATGGTACAAACTGCAGCTTAGGTTTCTTCCCATCTGGGGTCGGTCAGCCTTCAAAAGGTGTAGTCCTGTGAGGATTCAAGCAGAGGGAGAGGTTAGTCTTTTCCTGGCCAATATCCTTGTTGACCATCAGCTCCTAACATGTTACTCCCCTGGGCCTTTGTTGCTCACTGTCTCCTCCCCCTCTGCAGCCTTGGGCTGGCTCTCTTAACACCTTCCCTCTGATTACCTGATGGGCTGCAGGTGTGACCAGTGCCAGGTGCCAAGTGGCTGCAGCACCTGCACAGGCAGATAGACTCCCTCAATCACTTCCCCCAGTCTGAGCCTATGTACCCACGCCCTGTGCTGGACTGGCTGACCCGTTTCCCCTGGTTTGCCACACACCCCCTCCACCAGCTCCAGGCAGGGGCCGAGAGCGTCCACAAACCCACATTCCTCCCTCCTAGAGAGGGCATCTGCATTCCCCTTGGCTCTTCCCGACCTGTGCACAACAGTAAAATTAAAGTTTTGCAACTCTAAGAACCACCTTGTGATTCGTGCGTTAGTGTCTTTGGCGGTTGCCATCCATTTAAGTGGTGCATGGTCAGTTACCAGTGTGAACTTTCTGCCAATGAGATAGTACCGCAGCTTGGTTAGGGCCCATTTAATAGCCAGGCATTCTTTTTCCACTGTAGAATAATTCTTTTCATGTTTTTGCAACTTACGGCTAATAATATACATCACAGGGTGTTCCTCCCCCCCTCTGGCCTGAGATAGCACAGCTCCAAGCCCCGTCCCCGAGGCGTCGGCGTGGACCACAAACGTGTCCTCAAAGTCCGGTGTATGCAGGACTGGCTCTGTGCATAGGGCCTTCTGAAGGGTGGTGAATGCCTCCTCTGCCTCGACACTCCAGAGGACATGGTGTGGGTGGCTCTTCCTTGTCATCTCATGTAGAGGGGCTGCAATGGTAGCAAAGTGAGGGATAAAACACTGATAATAGCCCACAAGGCCCAGGAATGTTTTTACTTGCCGCTTAGTTGCTGGCTTAGGCCAGGTGGTTATGGCCTCCACCTTTCGGAGCTGGGGCCTCACACTGCCCTTCCCGATAGTGTAGCCGAGATATTCTGCCTCCTCAAGACCCAGATGACACTTTTTGGGATTGGCTGTCAGGACGGCATGTCGTAGAGCTCCCAGGACCGTTCCCAGGTGGCCAAGATGGGTGGTCCAGTCAGGGCTATGGATTATTATGTCATCTAGGTAGGCGGCGGCATACTCACAATGAGGGCGGAGTATCTGGTCCATCATGCGTTGGAACGTAGCTGGCGCTCCATGTACTCCAAAGGGCAGCACTCTGTAGTGATACAGATCGTCTGGAGTAGAAAAGGCTGTCTTTTCCTTGGCTTCCTCAGTGAGGGGGACCTGCCAGTATCTTTTGGTAAGATCAAGAGTAGATACAAAACGGGCAGGGCCTAATCGCTCTATTAACTCATCCACTCTAGGCATGGGGTAAGCATCAAACTTAGAGACTTCATTCAACTTTCTGAAATCATTGCAGAATCTATCAGTGCCGTCTGGCTTGGGAGTCAGAACGATTGGGCTGGACCAGGCACTACGTGACTCTTCTATAACACCCATTTCCAACATCTTTCTCACCTCCTCTTTAATGGTTGCCCTCTTGGCCTCTGGGATTCGGTAGGGACGGAGCCTCACCCTCTTTCCTGGTTCAGCGATTATGTCGCGTTGGATCACGTTCGTTCGGCCAGGTCGGTCAGAGAAAACGTCTTTAAACTGACTGGTCCGTTCTACCAGGTCTTGACGGTGGACAGGGGTCAGCTGGGAGCCTAAAAGGCACCTGTGGAGAGTCATAACCTGGCACTTCAGCTGTTAACGATGTCATCGGCACACAATCAGGGACATGCCATTTCTTAAGGTTTACATGGTAAATCTGGCAGGTCTTTCTTCTATTCGTCTATTTGACCCCACCACCTCATAAGGCCCATGCGACTTTGCCAAGAACTTGCACTCTGCAGTTGGTATGAGGACAAGGACAAACTCACCAGGCTGGAATTCCCGCACTTGAGCATTCCGGTTGTAGACCCGGGCCTGGGCTTGTTGGGCTTGCTGCATATGCTCCCGTACTAGTGCCCATATTTTAGCCATCCTCTCTTGCATCTAATCCACATACTCTATGACGGAGCGGTGGGGCGATGGTTGTTGCTCCCAAGCCTCTTTAGCCAGATCCAGCATGCCTCTGGGTCTCAGTCCATACAGCAACTCAAACGGTGAAAACTCTGTGGAGGCTTGGGGAACTTCTCGTATGGAAAACAAGACAAAAGGTATTAGTTGGTCACAATTTTTCCCATCCACATCAATGACTCTCCTCAGCATCTGTTTGAGGATTTTATTAAACCGCTCTACAAGGCCATCTGTCTGTGGGTGATACACTGACGTTCTTATTTGACTCACTTTTAACAATCTGCACATCTCCTTCATTACCCGAGACATGAAGTAGCTTCCCTGATCCGTCAAGACGTCCTCTGCAATGCCAACTCGACTGAAGAGGAGAAATAATTCTCGGGCAACAGCTTTAGCAGTACGTAATGGGATGGCTTCTGGGTAACGAGTGGCATAATCCATGATGACTAGTATATACCGGTGCCCCCTACTGGACTTTGACAGGGGACCTACTATATCCATGGCCACTCTCTGGAAAGGGATGTCAATTATAGGTAAAGGGATCAAGGGGTTCCGATATGCTACCTTAGGGGCTGTCTTCTGGCACTCCCTGCAACTTCTGCAATAATCCTGGATTGCCCGTTTGACCCCTGGCCAGTAGAATCTACCCAAAATTCTGTCATAGGTCTTCTCCACCCCCAAATGAGCTCCCAAAAGATGTGAGTGGGCAAGCTACAAAACTTTGGGAACATAGCATTTTGGGACTAGGAGCTGATCAACAATGAGTTCATCCCGCTTAACCATCCTATACAAGAGGCCCTTTTTCACAGAAAAACAAGTTGACTCACCCCCTCCACACGTCTCCCCTCAACGACCACTATGTTCTGTCTGGCATGTTCCAAGTTGGCGTCGTCTAACTGGGCAGTCCCAAACTGCCCTTTTCCCGCTCCTGTTAACCCTTCGGAGAGGGGAAACTCGGGGGAAAAAAACTCAGAAAAAAACTTCCTCTGATGAGGTCTCGTCCGGTCCCGGGTCTTCTTTTCCTAGGTCCTCTACCGGAACCCAAGCTTCTTCAGCGGTTTCTTCATCAGATGAAAGGGCGTGTACCAACTTTGTTTTTCGGTTTCCCAGGAGTTTCTTCTTTTTACTGCTTCTCCTTGGACCCCCGGTTCTGTGCTCCCACAATCGCCAAAATATAGGGCAGTCCCGCCCAATCAACACTGGTACTGGCAACTTTTCTACCACGCCGGCCTCGACCTCAAAGGTACCTCTCGTGGTCTGCACCTTGATGTGGGTTGTGGGATAATCCTGCGAGTCTCCATGGATGCAGGACACCGGGATGATGGGCCCACTGGTCAACTCTGGCCTTATAAGGGTCATGGAACTCCCCGAGTCCAGCAGGGCCTCTGCGTCCCAGATCCCAATCCTAACTGGCAGCTTAGGGGCCTTTAGGCCTTCATGGGCCCAACAGGTGGTGAGATAGCTGCCACTCTTTTGGGTGGAGTCCATTGGCCCAGCTGTGGGCATTGATTCCTCATTGTTGGCACAATTCAAAGCTAAATGACCCTCTTGTCTGCAGGTAAAACATTTCCGGTGGTCGTAGTTCAGAGGTCGACGCGGGGGGGGCAGGTGACCTAGGCTGCCCCATCTGGGTGGTCTGGTGTTGATTCTGTGCGTCCACATTCCCCTTCTTCAGTCTTGTCTTGGATCGGAATGGCTTGGGCGCGGGTTCTCCATCCGGCTGCCTTGCATAAGCTCCATGGTGACCTGGTGGTTCTCCAACAGCGCTATTCGTTCATCCACTGTCCTTGGGCTGCTTTGGGAGGCATGTCATTTTGCGTCTGCTGGGAGAGCTCTAATACACCTGTCCATTAGAACCCTGTCAAGGGCTGAGGGTCCATCGCCGGTGGTTAGCCAGCCACGGGTCAGGCGTATTAGCGCAGCCACCTGTGGCCGTACTGGGGCAGTGCTGTCATAACTCCAGGAATGGAACCGCTGCGCCCTTGTCTGGAGATTGTGGCCATAATGAGCTAAAATGGCCACCTTCAATACATCATAATTATTCACATCTGGGAGTGCAAGGTCCCGACAGGCTTTTTGAGCTTCACCTGTTAAGAAAGGAGCCAGGATGCCCGCCCACTCGGCTTTCGGCCAACGCTCTCTCCCTGCTGTCCTTTCAAACACCTTGAGGTAAGCCTCAATGTCATCTTCACCTCCTTGCTTGGTCAGCACTTTACTGGGTTCCGTGGCTTCATCAAATGCTGGCCGAGCGCAGTCATAGCATCTTGTAAGGCCACCAGGCTTTGGGCCTGCTGGGTTTGGGTCCGGACAAGCTGGGCCAGCACATCCTCCATAGCAACAGCTGCGTCTCTCCCTCTACCTATGTCATTGTGAATCGTTAGCGACGGAACGACACTGCCCACATTCTCCACCAAAATGTGGCAACCCAGGGGATATGAACGCCAGATTCACAATGAACATAGGAAACAGAGACAGTTGGCTTAAACAGAAAGTGTTCTTTAATGAAGCAGCTCGACAAAAGGGTAATGGTACAAACTGCAGCTTAGGTTTCTTCCCATCTGGGGTCGGTCAGCCTTCAAAAGGTGTAGTCCTGGGAGGATTCAAGGAGAGGGAGAGGTTAGTCTTTTCCTGGCCAATATCCTCATTGACCATCAGCTCCTAACATGTTACTCCCCTGGGCCTTTGTTGCTCACTGTCTCCTCCCCCTCCACAGCCTTGGGCTGGCTCTCTTAACACCTTCCCTCTGATTACCTGATGGGCTGCAGGTGTGACCAGTGCCAGGTGCCAAGTGGCTGCAGCACCTGCACAGGCAGATAGACTCCCTCAATCACTTCCCCCAGTCTGAGCCTATGTACCTGCGCCCTGTGCTGGACTGGCTGACCCGTTTCCCCTGGTTTGCCACAACACACACACATATATACAGTATATACAGACACACATCTGCAAAAGTAACACTATTACATGAATGGGCATTAATTCCCTATACACATCTTTCTCCGTGCGTCTTGCCTTTTAAATGAAGACCGCGCTCATAGTCATAGCTGTGATACATAACAGTGATACTGTTGTCACAGCATAAAAAATAAATAAAGGACAAAGTCAAAGAAAAACTAAGAGATGGCACATCCTACAGTAATACATTTAGAAATGTCCATGCAAGGTTTCTTTCTTGTTTAATGTCCCGTCCCAAACACATCCATCACATTACGTACAGGACATGATATACACGACAAGGACAAATACAGTATGTCCCATAATATATACAATAATGGCACATAACATGTGAAAAAGAAAATCACACAAACACACACAACTTCTTTAGTCCCTGGATCTGAACTCTTTACATTTATATATCATTTTAGTGTTCCTAATATTTCTCTAAAATAGGAATTATATTGGTCAAATATGTTTTAAAGACTTTTTAAATGTGGTTGTCTTTCACTGTAGACATCACATCATCTTTCCACTATTGCTGCATTTTCATCAAGTTATTGTCACCAACCCCACACCTCACAAAACAGAGAACTACAGAAACAGACTGTCCGGACCAGTGTGTGTGTGTGTGTGTGTGTGTGTGTGTGTGTGTGTGTGTAACTGTAAGTACTTCTCCTTCAAGCAGGTGAGCTGATTAAAAAAGCTGTCCTGGAGGGGAAATCACAGGGAGAGGGAGGCTTTAACACATTTGCACTGTACCGAAGCAGGAGCTCCCTGCTTCGTGAGCTGCTAGACTTCTCTGAGGCGGGGGGGGGTTGGCTTATTGCTCATGGGCGTGAGACCTGAGACCACAGGACCCTAGGGTTGGGGCCCCTGAGCCAGATCTCCTGCGTGAAGTGACTCTCATAAAAATATTACAAAAAAAGCACATTTGTAAAACCAAAGGAAAAGCTTAAACATTCACAAGGAAGTATCATTTATCACCTTAGGTTTTTCTGAAGGATGTTCAGGTCTAGTGAACTATTTGAACTGAATACTTTACAACTGCGTGGAGATTTTGACTGAACAACGGATTTTCACATGGCAGTCAAAGTTGCTAAGCGTGCTGCCAGTGTTCCCACATTGAAGCATTATGAATGATTTTCAACACAATGTGTGTGTAACACGTTCTACTTGTTTTAGTGTGTGTAAATGGGTGAATGAGAGGCAGATTGTAAAGCGCTTTGTCTATAAATGCAGTCCATTTGCCATTTGCAGTAGTACTGAGCTAGCCTGGTCCTACCAGACTATGGTATATTTCATTTGTGCAGAGAATCTTCCCACTCTCCATTGACAAGTGTTAACTTCCTTGAGGAATACTCTGTAATAATATTGGAAATAAATCTTTAATTCCAGTTTGTGATGGAAAAGAGTTTTAAAGTGGGCATGTGTTAAGTTTTGCCAGTTTTTTATGTTAAGGTTATGTTAATACTCTGTTGAAGTTTAAAACTATTGGATCTGCCCAGAGCCACTCTGGATCTGCCATAACCAATCGCTAACGTTTGGTCATGACGTATGTCATGCGCATGTGCAACAAGAATGGAGACCGACAACTATCGGCTTATATTTAGCATTAGCATAGCTAGTGTTAGCCTTAGCCAACTCCTTCACCACTAACAGAGCGAGCTGGACAATCTAACTTTTCCCGAAACCCCATGGGGAGAAATGGCCACAACATCACGGCCACCAACACAACTCAGCAAAGATTGTTCTTGCTCAGGCTTTAGCTTCTGGATATTCGGCAGCGTTGCTGCCACAAAGGACCGAACGGCTTCGCTCGCATCTTTCTAGCGCACATCCTCAACTTCATCGTTCTCAGCTACTCCTTCTGTTCACTGATTGGACCGCCAAATATTTGAAAACCGGAGAAAACCCAAGAATATACCGCAAGTATATTACCGTTCTACCAGGTAATATACGTGGGAGGGCGGAGCCAGGCTAGTACTGAGCCTTAATCAGAACAAATGCATTTCCTTATATGGCTGGTAATTATAGCCATTCAGGCACATTCCTAACTTGCACAGTGCTGTGACATTCTGGGATAGTGGAAAAAAACATTCCGGCTAGTTTGAATTTCTTTAAACCAATCGCAATCGCCTTGGGCGGCGCTAAGCTCCAGATGCAGCGACAGTGCCCTTGCAAAATAGATACCGGCAGAGATATAGCGGGGAGGGGAATGCCGCCTAAAATATGCAGCCAATGGCAGTCCTTATCCCAACAGTCTACATCCGGTGAGTCAGACTGAGCTGGCAATAATAAGTAGACGCCCTTTGTTTATTGCAGATAATACTGCTAAGCAAGTCTAATAGCCTAATCTTTTTGTTTGTCTTTTTTAAAGTAAAGGATGTGTAGACAAAATTAATTTCCATTCTTGTAATATGTGGCGATCAAAAAAAAGAAGAAGAAGAAGAAGAAGAAGAAGAAGAAGAAGAAGAAGAAGAAGAAGAAGAAGAAGAGTATAAAGAACAAGACAATTTTAAATATAACACAATCTTAGGGTGACACACAGATAAATGCCCATCCATGCTGCCTGAGCATTTTAACATAAGTTGATGCTGAAAATGATGAAAAACGACTGTTTACTTCTCTTTTACAGTTTTCCCCACTCACTCGGTGGATTCATCCTGCGGCCCCCACTTTGGTTTGGTCAGTGCCCCCGTCTCCCGGCGTAGTGTGTGCGTGATGTGTAGACAGCCTGCGAGTTCAAAAGCCATAAACAAAAACAATAAAGATAATATGAGAAAGCGGAAGCAAATATATCATATATATATAATCATCAATATTGCTTCCAAACGTTCCTGATCCAGAAGGGAAACTGATGTGACATTGGTATACATTACATTGTGAGTTAAATGGGAAAATGTACTGCAAAATGAAGAAGACACTCAAAACATTGAGAACATCCATATATACAGTAGTATGCTGTGAATGTGATAAAATAGGAATTCTTAAGCTTTTGAATTTGCATTTTGTTGACGGTTGATTAGGTTCACAAAAGCATACAGTGGTGTATTTAAAAAAAAAAAAGGCCAAATATTTAAATTTGAAAAACATGTAAGTGCACCTCAGGTTTCTGCAGTGGTGATTTCTGGTACATCCTGTGTTTGTATGACATCTATGCAGAAACGCCCCAATTCCTGATTTAAGGTATATTTAAGTAACTTAAGTAACTTACTGCTTTGAATATAATGCCTTAATAACTATTTCTAATAAAAGCAAAAAAAATCCCCACAGCTGATTCATCTTCAGCTCTGTGACAGCTGTCAGTCTACGTCCCAGATGTTTAGTCAGCAGAAATGTAAGAATCAAAACAACACGTTGCTAAAATAAAAGCTTCACCGTAGAACGTCGTATTTTCATCTGCTCGTAAACAAGAAGCTGTAAAAAATATACATCACGTAAGAAGGCATTAGCATGCATGTCCAGGGAACAAATTCTGATGAAGATGATGTAATTCTGATGCAAAATAATGAATCAATAAAAAACTATTTTTGTTTATTCTAATAATGCATACATTCCTACTGTGTTGTGAAAAATCCTCCACATCTGTTGCTCTTTTAAACATGTTCGTTTATAGCACAACAGAAACCAACGCTGTGCATAATGGTGCATCACAAGTGTAACACCAAATAATCCAATGGACTGCTGAATGAGTGTACACTGGTGTTGGAGGTAGGAGATGGTGTAGGTTTTGAATTTTAATTTGTTTATTTTGCACAATAAAATTAAGGCAACAGTAACGCAAGAAAATAGAAAAATACATACAAAAAAAAAGATTGTGCAGGTGAGATTAAGAAAACCCCTAGGGGCTTATAGAAGGGATCTCCCCTAAGGAAGTGAAGAAGATATATATATATATATATATATATATATATATATATATATATATATATATTTAAAATTACAATCATAAGAGTCCTAAAATCTACAAATTGAACACAAGTATGCACTGAATTTAAAAACAAAACAAGCATAAGGTTGGCTACATAAAACAACAAAGTCATAAAATAAATTACGAGAACATAGATACAAGGATGATGTGTGGACTTATGTGTGTATGTGTCAGTAGTTATGAGAGACAGGAAGGCCAAACAAAAGCAGATATGAATGTGAACTATTCATGAATATGAATAGTTCAGATCAATACAGACAGTTAAGTTTGGGTCATCAGACAGGTCCTAAGCCTCTTTTTTATCATTTTTGACAGAAGTTGACTGAAATGCAGCGTTGCTGTAACTGTTCCATAGCTGCTACGCTCCCCTGTATCTAATGGAGAACTGACAGAGCCTATACAGAACATTGGAGTGTGTTCAGGGGTGCAAGGCAACACTCCTTATTTTAGTATTTAAAAAAAAATTTTGACCTGTGGACTCACTCCCTTACTTTAAGTATCACAGCTGGAGAGGATTCATATTGAAATCCATTTAAATGTGTAACATCATGCTATTACAACTCATCACTCTGTGTGTGTGTGTGTGCGTGTGCGCGTGCGTGCGTGTGTTTTGAAAGCATGGGTCACACTTGTACACTTTGTGAGTCCAGACCCCCGTTGTTACAACAAACCCACTGAGCCAGCAGTGTGACTTCTCTGTCCCAACAACATGAACGACGTTCATATCCTCCACAAATGCTTTTTGGGGTAAGGGCTTCCCAGATTCATGTAGGTACAGCAAGCCCAGACCGCAAAAAGATTCGTGACGGACAACGGCTACGGCTCCCAGATCCACATCCACTCCAGTCCACGGCTCCTCGAGGGGTCTTCATCCGCACAGTGTCTGGCGTTATAGGGGCGTTTATATGCACAAACGGCTCGGTTATTTTGGTTGATCATCCGCCGTAGAGGTTGCTACCAAAAGCTCAACCACACTGGATTGGCATTGCTTTTCTGCAGCAACACGCAGCCTTGTTATTAAAAAGAGCGGCGGCGAGAAGAGGCGGCATCTCACTGCCGTTACAGACTTTAACACGCAGCAGAGGGATGGCCGCGGTTCCATTGGACAGGACGACTCGACCGTCTACCAATGGCGATGCGGGGGGGGGGAGAGCACCTATAAGCAGGAGGCCACAGCACCTCACACTTTCATTACTCCCCTCCAACGTTCACTATGGACACCAATGGGACATTAAACCAAACAATAACCAATAACAGATGAGGTAAATACACGAGGCAACATCGTAATCTGATGTGTGGTTTCCTATGTGTGGATCCTTTTTTACATTGAAAAAAAAAAAATTAGAATAAAAAAATAAATAATAATAATTGGTTGAAAACCACCAGTGCCTCCAGTTTCATAAATAGTAAAGTTCCCTTTATTTGCAAAGGGTTAATTTGGCTCCAAAACCTCCAGCTGCCGAAGCAGGGGCCCCACCCTCGCTCCGTTTCCATTGGGCCGTCCAAGCCTTTCATTCGCGGACGCGTCTCCCAGCCGGTCACGATTTCCCCCCATCTGTCTCGAGCGCACCGGAGCCAGACGCCACTGACGCAGCACGCGCCTTACTCACTTTTTTAGCAGTCACGACTCGAGACTCATCGTGCACAAAAGAAGAAAAAAAGAAGGAAAAAAAAAAAAAAAAACTGCAAAGAAGGATCGGTGTGTCCTGTTCGGCGGCGAGCTACTTGGGATTCTCGCCCTTCAGCCTCTTCATTTAAAAAAACAAAACAAAAAAAGCGATGATGGAGATTGGAGATTAAAAAAAAAGATTGAAAGAGCAAAGCATCGAGAACAAGATATCGTAAAAGCCCATAAAAGCTTTTATGTGAAACCTGGGGCATTGGAACTTATCAGAAATGCCCACACCGGTAGCCTACTGTAAGGACGTTCCGCGTAAAAGAGCAAACACTGTCTTAAAGCACTTCAGCACCACAGCCAGAGGACAGCTCCCTACTCACGCCTTCAGAATAACCCAAACACGTTCTCTTGGTCCAACAGAGTAGCTACAGTACACATTAGGATAACAATGCTTTTGTCAACTACAGCGAGACTACTGACAGGAGACACATCCACCCTATTTGAATGAGAAGTGAGGGTGATTCCCGTGCAGCTGCAAACACAGACTGGTTAGAAATCCCTGTATAAAAAAAAAAATAATAAAAAAAAAAAGCATAAATCCACACAAAACACTCATGACATCGCGTTTCTCTCCGCACACATCTCCCCCCCTTTCTCATCAAACAATCGCATTTGCTATTGCCCCACGTTTTGCATTTGCATTGAATGAAAGGCACACATAATACAGCAGAGCCGTAAGAAAGAAAAGAAAAAATATAACGGGGGGGGGCGCGTGCAGCTAGAGAAAGGTTCACACAACTCACCGTTGTAGCAGCTGAGGCTCCTTTAAAAACACGAGAAGTGCCACGAACACGGGGGACAAAAAAAAGCCCCCCGTTCCTCCATCAAACACGCTCCGGCTTTTCGCTTCTTCAAACTGTGCACACACTGCACTCTTGAATGGTGTGCCTTTCATAGGAGTGATGCCCCCTATCTATTTCTGGATCACGATCCAACCCCGTTTCTATTTTTAGCTCGCGCGTGATGAAAAAAAAAAAAAAAAAAAAAAGCTCGCAGAGGTTCCTTGGAGGAATTTCGAGCGTGCCTGCCTGCCTGCGTGGTGCGTGCGTGCGTGCGGCGTTTGAGAAGTGGCGCGAGCTCCCGCGTTTCTCCCTCCCTGCACGATCGAATGCGCGTGCACGGTAGCATCTCCCTAAAATGATGGCGCTGTGGAAAACAGCACGCCCGGATTTCATGTCATGGAAGTGTGCAGAATTATTATTATTATTTTAAATTCATTTATGATTTGCTGCTGAAAGCATAGTGGCTGCCCCAACCTGCTCTATTGAACCCCAAAATAAATGGAAGAATAGGGGGAGCTGCGTCAGTCACTATTGACATCAGGTGGAGAATCTCCCACTTTGAAGGCGGAAGCGGGAGCCTCCAGTTGTCTGTACGGCGGCGGTACGGGTCCAATGAAAGGTCCGCTGAAAATGTAAAATAGCAGAAGATAGGCTAAAGAAGGCGCTGCCCCCCCCCCCCTCCCCCTCCCCCTTCCTCCTTTAAACTGGAAAGGCCATCGTGTGCTGGCTGTAGTCAAACCTATCTTTCATGCCATTTTGAACCAAAGGCGCCGTATTATAAATATAACGGTGAGTAAATGATGAGATCCGCATATATGGCATCATCATCAGACAAAACCAGCAGCGAATGTCAGATGAAGGCGTTTTTTTTCTTCATTTTATTCTTTTCCCTCAGCACATCTGTAAAGGTGGTTAAAATGACTCCGGGTTGGGGTTTTAAGCCTCCAGCAGAGCCAAAAGTGGCCCTCGGTGCGATGTTGCAGAGCTACACACACACACACACACACACACACACACACACGAAGGGGGAAGGCTGATTACAGGCTGCCGCGGTACTCCGTCCTGCAGACTCCCCCCTGCACAGGGCAGAATGCTGAAACGCGTAGTAACGGAGCGGCGCTTGGCCGACCGATGATGCTATTTTTAACTCCCATACTCAACATGCCTGGCGCTGCGGGTTTCTCTGCTCAGGGTAGCCTACTACTGTACGGGGGGGGGGAGTGAGAGAGAGAGGCAAAGAGAGGCGAAACATAAACACAGCAGGACAGCTTCCAGGAGGACAAGCGGGCTGGATCTGCTCTGCCAGAACAAATATTTATATATAGGCAAGAGAAAAATAATCCTGGTTAGATTGTTATTATTATTTTTTTAAATCATTTTTATCAATGCATCTCTTCAGAGTGATTCATTAAAGCTGCAACCTGTAGGATTTTCATGACATTGCAATCGCAGGATTCAACTTGCTCATTCCATTGACTATGTGTATGTATGTAATGAAGATTTGCATTGATGCACGGTGATATGAATTATTACATACTTTTTTTTATATCATAATTATAACTATTTAAATGTTGATGAATTCAAATATGATTTGTCTTTGAAGTAAATAATCGAGCCTATTTATAATACATTATGTACACCACACACATCCTGAACACAAGTGAATACAACTACTACTACTACTACTACTACTACTACTACTAAAATAATAATCTTTATTTATATAGCACAAAGTATTGCATAAAATGCAACACTAAGTGCTTAACAAAAAAAAACAGACAATATATAATGCATGGTAAGACAATAAAAAACATAAATTAAAAACGGCAGAAAAAGACAAGATGAAACAACCTTTGGCTCAAAACACTTCAGGAGAAAGCAATTATGAAAATATGCGTCGTAAAGGTCCCATGGCATGAAAATTTCACTTTATGAGTTTTTTTAACATTAATATGAGTTCCCCCAGCCTGTCTATGGTCCCCCAGTGGCTAGAAATGACGATAGGTGTAAACCGAGCCCTGGGTATCCTGCTCTGCCTTTGAGAAAATGAAAGCTCAGATGGGCCGATCTGGAATCTTGCTCCTTATGAGGTCATAAGGAGCAAGGTTACCTCCCCTTTCTCTGCTTTGCCCACCCAGAGAATTTGGCCCACCCATGAGAGAGAGAGAGACATCATGGCTTTCAAACGAGCAAAGTCAATAGCTACAGACACAGAAATGGCACTAAGGAAAGCTCATTGTGGGACTGGATCTAGTGGCTGTAATTCTGCACCAAGACTGAACTTCAGGAAAGAGACTTCAGATACAGTATTAGGGGACCACTAAGGTCTATATAAAAGAGACTTCAGATACAGTATTAGGGGACCACTAAGGTCTATATAAAAGAGACTTCAGATACAGTATTAGGGGACCACTAAGGTCTATATAAAAGAGACTTCAGATACAGTATTAGGGGACCACTAAGGTCTATATAAAAGCATCCAAAGAGCACCATGTCATGGGACCTTTAAAACTTCATCTGAAAGACTCAACAGATTCAGAACCTCTAAGACCGTATTGACGTAGGTTACCTTGCAGCTCCTGCACACGATTGATAATGAAAAGACAAAGAAACGAGGACATGGTTGCAAACAAGGTCAGTTGGTTAATGCAGTGTACCACTTTATTCTTACAGCTTTCAACCCCCCCCCCCCCCCAAAAAAAAGTTGTTCTCTGTGTATATCAAAATACACCCACAAAAAGTCAAACATTTTGAAATACTAAACCAAAGTCTGAAACTGTCCTGAGAGCTGCTCTCAGACCGAGAGAAGGGACAGAGAGTGCCAGGCTCGAGGTGTGGACTCAATTCACATGGCTCAGATCATGAAATCTGATTGTTTCAGAGTCGTCCTGACCAAACAGAAGAGAACGACTTTGAACTTAGAGCCAATACCTCCTGATTTCGCTTACATTTGAGCCTTTTGAGATGAAAGACTTATTCTTATTCTTTATTTCATAAAGGACAACACACATGAATCAACATTTCTGTAAAACTCCACAAAAAATGGCAGGATTTCTTCCATGAGGTCTACCCATACAGGCACTTTATGTTCAATTTCATTACTTTTTTTGTATTGCGACATGTCATCATCAGGGTTACCCATGCTTTATGGTTAAAGGTAAGGAAAACGTAGATAACACAACTTGTAGAAAGCATTTATTACGTTCGTAAATGGCCTATATTTTGTTTACAGAATGGTTCGGCACTTGATTTAAGACTTGGTAATTGCTTGTTGTGATCTATATACTCTTTGACTTGGAAAGCGAGTGTAGATATTTCAGTTTTAAGTGTGACTTTCAACATTAATAACTAGGTTCGGTGTTGTATAACAGTAGGCTCCAACCAGCTCAAATTTACAAAAAGGACAATATCCACAATGTTTAAATGTCCCATGGCATGATAATTTCACTTTCTGAGTTTTTTAAACATTAATATGAGTTCCCCCAGCCTGCCTATGGTCCCCCAGTGGCTAGAAATGGCGATAGGTGTAAACCGAGCCCTGGGTATCCTGCTCTGTCTTTGAGAAAATGAAAGCTCAGATCTGGAATCTTGCTCCTTGTGAGGTCATAAGGAGCAAGGTTACCTCCCCTTTTTCTGCTTTGCCCGCCCAGAGAATTTGGCCCACCCATGAGAGAGAGACATCATGGCTTTCAAACGAGAAAAGTGGCAGTTGGTCAAGGCCACCCCACCCCTCTCCTCCTCAATAGCTACAGACACAGAAATGGCACATTAAGGAAAGCTCATTGTGGGACTGGCTCTAGTGGCTGTAATTGTTCACCAAGGCTGAATTTCGGGAAAGAGACTTCAGATACAGTATTAGGGGACCACTAAGGTCTATATAAAAGAGACTTCAGATACAGTATTAGGGGACCACTAAGGTCTATATAAAAGAGACTTCAGATACAGTATTAGGGGACCACTAAGGTCTATATAAAAGCATCCAAAGAGCACCATGTCATGGGACCTTTAACAGCAGGTCCACGGTACAGTTACTCTACACCTCTGGCACATTGTCCTAATTGTAGGAACTAGAAGTGTAAGGACAGATGTAAGCTATGCTATGTTAGTTAATAGATTTAAGAGAAGAAGAAAAAAAAACCCTAATGACAGTGGTCTACTCCACAATGGCCATGCCTTTAGTAGAACTCCGGGTCTGTAACTTCGGTGGCACAGCAGCACGCTGAGGGGAAGAGCGTGACGGCATTACTTTGGAGCTGTCCATGGTACTAAAGCCACAGCGAAGCAGTCAACACAGTCAGGAGTGAGTTCAGATTAGACTGAAGATGAGGACAAGACTTTGGTGTTAATGGCAGTGAACACTATTTCCCCCACAGGGCCAATACATTTTTATTACACCGAACTGGAATCAAACAGCCAGTAAATCCCTTGAGGATACAGCCGAGCAGAACGCTCAATGAACGTGGTGAACTAGTGCAGTGTTTAGATGAACTTTCGGCCAAACATGATGAGCAAATGGTGGAGAAAATAGATTGTTGCTGCCATATTAGCATTTTACTTCACGGTATGGTCTTCAGATCTTGTATGGTGTGTATATATATATGCAGACTTAGTACATGTTTACACATAAAATAAGAACTTACATATCAAATACTTGTATTGCCTACTTAACATGCTGTAAAAGCCAACTGCAAGTTTATGGAAATCATTTTCTCTATTGACTTCTTGTTTTCCTGTTTTAATATTTTTTTTTTAGATTCTGCTTATGTGTGATCATATTCTATTTTCCAGTTTCTTATTTGTATTTGTTGAAGCAAGCATAAACTGTAAATTTCTTCTGATATCTAGATAACCGACCACGTCTTACATATCCTGTCTCAGACATATGGTCTAGTATTATTTTGCTGCGGCAACTGAGAAGTCACTGTCTAACATCGGATGATAATACCACACTGCACGCAAACGTTAATAAGTCCACACCATAAATGAGAGACATTCAGGCATTCTGTCCTTGTGTTGGAATCTTGTTCCACTCTTGGTGTCTGCATCTTTAAAATAGTCCTTTCCTTTTATGTGCATGTAGGAAATTCACTATCATTATGTAATGTCTTGCAGCAACATCCATTCAGTGTTACTATATTCGGCAGCGCTGAGCCAAATATATCCACGCACTGTGAGCTGCAATAACACATTCCTGCGTGGAAATGGGCATCAAAAGTTTTTGAATCAGAACAAATGAGAACCTCAAAAACATCGCCCACTCGTTCTGCTCGTTCCTCAACCCGAAATGACTTTTCAGCATCTATTTATCAGCAAGTTTGACTGGCTCATAAATAAATAGTTGCAAACAATGCTAAGAAAAACAATAGTATTCATTTGAACACCCCAGAGTGTTGCACAAAAAGAGATTATTTAACTATTACTAGCGTGTGACTGATAAGACTGGGTGGGGATGGCGCAGTGGATGTGACACACGCCTTCGGTGTGGGAGATCTGGGTTCGATTCCCACTGCGATACATCAACCAATGTGTCCCTGAGCAAGACACTTAACCCCTAGTTGCTCCAGAGGCGTGCAACCTCTGATGAATGTAGCAATTGTAAGTCACTTTGGATAAAAGGGTCAGCTAAGATGACATGTAATGTAAAAAAAAAAAAAGTCAGATTGGTGCCACACTCTATGCATAAGGATATTTGCTTTAACAGTGCAATATATGGCTAATACAAGTTCATACAAATGTGGACATGGCCAGTTTGTCAAAATGCAAATGTGTATTTAATCAATAATAGTATGCTCATAGATGAGCATACTTTACTGCTAATTTAGATCTGTATAAACATATGTATGCATGATTTAAACGTACAAAGGTGCATGTAAGGTTTGTGTTACCAATACAATAAGCTGCCTCAGCTGCAGCAGACTTAACAGTAAGTATACTATCACTCTGAAAACACTCAATGGGAACAGAGCATCACACACACACGCACACGCACACACTGATTCTATGGTGTGCCTATTACATAACAGAGCTCCTACTCCCAGGCCTAACGCCCCTGACAAATCCATGCACGCTTTGCTGCACATGAGCTATTTATATACTGCACCCAAGACAGGGCTGGTCAAAAATACCACTTCAGTCAATTATTTTTTAAGAAACATTCCAAAACAGTGCGTGGAGTGGGTTCGGCTGCACAGGAATATACACCAGGGGGCTAACAAGAAATAAATGTCCATTAGCAATGCAGCAGCCCGTTTGTCCTCAGTTGTACCGGATCTGAAAGGGAAGGGCGGGAAACGCGGAGCCGCAAATTTGCCCTCTCATGCGTTGTGCTTGTATTTATAGGAGTCTGTGCATACACTTCAGCTCCTCTGCAACCATCTTGTTCCTTTACAAGATTCTAAAATTAGCAGACTGCACTGTGCTTGTTCCATTCTTAGGTTTTGCAATTTAAAAAGGGGGAAAAAAGGCAGCAGGTGGGGGGGAAAAAAAAGGGCTGCTTCACAAGGATGCTAAGTGGACGCATTTATTTGTGGACCCACTGTTCCACCCTTGTTCTCCCACGCTGCATCGGCAACATTATATTCAAATAAGCAGCTTCGAGCTGCCTGGTTTTAATTCACGTCTTGCCATAGTTACCGCTTTACACACTGTCTGAAAGAAAAAGCATTGTGTTTTGTAAAGGGCTAAAAAAAAAAAAAAAAAACAGTTATGGTTGCCAAACTATGAAGCTTCTTAAAGCGTAACTCTCGCCAATATACCCGAGTAATGGCCTTTTGAATGGG
Organism: Perca flavescens; assembly: GCF_004354835.1. Classification (NCBI taxonomy): domain Eukaryota; kingdom Metazoa; phylum Chordata; class Actinopteri; order Perciformes; family Percidae; genus Perca; species Perca flavescens. The sequence goes on from NC_041331.1 coordinate 12,394,146, forward strand.
AGTGCTAGGGGCAATACCATTGCTGCGTTCCAGACACAATTTTTAGCCCGTAAGTTACGACTTCAAGTCACGACTCACGACTTGGTAGCGTTCCAGGCACAGTCACCGCAAACCCTACTAGCTAGAGTTAGTGACTTTTAGTCGGCGACATATTTTGGTCTTCATTTAATAATCATAACCTGTAGTAGTACATATTATGTATGTGTATTGTTTTGATTACAATGTGCGGAATTTCTTTACGTTGCCTATTTATGTCTATTTAGTTCTATTTCTCACCGTTAACCACCGGCGTCTGTACAGCATCAACAGGGGGTTGCCATTGTTGTTTGTGTGTGTGTGCGTGTGTGTGTGTGTGTGTGACGTCAACAACTGTAACTGGGAGTACAACGATCTGGTACGAGTTCACGAGTAGTAAGTTAACGGGGTCTGACTGCCGTTCCAGGGCACTTTCACGGGTAAAAGGTTGTGAAAACACAAGTTAGGGGTTGCCTGGAACGCAGCATATGATCGCATCAAAATCGCTATTTTTAAAACATTGAGAAGGCTCGACACGACATGAAACTTTACTCTTAGTATCACCAGGGGCTCTGCACATCACCTCCAGCATTGAGCACCTTGTTTGTGTACACAGAGTTTACTAAAAAAAAAAAAAAAGTTTTGAACAACTCATTTTAGCAGTTGTTGTTCACGCTATCCGCCATCTTGCCAGTCAAAAAGAGTCGATCTCCGAATGCAACGTTAACGGAGGAGGAGAGTAAAGATGGAAAGCTCCTAAAGCTTAGTTCCATATAAATGCACGAATAATTTGTTGTTTTGTCGTTAGTAGTGCTGTCAAACGATTAAAATATTTAATCGCAATTAATCGCATTAATGTCATAGTTAAAGGAACACGCCGACTTATTGGGAATTTAGCTTATTCACTGTAACCCCCAGAGTTAGACTAGTCCATACATACCCTTCTCATCTCCGTGCGTGCTGTAACGCTGTCTGACGGTTTCAGCATTAGCTTAGCCCAGCACAGATCCTGCAGGTAACTGGTTCCAACTAGCCTACTGCTCCCAATTGTCACAAAAGTAACAAAATAACACCAACATGTTCCTATTTACATGTTGTGATTTGTATAGTCACAGCGTGTACAAAAAAGAACGTAACATGAGACACAGCCGTCTTCTAACAGTAAACAAACCGGGAACTATATTCTCAGACAGGCTTGCTGCGAGCATATCACTCCGCCCAAGTACTATATTCTTCCGCCTGAGAATATAGTTCCCGGTTTGTTTACAGTTAGAAGACGGCTGTGTCTCATGTTACGTTGTTTTTTGTACATGCTGTGACTCTATAAATCACAACATGTAAATAGGAACATGTTGGTGTTATTTTGTCACTTATTCGGAGCAGTAGGATTACTGGAACCATTACCTGCATGTTCTGTGCTGGCCTGATGCCGCTGGAACCGTCAGACAGCATTACAGGACGCACGGAGATGAGAAGGATATGTATCGACTTGTCTAACTCTGGGGGTTATGGTGAATAAGCTAAATTCCCAATAAGTCGGCGTGTTCCTTTAACTCCCAATTAATCGCACATTTTTATCTATTCTAAATGTCCCTTGATTTCTTTCTGTCCCATTATTTTTTCTCACTTTAATGCTCTTGTCAACATGGAAAAGTGGATCGGCTTGCTTTGTGCAAATGTTTTTTTTTATTGGAAAATTCTATTTCACACTAACATCCATGTGCTTCTGTCTGAAGTCATCCACTGTCGCCTGGCTTTGACGAGGGGGGGCGGAGAATTGGCATCAGCTGTGTGCTCGGCCATCAAGTGGTATTTCAGACTGGACGTGCTGCGAGGATAGCTCAGTTCATGATGACAAAACACACAGATCACTTTGCTCTTGTCAATGGAACCATTTGGCAACTTTTTAAAAGTAAACTTTCCATTCAGAATTTTATTGGCATCAATTTTGGCGTCTCGCGCTCGCCATCCACCCAAAACGTAACGTTAGCCTACTACTCTTTGGCCGGCTCGCAAGCCTAAACAAGTGTGTGCGGCGTGCCTCTTGTTTTGTTTCCGGTCTAGCTAGATCCGGTGTGGTGTTGTAGTTTTTCTAACGTTACTAGTTGTTGCAGCCGCATGTGAAAAAAACGACGTTTAGCTAGGCCAAAAAGAACGTTAATCTCGCAATAAAAACATTTACGCCGTTAAAATGGGTTTGCGTTAACACCTTTAATAACGCGTTTAACTGACAGCACTAGTCAGTGAAAAAAAATATTGACCTTGTAGTTGAAAGAGGAGCCTCATATAAGAATGACATTTCCTCCTGTGGAGTCCGTTCATTCGCATTCGGAGATCGACTCGTTTTGACTGGCAAGATGGCAGCGTGAACAACTGCTAAAGTGAGTTTTTCAAAAACCTTTCTTTTTAGTAAACTCTGTGTACACAATGTTCTCAATGCTGAGTTCACGTGTAGAGCTCCTGGTGATACTACGAGCAAAGTTTCATGTTGTGTCGAGCCTTCTCAGTGTTTTAAAAATAGCGATTTTGATGCGATGATAGTAGTGCCCCTAGCAAAAGGCCATTTGACCCGAAAACGAGAATACGGTAAATCTTAAAAAGTGGCGTTTCCGTCCTAATGCTTTTAAACGAAAGTCTGACTAGGGTGTATTCACGAAAACACCCTAGGTTGCATTTTGGCGAGAGTTACCCTCTTAAGTTTCTTATCATCATTCGTTCCGGACTACAACTATGGATGGCAAAATAGCTGGTTAAAGGTTGAAAAGGTAGATATAAACGTTGGTGTTTTTATGTCCTCAGGTCAGAAAATGAAAGGACAGACACACCTAAAACATGACTTTATGATTGTATTACTGCCATTTTAAAATCTTGTCACCGCACCACAAATGTTTATGTAGTGACGTAATTCAATATGTCCCCCCCCTCCCCCAACCCAACTGTTTGGCCTTTAATAGACCTTTTTCCACGGCAGTAGGAAATGGTAGGAAAAGCACAGGTATATTCAAACCCATTACTGATGGCTGCATTCCACTTAGGAGAGGCCCTGGTATTGTTGCATGCTGACGCACTGAATTAGCTTACTGGGACACTTGGTGGAACTGAGCCATCGTTAAGGTTATCAGTTTCAGCTGTGCTTTTCCTACTATGACAGGTCCAAATGTCTGCTGTGAGAAAAGGTCCATTAACAGAAAATCTATTTGAATCCTGTAAATAGTTCATTCACGTATCTGACACATATCGCATCGAAAGAAAATGCATCGACTCGTCTTGTTTTGAGCTGAAGCTAATTGTTTTCACACGTTCAAGTCAAACTCCACAGGTTTCCCAAATACAGTATAGATTAGGCCGAGGGAGTACATCTTTAATCACTTAAGCTATTTAAACAGGTTTCATGAACCCACCATCACAGCTGCTGGATCGCTTTAGTAATGTGAACTCACTCCCCCTCACAGCACTGCAACCTGACATTTTTAAAATGGTATATAGTAGTTGGTGACTGGTGCAAGGTAGAAAATCTATTAAATAAAAAATAAATAGCATTATAAATAGCATAAGTAAGACTGAAGATGCTCATCAATCTCTGAATTGATCTATAAAAGGCCAGAGTAGTGTGAATCTGAAATCTGCAACTCATTCATCTGATCAGCTATGTTCAAGATAAGCTGAATTTCAATGCACAACCCGAACGTGACCGAATGTTGCTGTATTTTACAGTAAATGATTGTAACATAACTTAGAATACAGGTCTAGGTCAGGTTCTCATAAAAACCAGTACAAGAGTGTAACCCATACACTCTCCCTTTCATTAAAACAGTTTAAGCTGAATGTTTGGGTGTTATGACTGAGCTACAGTTTTGGATGTTTGAATCATGTATCAGTCATTACAGAGCTGATGACATGTGGCTGACATTTAACCCCATATAGAATGCATTTTGGGCAATCATACAGAAAGGGAGAGATTGTAGGAGTTGATAGGAGTGTGCCTAAACAAGGTTGACAGTGTCCCCATTAGGCCAGTTTTAAAATGTTAACTAGGGGAAGGTTCCAGTCATGTTTAGGACAGCAGTTCCCATTCAAGGATTTATTTAGTGTGGCTTTAAAGTATTACTGCTAAAATGCTACACCTTCTATCTTTTAAGCTACAACGAGTCCAAACACTTTGATTTGATTTCCCATAGGAGACAAAGAATTGACGCAGAGAAATGAACTAATGAAATCCACACACTGCCTTTAATACTGTACATTAAATACAGATTCCACTTTTTTTTTATTATAGATGGTCAATGGCAAATCCTTTTTCTGCCTTATGATTTCCATAAGTTAAGAAGCAAATGTTAAAGCGTATTTCAGTTTTCTCTCTTTTGTATTTAAATTACCTTGGAGCAAAATCAAAGTTTGTAGGTCCCATAGAAATAGGAATGATAAAGAAAAAAAAGTGCAAAAACTGAGAATTCCCATCCATTTTATGAAGCAGAAATATTGAGGGCATATAACGTTCAATTCAAACTCCTTTAACCTCTGAGTTGAGAGGCACATTCCTTACCATCTCAGCATAAGACTGTATAACATCCTTTTCTTTTAAAATGTCCAATCAGGTTACATTAAAACATGGCGCCATCTCCAGGCTGTAGTATGTTATTATCCTGGAGAACCTCCTACATGCTGCCTCCTCATACCAAAATGCTAAAATGTCTTAACGAATGACTTCTTCCAATTAGCAGCGGCTGAAATCAAAATGTCGCCAAAGAATTCACTGGGATTTTCAAACCTTGTTCAATTCCATTTTTGCAAGTCAAGCAAACCTAGAAAAAGACGGAGTCTGACAATCCCAACGTCTTGATTGTTTGATAACAAGAGGTCCTGCAATTGACATACTGTAAGTAAGTAGGGGGGCAGAATTATACAGATTCTACTGGATATGGACCTCACCTTTAACCACATTAAACGTTTCTTACACTTTTATTTTGTGCTTCTTATCTGTGGTCTTCAGATGAGTGTGTGTGTGTGTGTGTGTGTGTGTTGGTTATCTAGTGTGTGTATGATTGTGGGGTACTCCTTGTGATCAAACTGGTTGAGTGGTTTAGGGCTGACGGCGTTCCCTCTTGGTGAGCAGGTAACACTGGATGGTCCTCAGCCGATCTTTGGCAGGGGCGAACTCTGGCTGCAGCTTCAACGTAGACTCGTACCAGCGCATGGCTTTCTCAAACTCCTCCTGTTGCCGAGAAACACAACGACCACATCACCGTTAAGGACTCACGACTTGCACCGCTATTTGACAAATGCCTCAACTTGCCGCGCTGCACAGGCTGAACTCGAGGAGCTGAGCGGTGCGGGTCACGTCAGTGCAGGCGAACAAATAATGACCAACGTGATGAACAGTAACAGAAAGTGTGACTGTAGCCATTACCATCGCTATGTAGACGTTGGCGAGGGTAAAGTGGTTCACGACAAAGTGCGGGGCGATTTCTACTGCCATACGGGCGACCGTGAGAGCGTCCTCCCATAGCCGAGCGTTCTGGAAGATGTTGGCCAGGCTGATGAGGGGCACGTCCTGGTTCACAATTCAGGAGGGAAAGAAAAAAAGAACAGATTATGTTCATGTTATTTTCCTGTCAAATTTGACCCATTTTCAAAGTTTTTTTTTTTTTTAATAATCAGAAATATGGGTTTCTTTCATCCAAATTGCCCAAAAATAACATGGATGCATGGCTGCACGATATTATGAAAATATCTAATTGCGATTATTTTGACTGATATTGCGATTGCGATATTGTTCACGATATTGGAGGGAATGATTGTTTTTGGATCATTATTCTCATTTTCATTGAAAAAAAAGAAAAAAGGATTGAATTTTTGCGAGGATCTGTACCAAACTGTACAATCTGTAGGATATGATTTGTAGGCCGGGACATCTCTGCAGCACCACAATACTTTATTTTAGAATGGTTTGACACATATTTTGCCTTTAAACAAATATTACACACCCCTGCGATTTGGATATTGCACTAGTTCATACTGCGATTTTGATACAATTTAGATTAATTGTGCAGCCCTACGTGGATGAACAGTGTATGGAAGCCATAAAACATTCTTTGCAGGTAAAATGAATGATTCATTCCATTGAATGTTGGGCGTTTTATTACATTTTAATAAAAGTGAAATGGTTTCGCTAAACTTTGACATAAACTGTGATCCCCTCAACATCCTCTGATCTTAACTATTAGTAAAAACAATTGATAATTTCTGTGTTTTTTTTAAACAAAAAAAAATTAAGGTATAAAGTCATCTAAATTTTAAAAAAGAGTTGGGGGGGAAAAAAAGTCACAAAAACATTTTAAAAAGTGTCAAAAGCGCTAAAAAAAAAGTTCATTTTCAATTTTGACCCAGAAGGACGACAAGTTCATGGTCTACGGGAAGACAACAAGGGTTCAAAACAACCCCTTTGTTCAGTAGAAGTACCCGGCGGGTTCATGTTGGGAGCAGCGGATCTTTAACTTGCCTTCATGTGATGGGGGGCGTAGTTGAGGGCCTGTCGCAGGCAGTCGATGGCTCTCTTGCCTTGACCTTTCACCCTCCAGTACAGAGCGGCCATGCTGGATAATACCCACGATGTCTGATTCTGCAGGCATGGATCAGAGAGAGAGAGAGAGAGAGAGAGATGGATCAGAGAGAGAGAGAGAGAGAGAGAGAGAGAGAGAGAGAGAGAGAGAGAGAGAGAGAGAGAGAGAGATGTTCAATTTACATCTACAGTTATTTGGTTGAGTGTAATAGTGGGGTGTCACAATGGCTAGGTGTTACTGCTAAATTATGAACAGCAATGACACTTCAAATCCTTGCTAATATTAGCGTTTCTTCTGCAACTGCCCCAGTAACGGCTTTCACATTGTTACGATTTACAAATAATGTGCTAATTGCATCTTTATGTTTATATATTTCTTCTTCTACTTTAGTCTTCTTGTTGGCGTTTCACATGTTTCCTCAGTGAGAAAAACCCCGTCTTCACTGGCTTTTCTGAAATGCCTACAATCGGAAAATCTGAAAAGTTTGTCAATTGTCAAATTGAGCTAAAAGAACCATATGGGCTTTGGCACAAACACTTTCACAACGCAGAGCTTCCGTTTGTCAGTTCCGTTCAGTTTTGGAGCACCGGGGGGTTCCAAATAGCCGCAGCGGAGCCATCAAAAGTTCGCTAATGAGCAAGTGTTTATGCAACTGTGTTTGTTGTTACATAGCACACAATGTGTGCCATTTGATCCTTTCCAAATTCACATAAAGATTAGTGTCTTAATAGTAGTGAAGTGTAGCAGTGTGCGGAGGACAGTAGGAAGGAACGACAAACACAGGAAGAAATGTATCTGCCATCCATCTATCTTTGCGGTTACATTTGGGTGATATCCAAGATGTCAAAACATCCATTATTTCAACACCAACGGTTCTCTTTAACTCAGAGAGGTGAGAGCCCTTACCTTCTCCAGTACTTTAGCGATGCGCGTTCCCACCTGCTCAAAGGACTGAGGGGAGAACTTATCTTTACCGAGATTCTGCAGGACCTGGGGGTAAGGATAAGAAGAGACACACGTGAGACTATTAACTAACGAGTGGGGATGTTCTGATCATTTAACAGTCCTTCCAGAAAAATGCGGTGTTTTTTTTGTGATTGTTGCGGGCAAAAATCCTTGATTATGCGGCACGCTTTCTTAAAAAATGCAATGGAATATACGGGATATTTATGCAATTTTATGCGATGAAATTGCGGGAACTTGCAAAAATTGTAGGAACTTGCAAAAACTGCGGTTTGATGAAAAAGAGAAAAAAAAAGTGATTCCCCTAACACCCTGCTTTTCGATGATGTTCACGTTGCGTAATTAACGTCACTTCATAACGTTCCCATGGCAACAGGGTAAAATGGCTGCTCGTGTGAAGTAAACGCAACATTATTCAACTTTCTGCTAAGATATTTGTGACTTTTTTGCAACGAAAATGCGGGCATTATGAAATCATGCAAGCCCCGCATATTTTGCGCGAAAATTGGCAATTTATGCAGCGAAAGTGCGGCGTATTTGAAAAAAATGCGGCCCCTGCATAAATATGCGGACTTTGGCTGATTATGCATTGAATTATGCGATCGCATAATCACGTTTTTCTGGAGGGTTTTAATAGTAGCCTGACTGTTTTTCTACACAGTATAAGAATCATTTTCCACTTGAGAGTTACAATACATTAGGACTGGCCTTGAGCATGCATTATACAGTGCTGCTCATGAGTATAGGAACCCATGCTAAAGTTGACTAAAAAGAGGAAAAAAAAAAAAAAAAATCATCTTTTGGAAATTGATCTTAATGCTTAAATTACAAGAAATTAGGAAAAATCCAACCTTTAAGGACACCAATTTTCTTTGTGAATGAATAATGTATCGTAAATAAATAAATGTTCTTCCTTAAAATACAGGGGGCATAAGTATAGACACCCCTATGTTAAATTCCCATAGGAGCAGGCAGATTTTTATTTTTAAAGGCCAGTTATTTCATGGAGCCAGGATACTATGCATCCTGATAAAGTTCCCTTGGCCTTTGGAATTAAAATAGCCCCACATCATCACATACCCTTCACCATACCTAGAGACTGGCATGGTTTTAGTCAGTTAGCCTAATAGCTGGTTTGATTTGCACTTTTATGGAAAGTACCCCATGCCAATCTCTAGGTATATATATAGGTGAAGGGTATGTGATTATGTGGGGCTATTTTATGCATGTTGATTCTTGTAATCTTCAGCATCGGTCTCAGCATACCTCGCGCAGTTGGCTCTCTCCGGTGTAGTGGATGGCGGCACGATTGGCCACCCCCGCCAGGTGGTCGAGGGTGTGCATACTGGCAGCTAGGTTGGCGTTGCATAAAGGTTCAGCAGCTGGCTCCTGAAGTGGAGTGGCAAAGTCTATGTGCTCTGTAATGCTGAAAAGAAGAGACCGAAAAGGGGCATAAAAAAAATCAAAAATCAAAAAAATCAAACAAGACTAAAAACTGGATTTACTGAATTTTGGTTGTTGATATGCTGTGATGCAAGAACATCAATGAGGCAGCAATGTTTTCTTTTTTCATTTGTTTTCCTGTCTCCGTTTTCTATTTCTAAACCCTTAAAAAGGTATTTGCTGTGGCCGGGTTGACTCAGTGGGTAGAGCAGGCGCACATATACTGAGAGGCTTATGCCTCGACGCAGATGTCGAGGGTTCAACTCCAATTTTCTGCATGTCTTCCCCCTTTCTCACCTAGCTGTCCTATCAATTAAAGGTGGAAAAAAGCCCTAAAAAATAATCTTAAAAAAATCATAAAAAAATAAAAAGGTATTTGCAAAATTACTCCACACATTTCTAAGGTGTCTTGAAAGCTTTTTAGATTTTTCCAGTTGTTCTGTGAGCAAAAAAAGAGAACACGGTGTGTAGATGGTCAATGTTTCAGTGCTAACTACATTCCCAGATCTCGCTCTCTCTCAAATAAGATGAAAATGTGACCATGATCTTACTCAATGTTCTTGGCGGAAACAGCCAACCAGGTGCTAGCTACAGTGGTAAGGTCTACCCTTCGTGTCCGCTGGCACTCCTCTGGCCCTGGCCAGCCAAGACTTGTGTAGTCCCTCCAGCGGCCTGCCCAAAAACACACAAAAAGACATCTCTCTCTCAGTTGGGTGAGGTCCAGCACAGCAGTGCTTTTTCTGTGGTCATGCGGTTGTAAAAGAATTATTAAAAAAATGCAGGTGAATGTGGTACCTGAAGGGCCAGGTGATGGGATAGTTGGCCCACTTATCTCCAAGACTGAGTGACTTCCAGGCAGTGACTCCCCATTCTGGCCATCATCAGCGCTGGCAACACTCTCTATGCCATCCACCTTAGCCTTCCTGACCCGCTTCACCTGGAAGGTGATCTGATGAACAAAAGGCACTCCAATTCAGTTCGGCTATCCACACTTCAGTCACATCAGTTCCTCAAATCTCACAGACTTTGGCGGTTAGAAATCAAACATAATTTTATGTCGTGAAAAGGATGTGGCATGTACCCTTACCCACTCAGCTCCTTCGTCATCCTCACAGTTTCCGAAGCAGGGCCCACCACCGGCACGGGCACCCATGACACGGTCATTCTTCAGCACCCGGATACCTCGCAGGTCCCCTCGTTTGCCTCCAACATCGAGTGCTCCCTCGAAGGCTCCCATCAGGTCCTCTTTCAGCTGCCACTCCTCTTCCCCTTCCACTCCTCCACCACCACCAAAGGGGGTGGCCATTTTAGCTGTTCCTGAGGCAGAGGGAGAGGCCCGCTGCTGTCCAGCTGCCTCACCTGACCCATTGCTGTCCAAGAGAACCTCTGGAGAGTGGGAAATTAGAGAATAGATAAACGTGGGCCGGAGCTATAGGAGCACAACTATATAGACAGAAACACTATTTAGAGAATTACTTTTTTTTAAGGGCATCACGTTAAGCCAGCTGACTTGTTCTCAATGACATTTTGTTAGTTAACTCAAGACAATTATACCATTAGAGTACATTCAACTCCAGTGCCCAGAAATGCCCATACTGTATATAAAACAGTGCTCACCATTGCAATCATTGAAATGTATTGTGCAGTATAAAGTAGCAAATAAGGCTATTACTTTAAAATCTTGAATGTTCATTAGAGGGCAGGGCTGCCACCTCTTAGTCGATTAGTCAACTAATCAGTCGTTTTGGTCTTAGTCGACTAAGATTTCTTTAGTCGATTAGTCATTTTTTATGCTTATTCATGCTTAATTACTTATTTCCAAGAAACTTCTGAGCACATTCATGGTAAACACAAGATTTAAAGTGGTGCTTTTGCAGGATTAATTGTGGAGAAACTCAGTTTTACAGATGGTTAATTAACTACATTTATAATTGTGCTTTTCTAGTCTTAACCACCTCTCGGCACAGCTCTGTCAATTAAATCAACTAATCGATTAGTCGACAAAATCGTGTAAGTGTTAGTCGACTAATAATTTCTTTAGTCGAGGACAGCCCTATTAGAGGGTGACAATTTTTCAGGACTCCCGCGGGTCACGGTATGGGAGTCAATTTCACTGATGGTAACGTGACAGGGACGGAATAGATCATGGAAATCAACGGGAGCAGGCAGAGCCGGAGGTTAAATAACAAAAAATGACCCAAAGATTGCGAGGCATTTCGTTTTAGAAAAGAGAACCACTTACAACTCACAATACGATTGTTGATTGGCTACTGTTGACCGCATAAGTAGCCTATCATAAGTAGCCTATCCGAGCAAGACAAAGCAGCTGCCCTGTTCGCAAGTCAATCAATCAGCGTCAGCGACCACACCGAGAGTCGGCTAAATGGATTCTGGAGCGAAGCTTTTGCAATTCAAAAGGACCCCTCGATACATTTTCAGGAGCTGTGAGAAGATCTCCGTTAGGAATTACGTAATGAAATCGCAGAGGCCTGCAGGTAATGCACGTATAGACAATAGTGTAACCTAGATTTCCCAGGCAACCTCAGTGATATGACCGCAATTAACGAAAAATGCTACAGGGGGGCAACGGAGTCTGATAACTTTTAGACAACGAAGGGAACAAAACGGGAGCGTGACGGGATTCGGGAGTCTTTCTCTCGGGATTTTGCAGGACAGGATTTTTTTTTTTTTTTTTTTTTTTTTTTAAAATGGGGTGGGGGCAGTCACCTGATCGGGATATCATTTTCGTTGGCTCGGGAGCGACAATTTATTCCTGTGTCACCCTCTAGTGTTCATGTTGGATGCAGTATACATTTCTTGACTGTTTCATATTGCCACTGGAGGGGTCACTAAATCATATTCTTACTCTCAAACAGCAAGGAGTCCTCCATGGCAGAAATGGCTGGCACATCCTGCTTCTCTTCGATGCCCTCCCATTCCTCCAGCTGTATACCAAGGTCCTTCTCAGCCACGCAGGCAGCACCCTCTGGAGAACACAAGTTTAGGCACCCTTAGTATCCAAACCTCACCATGATAGTAGACCTGCTGCAGGAATTGTATTAGCTGGCAATAAGTCAAATGTATTTGTAATCAAATTGATTAACAAAGACTAATTGAATGTATTCTCAAACAGGGACTTAGTGCACATTAATTGTATCTGTAAATTTGGAATAAAACTACTATTCTGAAACTTGAACAATTAGCCCACTCTTATATGGGAAATTATGTCATCATAATGTTATTACAGACAAGCTACTAAGGCAGTTTGGATATTTACTTTGAGTTCAACTTTTTGTCTATAAATATGGTTCTTATTATTACTCTACTACATCACTGGCCAATATATTGGTTCAAACCAAAGACAGACCATAAAAAGCTTCTGCACTAGATCTTCCTTGGGAACAATTCTCTCCAGGACAGAAAATGATGCATTTTATATTTCAAACCACAGCAACTGTGTTTGTTTTTTTGGGAACAAACAAATCCGTCCCTTCAGAATCTCTCTCTATACACTCTGCTGACTCCATTCACTGTCTCAATTTACTCTAGCAAAGCTCAGGGGTTTTTTTTCAACTTGGAAACTCCAGCTACTGCCAGGAAGACATTAGATCTGTGCACTTCATTACCAGATGCCACAATCTTATAGGAGCAATAGGAGAGCCATGAAAACAGCTGTATAGGTGCAAGAGACACCATGGACGGCTAGTTGGCAAGTATTTTCTTTATTTTCATTTGTTACATTTAACCTAATAGGACTGTTGCAGGCTGGACACCGCTTTTTACAAGCAACAGCAAGAAGATAGTAATGATGAGAACATGCTATGCCATGGATTATACCTCCTAACAACGTAGTATTGCAATAACGCTGCTCTTGTAACAGCCCTGTATGGCTCTTTGTTAGGCTGGTATGTTTTTCGGTTGTTTGTTAGCTTGTCTACAGTGAATGGTATTACATAATATTGGGCTGTGAAGTCGTTTCCTAAGTGTATTAGTTAGCTACTTACCGAGACTATGTATGATATGATGTTTTTCCACACCGTTAAAAAGACAGAACGCCCAAATAATGACCATTTATTTTACTGTAGCAATACCCCTAAGAGGATCAAACACGTGGTAGGAACAGGAGTTACCATGAAAACAAATGTAACGTGGGAAAGGTTTGTGTATTTGTTTTTGTATATTTAGACTTTTGCCCTAACTTGAGGTGGTTGTGTGTTTTAGAAGTGCTTGTGTGACCTCATGGACTCAGCATACTTTAAGGGTGCAATATTTAGCTTTGAAGAGTAAAATATAGACCCTTCTAAATTTGGCATCAGCTATTTTCTGCAGTCTAAATTATTGAGTGGCAAAATTTCTCCACTTCAAAGCACTTTTCTCTTTACTCCCACTGATATGAATAAAGAAGTTGCAGTCTCTATTCACATCAGAAGCACAACATACTACTTTTTTTTTTTTTAAAGATTATTTTTTGGGGCATTTTTAGGCCTTTATTGACAGGACAGAGGAAGACATGAAAGGGGAGAGAGAGGGGGGAATGACATGCAGCAAAGGGTTGCAGGTCGGAGTCGAACCTGGGCCCACTGCGTCGAGGAGTAAACCTCTATATATGGGCACCCGCTCTACCAACTGAGCTATCCGGGTGCCCACAACATACTACTTGTTGTTTACAGCTACAGGGACAGACATGCATTTTAAGACGATGGCTAATTTCCACCTCAACACAGGTGGCTGGTAGAGCTGGACATTTTAGCAACAAAATATTATGTTAGCATTTTGCTTTTGTAAGCCTTAAAAAGGTAGCCTGGCTCCACCCTCCTACATACTTCCGCTCAATTTTCGTTTTCCTTCACTACTCCGTCTGGGTTTGCGGTATATGCTTGCGTTTTCTCCGGTCAAATCTTTACCGGTCCAATCAGCGAACAGAGGGAGTGGCTGAGAATGATGACATTGAGGTTCGGTAACCTTCGGTGAGTTCCGTAATGGCGGCGGAGAAAGATGCAAGCGAAGCCATTCGGTCCGTTGTGCCAACGCTGCCGAAAATACATAAGTTAAAGCCCGAGCAAGAACAATCTTTGCTGAGTTTTGTTGATGTTGTGGCCTTCCTCCACACGGGGTTTTGGGAAAAGTTAGATTTTCCAGCTCGCTCCGTTAGTGGTGAAGGAGCTGGCTAAGGACGAACGCTAGCGCTGCTAAGCCGATGTTGAATAAAATACCGTCATGAAATACCGGCGATTTGTCACGGCCACACGCACGTGCAGCCGGACCGGCTATCAAAAAACAACATAGAAACTCTGATTACAATGCACACAGAGGGAGAGTGTGTCTCTGCTCAGGGCACCATTACTTTACTTTTTCTTTACATAGCAAATATTTGTTTGCTGCTATATTAATGTTCTGAATGTTGAGTACAGAAACTTGGTAATGATAAGTAATGGTTGGTACAAAAGATTGTTTGTAATCACAACAGTGACGTGATGTCTCAGACTAAATGAAACTAAATACAAACTTAGAGATGAAATAATAGGTTGACAAGTGGCAAGTTGTCAAATCAATCAGAACATAAGGTGAATTGTGTTAAGTGTATATACATCTGTTGTTTTCCATCATGAAATTAAAGCAAGGATTAGTGTCCCTGGTCTCTCCATCTGCTATCTTTATGCTACAGCTTTGATAAAAAAATAATAAAATAACTTCAGGAAATTATGATTATCACTGCTCTATCCTTGCATGTTTGTTAAATATGGCAGGATTTACTAACAACGGTTTGTTTTGGCCTAAACACGGTCAAACTATGCAATAGTTTGGCGTTCAAAAACCAAGAAACACCTTTAAAACCTACCCTTTACTTTGGTATAGCTTTCTAACAGTGTCTCCAAATTCCTAATTGTTATCCCAGATTAACATTTAGGTTATGAAACTTCATCACCGTAAAGTTTAGTTGCCTGCTATAACAAAATCAGGTAGTGTACCATTATAAGTAGTACAATATCAAAGGAAAAAAGTAAGCAAAATAAAAAGCAATTGAGTAAAACAAGTCTATTTTTGTGTGTGATTCACTTACGTGGGCAGGGCTGCCGGTGGGAGAGATTGTAAAGGAAGGGGTAGAACTGCAGACAACGCAGCAGAGGTAGGCTGGTGCGACACTGTTCGCAGCCAGCAAAGGATGAGAAGGAAGAGGAGGAGGAAAGGGCCGTCGCCAGGATGTGGCGGAACAACGCCAGAGCACCAGTCACGTTGCCCTGGGCCAGCTGCACGCTCACCAGGCTGAGCAGGGTGTGGGGCTGAGGAAGGAAAGCAAAACAAAACAAAAACAGGGGAACATTAGGTGATGGGTAACATATGTGAAAACAAACACTCACCTTTAGCAGATATGTGTACTTACTATAAAGATATAGAGACATTTCTTTTTCATAAAACAGTATGTACAACAACGTTTGCAGTCTGTGGCGGTTGAGTGATTCGAGTCGTATACTGTATTAATATATTACCATACCCTACTACACTTTACCGGCTTCAGTTCTTACATACATTCCACCTGCGGTTCCTGGATTGGTATATCATCAACATCGGCGGTTGGGAATCTCTAGGCACCCCACGATTCAATTCCAATGTGGGGGACTGCGATGATGAAATGATTATTGATGTAGCTTGATTTCTACAGATGATTGTTTTATTCACTGTGTGACTACTTGCTAAAACACAGCGTATGTGTAATAAGAAATTGTTTTAAAATAAACAATTTACTCATTATGAATTTACATTATCTTTTAGTTTAATTAGACACAACTTGCATTATATATATATATCTATATCTATATCTATATATATATATATATATCTATATCTATCTATCCATCATTTATAAATCTAGAAAAATTTAAAGTGCTCATATTATGCTCATTTTCAGGTTCATAATTGTATTTAGAGGTTGTACCAGAATAGGTTTATGTGGTTTAATTTTCAGAAAACACCATATATTTCTTGTACTGCACATTGCTGCAGCTCCTCTTTTCACCCTGTGTGTTGAGCTCTCTGTTTTAGCTACAGAGTGAGGCATCACACTTATGTTCCATCTTTGTTGGGAGTCGCAGATGCGCAGTAAGTAGGTGTGAATCTTCACTGATCTCCCGATTTGATTACGCTTATCACGTCGGTGATTCAATTCGATATCACGATGCGTCAAATAAATTTTTCTATTAAAGCCATATAGGATTTTTAATTCATAGCTTTTCAAGCTTCAAAAACAAAAACATTCTGCAGTGCTCTAATACTAAATAAATTGGATACATAAAACTACAGAACTGAGCACATGGCACTTCCTGAATGTGCAAAACAAAACAGAATATGTAAACAGAAATGTTGTTAGGCCTACATTAAATTGTAAACAGAAATAATTGATTATGAGCCTGCCGATTATCGATGCAACATCGTCCATGTCCACGATTCGATGCATTGCTTATTTGATTAATTTCAACACCTCTAGCAGTACTACTAGCCAGTCAGAAGCAGAGTATGAGGGCGTGCCACGCTAGCAGCTAGGAGAGCATTAGAACGTGTGTTACAAAGTGACGCACGTTTGTCACGGAAGTGAAGGTTGGACTACAATAGAGCTGTTTGGAGCAGTTTGTGAACAGTGTTTTCTGTTGGAGATGGTAAGTCCCTTTGGGGTGGACTTTGGGCTTTTTCACTTTGGGCTTTTTCACTTTGTAAACCTATAACCTATATATAGCTAAGATAAAAGATATATAGCACAATAAATGAAAGGGGAAAAGCCAAAAAGCATAATATGAGCACTTTAAAAACATTCAAAAGGTGGCTTATTGGCCACACTTCTTACTGTAAGAGTTAAGGTACTGGCATTTTGTCAATAAGAAGAAAAAAAAATTATTAATCAGTAATGCTCCATCATAAGATTCTGACCTGTTGACCATTTTATGATCTGCAGCTTTCGCTTGTTTATACAGGGCAGACACACCAGACTGTAAAATGTTACCCAACAGGTTATGCACATATGAAGGCACATTGTAGCGGGGCAAGGACACTTTGACCCAAATGCTTTAACTCTCAGCGATTAACACTTTGGCACGGTCCCAATCTGCAGCAGGAGGCTGCCTAAACGCTGCGGGGAGGACTCGCCTTCCCGTCTGTTTTTGTCTTGTTATGCTAATTTGCGGTCGGGTGACGCTGTAGATAAATGAAATGTTTGTTCGGAGTGTATCACTTCTGCCTTGAATGCGTGTGAATCTGCAATCTCAGGTTTATTAGCAGCCATCCTGAGAGCTCCGCTCTTAACGAGAGCTCAACTGCAGTACATTTCCGATTATTGACTTTACTGCATCGAGCCATAATCTTTCAAGAGAGAATCGCGATGCATCCAAGAATCAGATTCCCCCGCCCCTAATCGACATGCATTGCACAGACATAACTTTTTACCTCTATAAGGTTGTTTTTTTTTTCCAAGGCTTGATTTAACAAGAAGTTGGAAATCTATATTGATTTAAGTCCATGCTGACTCAATAGCATCTTGCAGATCCTGCAAAATCTCATGCTTTAAATCTTCCAAAGGTAGTCCTTTGGGGTAAATCGTGGAGAATCTGCAGGCCACTGGAGACGACTCAATTCATATTCGTGTTCCCGGAACCACCTTGAGATGAAGAGTGCTTTGTGACATGGCACAATATACAGCTGGATGCCTAAAACTCACAAAAGGTACAGTGAGTAGCCATTCAAAGATGTGCTTAGTAAGCAAAGTTTGGGCATTATGTGCCATTCAAACGTTGCTCAACCGGTATTCAGGGCAGGGTATCTTTTGTGTCAACTTGTATTGCTAGTAATGATTTTGGACAAAGTACATTTTGTTCCAGACACTTCATACAAATGCTAAAATACATGTACATTACCTTGTACAGTCCTAAACAAAGAAAGTATCCAACAATTCTGTTTCATTAAGATTCAAGCCAATATTGTCCTTCTTACTCCTTATTCAGTATTAATTTCAGCCTCAGATTCCTGTGAATCCTCCCACCTATGAGATCTAACTTTAATGTGGATATCTCTAAGTATAAATGCATGGCTGATATAAAATGTAATCAGCTCTGCATTAATACTATGTGGTGTAATGGCAGATTTTGCCTTTGGCTAACCTGATGAATAAGAATCTTTTTACACTCCAGTGGTAATATTAAAGGTGCCCTGCCACACGCATTTCATTACTTTGTGGTAATGTCTGAAGTTCTACCAGAAAAAAAATTGTGGAAAAAAATGCCTCGACTCAGCTCAATTTGTGCCAGTTCTCATTAATATTCAACTAGCTAAAGTGCTTGACTCTGATTGGCTAACAGCTAGCCAATGAGAGCCTGGCTATCAGCATCCTTTGCCTAGCGCAACTGGGCGAGCTCATGAACAGTAATGAACTCAGGCAACACCACGTCAGACGGACCAGCTTTTGTAATTGGCCTGATTTCTCTGCTTATTTCTTTTCAGTGGCTAGAGCTGACAGAGGAGGTAGCAGTTCATTTTCACATTCATAACATAACACAAACACATATGGACCTAACATATTTAAAAAAAATACAAGTAAAAACGGTTTTGTGTGGCAGGGCACCTTTAATGTTTCATGAACACTGGTACACCAATACCAGTTAAAGTTGTATACTACACTGAAGCCATGTGACTGACTATCTGAAGGAACTGCTTGTATTTGTCTGTAAAGTAAACCTAACAGTGTATGAGTGCAACTCTAAGAGGGTAAAACCCAGCGGGTTATGTATCCAATGTGCCTTTACCTCGGATGCATTGAGAGCCAGTGCTTGCTCCAGCAGTGTTTGTGCGTGGGCGGTCAAGCCGTGATGTAGCAGCAGGTTAGCAGCGTTGGTGAGGGACAAGTGGCGGTGGGAAGACGGGGCTGAGCTCAAAACTTGGCGCAGGCACTGCAGGGCACGGCTGCCATTGCCTTTGGCCCGCCAGAATAGAGCTGCCTCATTCTGGACCTGCCAGCGGGGTACAGTGGCCTATATATACAAACAAACTTCTGTTAGATCTAAAAAATGAATGACTTAAGATGGGTTCAGACTACTGCAGTTGGTAGCAATTTAGAGTGATTCATACTCACATTCTCAAATCTGAGATTCAATAGAGACGTTTTTCGATAGACGCGTTTGAGCATTGTCCAATGCCGATCCTAGCGGTACTGGCTAAAATATAGTCGATCAAAATCTGATCCCGTTTTTTTTTTTTTTTTTTTTTTTTTTTTTACTGAACTCCACTGTGTTTAGTCCACCTCAGCCTACTAGTGCTGCACTATGGCTCCCCCTTCAGCCAAGCTCTACAGTGTGAGCACTGTACTCAGAATGAGGGATACAATTAGTGTGTAAAGGTGAAAAATGATTTAATTGCAGATTGACTTCCTAAGCAGAAACAAATCTGTCACCTCTCCTCTCCCTTTCTCATTAGCAAAGATCAGTGTACCAAACCTTCGGGAAGCAACTTCTCATTTTTAGCCAGCTGAGCATCACTTTCTCAGAATAAAAAAAAACAACAACGGTTGCTGGCAGCAGGTGATATCAGCTTTTGCAAATTGGCATTCATTCTGGGAGCACGTTGATGGTAGGCCAATACAAAACTTGGCCTTTGTGAGGTTTATGTACTCTGCCAAAAGATCCTTTATGAAGTAAAAGACGCATCACTCTGTCCCACCACTGTACAACTAGTGGACTGAGTGTTTTTGTAGTCCAACAACAACAGAGTGATGCGTCTTCTCTCTAGTGGATCGCTTCATGTCAATTGCAGGACTCACATTCTCCCACTAAACTGTCCTTATTATGATATCTATAATTTAAGTTTATCAATTTAATAGTTTGGTACCAGGGCCTTCAATATTTGGATCAAGTAGCTCGTGAAATAAAAGTTTAGTAATTTCAGTTGTTAATTCAATGTGTCAGATACATATTTAAATCTACATTTAGATGAAATATAAGCAAATAATCGGACTTGGTATCGAAGATACACAATATTAAAAGAACCCGAATAGGAAGTAGGCCCAAACAAAAAAAACTTTATCAAATAGTAAAAATTTATAAAAATAAAAAATGTATGTGCGACTCTACATATTTCGACTTTCAAGCATTTCATTTCATTTAGGTAGTGAGATGTGCAACAAGAGCCGAAGAGTTAGGAGCCATCTTACTTGTTTCATAGCTTGAGCTATTCTGGAGCCAATCTGCTCCAGCGTCCATCCTCCACTACGTAACTGCAGTATCTGTAATCACACAGTGATAATAATGATTGGATATATACGTAACTGCAGTATCTGTAATCACACAGTGATAATAATGATTGGATATATACGTAACTGCAGTATCTGTAATCACACAGTGATAATAATGATTGGATATATACGTAACTGCAGTATCTGTAATCACACAGTGATAATAATGATTGGATATATACGTAACTGAAGTATCTGTAAATCACACAGTGATAATAATGATTGGATATTGTTCTGCAAAGTTCCTCATGCCATACACAGACATACAGAGTAAGGGCATAGTAATTCTGTGAAACATACTGCACATGCTCCAATATTTTCCTATTCAAATATATTACACCCACACACCCACACGCACACGCACCTGGGAGGCAGAGGGATCTGGCAGCATCTTTTCTTCCAGAGGCCAGTCTAGCGAGGCAGGCAGAAGGGCTGGATATGGTTGGGGGACGGGACCACAGTTTGGCAGAGCTACTGTCAGAGGAGGACTGCTGCTCCCATAGAGCAGAGTTGCCACTGGGCTGAATATAAACAATTAGACATTTTGCACTCATAAGTCTTTTTTTTTTTTTTTTATGGGTTTCAAGTTTAGGTGTTTAAGTTTTAGTATGCAACTCTGGAGGCACAAGTTGACCCTTTTCTCACTTGGATATAAATCAGCATTCTTTGCTTTGAAGATGCTGTTACTATGTACCCACAAAATACCCCCCCCATCCAGTAATATGTACTGACCTGAGGCCCTGAGTTTCAGGTGGAAGGTAGTAGGTTGGCAGCAGGTGAGCAGGGGGAACACTTGGGTACTCGTGGACACAGTTGGTCCTCTGAGGCCACAACATCTTCTGTATGTCCTACAGCGAAAACACACTTTGCTCTCATTCTGCAAAACCATCGCATGGTTGAATTCAACCTATATATTGGTAGACTGTCCTCGCATTCATATGCGAGACAAAATATGATCCAGCGTGGTCGTTGAAAGTTTTTTGTACATTAGCATTGCAGAGGTTAGGGGTGCACGATTCAGAAAATGTAACGATTCGATCGATTTTTAGGCTCAAGATTCGATTCAAAAACGATTCTCGATAAAAAAAGAAAAGAAGAAAAAAAAAAGGATTCACGGGCGCCTGGATGGCTCAGTTGATAGAGCGGGTGCCCATACTGTAT
Source organism: Perca flavescens (assembly GCF_004354835.1). NCBI lineage: Eukaryota > Metazoa > Chordata > Actinopteri > Perciformes > Percidae > Perca > Perca flavescens. The sequence continues at coordinate 12,415,554 of NC_041331.1, forward strand.
ATAGGAGGTTTACTCCTCGACACAGCGGGTCCTATGTGGTTGCAGTAGACATACAATTTAAAATAAAAAATATGCATCAAATTTGGAATTCAATGAATCGATTTTGAATCGGTAGAGCTTGAATCGCGATACGAATGTGAATGGATTTTTTCTGCACACCCCTAATATGTATGACTTGTCCTTTTGGTTTTAATTCGACAGTGTAGTCCACAGTCACTGAGCTGACCTGTGGAAAACGCATTCAAACATGAAGAGAAAACCAATCAAACGCAGTTCTCTGTTCTTGCCTGTGTGTAATCCTGATGGCTGCTCCAGAGGGCAGCAGCAGGGTCATGGTCTCCGGACACAGAGGGATGAAGCTGGGGGCTGGCTGCCGTCTGGTTTGAGTTGCGCTCGGACACAAGTGCCACACTGGACGCCACGGACACCTCCTCCCCAAACTACGAACAAAGAGAGAAACCGAAAGAACTGAGAAACAGAAACGGAAGGGGTTGTTTTTCCCCCCACCGGTAATGTGGCCCTGTTTGTTTGCTGTCATTAATAAATATCCACTGAAACGGACAGATTATTTTCATAATGAAAAGGGAATTTGTGCATTTGTGGCCTCCCTTTAAATTCTTTATGCAGGAAAAATAACTGGGGCTAAACATGACCAAGTACAGTGTAGTAGGCCTGTCACGATAACAAATTTTGCTGGACGATAAATTGTCCCAGAAATGATTGCGATAAACGATAATATTGTCGTTCCGAGACCATTTTCATCTAATATAATGATAATGGCATAATAATGCGGGTACACCTTTTCAAAGATCAATAAACTTTTATTTCTAAAGAATATTTAACACTGGAACTGGAAGACATTTTAAATATCCACAATATGTCTTTGATCTCCTTTAGTATGTCGTCTTTCACGCTGTTGTACAGTTGTGGAATGTTTGCAGCATTCCTCCAGTGTTTGTGCGATAGACTACATACTCTGTACTACATTTAAAAAGGTATAGTGGAGGATTTTCTTTTTCCGGGTGGATCATCAAGACTATTGGTCCTCCTAGTTGTCAATCATTCTGGTGATATGTTTACGTAAGGCCGTCGTACGTGCACGTCCCTAGCTTTCCGGTGTATATGTGTGGTGAGCTTGAGCTACGGTTTCAGCCATTCATTGAAGCATTGAAGCTTTTGGCAGAATATTTCACACGCTGGCGTGCGCTAAAAGCACAGGTTGGGCTTCCCACTGATGCCTCAGTCGTGAAGTTTCTACTCAACAGGTAAAGTTTGGCATGCTATTTGGAGTAATCCATTTAAAATCACTGCTAGTAAAAGCTGATGTAAACTATGATTAGCGATGCTTGCCCTGGCACAAGTCACGCACGCACGGTAAACATCTCAATTTGTGAAAAAGTGCAAACCTTCTTTTGGAAAGTAGGCTTGTATGAGCCATGCCGACAGTAAACCGTGCACTCTCGTGCATACGTTCAATAGGCGTTCCCTCTCGGGAGCAGGCAGAGTGTTGCGCATGTGCATTTTTTTCAAAAAGTACAGAGGGCGGTTCTTTTCTAAAATTCGGGGAAATCCTCCACTATACCTTTAACAATTATTTATTAAACACTAAATTTAAATAATATGTAATTAATAAATGATATCTATCTATATGGCTATCTGCCACATATCGAGTAAATGTTTGTACCAAAATAGTTCCGTTTTTCAGTCTTCATTTCGGTGAAGGTGCGGCTACTTTCTTCTGCAGGTCGGAGCTTTGCGGGGGCGGGCCACACACACACACACACACACACACACACACACACACACACACACACACACACACACACACACACACACACACACACACACACACACACACACACACACACACACACACACACACACACACACACACACACACACACACACACACACACACACACACACACACACACACACACACACACACACACACACACACACACACACACACACACACACACACACACACACACACACACACACAGTCTGCGGACAGCTGGAGGCTTGTACCGGTTAATGCTCTGTGCATTGCCGGACACATGCAGCCACTTTCCTGAAACCGCTTGGGAGACTGACAAGTCCACGGCAGCCCGCGGCGTCTATGTCCGAGCCTGTCTCCACCGCATCCACCTGCAGGTTGTCAACTGTGTGGTTTGGAATGAAAGGGAGAAAACACGACGCCGAGTAACACGGCAGATATCGCTCGTATACCTCTTCTTTTTTTTGACAGCGCCTTAACTATAAAGTGCTGCGGGAAACCCTGCTCCAACTCTCAACTACCGTTTCTCTGTGTCTCTCTCTCTCTCTCCGCCTGGAGTCCCACCTCCCCACACAAAGACCATGTGACTTACAAGAGGGTTCACTCCTCGTTACGCTAAGGAACCGAGAGTGGTCATCCAGAGAGAGAGAAAGAGAAAACAAACAAGCATGCAAATGGGAGTTATCGCACGATTAATTGATTTATTGACTATCGCGACAGGCCTACATTGTAATATCTCAGACTCACTTGGACATAATGGACATGCTCAAACAGATCACCGCGGTGATAGCGCACAGGCAGGTCAAAGGGGCAGTAGAGGCTGCGCTGCTGCTGACCCAGCCGACACATCTGATGGTTCCCTGGAGCACATATGACACACAGTACTCAGGTGCTGCTTTTCTTCAGTTAAAAAATATAATAATACTTTCCTATACAAAATCCAAAAAAGTAATGCACACCCTTTCACACCTCATGCATGTTGTGTGTTCTCCGTTGTATATGCATGGCATCTTACCGAGTTGGGCTTCCTTAGCCATCTGGGTCTCATGGATAATGTTGCGCAGGATCTGCTCTTCCTGCAGCAGCTTGTGTTTGTCCAGTGCCTCCTGCTGGCGAAGGTAGTGGTCATGCTGCTTCTGGTACTCCTTTAGTTCATTCAGTGTCCGCTGCAGGGATCTAAAAACATAGTGAAATGAGGAAGGGAAATACAAGAAAGGCAGAAATGCATGGCAAAGCACAGCAAATCACATGATCCTTCTCCAGCCACAAGACCCATGAAAGGTAAAAGGAGGCTTTTAAGACCTTGGTATCTGCACAAAATCCACTATGCATTTATGAGCACAACACGGACTCTCTGCCAGCACCAGGGACTTTTCAGACTCCTCCATGGGGCCGGACAATTTCCCTACAGTGTTTTGGTTTTACCGTTATTAAAAAAAATCCCCTATACCGAATGATATTTTAAGATAATTTTTTGGGGCATTTCCGGCCTTTATTTTTAACAGGACAGCTGAAGACATGAAAGGGGAGAGAGAGGGGGAAATGACAGGCAGCAAAGGGCCGCAGGTCGGAGTAGAACCCGGGCCCGCTGCGTCGACAAGTAAACCTCTACACATGGGCGCCCGCTCTACCAACTGAGCTATCCGGGCGCCCATACTTTGACATTTTAATGAAATCCTACACCAACCAATCCTTGTTTAAACAGAAATATAGTGGACTGTCCCAGGTAGTCTGAATTGCTTACCAGTTCAAAATAGGGCTGGGCGATATATCGATATTATATCGATATCGTGATATGAGACTACATATAGTCTTAGATTTTGGATATTGTAATATCGTAATATGACATAAGTGTCTTTTCCTGGTTTTAAAGGCTGCATTACAGTGAAGTGATGTACTTTTCTGAACTTACCAGACTGTTCTAGCTGTTCTATTATTAATGATTATTTATCTAAAATCTAAGTGTGAAGATATTTTGCGAGAGCACCAACTGTCAACTCTAGAATATATCGCCGCAATATCGATATCGAGGTATTTGGTCAAGAATATCATGATATCTGATTTTCTCTATATCGCCCAGCCCTATATTAGAAAATATGGGACGTAGAAATAAGCGCTGAAAATGTGTAGAAGAAAAATGTAACAATTTAAAACGTTGGAAAAAACTAAAAAAAAACTTATGGAGCTTTGATTTCAAAAAAGGTACTCCTGTTGTTATACAGTATTTATGTTTACATTTTATTGTTATTTGAACAGCTGAGCATTGAACCAGGTGAAGAAACCTGTTTATTATTTATTCATTTGATTTTGCAACTGTTCACTGAAATAGCCGGTTTCTATGAAACTACATGTGACATGTCCTATTTGGCTTTGACTTTGACTGAACATTTGCTCTCACTTTGCAGAAAAAATATCGGGATATATATCGTATATCGATATTCAGTCAAAATATATCGGGATATGACTTTTGGTCCATATTGCCCAGCCCTAGTTCAGAAGTCCATTTGTAAAGAAAAGTTATGATGATAAATATGAATTCAGTTCTACCATTTTTAATCTGTCAGTGCTGGTTTGGCTACACCGCTTATCTATTCTGGGATAAGGGAAAAACTCTCTGGCTTGTTAGTATTTATCTAAACCAGTGACAATCGTCCTGAGAGGCACTAAGCAACCGTTCCCTTGCAAAATAGATAGTGGAAAGTAGGGTTGCACGATATTGACAAAATGTGCGATATTGATTATGAATATTTCGATATTTTTAAAACATATGTAAAACTACAAAAAGTTACGGGAAAACGCATCAAAATAGATTCATAACAATATAGTGCACAGTGAGGCTAATGTACGGCTCCGTAGTGCGGCTTGACCACAGGTCGGTCGTGGATGAAAAATATTCAATCTTTCTGACTCCAAACTCTGCCTGCACCGTTTATAAAGTTGCGGGATAGCTACCTGTGAGAAATTGGTGCGGGATGGGACTTGGTACTGTTTGTCATTCAGCTCATTCAGAAGCTTCTTGAAGCCTTTTTTAGCCACCGTGTGGATGCGCATCATATATTTGGCCAAATAGTACGCTATAGCATTGGGGATTTCGGTAGGTCTCCTCTTGTCGTACTTTGTGCCAATAGCGAAAGCACTCGCTAGTGAGGCTTGTTTGGCTAGATCTGGCATATTAGCTGCAATCGGCTTTGTATTGCCTCTTGCGCGGTTTACCACCATTCAACACGTTTTGCATAGTGCATTAGCCTGTGCAAAATCTGTTGGCTTACAGCCAAAGTATTTCCAAGCTACCGAGGAGGCACTACTTTTGGCCGCTAGAGTTTCCTCTTCAATCAATGTTATTTCGTCTTCTCCCTGAGCAAGACTCATTTTCTTAATTTCGTGTGCTTTCTTTTGCTCCGCTGACTCCCATCGCTCTCTCTTTAGGTCCTTTCTTTTCTTTCGCTTCTCTGATTCGTTCCGTTCGGTTGTCTTCACTTACGCTGTCACTCTGTCGATATATGCACACGCGTCACGTGGTACGCTGCTTATGGTTTGTCACCCAGTGGACCTGTGCGCAAGTGGCATGGCAACTGGCCAATGAAACGTGATCATTATTGCGTTTCAAGCGGGCTCTAAATCAAACACAACTAAGCCACACAGCCAACAGATAGGACGCAGCGCTCCACAAAATAAACAAAACATTGCATGCTTATCGTGACACTGTCGATATAATATTGCGATAACGATATTGAGTCGATATATCATGCACCCCCAGTGGAAAGGGAGGGACGTCTCTCACGGGCCAGCTGCCAGTCGGTATCCCGGCAAAGGCCATCCGTTAAGCCAGACTACAGATAACCTAACCCAGGATCAAATGTGTGGTATACTGGTAAGCTGAAAGTTTGTTATTGTTGGTGCTTCGCAGTTGCGTGCAATGGGACGTGTTTGAAAATGTCTAGTTATCATACACCCAACCAAAAGTACTTAAAGTGTGTATGTCCGAGTGCTTGCCTACCTGTGCTGCGCTTCCAGGCGCTGCTCCAGCTTTTGCTGACAGAGCACGGCGTGTTTCCTCCTCATGGCCTGTTCAAAGCCTGGCTGGGCCTGCAGTGCCTGCTCGTAACACAGCACGGAGTGGTTGTATTCCCCAAGCATCTGGTCAGACAGCCATAAAAAAGGGAGCGAAAGACCATGGATATAGATAGAGGTCAAACGGTGATTTGTCTTATGTAGAAATCATGCTGTGATTTATTTAAGTCCTATTACAAATACTGTATATAAATCATGTTTTTATGGGTCTTGGATGGCAATATGCTTTACCTTCTACATTCAGAAAAATAGTATCAGGGTGATATGATATATATATATATGATAGATAGATAGATAGATAGATAGATAGATAGATAGATAGATATACACACACCAGTAAGAAAATAAATTGCAGACCACTGAATTCTGTCTTGTTTGTGTTATGGGAACACTGAAACTCTACCACAGCAAAAAAAAAAAAAAAAAAAAAAGGTAAATTGAAAGCATTTGTCCAATGCACACTGCTCTACCAATATATCGGATTAATTGTAGATGCACTGGATATTTTTTACTTTGAAACAGTTCTCCAAAAATTTAGTAAACTATCTCGTTTCGTAAGCTTTTACTTTAACACATGCAAACATATGTAATATTGAGCTTATACAAGAGAGTACACAGGCTTTGACTCCCAATAAACCAAACCGTAAAAAAACCCTACTAAATGGTTAACCATACGGTATGTATGTGGTTTAAATCCCCATGTGTCTACTGCAGTGGAATGATTTTCCCTTTTACTTACAGCATAAATGTTGCCTAAGGTGTAGTGGCTGGTGAACAGATCGGACGTTAGGTCCAGGGCAGCGTGGGCGAGAATAGCGGCATCGGCTGAGAAATGGGCACGGTGCAGGATGTTGGCCATGTTGACCAGGGCTACATCCTTGTGCTGCCTACACACACACACACACACACACACACACACACACACAATGAGAATTTGAACATCTGTGATCAGTCTCATACAATAAAACAGCATACTATTGCAGTGGTCTTCTGACCAGCCCGACAGTACCTTGGGGAGAAATGCAGAGCACGCACTACACAGTCCACTGCTCTCTGAGGCTCGTTCTTCATACGCCAGTAAAATGATGCCATGTTGTACAGCACCCAGGACGATGAGTTCTGGAACACACAGTCATAAAGATGGGCAAATACACACTTTCATAACTACTTTAGAAGGACTAACTGCTAAGTGTTAGGCATGGAATCCCAACGTAGTTTTGCTGCATTGAACAATGGATCTCGGTCACGTGTAATTGGGCTGACTTGCTAGTACTATGCGTCTGGGCTTGTTATGCTAGCTATTGCTACAATTTCTTGGGAGTCATTAACCCATCTTCAAAACCACGCAGCTCTTTTTTTACACGGATGCTGACTGAGAGGAAAGCAGATAAATACACATGTACACAGACGAACGCATGACAAAAATCCTAAAAATATGGATATGCTCCCCATTATTTTCCATGCTTTACAATTTCTATAAAAAGGCTTTGTCCAAATTGAATGTGTTTTTTTTTTCTCTGCACATTCCATGCTTTGTCCAATAAATGCACAGGGGAGAACAGGGGTCTTTAAATATTTGTATAGTTTAGTGAGGCAAAGTTGTACAGGCAGACCTTACCCTCAGTAACCCTTGATGGATGCGATGGCCCAACTCATCAACACTGCAGCCCAGCTTCTGAGACAATGAACTAAAAATGGGATCCTCCTTAGAAAGCAGTGGGGAGGTCAAGTTTGCCCTCTCCTGCACACCCTGGAACAGACAGGAGGGAAGAGTCAATTACTTGGAATTTTACCATGTCATCACACAAGGGCTACATCTCTGTTGCGTACAAATTAAGCAGAGCACAAATGACCAGCTCTGACAGCAAGGCCAACTGAAACTCTCAAGTGTTTTACAACTAGATAAACACCATACCAACTTTTGAACTTTAAATGCATCTGCAACTATATTCAAATGAAGACGATGTAGTGGTGACCGCCCACTGGACTCTTAACCTGCTAAGCAAATAAACATGATAAATCAGTGACTGAATGAAATGTGGCAAAGTGGTCCGGGTTTTCCACTCTTGACTGTAACAAAATATCAACTTTAGTTATTGGTACTTGCTCACAAAAAAAAACACCACTGCCCTTTTATCTTTACCCAAGGGCCTCATTTATGAAATTGTTGTTGGACTTGAATACAACCGTAAAACACAATCAAGTTATTCTCGGGATTCAGATGATTTGCATATCTCCACAGAGAGCATTTTTATCATTAAAAAAGGGTCACGGAATATCAATGTCCTGATGAAAGACTCACATTTAAATATCACACGGACAACCTTGTTGATAAACTGCAACAAAACAGCTTCCCTCTGAGCTCTTCTTTTTACTTCTTGACGATTGGGATGTAATTTATTGACATGCAGCGGCCTCCACTCTAGGCCTTTAGATTGCATTTCCCATTAAGCTCTTTAGCTCATTACTGAAGATAATTACAATACTCGCCATTGCATTTTATTTGCTAAGGTTGGCTGGGCTTCCCTTTCTGAGAAACATAATACACTTCAGTCTTTATAAACGTGCAAAGTCTTGCCAAAGAAAATTGGCCATTGGCCACCTTATAACTTATCTTCGGTGCTTGAACTCTGTCCATGCTTAACTTACTTTAGTAAATAGCTGATGCTTCAGTAACCCTGTGCCACAACTGATCTAAATAAAACTGCTTTTGCTGTTAAATACATAGCTGCAAACTCAGAAGGGCTGAAAAAGGTGACACATATTATGACAACATTTATATCGTTGGCAGATAACAGCACTTGAACTAATGTGAGTGATTGTGATTGGCCAAATGACTCTCGTGACATATCACCAAAGAGGTTTTATTGTGAAGAAGAACGCAGTAGGTTTTTGAAACTCCCGCCTATGGAAAATATTTAGGTCCTTTGAACATACACTACCGGTCAAAAGTTTGGGGTCACTTAGAAATTTCCATTCCACTCCATTCCAGACACAATACCTGCTGAGATCAGTTGCATTGTTTTTTTAATCAGAACAGCAGTTTTCAGATTACATTATGTGCTTACATAATTGCTAAAGGGTTCTCAACTGTTGTAGAAAGAAGTGGCTGAAGAAATGCTTGAAATCCATGTTTTTTGGTCTAAACGTCATACTCAAATTAAAAGTAGTACAGCTCCCATATACTTTGACACTCAGGGGTGTGCCTGATATCATTGGAAAGGAAACATTCTCAAGTTTTTGTTACAAGTGTCAGGGCGATTCTAGGCCTTACTGACACAAAGTTACAGAGGCTAGAATGGAGGCGTTTTATTTCCGTCCAAGTCATACATCTGTAAAGTGATTAGAATACACTGCTGTAAACACATTTGACAGGTGACAGATGCCACAGGGCATTAGCCACATGTCTCAGCTTACTACAGAAACAATCCAGACACCAAAAGACTCAAAAAATGGATTTTATATGATTTCTTTCTACAGATATGTCTGTGCGTTTTTTTATTTCCATTTGAAAAGTGCAAAGAAAAAAGCCCAAAAACTACAAAATACAACAATTCTCAAATACACAAACACACCCACATCAATCACCTTTCCAATGATATCAGGCACACCCCTGAGTGTCAAAGTATATGGGAGCTGTACCACTTTTAATTTGGGTATGACGTTTAGACCAAAAAACATGGATTTCAAGCATTTCTTCAGCCACTTCTTTCTACAACAGTTGAGAACCCTTTAGCAATTATGTAAGCACATAATGTAATCTGAAAACTGCTGTTCTGATTAAAAAAACAATGCAACTGATCTCAGCTGGTATTGTGTCTGGAATGGAGTGGAATGGAAATTTCTAAGTGACCCCAAACTTTTGACCGGTAGTGTACATCGGCAACAGGATGCTTACATTTGATGGAGAAAAATTGTTGAAAAAATAAGAATGTTAAGCACCTGTAACTAATGAGTTTCAATTTAACATACATTTGACAATGGAGAGTTCTTGTACACATAGTTACAGCATAGGGCTGCAAGATATTAGGAAAATACGTAATTACAATTATTCTTGACTGATATTGCGATATGATTCACGATATTGGAGGCAATGATCATTTTTGTATAATTATTTTTTTCATTGAAAAATATAAAAATTACAAATTAAATGATTGAAGTGTGATTTTTTTGTGAGGATCTGTACCAAACAAAGATTTTTTTCTTTAGTCTGTAGGATATGATTTGTAGGCCGGGACATCTCTGCAGCACCATATTTTGCTCGCCCCCCCCCTACCCCCTCCCCCCCAATTTGGATATTGCACTAGTTCATACTGCGATTTCGATAAAATTGCGATTAATTGTGCAGCTCTATTACAGCATAGCCCCCCCCTCAAAAACAGAGGTTTAAGTCGGCATACTAATATAAATAAAATAATTAGATAATAATAATAGATGATCAAAAGCAACTTCGATGGCACTTATTATCATGACTCATGAGTCATTCCCATCTACTTCCATCCCGAGCAAGCCAAGTTTGGCCTCTACTCACCCTGAGATGTTGAAAAGCATGGATACTATAAGGCAGTTCAAACACTATGGCACAGTCAGGCTTCTCTAGATCTGGGGGCAGAGTTGACCGGGAATCCACATATTCTTCAGGGCTATGGGAGGAGAGCAGAGAAATCTCTTTCATGATGACAATGTCTTCATAATCATAGAACACTAAACACAAATGACGATTTAACCACTTTACAAAAACATTGTCAAGATAACAAGAATGTTGGCAATTGTTTTACTGATGAAAGCGTACCTGATGTCTTTGCTTTCCAGGGAAATATAAGTACCATCATACAGGTCCAGGTCTCCAAGGGGTACCTTAGCCATGACGCAGTCCGCATCCTCTTTGTAGTGTCTCTGCTCCAGCCCTGTGTCTCTGTCCTCGTTCTCCTCAATGTGAATCTTCTGTGCCACAAGCTGCTTCTGTTTAAAACCAATAACCAAAATAAATCAGTGAGGACAAGTAAGCACAAGAAATGGACTGCTGACCGATTAAGTAACGGCGATCAATGAATAGTAGTAGTAGTAGTAGTAGTAGTAGTAGTGATAGAAGGTATTTATGTTTCCAACTAAAAGATAATGCTTCCTCCTCCTCCCCAATGGAATTGAGATACTGTTACAGCTTCTCTGCACATATTAATCTGAAGACAAGAAATGCTGTTGTTAGAGAATAACCAAAAAGAGAACCCAAAGAAGGAAACACTTTAGACAACATCTTTGCACATGACACTGTCAAAGTGAAACCCACAAACCTCCAGCTTCTTGAGGTAGTTAACACGAGTCTCTTGCCTCATGAAGATCACAACGTCGTGTGGATGCTTTAGATTCAAAGGTGAGTCAACCTTAAACAAAAACAGCATGGTAAGGACTGGCACAGACAGTGAGAGAGAGAGAGAGAGAGAGAGAGAGAGAGAGAGAGAGAGAGAGAGAGAGAGATAGATAGATAGATAGATAGATAGATACTTTCCCCAAGGGGAAATTCAATGTCCCAGTAGCTCACGGAGATCACACACAACATTCACATACATCACAAACAGGATGATAAAAAGCAAATCCACATGAATAGCATGGACAATAAAATAAAAAAAATACTAAATAAAATTAAAAAAATCCACATGAATGTACTAAGGGATGTATAAGCATGGCAGGGCAGTGACAGTGCAGGGACGGACCCTGTGATTCAGTATGTATGGTAATGTGCTCTATGAGAGTGTGTGTCATGGTGGTAGTGCAAATAAGTCCAATAGTGCAAGGATAAAGTCTAGAGCCCAGCATTAAATATGGACAATATAAGAGAATAATGTAAACATAGTAATATAAAAACCACAGCAGTGCAAGGATAAAGTTTATAAAAAGACAGCATTAAATATGGGCATTATAAGGCAATAAAGTAGCCAGTAGGATAGACACAAATCAACAGTCAATGTTAGAGGTTTGAAGTAATAGGGTTACAGCCATTGTTCAACTATTAAGTTAAACCATCGCTGTGGAGTTAGGCCTGGCAATGCAATAACAATTTAAGGATATGACAGTAGTTTCAAGTTTTTTTGAGTCATGTTGGAAATATCTATCCATCTATCCATCTATCTATCAATGTTACATTAACATAACATACAATACAACACAACATAACTCTAAATGAAGGTAGCAGTTCGCTGGTAGTTGTCACCAACCAACATCAACGTTATCTCAAGCGTAATAAATAAGCGGTTTCCAACGCGGATGTTGACATGGGCCTGTAATATAGGTTGGTCATCTTGACCTCAGACACCTAACGATAACGTCAGGTTTGAGGTAAAAAAATGAACGTTAGTTATTGTGAGCTAACCGATTTAGCCAAATAAAAGGTTTGCAATGCTACATTATCGCTGCATGTAACGTTACCGACACTGGCAAACGAGTCTTGATGAGATCAAATTAATTACTGGAAATTACGCTGACAAACCACATAACGAAACGTAACTGTTAATGCTAACGAATACAGCTAGCTAGCTAGCTAGCTTCACAAGCTAGCAACCTAACGTAACGTAACGTTACGAGATAGCAGGTCAATGAGCTAGCGTTAACTGTCATACTTGTTGTTGAATTTTCCCATCCTCCGTGACAACCCAATGGGTCGTAGCTCCTCCGGAGTCCACTATAAGGATGCAAAAAAGGACGAAAAGCTTCCCCTGAAATGATGTTTTCCGCGAATAGTTGACACGACAGGGCAAATACTCGGGACAGATTTTCCTGACGTCCGCCATTTTTCTGTCTCATTTTGCTCTGTAGCAGGGCAGCCTCCGGCCTGCCGGCGGCGCTCACGTCCGCCCCTGGCAAGCACTCAACAGGTTATCTTTGATGACGTCTGGAAAAGAAAACAGGAAATTCTGTAGAAACGAAAAAGTCCGAGACGTTTTCAAACGCAAAGGTGGGTATTATATATACAAAATAATATATGCTTTCACGGAAATAGGCAGTACCTTAATGCCGTTGTTGCTGAAGAGGACGTATGTTCGTTGTCCCTGCTGTTTTGGTCAGTAACTTTTCTTTTAATCGCTTTTTTAGCACTTAACGTTATGGGTTTAAAAGTTGCAGTTCCGCATCCAGGGGCACTGTCTATGGGCATGACTAAGGTTACTAGCTAGCTACATCAAGTGACAACATTGCCAACACAGTTTTTTTGTGTGTGCAGTTATTACATCATTTGCGAAGGCGTCTCGGTGTTAAGGTAACGTTACCGCTTTAGTTAGGACCTCGCTGAGTCATGTTATTATAACGTATTATAATTATATAATAAATAGACTTCCACGTTACTTCCCATTCTAGGTGTAGCTTTACCTCGTTTTTTAGCAGTTTAAAGCGCCAAGCTAGTAACATAATAGTGATTTTTAGCGCTAATGTTTCGACACCGCCACTGTATATTTACTGTATACTGGATAACCGTGTGATTAATATATATGGCTTCAGTGTACACAGATGCAGCTGTACAGTTAACCGTTACTTAATTAATATATCGTGAGCTGCACTGGGATTGTGTTGATATTATTTTTGTGTGTGTTGAGCTACAAATCTTCAGAATATGTCTGCACATAGCTAAGGAAGTCCCATGACCAGAAGAAATATTCAGCTCAGTTGTCAGTTGACAATGTTTCTCTGATGTCGAATGTTTAACGTTAAAGATCAAATTATGAATCAGTTATCTGAAAACCTAATAGACTAATTATTCAATAATGAAAATCATTGTTAGTAACATCTTTTAAACGTTCCCATATTAGCACTGTAAACCAACTATGATGTGTACTAATTGTGTACATACTAAAATGGTATCTTATGGTGGAGAATAATAACATATCTGCCATCCATTCAAGCTGTCTTGAATTAAAAAAAAAAAAAGTCTTTGCTGAGCTTTCTCAGTACTGTTGAAATATTGACTTCCCACTTTAAGAGATGAAAAATAATGAATATTTACATGCTTTATTTATTCTGCCACTTTCACCCTTTGATTGATTGCCCATTTGTGTCTTACTCTCCACAGATGGCGTGCTTTGACAGCAATAAGGGGAGTTTGGAGGAGGACAGCTATGAAGGAGCTGTTGGCGGAGAGCTGTCCGGCTGCGCGTTGGCAATGCTGGAAAAGGAACGGGAATCTCTTCCCAGCCCTTCAGAGAGCCCTGGCACCTTCATTAGCAGCACCTCCACTAGTCTTCTGGCCACTGCACCCCTCCAGGGCTATGACGTGGAGTTTGACCCGCCCCTAGAGAGTAAATATGAGTGCCCTATCTGTCTCATGGCTTTGAGGAATGCCATTCAAACACCCTGTGGTCACCGTTTCTGCAAGCACTGCATTGAGAAGTCTATTCGGTACGCTATTGTTGCAGCTCTCTTAAAATAAATGTGCTCTAGGTACAGTGTGTGTCCGACACATTATCACACTAACTTTCCTGAACAAATATAAAACGCGCTGCTTTAAATTATGACTTTTCTTCCTCTTGCAAAACAGCGACACAGGACAGAGGTGCCCTGTGGACAATGAACGGCTGTTAGAAGACCAGTTGTTCCCGGATAACTTTGCCAAACGGGAGATTCTGTCGCTAACTGTTCGCTGTCCAAACTCTGGCTGTGCTGAGAAAATGGAGCTCCGAAGTTTAGAGGTGAGCATTTTAAAAGTGAAAGGCATCTCTGCCTTTTTTAAATGCAGCCCAACCAACCACATGAAAACAGATTTTTTTTAAGTTAAAAGTCCAGAATTTAAAATGACATCAGGTTTCATAATACTATTTAAATGATATTTAGATCGTTGTGATTACTTAGCTGTGTTTATTATACTGTATGATGCATAAATGGTCCCAGGACATGTCGTTGTGATCATTTATGGTTGATTCGTCACTACTTTAAAAGAACTGCCTCAATAAAAATAAGGTAGTAAAAAAAACAAGGCAACAAGTAAGATACTTCCCCTGTCAACACCACCATAGTCAGCACAGACTCTTCCTGCTGACTGTTCGAACATTTCCTCACACTATGCATCCTTGCTTTGGCATGTAAGAAACGCGTTATGTGCCAAGTAAAGCATGGCATCTTCCTCTGGTGTGGACAATGAACTTGTTATAGCCACTGCCGTCTGAATGCAGAACAAAATCAACCGACTTGTTTCAATGTCTTATTTTTCCTTCCCAGAACCATTTGGCACAGTGTCAGTTTGCCACTGTGCCTTGCCCACAGTGCCAACAGTCTGTGAGAAAGAGCCACCTCGAGGAGCACACAACTGTTGAGTGCCAGAGGAGACCTGTGTCGTGCCCAGATTGTTTGGCACACTTTGTTTATGAGGAGAGCGAGGTAATGTGGACTCCCTTATCTAACTGCTCCCTGCCCGCTTTTTTTTTTTTCTTCTTCCAAGAATAGTTTCTTTTGGAAAAATCGTACAGCTGCATTGTGTCTCAGTGAGGATAAGTCTCCTTACATATATCTGGTGTGGTTGCTCCTTTAGCTTCATGAGCAGCAGTGTCCCTTTGCCAGTGTGAAGTGCCAGTACTGTGAGATGGACCTCACCAGAGACCAGGTGAGTTAGATAGTGTCTTAAAAAAAAAAAGGCCTCTGATAAATCAAACATTTTTTCCTAGTTGTGTATTGTTAATCATTTAAGGTAACTACTGTCAACAATAACTTCTCTTTTCATTAAATTAAAAACACATCGCACCTAGCCGCAGTGCATGTCACAGTTGACGGGGGCATCCACCATTTCCTGATGACGTTTAAATAATTTTCAGTATGAGAACAGAAAAATTTGTTATTTCCAAGAGGGTTTCCTCATTACCTTTGTCCACAATCATACAGTAATAACTGACTTGTTATAACTGATTTTTTTTTTATTTTTGTTTCAGATGGAATCTCATTGTGATACAGATTGCCCCAAAGCACCCATTGCCTGTAACTTTAGCACCTTTGGATGTAAGGAAAGGGTAGGTGATCCAAAGTTAATCTTCCACACACTGTTAATGATCCTTGAGAACTTGGTTTGTTAAATGACCATTAGTCCTATCAGTCCTGCAGATCCAGTTTTCACAAAGAAAACAATGTTTGCCTTTACACATATTTGGGTGTTGAAATAGACAATAAACTGACATTTAATGAATGTGCACAAAACAAGTCCAAAAAGAAACAGAAGAGGGTGTTTTTTCTAAGGTAACTCAATCATTGTAGAATAGACAGCTGTATTCTTCAGATGTCTCACAAAGCTCTCTTGCAGAGTTTCTTATCATTTGGCCTTATTTGTGCCTTTGGTAACATGTATATTAAGGACCAGAAGAAACAAAATAGTTTGACGAATAGTCAAAACAGCCAGTAAGATCATTGGAGTTGATCAGGTATTCGTAGCTCAACTGTACAATGACCTTAGCTTAAAAAAGACAGAACAAACTCTGAATGATTCAACCCATCCTCTTCATCAGAATTTTTTAAGAAGCAACAGGTCAAGTGGCAGACTCCTGCAACAGAAAATTAGGACTACAAGGTAGGGCTGCCACCTCTTAGTCGATTAGCCAACTAATTGGTCGTTTTGGTCTTAGTCGACTAAGATTTTTTTAGTCGATTAGTCATTTTTTATGCTTATTCATGCTTAATTACTTATTTCCAAGAAACTTCTGAGCACATTTATGGTAAACACAAGATTTAAAGTGGTGCTTTTGCAGGATTGTGGAGAAACTCAGTTTTACAGATGGTTAATTAACTACATTTATAATTGTGCTTTTCTAGTCTTAACCACCTCTCGCACAGCTCTGTCAATTAAATCAACTCATCGATTAGTCGACAAAATCGTGTAAGTGTTAGTCGACTAAGAATTTCTTTAGTCGAGGACAGCCCTACTACAAGGTACTGCAAGTCTTTTGTGCCTACAGCAGTTAGACTGCACAACAATAGACTTAAAAACTCTTAGGCATTTTAAACTATGAGCATACTGTGTATATCAACACTCAACTTTTAAATACAACATGATTGTCATGTTTCCTCAGTGTTTTTACCGTCTTGTCTGTCTTGTCCTTGTGTTCCTGCCTTTTTAATGTTTTGTATTTATGTTTTTAATGTTACGCAGTAGGCTGTGTAACGATGTAAGCTTGTAATGGTGACCACGTGAATTTCCTACTTGTGGATAATAAAGTTGACCTTGACCTTGCAGATGCAGCGCCACAACCTGGCTCAGCACATGCAGGAGTTCACGCAGATGCACATGCGCTACCTGGCGGAGTTCCTGCGTGGCCTCAGCCTCAACGGCACCACAGCCAAGTCCCCCTGGACGCTAGGACGTTGCGTTTCCTCCGAGGACCTGGGAGCTGCAGCATCGGGATCGGCCTGTAGCGGGCCCAGAGGGGCTGCGAGCTGCAGCAACAACTGTGCCCCGTGTCCGCCTAGTGAGGAGATGCAGAGGCTCAGGGAGATGGATGGACGGTTGGTAAGGCAGGATCACCAGCTGCGTGAGCTCATCATCTTAAAAGAAACACAGGTAAAGTAGGTCCCTGAGCCTTAGGCCTCCTGCACACTGGCCGCGTGGCGTGAGCGTGGCGGCGTTTCTGTTGCGTGTCAGCTGCGTGGCGTTTTCTATGTCTTCGCACACCAGAAACATGTCTCAAGCAGTAGCGTACTTCATGTTAAACATAAATATATACTGATTTGATTACAGCAAAGGCAACGTCTGCAGTATTGACTGCAAAATAGGCTTCAGAATATTCCGTGCAAATTTGAAAATCGATAATTATTTTTTTTTTTTAAATTACATTTATATCTGCAATTATGTCAAAACCTAGAGCAAGTCATTTATTAAATGTATTTGTGTCAAAATTACACATAACCATCTTTTCCTATTCTATTTTGCCTGGAAACGCTTCCAACACGCTTGCGCGTCGCCTGAAAAATAGGCGTCGGTCTTATTTCTGGCATGCGCGCGTTTTTGAGCCGCGCCTGAGACGTGCGTGTCACGCAGGCCGCGGGCAAGCTCTAACCTGTTAACATGGGAGCCGAAATAAAAACGGACACGCCACGAAGCCGACACGCTCACGCCACGCAGGCAGTGTGCAGGGCGGTATTTGCTTAGATTCCAAATATTTGCATGCGGTTTGTATGTGTAATCGCAAACACAATTTGTGACGCATGTTGCCTAGTTCTCTTTGATCTCTTGCATACGTCAGATGGTGCAGAAATGTAATATGAAGTTACAGCTGTCTAGAGCCTTTCGGTCATTTTGAAGCTATCGTCCCGTCTCTTCCGCAGGCTGGCCATCTTGCGGAGTTAAGGCGCAGAGTGTCAATGCTGGAGGAGACCGTACGGGAGCTGGAGTCTCAGCAGTGCAACGGTATCTTCATCTGGCGCCTCAAAGGTTTCTCTGCCCACCTGCGGAACCAAGAAGCGGGCCAGCCGGTGGTGGAGCACAGCCCCGGCTTCTACACGGGCCGCCCGGGCTACAAGCTGTGCCTGCGCTTGCACCTGCAGACCCCCAACGCCCCGCGCTGCTCCAACTACATCTCCCTCTTTGTCCACACCATGCAAGGGGCTTTCGACGGGCTGCTGACCTGGCCGTTCCAGGGCACCATCCGCCTCACCATCCTAGACCAGGGCCCCGAGGGCCAGCACCACACGGAGGCGATGGAGACCAAACCAGACCTGCAGGCCTTCCAGAAGCCCACGATCCAGCGCAACCCCAAGGGATTCGGCTACGTCACCTTTCTGCACCTGCACCAGCTGAGTCACAGGGCCTTTGTTAAAGATGACACTCTACTCATCCGCTGCGAGGTGACGCCGCGTTTTGACAGTATGCATCACCGCGAGGGGCCAACGGTGCAGCCCAGGGGCCACGAGGCCTCCGTTTCGAGGGACTGAAGTCAAACTCCGATCTCCAGGATTATCATCGTGCTGAGATGTCATCGCGGTGCGGCGCATCTGCCCGAACTGTGTTTTTAAATACTGCTCCGTTCAAATCAGGGGGAGGGAAATCGATGTTCACACCCATTTAAAGTTTGGACACTGCAAGTATGCTAGTATTTATTTGTTCACCAACTTTTAAAATGTCAGTGTTTTTAAAAAAAAAAAAAAAAAAAAAAAAATATACAGCACAATTATTTTAATATATTTGAAATGTATGTAGTGACCCACAAGCTACCAACATTCAGCAAGCCTCATGAATTCAAATTTTGTAAAGAGTCAATAACATTTAATCAGCACGACGTCACCAGTTCAAGATGTGCACTTTAAAGATACCCTGTGGAGTTTTTGACAACTAGTGGCGCTAGGGAGCAATGTTTGTTACAAGATCATTGCATTTTTAATTTTTTTATTTTTTTTTTAATCTCATTCTCAAAGATGCAGAGGGTGCTAACAAAGGTGAGTAGCGCATACAAACTATTTAAAAAAAAAAAAAATAAAAAATTAAAAAAAAGGGCCAACGGGTTAAGGAACAGCGCCAGGCTGTGTAACAATTTTGTAACAAAACTCACCACTGTGTCAACTCTCCTCCTGCTGGCAAAAAAGTAGGAAAGATGAACTTCAGCTATGATCTATGGCTTTTTTTGTGATTGTTGCGGGTAAAAATCCTTGATTATGCGGCACGTTTTCTGAAAACATGCGATGGAATATGCGGGATCTTTCAAAAATTGCGGGAACTTGCAAAAACTGCGGTTTGATGAAAAAGAGGAAAAAAAGTGATTTCCCCCAACACCCTGCTTTTCGATGATGTTCACGTCGCAGAATTCCGTCACTTCATAAACGTAAATGGCTGCTCTTGTGTGAAGTAAACGCAACATTATTCAACTTTCTGCAACGAAAATGAGGGGATTATGAAATCATGCATATTTTGGGCGGCGAAAGTTAGGCGTATTTGAAAAAAATGCGGCCCCCACATAAATATGCAGACTTTGGCTGATTATGCATTGAATTATGCGATCGCATAATCACGTTTTTCTGGAGGGACTGAAGAATCATTAAAGATCCAAACCACCCAGGTAACAGCCCTTTGTCCCTGTTGAGGTTGGGGGATAAGGTACACCAGGCCGGCACTGAGGAGGAGCTTCTACCCTCAGGCCACTAGGAGCTCTCTTCTTCTTTTATTAAATAAAAAAAATAAAAAACGATATATTGTGCAGCCCTAATACCAAATCCTAAAAGAAATGCCAAATGACTTATGATCATAGACAGTATATAATGGACCAATAGACCCCGTTGCTCTGGACGGAGACCAGTGAAGGCTATTAGAAGCACTTTTCCGGTGATGGCCAGCTTTACTGCGCAGCCTCCAACTGAGAGAATGTGACGTGAGCAACGTGTCTGAAAGTTGTAAGTCTTCTGGTAGCTGTGCCAAGATAAATCTCAATCATTCCCAATCTTACAGATATGGAGACTGTAGGTGGATGTAAGGAGATAACATGGGCACAGGCTAATTATTGATCACTAACATGCTAGTTAACATTAATAATTAAACCTAAACATCTCATGTAAGTCGAAACTGCCTGCGAGCTTCTCTTGTACTATACGGTAATTCCTCTACTATGCGACAGTAAGTCACTTGGTTATGACACAATCGTTAGCTTATATTTACAAAACCGTCTGCTACGTAGCCATAACGTGAGGTACAAGGTAATGAAGCCTTTTATACATTGTCGTGTTTCTTTGGAACTAAACAACGGACAAATAGTCTTTAAACGCTTCAGATGTAAAGTTATTCGCAGTCAAGTGACGTAAAAAAAAAATGGCGGTCAGCTGAATGCTAACAGGAGGTGATGGCCAGTTAGCAACAAAATGGCGCCATGATGGCTCGAGTTCTGAAGCGAAGCTTACCCCCTTGCTTATGATCAGCATTAGAGACCTTAGTACAACAAACATAAAACACGTGTGGAAGAGCATCTTAATTTCATGCCGTTGACGCAAACTCTTATTTTTATTTTATTTTTTTTTCTGTGTATGCGCCAGGTTAGCAACTTTCACTGGAACGAAAGGGGGGGCTATCTCGGAATACAGCATCCATTTTTTTTATTATTTTATATATATATATATATATATATATATATATATATATATATATATATATATATATATATATATATATATATAATCTATGGGGGCAACGTAGGAAAGCTTTTTTGTCGGGCAGGTGCGTAGGATATGATCAAAAGTAGCAGATCAAAAAGTTTAGAGAAAATCCTGCATAAATTATTGCTTGCGTAATGGTCAGTATGCAGGATTTTCTCTAAAAATATCTGTGGGGGGAAACCACACGCTGAGGAGTATCGTGTCAACTGGAGAAGATGAAGCAGCACTCCAAGCAAAGAAATATGACGACTTCATGGTAGGACACTGTAGATTTGGTGGCGGCGAGCAACTTCGGTAATGTTCCAGCAAAGGATGAAGAAGGATGAAGAAGACTACTCGTTGATGTTGATATGGATAACGGAAGATATTCAAAAGTCTTCAGACATAGGAAATGCACAGGGGCGTCGGACTGGAGGGGGGTACCAGGGGCCTCATGTGAGGAGAGCCCCAAAAAGATGCTAGAATGAATAGCTGTGGATGCGGGGAGGGGCCCGTAGAGAATGCCTATGGGCCCCAGAATTTGGTGCTACGCCCCTGGAAACTTATTCAACACATTTGCTGGACCTCGAGGAGGCGTACAGTGTATTTTGATAAGAAACACTTACCGTAAACTTTAAACTCACAGGGTACCTTTTTAAAAGAGCACATTTTAAAGAATAGGAATAGCAAAAGACATCAATGTGCATTCCAAATTCGGCATTTCATGCCTCACTACTTTTGACTGCACTGTTCTTAGAGCGTCACGGTGACCTATCAGTTAAAAAAAATCAGCGTGGAGTTTCTGTATACCTGGTTTCATCACCACTGCATAATACATGTTACAAGTTGCTCATTTAGCTTCTGACAGGATTTATGGTGCCTTTCCTATCTAATGTGATCTTGAAACGTATTTTAAAAATTGATTTTAAATTCAACATCATGGGTCAGTGTCTTTACTTCTAACCAAATATGCTACCTGCTAAGCCTTTACATGACATAAGTAATGTATTTTTTTGTGTGTTTTAGTATTGTTTCTCCATCTGTAACATTGCGTTGCTGTGACGCCATTTAATGATTTGACTGTGTAAGAAGTGATTTGTGTTAATAATTGAATGTGGTGTTTTCTAATGAATTTTAGCATATGATCCAATACTGATGAAATTAGCCTCGAATTAAAGTTGAGCTCACTCACAGCCACTGTAGCGTCTAACATTTCATGTCTTCTACTGACTTAGACCATACATTAAGACATGGTTTGCTGCATGTCATTCCCTTTCTCTCTCCCCTTTCAAGTCCAAGCTGTCCTATACAAATAAAGGCCTAAAATGGCCAAAACAATCATCTTAAAAAAAAGATATGGGGGAAAATTCTTTTTTTTTTATTTCTCTAATTTTTGTTTTCTTTAACCCTGGTCTTGTCCTCGGGGTCAAATTTCAGTTTTCTTTTTATATCAGAAATATGGGTTTCTTTCAACCAAATGCCCCAAAATAAACTGGATGCAGGATGCATAGATGTACGTCGTATGGGACCCACGCAACGTTCTTCGCAGGTAAAATAAATGATCACTTTCACTGAATTTTGGGAGTTTTATTCGTTTTATAGCATTTGAAAAAAAACATTTTTTAAATGGTTTTAAAAGAGAATCCTGACTAAACTTTGACATGCACCAGTCTGTGATCCACCCAACATCCTCTGATTTTAACTATTAGTCAAATTAATTCATAGTTTCTGCTTTTTTTATAACCCACAAATTAGGTTTAATGTCATATCATTTAGGTTTATTGACCATGAATAATAATTAAAAAAAAAAAGAGTTGGGGGAAAAAGTAACAAAATGTTTCACAAAAGCATCAATAAATAAAGTGGAAAAAATAGTTAATTTTCAAATTTGACCCGCAACTTCATGGTCACGGAAAGACAACACGAGGATTAGATTTACTAAAAAAAGATTTAAACTTGAAAGCTTAAAGGTCCAATATGTAATATATGTACTGTAATAAATCCAAAAATGACACCAATGACTCATCTGATATTAAGGAAACATGTTAAGCTGAAATACTATCTTTTCTGACAACAATGCTAATGTCAGTATTTTTTCTTATTGAAATTTACGTTCCGTGACGGAATTTATGTTTATGTTTTGGCCTCTGTGTTGTTATCAACGGCCCAGTTTGACAGCCAGGCCGGGTTGCCAGGTATACCTGTAAAAACGTAAACCCAGCACGCTACAGCTGTAACGGTAGTACAGCCATGAAAGCAGCAAACAAACGAACAGGATCAACGGAGATAGTGTGTGACCAGAGATGTAACAAACCCCGGGTAAATATTGGAGATGTATTTGAAAGATGTAGACAGCTTAGAACCCAAAAGGACGCAGAGTTGGCTTATTTCCTCCTGAAAAGGTAAGCATTAGCTTCAGGCTAATTTATCACAGTCACTAGGGACGGGCGTTTTATGTAATTTCAACATTTGTGTACTCACATTGAATTATATAGCTAGAGTACCAGAGTTGGTTACTCGCAAAAACAATTGAGACACAGCCAGTAAAGTGATCCCGACTGGTTCTGGCTAGTCCTGGCTAACGCCGCCATGCTAACCCTGCTAACTGCTAACGTTACCAGAGGACCAGGTAAGCAGCCCATGGCTGTTTACAAAGTGTAGTTCAGCGGCCGGAGCCGACAACGGTGAGTTATTTTAAGCCACAAGAGGGGGGCTGTAAATCGGAGTTTTCAGTGTGTTTAGCGATTGTTGCCGTAATTCTAAGCCAATGAAGTGTGTTCCGTCGGCAAGTTAGTGGTATTTTTAGCGTTTCCTCTTGTAATTCTAAGCCAAGGAAGTGTGCCTGTCTGGCGTGTGGAGAGGATGGCGAGGTTGTGGGTTTTTTTGGCGGTTCCTACTGTAATTCTAAGCCAAAAAAAGTTTGTCAGTCAGTTGGGTACAGAGCTCGGGCTTCTATGACTGTCAATATAGCCAGCATCTAACGTTAGCTACTCCGTTGTGCTGTGGAGTAATGTCTGGCTATGTGAGACAAGCTCCGGTCTCAGCCTGGCAACCAACATGAATTTTGAGTCTGGGGAGGAGACGACTTTCTCCAGTATTTTGAATTTGTACTGCAGTAACTTTTTTAAACACTAGCTGTCAGTATTATATATTGGACCTTTAACGTGTAAAAAGAATGAAATTCATAAAGTGAAACTTGTTTCTTAATAACAAACTGCAACAACACTCAAAAACCAAGGAGGCGTCTGTCAATACATTCAACACACGTCCCTTCTCCCCCAACAGCACCAACATCATACCTCACCGTATTCTGAACGTCTTACATATTTTATCATAAATAGCTGTCTGGGTGCTTCCAGTTACTGAAATCACCTCTATGCATCAATGTAAGGGAATTTTTTGTTAGCTCCATATCCTGAGGGACCTGGTCTGGCTTCAGCCTCTTCTTGTTTGACTTCTTTCTCCGGTTGATTTTGAGGTGTGTCGTTGGTGCTGCTTGCCTGGCAGCCTGTTAGAGACGCTGCAATTTCATGTCATATTAATATAAAATTATATCACAATGCATACAGTGAAAGAGTATAATCTCAGTATTCTACTGCGTTAGAAGAGAATAGTATTTTTGTGTCTATTGTCACGTGATTATCAGTTATGAGTCAATCTTTCCTGTTTCAGATTTGTGACTTACTTGGAGCTCTTGGAGCTTCTTTCCCACACTTCAGCGTGCTTTGAGCAAAGCACTCTGCCATCCAGGACAACACCTCTCCACAATATCTGACCTAGATCAAGCCAGAAATGACTGAGGGTTATGCAAACTGTCTGTCAGATCACTTACAAGCTAGTGTTATACAGAGGTGGAAAGAGTACAAAAATATTCTACTAAAAGTGACTATATGTTACTTTTAAAGGTCCTATGACATGTTATCACATTATATCTGTTGTAGTAACGGCTGACACTGGGGCAGGGGTGGCAGCTCCCTGTTCAGATGCACCAATCAGGGCCAATTTTTTGGCTAAGATCTGGATCTTCAAAATCCTACCTTCAGCACATTTAAGTAAACATACTATTACTTGGATGAACCTTCACTTAAGTACAAGTATAAAAATAGCTTATATAAAATGTAATCAGAGTAAAAATGACTTAGTTACTTTTTTTAACAAACTAGTTGTTTTTATTTAAAGGAACACCATACCTTTACAATTTAGTAGGGGTGGGGGAAAAAAATCGATACAGCATAGTATCGCGATATTTTTCGTGGCAATACTGTATCGATACACAGACGCCAAGTATCGATCTTTTATGATATATGTGTTGGTCAGTTTGTCTGCTTGACAATCACATTTTGCACCAATAAAACTGAAGTGTGATGAACAAACAGAGAAATGTATATTTTTAGATACAACAGATGTTGACAAAATTGTCCTTTCAGGACATTATTTGAAATTGGGAAAAATCTGAAGTTGGAAAAAAGGTAATATATTGCAATATATCGCAGACTATTGCATTATCTTTAAAATCGCAATAATATCGTATCGTGACATAAGTATCGGGATAATATCGTATCGTGAGGCCTCTGGTGATTCCCACCCCTACAATTTAGAGTGCAATAACAAAATAAAACATTTAGACAATATTTTTCCTTCGAGTTCAACCTCAGCAGAATTTAACAGGGTTTCGCTTTTAGCTTGCTCTACACGGTGTCTGACTTTTCCATCTCCATCTTTCTCGTGATTTAAGCAACAGCAAACACAAACTGACGCTGCCCATCCTGCCCATTATTCACTGTAGTAGTTTCCGGGAAGCAATTTTTCCCTTGCATTTTTTACTCAGTAATAATGTGATTTCAAATGGAGCGAAGTACAATACTTTGAACGAAACATACTTGAATAAAAGTAAAATATCAGATTTTAAAAAGTAGAAGTGCACACAAAAAACTACTCAATTACAGTAACGTGAGTAATTGTAATTCGTTATTTCTTTATTTTCCACCTCTGGCGTTCTATGAAATAGGAAAATGCAACTTGATTATGGGTCATACATGGTGCTGTTGAGGTCACTTTTCCAGGTTTACCTGAGCCTCCATGGATGCCATTCGTTTCTCTTGGTCCTTGAACCCACCAACAATCGTCAGCAAGCTCTGAACCCTTGGTCACAAACAAAAACCAGTTCCAATCATATTCAGTGCTGCAGTCATCAATTTCTTACCACTGTGAGGCGGACAAGCTTTAAAACAAGCTACAGTTTGGTGCTGGGCAGTTAGTATCCAGTGGGTTTATCAGAGCACGTTTGCTTAAAAGATTATACCTTCTCATACTCCTACTGTATGACAGTTTACTGATTTTTTTTTTTTTTACAAAATTACAAAAGAACAATTACTTTGAGGAGGTACTCTTAAGTCTCTCTTCACTGCTCTCCCAATGCTGGCGCTCCAGTTTGGTCAGGTAGTTCTCTTTCTGCACCGTCTCCCATGTTATCAGCCTCTGGTCTAGCCCTGCTGGCAGCTCCCTCTCTGGCAAAACACACAAGGAGGCAGTCCAATAACCAATTAACCAACAGCAGCAATTGCCATGGATATAGCAGGTGAAGGACAGAGATAAGCACACAGTTTGTTTTTCAGTATTTCTTTTTAATTTAGCCAGATAAAACCCAACAAACTATTTCAATATCTGTTTGAAATAAAGTAGGATGGGCGTAATAGCTCCTCATTGAAATATGCAGATATAACCTTCATACAACTATCAACTCTGCAACCACTAACATCCTGATTTTTTCACTTGTATTTCTTTTATTTTTTATTTTTTCAACATGGTGCTGAAGAGGTGTGTTTGTGTGTGTGTGTGTGTGTGTGTGTGTGTGTGTGTGTGTGTGTGTATGTCACAATGTGCATTATATTGATGTAGGATTTGTGATCTGTCTTGTTTTATTAGATGTCATGTTTTTACCGTTGGATTTAAATTGTGCTCTGCCTAGGGACTGCAAATGTAAATTAGCCTAAGGCTAACTCTGGTACAGTGCATCAAATGGCAGCATTTATGTTAAAAATTGTACATGGTCCATAACAAATAAAAGGAATAATAATAATACCAAGGTGCTCCTGCTTGGACGCAGGCTGTTTAAACAGGCTGAGGAGAAGCTGAGAGAGGTGGCTGATGATGATGAAGGGTGGGGCTAATGCTGGACGGCTGTGGTATTCTACAATCAGGTTGTACCTCTGGAACTTCCAGAAGATGTCCGCGTTTTCTTGCACTACCTGGAACGTGTAGCTGCAAATGGTTAAAAAAAAAAAAAAAAAAAGAAGAACAAAAAGCCAATAAAATCAGTTTGTGTTTTGGGATTTTATAATGTACAAAAAAGCCACGCGCATATGTAAACCCATGTCATCAGACAGACAAACATATGGAGGGCTTTCTGGATTCCCAGCCTCTGACCTGAACATGGCAATGAGCAGGTTTAGCAGCAGGACATTGGTGACAAGAAGGAAGATGACCAGCAGCAGGATGACCAGCCAGTTGGCATAGACGTTGGGACATGGCGGCCGTAGGCCCATGATAATCTCCTCTGAGTCACTGGTGCAGTTAATGTCGGGCATGCGAGCAGCTGTGCTCCGTTAAATGAAAGAACAGTAACATTAGTTTAGAAGACATAAAATTCAGGCCAACAGAAATCCTGCCAGATTGCATAAATGGTTCAAATATAACATTTACAGTGCACATTTTTTCATGGATAAACACACATTTAAAAAGGTTCATGTTCTATACCTTAAATAAATACAGAAATGAGTATTTAAGGTAACACTTTACTTGAAGGTATCTACATAAGAGTGACATGACACTGTCATGAACACATGACACATGAACCCTAACCCTGACCGTAACTTGACATAACATCACAAAAACCGAATGACGCTTACTAAAAGAAGCGTTATTTCATAAATGTTCATGACTTGTTTATAATGTTTATGACACGTTCATGACAGTATCATGTAACTCTTATTTAGATACCCTTCAAGTAAAGTGTAACCGTAGTTACTGTAATTTACCATCTATTTCCTCCAAGGGGATCTGGCCAAAAATGTGCAGGTATGGGCGGTACAAGGCTCTGCGAAACACCCAGTCAATCCGTGGGTCATTGGGGTGGAGAAGAGCCTGGGTGGCAACACCGTACGCAATCATCCACACGCTCAGGAAAAAAAGGAAGAAGAAAACATCCTTCATCTGTAAAGGAGAAACGGACCTGTTTTTAATCGTCCTAATTGGCTACACAAGGTCTACAAATGGTTTCGTCTATGACCGTGAACGTCACTTCAAACGTCCATGATTAGAATGTTCAGACGTTTGGTCACCATTCTTTCCACGATGATGATCTTGGGGCCCAGCTGCTTATGAATGGCAAAGATGTGGATCAGACGTAGAGTGAATACCATGAAGTCTATCGCCAGAACTGTCCTTCCTGCCTCATACGTGTTGTTAGACATCCTGCAAAATCAAAGAAAACATTCTTCTACATTATTTACTGTGTATTTTTTTTACCCTCCCCGTTCAGTAATTCGTTCACTTACTCCCTTATTTTAACGATCTAGCCTCCCCCATCGTAACAACAGCACTAGAGCCCATTGTGTTATGTTTTATTTCTTCAGTGTCCCCGATGTCATTTAAGGTTAATTACCTGCACGAAACCCCAACGACAAAGAGTGAGATGGCAACCATGTCACACTTGTTCCAGTTGTCCTCTACATAGAGTTTGAACTTCTTCAAGATGTTAATCTCTTCATCCGTGAAGAAGCTCTGCGTCATAAAAGATAGTTTATGCATTACGAGAGGACATCATTTTTTGTAAATGTTTGACCAAAAAATAAAAAAATAAAATACAAAAAAAGAAGGTAGTTCATTAGAAAACCAGAGCCAGTAATTTTCCACCAACCTTATCTTTGGTATGATGAGCGTGATGTGAAATATAGTACATTTTGTCAGCATATTCATTTGTGCTTCAGTAGCATTAGTAATTTAATAGAAAGTGATAAGTGTAACAGTTTTCTTTTGCAATGACAGACATTAAAATAAATGTGCCTGGTCTTAATGTGTATCCTTGATATGTTTTTTGAAAATATTGGGACTCTTTTGTGCAATTGGACTGAAATAGTAATATTAGTAATAATAATTATGAACTTGAAAAAATCTATTTCTCAATGTAGGTGCTGCTGTAAAGTGTCCATGTGTTCACACACCATATAAGTAGTTGTAGTTGTTAAGAAATGAGGCCATAATAAACCTTTTCAACCTTTTTAAACTAGGTTAACCATGTAAAAAAGGCCCTCTGCCAGTTCATACACTGGAGTCCTATTCAGACACACCTGCAGAGACCAAAAGGATCACAGTTACACAGCCCTGCTGCTTTACAAGCACCTGCAGTGTCCCACATAATCAATCCTGTAAAATGTCTC
The DNA here is from genome assembly GCF_004354835.1 of Perca flavescens. Classification (NCBI taxonomy): domain Eukaryota; kingdom Metazoa; phylum Chordata; class Actinopteri; order Perciformes; family Percidae; genus Perca; species Perca flavescens. Next base: position 12,444,912 of record NC_041331.1, read on the forward strand.
TTGCAATAAAAGCACCTGTTTTCAAAAAAAAGAAGTGTTTGGTCCCTCAATGGCACATTTGGTTTGAGAACAAGCTGAGGGAAGTATGCTGTTTTCATAAAGTGATAGACTGGTGTGTAGGGCCTGGCCGTCCAACAACAAAGCCCAACATGATGACCAAATAGTCCAAGTACTAATGACAAGTTGTCAGAGTTGTCTTAAAGGACAAATCCAGCGCAAAATGCACCTTAGGGGTTAATAACACATGATTACAGAGTTGACCGTTCTCTGGGATATGTTTTCTTGCGAATCGAATGTGACCAGTTTTAGCCCAAACCGCTGATTAGCTTATTACGCTAGTTGTCGGGGCACGGGTAAAGTAGAAAGAAATCACTATTTCTATACTACTGACAAGGCTCAAAATAGCACCACACTTCCACGGTAGCGTAATGAGGGTCCCTACATGTAAACCGAAGCATTGAGAACTTTGTAAGTGTACAGTTTATTAAAAAGATAGTGTAGAGAGACAGTACCTTTCATGTATACAGGCAGGCGCCATCTTGGGAAAACAGTCACGACCAGTCGAACGACGAACGCCGTTCTTGAGCTATGTTACTGGTTGCACGGCAGATGGCGCCTGCCTGTATACTTGAACGGTACAGTGTTTACACTTACAAAGTTCTCAATGCTTCTGTTTACATGTACGGACCCTCATTACGCTACCGTGGAAGTGTGGTGTTATTTTGAGCCTTGTTAGTGGTATAGAAATAGCGATTTCTTTTTTACTTTACCTGTGCCCCGACGACTAGCGACTTGGTAATCATGTGTTATTAACCCCTAGGTTCATTTTGCGCCAGATTTGTCCTTTAATCCTTACTATCACAACCGCAAAATCTTCTACCAGATCTTTTCAGTTCCGACTTGTTCAGTTTCACTATGTTTAAGCGGCAGAATTCCCCAACAAACTGTTTTCATAAAAGCAGTAGTGTAGAGTCTGCTCCTCAATGGCTTTTTGGAAGTTTCTATAAACTAGGTATAAGGTGTAGAGTTAGATACTGACTGTAAACCAATCAAATGTCATCACAGATGAATTGGTGTTGGTTTAATATAAGGATATAATTATACATTCTGTACAAATAACAATAAAACAGCTCTGATTATCTAAAGTCTCTCCTAGACTGACATTATACAAACTTCTGGAATAATAAACTAATAGCACTAAAATGTAATGTGAACCCCAGTGAGGACTGTTGATGCAATGAGACACTACATATTGCTACCAGCCTATATCAGTTCAGGCAATCACATATTGGTTTTCACATCTTTGTGAGAGTGAGCAGCCTTACACCAGTCCATCTACTTCACATTTAAAAAGCTGCTAAACCTGCAGTCTCTCACCATTTTCTATGACAAGTATGGTGAGAATTGAGGCCCCTGTGGCATTGTCTTCCTTCAGGGAGAGGCATGCGGCCCTGGGCTTGTTAGCATGGTATAGGGCCGCCCGCAGCAGTGTGGCTCTTTATTTGGAAACCTGTGCCATATTTCTGTCAGCTCAGGGAATTTCTGAGATGCATGTTGAAAAAGTGAGCCGAGAGAACAAGGCCTGTCTCATCTCGGGCTTTTGTGCCCAAGGGAGAAGGCTCAGCGAGATCAGTGCAATAAGGGCTCATGCTTGTCTGACCCGGCTCACTGGGAGGGAGTCAGGCAGAAAGGTGAAAGGCTTATGAATCCTTAAAACCCCAGAGAGAATGAGCTTATTGGAGCGATTCACACAACCTCAAGAGATGACTGACTTTTCAGGCCTGAACGCTGTCGTGCAAACGCATCTAATCACAGTGCTTCAGAATGGGTGCGACACTGCACGGGTAGATGTAGATGGATCCTTAACAAAATTAATCACTAAATAATGATCTGAGGAACTCAAAATGTGTTTGAAAAGATGAAATGGCATTATAAAAAAGGAACCAGTGAGATCGGATTGCTTTGACGGTCACCTGTCGAAGTTCCTCCAGCACCAAGGTGAAGACCCAGAAGTAGAGAATTATTTCGTGGGCTCCAGGGCCAAGGGGAGGCGGCGGACGGAAGTCTAGCAGGAGCACGTAGGTGAAGAGGAAGAGGAAGGCGAAGTACATGATGACATTACCGAGGAACACAGTGACAGCAGCACTCCAGAAGCGACGCCAGCGGCGGAGCAGGAAACGCCACCAGATAGAGGCACAGCTCTGAGAAGCTGGAGCTCCAGGTGAAGACTCCCTGGGGGAAAAAAAAAAAAAGAGTGGAAAAGAAAAGAAATGCTTCTCGAACTTTTTTTTTTTTTTTTACACACAAAACATACGTTTTATGTTGTGCCGTCACTGTTGAACACTGTTCAATTTGTGAACATTAAACATTGTGTGAGCGCATGTGGAAGTAAATCTGTGTCATCGGATTTTGAAATTAAAAAGCCATTGAATTTCTAGCACTGAATATTTATGCATGGGAATTATGTATCTGAATGTATTGCCTCTGAATTTGCCTCTTCAAATTTTCAACAACTAATTTTCACCTTTATTTTTCTAAGTTCATAAATGCAGAATCAAAAATTAAACATAAAAAATTAAATATAACAAATTCAGATGCAAATTACAACGTATTACATTTAACTAATATATCTTCAACTGGCTCAAATTCAACGGGCCAAATCGGTAGTTTGCCATGGCGGCTGCAGCCAACAACTGGAAACTTTTTACGATTTTAGTCTGCTATTTCACCACTAAATTCACTTCTGAGACTTTTTTATGCGAGAAATCAAAGCAGTTTTACAAAAATGTATGGCCATTTGCACATTTGCTCCGATGTTGTTGGACTTGAGAAGCTCCAGTCTGACGTGACAGCCAGCTGGTGGCGGCCGGGATCGCTTGCTCGCTGGCCGACCAGTGATGCTCACGGACCCCGCTGACAGCTGGAAGTCTCTCATTAGACTCATGGACAAGTTTATTTCCTCAATCGTTTGTTTAAATAATAAAACACAATAATCCATTGTAAAGGCCCTGACGCACCAACCCGATTATCGGCCATCGGACAGTCTGGTGAGGTCGGTGACTCGAGTCTGTTCGGTGTGTCAGTCTGAGGAGCCGTCGGCCTTCATTTGGGCCGATTTGACATGTTGAATCGGAAGGCGGGCAGCCGGACTCAATGGCCAGTCTGATTGGTGGAGCGCTAACCCGGAAATGACGAGCGGGACTAACGCCTCTCAAAATCTGACGGAAATCTTTTAAACATACCTTTGTCAATCTGAAATGAAGACAGATTCAGCAACTGCATGGCCTATTTCTCGCTTTAAATGTTTTAAGAAACATGTTTTGGTGAACTATCTTCGTAAAATATGAAAATGGAATTGTATTCCAAACGAGCTGCCATTATCTCCGTTGTGAAATGGAGCAGCCAGACCCACGAGACGCGTTCGTCCAATCAGCTGCCGGTTTTCATTTTTTGGGCGACAATACAGATTTAGCGCCGCCTGCTGTTATGGAGACGTATTACGTCTCACGCACGCGCAGAACCTATGCTCAAGTCGGCGTCGCTTCGGTGTGTTCTGAGGCCCTTTTTTGACCGACTCGGGTAGACTGATCAGTCCGACTGCCTTTCCTGCCGAAGGTCGGCCCTCGGGTTGGTGTGTCAGAGCCTTAAGATAAACGGCAACTTGCGGTTATCTGCCTTTCAGAGTTAAAAAGCTCCACGCTGAATTTGAAACATTACATTTTGCAGCTGAATTTGGCTTGTGGAATTTGAGGAAGTTGAAAATATATTAGTTGAATTGAATACATTGTATTTTGCATCTGAATTTGTTATATTGAATTTTTTTTACATCGAATTTTGGATTCTGAATTTATGAACTTAGAAAAATAAAGGTGAAAATTAGTTGTTGAAAATATGAAGAGTAAAATTTAGAGGCCCAAAAAATTCAGATACATAATTTCCATGCATAAATATTCAGTGCCAGAAATTCAATGGCTTTTTAATTTCAAAATCCGATGAAATAGATTCACACATGTGGTGGGTTTTAGTGCGTTTTACTCATTTTTATTATATGTCATTTGCATTTTGTTACGTTTTTGTTCAAGTCTGCGTGTGTTCAATAAAGTTGGAGTTAAACTGAAAATGAATCATTTACAATATGAAATAAACATAATGTACTAAGTGAATAAGTGTGGTGCATCTGACTTTTATACTTTTATCCAGCACAGCTTTATTGTTAGTATACAATGCAGGGTAATTCATGCTACATATTTTAGAAAGAAATAATGAGAATAAGAATAAGAAATCAGTCAGACATCTTAAATAATGATTAACAAAGATAATTTTTCAGATTATTTATCAGGAATTTCAGTATTATTTCATTGCAAACTCACATGTGGTCATCGTCGTCAGTTAACAGTAAAGCCTTTTCTGTATCCAGACTGTCCATCTCCACAAACTGCTCGCGGCTATTGCGATTATCGAGTTCCTCGTCACTGAGAAACACATAAGAGTGTCAGCGCACACACCAAAAAGGCGTACGGTACATCCACGTTGATGAGACAAAATGGTGGGGCAGGATGAGATTGATCACCTGAACTTTATGAGGTTGGTCCAGATGAGTGGTGGACAGAAGAAACACACCACGAGTTTGGAGATGGCTGTGTCTGTCGTCATCGCCCCCCACCAAATCTTTGTGAGGAGGGCCTGCAGTAAAGGTTTCCTTTTGTGTCATTTAGGTTCAAATCAGACAGGGTTACACAGCAGGGACAAACTTAAAGTGCTCATATTATGCTTTTGGGCTTTTTCCCTTTCTTTTATTGTGTTGTATATCTTTTTTCTGTGCATGTTATAGGTTTACAAAGTGAAAAAGCCCAAAGTCCACCCCAAAGGGACTTACCATCTCCAACAGAAAACACTGTTCACCAACTGCTCCAAACAGCTCTATTGTAGTCCAGCCTTTATTTCCGTGACACACGTTATAATGCTCGCCCAGCTGCTAGCATGGCACGCCCTCATACTCTGCATCTGACTACCTAGCAGTGCTTACCTAGCTACTGCGCATGTGCGACTCCCAACAAAGAACAGAAGTAAGATGTCTCACTCTGTAGCTAAAACAGAGAGCTCAACACAGGGTGAAAAGAGGAGCTGCAGCAATGTGTAGTACAATAAAATATATATATATATATATTTTTTTTTTATTTTTTATTAAACTGGTAGGACCTCTAAATACAATTATGAACCTGAAAATGAGCATAATATGAGAACTTTAACATCTGAATGAAGTTTCCCACAAGAGGGCATCATAGGCATAGAGTATTTCTGCCTTAAAGTCTTGTGGAAGCATCGTAGAGGGAGCAAAAATGTAAATTTTTCCCTCCTCATTAAACCATTTCAAAGGACGTGTGATCAGTTTCCTTTTCCACAGCTGACTAGTCGCAGTGTGATGAGTCAGTTACATGCAAGGACATCTGATGCTTAGTCATGGGTTTGTCCATCTTCTGTACCAGACCAGTAAAATTCCCATTCTCTTGAAACATTGTGCAGCTTTAAATAGGCTATATTTTGTAATACTTTTTAGTTCCTTTAATAAAATATGACTTTGCTGTCAAAAGGTTCCTGCATACTAACCTTCCCTGCTGACATTGAATACCAATTAACTCTCAATGATGCCTTTGTAATGACAAGGACGTCTATTTAGGTCAAATTGTATAGTGATGGAGTCCAGTGATCAGCAAAATGATACGACTTTGAAATAAGTATTTGATTGCGTGCAATGTCCCGGAACATCTTTTTCAATAACTACAGGCCAACACCAGTATTTCAATACAGAAATCGGAAAAATAAATTGCATAACTCTCTTAATCAAATGCACGATTCTTTGAAACTGTTAAAGTGTGAAAGTGAAATGTTTTAGCTAAAAATAATCAGTGAAATTGGAGCTACATGAGCACATGGATGTGTGTCCTTGTTACCTGAACTCCATCGTGGGCAAAGAAGGATTTGGCATCTGCCTCAGTGGCCAGGTTAAGGACCGTAGATTTGCTCCAGCAGTGTGTTCTTCTCACTAACAAAGCATACGCCCGGTCTTCACTGTTGGAGTAACACTCTCCGAAGACATCTGCCACAACAAGAACAACGGGAACACAGCGTCAACCACTCGGCCACATTTGAAGAATTTGCACATTCAGATTCCTATTTCATTCCCTTGGAACCTGTTTTAGAGCTGAAGATCTTTGCCTTTGCTTAATTTCAATCATTTTACACAGGCTCGGCCGGACTCAGGCTTGCTCTCTGGGTTCCGCGGTAAATGTAGCGGTCAGGTGTAAATGTGTACTTATTTTATTTCTTTGTTCCAACTTCCAAGTGGACTATTGGAAAGTGGGTTGAGTTGTGCCAGTTTTTACTCAAAGTGACTTTAAAGTGAGACCATGACAGTAATGCCTTCAACTTAAGATTGTACATATATTTCAGGATGTGGTGCATCCCTAAGAACAATAACTTTGGATCTGAAATAAATTGTTTCAGAAATATAGCTTTTGGGTCTCGTGGCACAACTTGCCCCTGGTGCGGGGTAAATTGTGCCTTTGGGGGAATAAGTTGGGGTAAATTGTGCCAGTGATTTCTGAAGTAAAACAAAACATTTTAATGTTATGAACTGTAATGCTATATGAAAGCAAGACAAATTCAATACAAAATTACTCATTTAAGGGTCTTATTTAAATATTGTCACCCTATTAAACTGTTGGAATAAGTCATATTTTGTAGTTTTTGGGATACACAATATATGATATTTGTTAATCATTTCAGGCAAAAGGGTTTTGGCAGTAGATGCCTGTTGACATACATAGAATGCTGTCTGTCAATTATGTAACATATAAGAATAAAGTGACCAGGCTAATTTCTAAACATCCTATTGTGACTTAGGCCACTTAAAAACTTAATAAAACTTCTCTTTAATAACATAGTGCAAACTCAAAACTGAAATCAGTGTTAGCTAAATTAAACAAATGGCAGGTAAGCCTAAGTCAAACACTGATGAGGCATGCCCATCTCCTCACTTCTCCAGATTATCCCCTGTGAGTATGTAGGTCTAGGTGGTCTGGATCTGGCCTATTACTTAATATCCCACTTGTCAATCAAATCAACCCAGACCCACAAGTTTGAAAAACTAGCATGATCCAGCAGTTAAGAGCTAACATCATGCAAACTCTATAGACTCATTGTGTAGCCTGCTAAAGCACTAAAACATGTGTGAAATGTTTTCAAACTTGTCTATAATTGTTCAGACACTACAATCAAAAAACCTTAATCATAGAAATTTTACTTTGAAAGGAAAAAAACTAAAATGAGCTAAAATGTGCTTACCTCTCATGTCATGTGTCTCTCTTCTTTGGAGGATGAGTAAAATGGATGGCTTTTCAAAATGATGTGGTCACATGACCAATTTCTTCTATGGTTTTCCAGAAACAAGGGGTGGATCTACTTCCCCCCCTGGCACAAATCACCCCACTCTCCCCTATAGCCTACGTTAGTCATGAATAAATTATTTTAAAAGATGTATAAATGACTCATTCTTGACAAAAGGCAAAAGAGCTGTGTGCGTGCGCACATTTGAATAATAAACGGGTTCGGGCTTTTAAAAAGCTGTCAATCAAAATGTACTTGTCGGGCTCGGGCCTCGTTGGGCCTAACTTTTAAGGCCCGATTACACCTCTAATCTGTTTGTGTTGTTTGAGGTCAGTGAGTGCACCTCTTGCCATGTTTGACCTTTGCTTTTTCGGGTTAACACATTCGGCTGTTCCTCCGACAGTTCATGTACTCACCAAGGGCGAACTGCTCATACTTGGCCTCCTTCATACTACGCGCAGACTCGGCCTCGGATTCCAGTCGTGCCATCTCTTTCAGAATCTTACAACCCGCCAGCGCTGCCGCAACCGCCTCAGGGCCCTGAAGGATACAAATAAAGCTGGATCCAAGAAATAGGTCTGAGAGAGCGATCAGAGAAATCTACTGCATCCGGCTGCAATAGATACATTTCCACCTGCAAGTCGACCTGCTGTTTCTGAAGCCTGTCAGTCTGATTTGTTTGACCATGTAACACTTATGCTCTAATATTTACATAAAACGTAAGCAGCCTTTTTAATTTAAGGTTATAGACCTCTTTACCCTGTATTTACCACATACATGAACACGTTTTTAGTAGCATCAGAAAAAAAAAATCAATATCTTAAATGGAGTTGTTGTTAAAGTCTACAGCAGTCAACAGTTTTGAATGTTGGTTGTGGACTTGTCTCACCTTGGACATGACTAAAAAGGTGTTTGTACAAACCTGAGATGTAAAAAATCTACCTACAAGACTTTACCAGTGTTTGCCCTTTTGACTATAATTCATGCATACTTCACTTTTCTGCTCACTATTTTTTCAGATTTCAGATTTTTTTACTGACCACACATTGTGATATGGAGTACAAAACATAAAACCAGTATCAGGCTTCAACTGGAAAAATACGTGAGCTGCGTCTCCAGATAATTAGAATTGATTGGTTTGATGACGGGCTTCCCCGTCCTCTCGTATCCTCTCTCTCTGTGTCGGAGGTTTTTTCAACTGACTGCTGCTCTCCCCTACTGCCGCGGCTCTTTTTGTTTTGTTGTGATGTTGAGAAGCAAGACATGGGGAACTTTCTTTCTGGAGCATTTATTCAGGGACAAACGGAAACCTAAACTGTGCATTTACTACCGCTTAACAAGTAAACTGCTGATGTATTTTCTGCTCCGATAGCCAACAGCTGTCTGGTCTGAGCGCATTCACCGTCACTCACTCTCTCATGTAGCCTAAACACTAAGCACCGAGCTATTCCTTAAAGGAGCTTCTCTTGTAACACAGGGAGAGCCTGCCAGAGCCTGCCGAACCGGAACATGATTCAGTTTGGTCCGGATCGAGACCACCTCTTTTGATCGGACCAAAATTTGAGGCACCTTTCTCACCTGCAATTTTGGTAGGGACCAAACTGAAAACTCCGAAAGTCCGGACCAAATGAGGTACTGTAGGTGTGAAAATGCCCTAAGTAGCATGCTGTGCTTAAAAAGTGCAGATGGATCTGAAAAATCTACCTGTTGATTTGAATAACTCACTCAAATGAATGGAGACACACCACTGTCTAGACCTGACATTTTGGAAAATATTTGGTAGTTTTGCAACCTGGCAATTTTTATTAAAGGAACACGCCGACTTATTGGGAATTTAGCTTATTCACCATAACCCCCAGAGTTAGACAAGTCCATACATACCCTTCTCATCTCCGTGCGTGCTGTAATGCTGTCTGACGGCTCCAACGGCATCAGGCCAGCACAGAACATTCAGGTGAATGGTTCCAGCAATCCTACTGCTCCGAATAAGTGACAAAATAACGCCAACATGTTCCTATTTACATGTTTGGATTTATAGAGTCACAGCGTGTACAAAAAACAACGTAACATGAGACACAGCCGTCTTCTAACTGCAAACAAACCGAGAACTATATTCTCAGGCGGAAGAATATAGTACTTGGACGGAGTGATATGCTCGCAGCAAGCCTGTCTGAGAATATAGTTCCCAGTTTGTTTACTGTTAGAAGATGGCTGTGTCTCATGTTACGTTGTTTTTTGTACATGCTGTGACTATACAAATCACAACATGTAAATAGAAACATGTTTTTTTTGTCAATTTTTTCACAATTCGGAGTAGTAGGCTAGTTGGAACCAGTTACCTGCAGGATCTGTGCTGGGCTAAGCTAATGCTGGAACCGTCAGACAGCGTTACAGCACGCACGGAGATGAGAAGGATATGTATGGACTTGTCTTACTCTGGGGGTTACGGTGAATAAGCTAAATTCCCAATAAGTCGGCGTGTTCCTTTAAGTAAGTTTAAATATGCAAACTCGCTCTGTGGTCCTTTCTTTTCTTACCGTGTGTTAGATGAGAAGATAGATACCACTCTACGATATCAATCTCCTCATTTAAGACAGCTAATAAACTTATTTCCGAAAGCGTTGAACTTTCTTCCAGATTGATTTCTTGACAGAAGAAAGAGGGTGTTTATAGTAGCAACAAATCTACTCTTTTAATAAAAAAAGGAAATCTTTAGCTTTACCTTTTTGATAAGATATTGGCATTGTTTATTATGACATTATTAGTACATTATGTTTATTGTATTATATTGTAATTTCCTAGAATCAACAGTTAATAGCAACCTTTAGTGGCCCTATACTTTGTGTTGGGTGGGGACCTCAGTCCTCTTAATTCAAGTAATCAATATTATATAATCATATATATATATTATATAAATATATATATATATATATATATATATATATATATATAAAATCAATATAATCATAATACATATGAAATATTTTGCTAGCATAAGCCAGCCTGCAAGGATAATTGTAATGAGTCCTTCAACACGATAGACACTTCAAACAATGAAAATTATGAATGCACATATCCCAGCCAGAGTGTGAGTGGTAAAAAGATTTGCAGTGGGGGTTGTCCACACACTGAATGCAATTACCATAATTTCCGATAATGTTTGAAATAAGACGCAGGAAAGAAGCACATGAGGGTGACCGCTTGTGAGATTACAATAATTGGTTCCCTTAGTTCGGGGAAGGGCAATAAAGAAATGAAAGGTGCCTTGAAAAGATGTTGCAAACAAAGTGCAATTATGGTTGATTTGGGTCTTTTAAACTATTCATAGGGCATCAATACTATGTCATTAATTTCATCAGGACTTTAGATACGCCTGCACTACCTCACAGCTTGTTGAATATACTGCCCCACAAAGCAGCATGACCTTCATTTGAATAATGTTCTTGGAGATTAGATAGCTTTTATAGTTCACCTGAGTTCTTGATAAATATGCCGTTTGCTGGGCTCTTTTATCTGGAGTGTAATTTTCATATGGCAGGACTGACCTGCACCTGCGCTGTGCTGTGCTGTGCTGTGCTGGCCCACATCACTCTTGTTCACACTAAATTCAGAATAAAAACTGGCGCAGTATAATTCAGCTCACTTCAGTGTGGTTTGAATCGTTTTTGCCAGTGCCAGTCCCATTTGGGCTTTTATGGGTTGAACCACACAGAGTTGAGAGGGCACAAGTTGGAGCAGAACTGACTAAAGAAGCTAACAAAACTGACCATAGCCCAAAAGTAGTTAGCCATCTGCTGTCGGTTCTGAAGGACGGCCCAGAGGAAGAGATCCCTCCAAGGATGCTCGCAGCGTTCCTCTAACTCGGGCAGGTTCTTCTGGCTGTGGAACAGTCGACCCTTTGCTGGCTTCTCCTGAAGCGCACAGGCAGTATTAAATTAAATTCAATTCAATTCAATTTTATTTATAGTATCAAATCATAACAAGAGTTATCTTGAGACACTTTACAGATAGAGTAGGTCTCAACCACACTCTATAGTTTACAAAGCCCCAACATTTCTAGTAATTCCCCCAAGAGCAAGCATTTAGTGCGACAGTGGCGAGGAATGTGTATAGTAATTAGTCATAATTGCAAAAAGAATGACTTCCTCTGCCAAGGAGGTTATTCTGTCACTCAACAGATATGTAGGTATTTCAAAAATGTATGACAGACAGATCTTCACCCAAGTAACAAATAGATTTTGGTCATTATCTGAGCTTCCTTCCCCGAGGTCATGAGCTTTTTTTTAGCTGCACAGCATAAAACAAACAACATACATTACACCATCTATAGATAGGTAATTCATTGCAAATCCTGAGGGTATAGTTAGGGTGTAACAGCAGGTTTGGTGTGTGATGATGATCCATATCTTTCTTTCCACAATTACGATGAAATTGAAGGCCCCCTCCCCCAGTCCTTCCAACTTGGGGGTGAGGACCTTTCCAGTGGGTCACAAGAAAAATCTGAGGGGTCTCATGTTGACTAACAGGATAGAAAAACACATTGTTCTGATACACAAACCATATTCAATTTCCCCCCAAGATCACCTAAAAATTGCGATTGCTGTAGATTTAGATTAGCTTTGATGTTTAACTCTGACAAGTGCAGGATGATGTCGCCATCAAAGATTCACTGTTTACTATGAAGTCTGTGTATTGTCTATTTCATTGCATCTTACAGGCCTTTACCAAAATCACTCTCCGCTCACAACTCAGAAACGAATGCAAACTGTGCAAAGGGGGCACAAATAGACGTTGCTTCATTTTAAGGTGTCACAAGCCAAAAAGGATGAGAACCACCGCAAGAAGCAATTCAAGGTGGACCATCATTCATCAGTTGAAAGGATTTCTTATTCAGCGCGGTATATATGATTTACTAGAACATCTGAGACAGAGTACATCACTCACTGTGGGAATCTTTTGGTAAAAGCCTTTGCAGGAGTCATGGAGAAAGTCTTTGAGCACTTTGGCGACTTCAAACAGGGTGAAGCGGGCTTTCCGGTCCCCTTGCTCAGGTGGATGGTGCCCAGGTGGACCAGGTGCCCTGGCAGCTCCAAGCAGAAGCTGCTTCTCTTCGTACTTTTTGAGGAGCAGGTTGTGAAAGAGGCTCTTCTCCGACACGGACCAGTAAAGCTCCTGGAGACGACCGTAGGTAAGGAACTCGCCCAGGTTCACGCCGTTGTCCACAAAGAGGCGCACAAAGTCCGGTTTGTCGTTGATCAGTGCATCCATCATCACCTCCTCAAGGTCCGATGCCTGTAAAGGAAGTTAATAGTAGTAATAGTAATAGTAGTTAACCATTCCCTTTCATATTGATTGCGTCCAAATGTAAATAAATAAGATTAAAAACAAAAGACATGCTCACGCAAAATAGCTTTTAGCCACGCTAGCACCATTGGCTCTAGGGATGGAAACTGGGCGATCGGTTGGTTGATTGATGGTATTTTAATTACTTTATTATTTGTTTTTAAACTATGTTATGCCTTTATAATATGTTTGTCTTCTCATGTATCTCAATTGTATATTTGTTGTTGTTGTTTCTGCCCGTAAAGCACTTTGAATGACCTCTGTGTATGAGAAAGTGCTCTATAAATAAATTGGCCTTGCCTTGATTGATTGATTGATCCACAATTTGGCTCAGAGGGAAATATCTCGAAAAACTATTGCATAGTTTGCCAGTTTTGTACAGACATTCATGGTCCCCAGGGGACGAAACCTACTGAGTTTGATGATCCCCTGATTGTTCCTCTAGTGCCACCATCCGGTTGACATTTGTGGTTTTCAGTAAAATATCTTGTCAAATATACTGTACTATTGGATGGATGTGTGTTTATCAGTAAATGTTAGCACAACAACTAAGTGAAGTATGCTAGAATTTTGACTGTGAGCATATTAGCATATTGACATTAGCATTCAGCTTACAGCACCACTCTGCCTAAGTATAGCCTCATGGAACCACTAGTAGGTGGTTATTTCATTCACTAAATATGCTAAACTTGGACTTGATTGCCGATTGAACTCTACTGTTTTTTCCACGCTGAATGTTTAATTCTAAGAGTGTGACAAACCGCTTATCAAATAACTAATTGTCTCACCTTCCACTCCACATCTCCATTAAAGATGTCACTCTTGGCAATATCCACCCTGTTCCAGGCCACAGCCAGCTTCAGTTCATCCAGGAAGTCTTGAGCTTCCTGACTTTGGCTCTTACATGCTGAGAGACACACCCACAGCCAGCCACACACACACACACACACACACACACAACAGGTTCACATGTGGCGCTCAAAATGTCAAAGCTCTCTCTTCATGCAACTCTAAAGCCAGACTCAAATTGCAAGTTCTTCACAACATAGCTCTCAAAAGGTACTTTACCCTTGACTAGCGCTTTGAGGATGACCGTGGACAGCTCAGAGCTCTCCTGTTTAGGGTCGTGGACAGTAAGGAGATGCCCGTGATCAAGTATCTTCTGGATCTGATTGGCAGATTGACAGTCAGTTATTACTAATACCTTATTTTAGTTGAACAATGTACAATTGTTTTATCACTTATGCATTGTTTTCTAAAATAACAATCCCTTCACTGTGTACGTCAGCTTGATCAAATATTCCATCATCAGTATCTTTCCCTCCTCCTTCGTATCCTTAATTAGGTCATCACGTACAAGTTTTGAAGATAACTATAAAAAAAAAAAATATCCCACATAAGCTTGCCTCACAATCTTCCCCAGTGTGCCCCATTTTTCTGGCAATGTTTAAAGTCTTGTGATGTGCATATCCGTGTATGCGCCTGCCTCCATGCTGTGCACATCGCTCTCACCAGCTTGACCCAGTTACTGATGTCTGTGCTGTGGTGGGCATTTGGAAAGGTGTCCAGCAACAGCTCATGAACGCTGTCCATATCCCAGCAGCCCCTATTCATCAGTGTGACGAGGATGTCAGCCACGCCTCCTGAGCCTGCCAGGATCAGCCATGGTGTCGAATTGCCAATGCCTTTGTACATCCTCTGCAGACAGGGACACAATGTTCAGACTTGCAGGCAAACTCGAAAACATCCTCAGTTTCACGAAATAACATCTCAACTAAACACAAACAAAGAATTATATTGATCAGTGTTAGCTGTGTTCCATAATCGTGTATGGCTCCATTTATGCTAATGTGGTGGCTTTGACAGGCTTTCCAGCCGAAGAGATTAGTTTTGTGAAAACAGGAAGAATTTGTTTCTTGGTCTGGCTTTGGCCAGCAACTTCGCGAAGTGGCAGAGACAAAATTTGATTTGGAGCCTAGTTCTCAAGCCTCAGCTGCTGCTCAAAGTCAGATTGTGCACATTCATGTGACAAAAGATATCTAGCTCTCAAAAGGTCTCTTTGCAGTGACGTCTTTAAAGTTCTTGAGTAACCAAGACAGCATAATGAAATGAAACTGACCTTTAGGATCCTGGGCTCCCCGTGGACCAAGAGACACAGAACAGGGATCTCGAAACTGCCTGTGCCTGCAAGCACCAACAGGAACATTTATAATAATATCTTATACATCTCAAAGCGTCTCAAATTATGACCACACTGGTATTACATCCCACTGTTGTGTGGATGGAGCATAGGCTTCTACTGTCAACTGTAAAACAACCATTGTCTGATCAAAGTGATTTTCATACATATAGTGACAAATATCTTTTTCACAGGTTCCCTTTGTGTCTGAGTTGTGAGCAGCTAAACCAAAGAGTGATGTTCCCCTCCCAGATTGTTAAATTGGAACAGTTTTGGAGACCTGAAGAGGTAAAACTATCCAGATTTCAACAATAAAAGTAGAGAGTAGAGACAAATTTAGGAAAAAATGTAAAAATATGTACCTCTTAATATTTATCTTGTGACCCCTTGGGAGCTCCCGTCCCCTAGGTTGGGAACCAATATAATAATACAGTAACTGCATTAATCCTACAAAGACAGCGAAGAAGGGCTCAAGCTAGCACACATGTCACAATTTATGTCATATTCATAATTTACATTATTGACTTAACTAATGTTATTTAAGGAAGGAAATGCACTAAACACATTTTAGACCTCAAGGGTCTAAACAATGTGATACAATGTGTTTTGGTAAATGTTAACCTTGTTTTTTATAATGTAGGCCTACTTTATTTGCCCCCTTGGGGGAAAAAAAATAATTTTTTCATTCTCAAGAGATGTCAGAATGATTGATCGCAACAGCAGATCTGCGCCGAACAGTTAGGGGGTCAGTGCCTTGCTCAAGGGCACCAAGGTGAACTGGCACCTCTCCAGCTACCAGTCCACACGTTGTACCGGCTACCCTCCGGTTACCAAGCACAATTGTAAAATTAACACAAGTTTGATGGCCAAAGCCACATATGGTTAACACCCAGCAATGATCATATTACACATTTACAATAGTACACAATTTCACCTAATTTTGTTAAATGCGCAGGTTCATTTATTTTGCAGTCAGCCACACGCCAAACAATTCATGTTCAAAAAGGTACGCATTACACTGTTTATATGATTTGTAATCTACATATTTATTTGCACTTTTGGCCTTACACCGTTTAAATGGACAACACACATTCTTACATTGTAGGGTTGAATAATTATTTTTAAATGAAGATTTTTTTATTCATTAGGTTTTTGTTCTTGTTACCATGCTGATGGGGATGTCCTTCCTGGTGGAGAAAAAGGTGTGGCCATGGGTGGAGGACTGTTAGAAAAATTATGATTTACATACTTTTGTTTTATTATAATTATTAAAACTGTTTGCCTAAGAATACCATATTATACTGAGTACTCTAAACAAGATACCATGGAGCCATCGGCTGTCTTTGTGAAAGACACAGGATGCTTCTGAGGGCAGAGCAAGCAGAAGAGATTTCAGCCTGACCAGACATAACATCAACATTGACTCTTTATTAGGACTATAGACTTTGTATCACATTCCACGTTGTATTACAAAAGCTGTTGTAGAGAGTGTTTCGACAGACATTTTCTGTACTATGAGTAGTGCTGTGAATGGCTGCTTGTTGTGTTCGCAAGTAAAAATCAACTTTGAGAGATCTTCAGTGGTTTCTGTCTATTCTTGATAATGTAATTATTCTAACAAGGACCGTTAAATCCTGTGGTCTGCCAATTGAGCAATACAATGTGCTGCCGTGGTGGAGGGGGTATTTAGGTAGAGTTTGTTTTTCTTTGTATTGTTTATGTCCATCTTGGTTTCCCCTTGTGTGTCCTTTGGTTTGGCCAAGCCAGTATATGTACGTATATTATGTCCCCTTGTGTCGCATTCAGTTAAGTCAGTTTTTTTAGTGATCATCCGGTTTTTGTTGTTGTTGTCGCTATTTTGAGAATAGTTATATTTTGTTGACCTCTTTAATAGGTCTTCATTTATACTGTTTTGCATTTTTTGGGTAAATAAAAAAACAACAATTTTTCAATGAAAACTCCTGTTCTCCTCATGTCCTCACTGCTTTTTCCCTGACAACAGGAAAACTACACAGATTACCTACTCTGGTAAAGTAGCACCAGTTATCTTTCTTAGTCAATTGGAAGAATACTACAGGGATGAGAGTAAGAAAACACCAAACGCTGGTGAGTCTACTCACTTGCTGTTCTTAAGGAGACAGTTTGTATTCCAATCTTTAATATATATATTTTACTGCCCTTGGGCAGTGAAAAGTCCATAACCAACACACAGAATTTCAATTGCAGACGTACTGCCAACCCCTGTTCTGAGCAGATGTGCATTCCCTCGACTACAGCACTGTGTACCAATTTTGAGGCATGCGATTTTACAGCAAGCCATACGAAAAGGTCATTAAATATGAAGCAGGGCTTTTTTTAAGCTATCAGTATATGAAGCAACCACCTGTACTACAAACAGCTCGACAGTGAAATAATGCTTAATGCATCTATAATTTAACACCATAAAAGGGACCATTTGTTGGAATGAGTACTCCTACTTTTAATTTTTAAGCGCATTTTACTGTTTATATTTTTTTATTTATATAAGTAAAAGCAGGACTTTAACATTTAATTATGTCATTTCAAATTCTGGTACTGCTATTACTGCTTACGTAAAGGATTCTGGTTCCATTTCTGTGAGATAAAGGGCTTTACCTCCATAACCAGTGCGCTGGAGAGAGATGTGTTTGAGCAGCTTCACCCTCATTTCACTGGTGGCTCCTGGTCTATTGGGATCCTCCTCCACCAGCACAAAGTGGGAGTGGTGGCTGTCCAGAGAATACACGGACCCATGGGGCAAGTCCTGTGGCTGGTATACTGCAGGCTCGTCCACCTTGAGCACATAAATACAGGTATGAAGACCCATGACAGAGGACAGAGGACAGCATGGACACGTTTATTGTGAAAGGTGTAAATCTTTGCTCATAGACGCTGCTGCTGTTTTTAATCAGCTCTATATTGTCTGTGTACGAACAGAGACCTTGGCGTAGTGGCTAGTGAGTAGTGCCTCTCGGTTGTGGATCATGTTCCAGGGTGCAATGCCAATGGCCACTACACGCACTTTAGAGGAGGTGCTGGCCAGCGAGTGATCCCTCACAGCCTGGCCCAAGTGCTTGGTGATGCCAAAGCGAAGGCCATTAGTCAAAATCCATGCCCCTATTGAACAGAGAAACAGTTGCATATGTGTGTACGTGGTATAGAGAGTTTTTTGTGCACTTAATAGCGGGATCTAGAGGAAGTTATAGCCAGTCTCTATGTGTATATCAAACCAAAAAGTTATGTCTTGGATTCTGTATATCACAGCTGGCTTATTGATTATGCTAATTAGGTTATTGTCTTATATGGTTATGAAGCATTCTGTGTTTGTTCTCCTAACAAGCATTAAAGGTCCCATGGCATGAAAATTTCACTTTATGAGGTTTTTTAACATTAATATGAGTTCCCCCAGCCTGTCTATGGTCCCCCAGTGGCTAGAAATGGCGATAGGTGTAAACCGAGCCCTGGGTATCCTGCTCTGCCTTTGAGAAAATGAAAGCTCAGATGAGCCGTTTTGGAATCTGCTTGTTATGAGGTCATAACAAGCAAGGTTACCTCCCCTTTCTCTGCTTTGCCCGCCCAGAGAATTTGGCCAACCCATGAGAGAGAGACATCATGGCTTTCAAACGAGAAAAGTGGCAGTTGGTCAAGGCCACACCCCCACCCTCCACCTTGCCTCTCCCACTCTCCTCCTCAATAGCTTCAGACACAGAAATGGCACATACTAAGGAAAGCTCATTGTGAGACTGGCTCTAGTGGCTGTAATTCTGCACCAAGGCTGAATTTCGGGAAAGAGACTTCAGATACAGTATTAGGGGACCACTAAGGTCTATATAAAAGCATCCAAAGAGCACCATGTCATGGGACCTTTAAACGTCATGAAAATATTATGATGTTGTTTTTAGTAATTCTTCTACTAGCCAATAGAGGAAAACAGAGAAGCAATTCTTCATCAATGGCAGGTAGATTTTAAAATCCGAAGGCCAGTTTTAGCCGCTTGATTATAACCTGTGCTCTGTGCAGCCTTCACAAGTCCTTTTCTCAGAGTGTCCCTGAGCCAGGGCTTCATCTGAGCCAGCTCATCTCCTCCGACCAGGGCCACCACCAAGTGCGGAGGAGCAAGGCCCCACTCCTCTGTCAGCATCTGGTAGATCAGCACTGGGTCTGTGTTGCTGCGCACCCTCACAAACTGCGTGTAAAAAAGACAAGTTGTTATGTCATCATTCTGCAAACTCTTTCTATGCTGTTATAAAACCCTCAGTATTTGTTATGTTATTTGGTTTCACCTTTCCTCTTGTCTTAGTAGGGCCAGAAAAGTCAATGTCGCCCACTCTTCCAGATGCCCAGTGACTCTTTTCCCTCTTCATTCTGATCGCCATGCCTCTGGCTACATTCTCCAGAGTCTCATCCACTGTAGAGCAGCAGGAACAGCCCAGCAGGACACTGACAGAAGCACACAATCAATATATATGGGTATTGTATCATACAGTAGTTTCTACCAACACACAATAAAAAAATAAAACTAAGATATAGCACAATCTCTGAGTGGAATATCCCTCTCAATATGTTCTTCGTAAAAATGCACCAAGGTGATTCTCTCTCCCTGCCCTCCTGTAGATTAGCAAGCATTTAAATAAGACTGTGGAATCCCTCGCAATCTTCAAACACAAACTTAAGACTCACCTGTTAAAACGTACAACTTTTTAGTCTCTACTTTTTCTAATTACAAAGGTTTAAATTGCCCGATTAGCTCAGTGCTTAATTCAACCCACTGCAAAAAGTCGTAGTTTTGTTTCTGCCAAGGAGGTGATTGTGTTGTTCTGTGCTTGTTTTGGTGTTCTTTAGCAGAGGCTTTAAAACGCTACTGGTCAATGTGTTG
The DNA here is from genome assembly GCF_004354835.1 of Perca flavescens. Lineage (NCBI taxonomy): Eukaryota > Metazoa > Chordata > Actinopteri > Perciformes > Percidae > Perca > Perca flavescens. The sequence continues at coordinate 12,464,714 of NC_041331.1, forward strand.
CAGGAAAGTAAAGCCATGGGCCAAGGACAAACAGATTAATGCCACCATGGGGTTATTTATAAACCCTTTCAGATCATAACTCCTGAACAGTAAGGATTTCATGGAAATGTTCAGCAGCGCCCTCGCCCATTTGTGTCTTTCCACCAGTAAGCTTTTTTTTTTTTTTTTTTTTTAAACCATGATTCATACACATAGTATCCAGCTTTCATCATAATTGGCAATAAACACATTTGGATTATCACAAACTTATTCGTATGTATTATTCATGTCATAATTGGACATAATAATAATAATAATAAACCTTTATTTATCCAGGTAAGTTGATTGAGAACAAATTCTCATTTGCAACAACAACCTGTAGTCCTAGTATGCATGTCTTTATGGTGGGAAGAAACCCATGCAAACACGGGGAGAACATACATACTCCACACAGAAAGGCCTGGAATCGAAGCCAAAACCTTCTTGCTGTGAGGCAGAAGTGCTAACCACTGAGCCACCGTGCTAGACATAGCTCACTGTTCTACACCATACTATAACCCTCACTTTTATCCTTAATTGGGCAAAGCTTACAGCATCACAATGCATATTATGTTAAAGCAGATCCAAATGCAGAGGTGGATTACAAATATACTTGTATACTATGTATATAACTGAAAGCATTCTTTGCCTACAGCGAGGAAAGTATGACCAGCTCTCATGAATAACTTAAATAGAAAACTATGCTTGGAATTAGTTAAGGCTTCTTAGTCCAGTACAAATGTTTGCTTCCTGTAGCAACTCTTCCTTTTATGGCTTGGAGTCGGATCTGATTGCTTGCAAATTATCTGATAGGGATTTCTTTATCATGAATACTGAACAGCACTGTAATGCAATGTGTAATGTTCTGCCAATTGGCATATCACTTCATGAGGAGGGAATAGGCCTATTGTATCAGTTCGAAGCATCATTGACTTTCACACAGACACACACACACACACACACACACACACACACACACACACCTGTGCTCCTTTGACCACTCCAGCACGTCCCCACATCGCAGACATCGGGTCTGTGGCTGCAGTGACACCTGTAAACAAATGAATAAACAGATAATTTATTATCAATTATCTATTTTCCTCTAAATCCATTATGACTCACTCGCACACTCCTTTAACAGAGGGAAGGCCCTTAGAAATACTTGTGGTCAATGCAAAGTTGGCAGAATTTTCATCCTCGCTTCATATGCAAAGTGCTTCCTGCATGATGTTTGAATTAGAAATTCACAAAACCCTGTCACTCATATACATGAAACCAAGAAAACTGGGCCACAATACTGTAGGCTCCCAACAGAATCTCTAAACATAAAAGCCCTCTAATATGTCAAATGGCAATTGGTTTTATTAAGCAGTCGAATGTAACATCATGACTTGGTCTGTATGTAGTTATTGTTGTACAATGAAAACAGCCAGTCTGGTTATATCTGAACGGTTATTTTAATAGAACCAAATGACATGATGAGTTCAGAAAAGAAACTCATTCATTATTGATAAGATTATCCATCTGCATGAGTAAACACTGCTTTATTTGTGTGGGCTATTTGTGAAAGATGATTAGAACAAGCGCATATTTCTTTGACAAAAAGCTTCTGTGGGTACCTCGACTTAACGAAAGTGTCTTAATAGAATTGTGGTACAATAGTTAACACACACACACACACACACACACACACACACACACACACACACACACACACACAAATACACTGAGAGTCATTTGTGATTAGCCTGGAGGCCTTTATTTGACTACAGGTCTGGATCTGGGAGGGAAAAGAAGATTGGATATGCAAACAGGACGATTTGCATGCAAAGGTATGGTCAGAGACACCCTCACACACCCAAACACATGCAAGCACGCACACACGCACGCACACACACACTGACATTTTGTTTGAAGTCTGTCATAATTAACTGAAATGGAAGAAATTATGATCTGGGATTTCTTAATTCATAGTGTAGCCTACATACAGACAGCAAACAGTATGAGTATGTGAAAAACTGCAGAGCCCTTAAAATATGTATTCAAGAGGAAAAAAGGAATATACTGGTTAGAAATCAATACTTGATTTCAACATTTTACAGCCTTTGAAAATATTATCGTTGAAGGAAAAATCAATCATTCACTTAACCATAAACCAAGAGAGGTAAGATATTGCACATAAAAAGTGTTGCTTACTAACATAAGTAGGCAATGCCATTGGGTAATATGATTGTGAGATTGTGTGAGGGGGAGATATGTAGGAAATATGTGTCTACATTTGTATAATAGGCTACTTGTGAAGACATACTGTAGGTAGGCTACATAAGTACATCTCTGTTTGTTGTTAAGGCTAAGAAAAAGACAAAATGCACAACTTCTGCTTCACCTTCAAGTCAAAATCTTCAACTGTGTTATTAGCTAGCTACATCCAGTTATGACTTTTTTTAATTATACAATGAAGGTTCCATACATTGATTTATCACTTTTAACATAGAATATGATGTGTATTATTAACAGAAACTATTTTTAAGTAAAACAACGTTGGTCCCCCACCCCCAACCCCCCCAACCCTGTCAGATGAATTTAGCTACGTAGCCTAATGTTAGGCTACCCCTTCATCAATTCACAATGTATTTTGTCAAATCTAACACTATTCATTATATAAAACTGGATATTGTTAATTATTTTATACGCTTAAACTCTCAAGTTGGTTTGGTCAGCAACCGTACTATAGCCTTTTAGGCTACTAGCTCCTACTTGGAGTGAAACTGAATGTTTTTCAACCATATGGTGCTAGCTATCATTGGTTCTATTTCAGCCGTTAGCGAAGTATTTTAACTGTTAGCTAGCTACTATTTCAACTTTTAGCTAGCTAATTTAACCGTTTTTCTATTACTTTAGCTAGATAGCTAATAATTTGAACTGTTCAGTCTTTACTTTTAACTAGTTATTTCTACCTATCCATCTATTCATTACTTCTAGCTAGCGCTAGGGGATATGGATAAAATCAAATATCACGATATTTTTGACCAAATACTTCGATATCGATACCGCAACGATATTGTAGTGTTGACTATTGGTGCTTTCACAAAATATTTACACAATGACATTTTTGATAAATAATTATCAGTAATGTGGATATAATGACTAAGTGGGTAAAGGCAAAAAATAGAACAGTTACAACAGTCTGGTAAGTTCAGAAAATTACATCACTTTACTGTAATGCAGCCTTTCAAACCAGGAAAAGACAACACTTATGCCATATTACGATATCACAATATCCAAAATCTAAGACAAAATCTAGTCTCATATCACGATATCGATATAATATCGATATATTGCCCAGCTCTACTTCTAGCTAAACTTCTGTGCTCGCTTGCTGACAAGTTTTCACACTTTTATATAACGTTGACTGCAACATGTGGCTAGCTAGCGTTAGCTAGTTTTCAGGTGTACAGTTGACTTCATGTTAATATGTGGATATATTAATCACAGATATATAATCTTTTCACTTGGCCAAATGTAGGTATCTAGACCGTCCCTACAGTGATAAACAGAAAACAGCTGCTACACTGTACAAACTCACCAGAGGTGTGCCTTGTCTCTCCTGCATGGCTCAAATAAATGTTTCTTCTCTTCCTGCTGCTGAACTCCACTTGTAAGGGTTTTCCTTCACAGCCCTCAGGTGAACTAGCTACCTGGGCCATCAGCTTGTGGTACAAAGGTGGGGCTCTTCCTCCTGGCCAATCCCAGACACTGCTGTGCACCATTGCTTTGCATGTTGGTCAGGCGCTGCAAATCGCTCTCATCAGGACCACATCATCCTGCTGCACTGTGAAACACATGTATTTTTAAAGAACTCAAACTTTGTGGTAACATAGGCTATATATTTTTGCATTTTCCCAAACATCTAACAAACAGTGCTGCAATATTTAATATGAGTTGAATGGAAAGACATATGGGTAACACTTCACTTGAAGGTACATAAGAGTGACATGACACTGTCATGAACACATGACACTGTCATGACACAGTCATGAACACGTGAACCCTAACCCTAACTCTAACCATAACTTGTCATGACAAAAACTGATGAAAATGATTGTCCAATGAATTTGAGATTAGTAGCCTATTGTACTCCATCATAATGTGTTAGTTCAGGTCTAAGCTTACATTCTATACTAAGTCACCATTATAGCAAAGAGAATACACAGAGAAGCAGTTTATCAGGGTTGTGGCTCATATCACCAGGCTAGTCACATTATTTGCATTCTACCATAAAAGGGCCCTGTAAGGGTGTTTGGCTGTGTGAGTGAGGTCTTCCTGTAGTTTCTCAGCCAAAGTTGAAAAAAACCTTTTTCTGTTTATTTAAACCAGTTTATTTAATTAAAGCTATAATAAACTATCTAGTAGGAACATTGATTTGGAGCTTTAAAGCTATTGCAAAAATTAGACCCACTCTAATCTGTGGAAAACTCTTCTTTAAGTGTAAAAAAAAAAAAAAAAAGCAATTAAAGCAAGGACTTTTTTAATTACTGTAGTCTTCTTGACCTATATGTAACTTGAACAAAATCTCATCTCCCGATTTGAACTATTTTTACATTTTAGACCATACATTTACTTTTATAACTCATTTTGGCAAGGAGACTCTTTGGTCTTCAGACAGAAGTGTCTTGTGGCCATTATCACTGCAGTTCTCCAGAGGCTAAACTGCACTGCTGCATTTTGTTGCCCTTTTGCATTCAGACATTGTGACTACAACCCTGTGGTTTTTAGGGTTGTTTTGCCCTTGCTAAAGTGACGCCAGTGGTTCCTATAGACTCTTAATAGCCTACATCAATGGTCTGTCTGAGCGTTCAAAAGTGACGCCAAGGTGTCCTCAACCAAGCGTCAGCATAAAACGGCCTTTTAATGTGCTAAACGGTTGCAATCATATGCAAGTAAAAAGTAGGAAAATTAACTCACAATGACAACATTTGTCAAATTGTAGGCTATGGGATAGCCTATGTGCACCAAGAATGCTGTCAGTCAGCTAGAAGAAGGCAGTGGTGTAGGCCCAGTCTACGTGTTGCAGGTATACGCAGTAGCCTATACCCACTAGGAAAGCTCCAGAATTTCCATATACCCACTTAAAAATGCCCAATGACACGCAACAACATACCATTACCATTATATTTTTGATATATTTTGAATTGTCATCTGTTATTTTCTTCTTTGCATAGGCTAAATAAATTAGATTAGATTAGATTAGATAATACTTTATTCATCCCACAATGGGGAAATTCACTTGCTAGAGCAGCAGTTTTTCCACAATAAAAACAAACAACCAAACAAACAAACACCAGGCAAACAACAGACAATGTGCAAAAAGTACTGAATGATTGTAAAGTGGCATTATATAAAAAGTATTGTAAAGTAAAGTAAAGTGAGGTGGCCATAGTACAAACAATATTGTAATGTAAGTGGGTAACAGACGTGAAATTAGATTGAATAATATGTAATTAAATATCATAGCAAAAGTAATTAACCATAATATCAATGATATTGAAAAAGTAAGTAGGCCTACTCGGAATGGAAAAATATACAGATAATAACAATGTATTTCCACCGTAAATCGGTGCATACAATTATCTGAATACAGGAAATGAAGTCGTTGATGCTCAAAACTTCCTTGGGGGAGCAACATGGATGTATTAAGTGCCCCCCCTCCCCCGCTGGGACCTTTGATCGTCTCAGTGGTCTTCATCACACAATGATTGGATTTTGCCCCTTCCCATTATCTGCCAATTCAGAGAGCTGCAGCCAATCAGCAGCCTAGCTGCCCATTGTGTACAAACAGAACACCGTGCGCCCTTCATCCTTTAAATCGTCCTGCGGGAAAAGTGATGACCAGAGCAGACCAGAGGGAGACAGCAGCAGCAGCAGCAGCAGCAGCAGCAACAGCAGCTTCCCCTTAAACTACAGGAAGACCGATCCCCACCAGAACTCCACCAGAACCACCCTAGAAGGATGAATCCCATCATCAGGCGCAGAGAGTCGGTTTGCAGGAGTCTGTTTGGCCCGGTGGACCACGAGCAGCTGCGCCGGGACTTGACGCTGAAGCTGAAGGAGATCAGCGAGCGGGACAGCCGCCGCTGGAACTTTAATTTCCACACTGAGACGCCGCTGTGCGGCCGGTTTCAGTGGGAGGAAATACCCGCAGACTGCGCTGCTGCTATCTATCAGGAGTCCGCACAGCTGAAGGACGATGTCTGTGAGGAAGACGACAGGCCGAGTAAAGAAGAAGAAGTAGAAGAAGAAGAGGGAGGAAGCGCAGCCGGGATCGACCAGGAGAACTGCTCCAGCGTCTCCAACACACACAAGTGTCCCGCTGAAGTGACGCCCGTCCGGAGGAAGAGGACGCTCTCAAAACCGGCAGCAAAGAACAGAAACAACGCCCGAATTACAGGTGAGGAACCCGGCTTACAGATCCATAATACTTTTTTGGGCCTTTATTGAGAGCACAGCTGAATAAATGAAAGAGAGAGGGGGAATGACATGCAGCAAAGGGCCGCAGGTCGGAGTCGAACCCGGGCCCGCTGCGTCAAGGAGTAAACCTCTATATAGAGGAGCCCGCTCTACCATATCCGGGCGCCCAGATCCATAATACATCTGTCAGTTCATGTTGTAACCCACACTAATTCGATTATCATGATGAATATTGAGTAAACGTCGTTTTTTTTCTTGCTTTTCCTGGCAGATTTTTTCCCAAAGAGAAGGAAGACTACAGAAACCAAGAGCATCCAGAATCCTTTCCACACAAGTTCCAATGAAGCAGCTCAGTGCAAAACAATAAGGTGAACATCCTGCTGAAAATGGACGATTTACTATATTTATGTTTGATGGACTGGACCAAGGCCTATTCACTGCACCAAAGGATTTTGTTATATGTTATTTTATTACACTTTATTTTATTGCCATTTTTAGTATTTGTGGAACGGGGTTAAATTATACCACTTTTCTGTTATTTATTCTATTTATGGACTTTTATTTAATGTCTTTGCATTTTTTTTATTTTTATTATTGATAAGTTGTTGTAACAAATATGTTTGTTTCTAGATGTTTTTTTTTCTTCTCATTTTCATCCTGTTGTTATGTGAGCATTTGAAAGACTTAATGACATTTTGTTTCCGTGTGTGTCTTCTTCAATCTTGTGGGTGGATTTCTGCAATATGAGCTGCTTCGGTTAACTATATAGAAAAGCACTGTTTTGTCCTTGTCATGTTTGCCTAAATGAACTGAGATTGTAAATGCCTACAAATATTGCAATTTTAATAAACTGCTTTAACAGTGACACTATAGTTGTACTTCTGATTGAATGATTGTCATTGCTGCCGTCTTATAGGAGAATCGTTCCTCTGAGAAAGGCCTATAGCACATTGAAACATTTCATATGCTGACAAAAACACAATAAGCTGTAGTCCAAATTAATTTGTTGATAAATGCTAATTCAATGATTCAATTATTTAGTCGTGTAGAACATTCATAGCATCTTAGTTTTTGTTTCCTATCTTGAGTAAAATGTGACAAAATAGCTCATACAACTTCATCAATTCTCCAAACAATGTTTCACATTCTATAGTCCAGAATATATTTCTTATATCAACTGGCCCCTGCAGCATTTACTGCAGAAAGTTTAGAATACAAACAACTGATTTGTAATAAACAAAATAATGTGCAACAACATGTCTCTTTGGCATCATCTTTGGGAGAAATTCTTTACACTTTACAGGGTTTAAACTTTCTAATACCACTCTGTCAAACACCTTGTCAGCCTCGCCTTTATATGTTGAACACGTCAACAGTGTTCCCTGAAACGTTCGTAGTTTTAAGTGCACTTTTAGGTTTAGAAGTACACTTTAGAGTCACTCACACTTTATCTAAAAGCTGCTGTGAGAACTTGCTGGCATTAAAAAACGGACCCTGGAGTTCTGTAATTGTAGTGATTTGTGAACAGAATTTCAAATTATTAGATATTCAATATGACTGCAGTTCTAAGGGAAAGTGCATCTTTGGTTTTATGCTGACTTTGTGGCAGCCACACATGAGTAAGCTAATAATAAGTGTCCCTCTAAAGTTGTAGAAAAGTCAATTCAAGATGCAAGTTTGGCAATCAAAAGAAGAAAAACGTTTTTCGAGTAATTGCATTTCCTGGGTTGCATTATGAGATATTCCATAATCACAATCATAAGGACTGTGCTGTCAGGCTTGAAATTATACCCTTTAATATGAGCCGTAACTGCCAAATTAGCCCATTAGAGAGGCCAAATCCCAGAGAGGCATATTCACCCCCACGGTGTTGCGCTTTCAGCTCAAGAGAATTTCAAGAGGCCATCTGGCCGCAGAGGAGGACAATTGCCACAAAGCAGTGTGCCATCTAGTTCACCTGCAAATCAGCCCTCAACCCCCCAGGTCTTTTCTTAACTTTTCTCTTTTCATTCTGTCCCTTTTCAAAGTCGAAGCACCTATTATCGCTGACGTGTCCAAGCCAACCCTACTAATGCTTACTCTCACTTAGGCCCCTGTTAACTTGTATGCTACTGCAGCAAAGTTCAGGCATAAAAGAAAGAGCAAACACCGCATTTACATTTTTAAAAGCCTAAATGCCAAGGACAGCCAATGTTCAGTGTGTTATTTCTGCATTAGGAACAGCTGATCTTACATTCTGCTCTAATGGATGCATGTTACCAGTCAAGAAATCAATAATCAAACTATCCCTAGGGTCCAAAAAAGTCTCATGGGATTCCAATTTCTCCACCCAATACATGAATTGAATTCCCTTAAAGATGTACACTACAAGCTGCTCAGTACATTGTCAGTGAATGAAGTGTCAATTAAAACGTCAGTGATGCTGCTGAATGCATTAGAGGCACGCTAAAATAAAACTGGCTGTAAAGTTTGACTCAGGAATGGAAATTGTCTTAATCTTCATGATCGTGGCTTCTTCTGACCAGGCTTTGATCAAATTGCTCAAATTAGAAGAAGCTAAATGAGAAAACTGCAAAAGGAGGCAGACGTTAGGATTTGCAAGTCCAATAATTGCGGATTCAGGAATGCGGTTTGACATTTTAAAGTGAAATAAGCACACAAAAAATCCATTAAGAATGTATCTACATTTGTAGCGTTGCACATTTTATTCACACTGAAAATTCAGCAAATAGCATCTTAGTAAACTGTAGTCTGAGATGCAAATATTCCTTTTCTATTCATACTTATTCAACCAAATCAGGTGTTCACGTACTATTTAGTTTTGCTGTTTTTTTTTTTGGATGGATTGATCCTCTTTATTGTGTTTATGACTGTTGGAGGGGGGTCTTTTATTTTAAAAACCTCCACGCCCTCCCTGTAGTGAAACTGTGCCCCCCCCACCTCCGGGTCAACACAAAGGCCAACCACCCCTCAGCACACTTTTGGAGGGTGGGGCCCATTGTTGTGGACACCATGAGGCAGATGGTCATTTGGGCCTTTACTCCACATGGACACTTGTGTGAAGGAATGCCTGGACACCCCATGGATGGCAAGGGGGGGGGGGTCACCATCTGCTGCCTAAAGGTCATCCGTGTAAAGAGCATGCTTTTAGCCATGCTTTTGGCTATTTTACATAAGTCAGTGAGGACAGCCACCCCCACCTAGCAACAATAAAGGAAAGTCTGCTGCCAGCACGAGTGATACGCGCATATTAAGGAAACAGTGACTTGAATCTCCTTAAATTTAAAAAGTGAAAAAAACTGTTTGATTGATGACTGAGGAGAGAAGAAACTGCAAAAAACATTTTCTATTTAATGTAAAACTATAACTTTTTGCTTCTATCAAACCACCTCTGGCGAAGGGAAAAGATCTCACTGTAAACTGATATATATATATATATATATATATAGCTCATTTGTTTTAGGCAGGGATTTCTCTTCAGGCACCAGACACAACACATAAGACACTTGGTAAAGATTTACCACAATTCTTTATTGCAACAGAAGAATATTTCTAAACACGTGAAAGAATGAAAAGTGAAAACAGCATTTGATAAAACGTAAACTTTTCAAGTGAAGTATTAGCCTCTTTCCGACCAAGTAGTTACAGGAACGTAGTTATAGAAACAGTCCACAGAAACAGTTCTTCTAACTATTCTCCCCCAAAAACGTTTTTTACCATTTGCATTCGCACTGGCCAAGTGGCCACAGGGACTGGTAGGAGGGGTAAGGGAGTGACGCAAGCACGGCAACGGTCTCTATAGCGTCGTCACTAGACTTTAGCGTAGCGCCACATACAACAACAAACCAGCATGGAGGAGGCCTTCGGAAGGATGCTGTTGCGCCTTGCCGGGATCCTCATAACAGAGTTCGAACGGCTGCGTTTAAAGACTAGGCTGGAGTACAATAATTCTAATAATTACAGAGAAACACAGAAGACCAAGGCTCCAGCGTAATATGATCCTAATTAATATTGATGGAAGAAGACAGAAGAGCAGAGCCCACGAGAGGACCCACGAGTTCTCGCGAATTCAGAATAGAACCACAAAACCAACAACAGTTTCCATCCAGAGGAGCAGAGGGGAAACAGCTCTGTGCTGTGTTTTCAAGGTGTGTTGCGGGGAAATATGATCCGCCGCGAGCACGGTGTATTTTATTTTGAAAATTAACCAGATGTTTTATTTTGCTTCCGTGCTCGACTTCCTGTCCCGCACTATCTGCCGTGTGCTGAACTGCTGCGGAGCTCTCCGTCGTCCGGCAAAAATAGGAGCTCTGCGTATCTGCCGCGGAGGGCTGCGGATCGCCGGAGCTGGGACGGAGTCGGAACGCAGCCGTTCTGCAGTCAGTGGAAATACACACGTTGACTTTAATGGAAATCTAATGACTCTGCTGCCGTTCCGGAGCCGTTCCGCAGCCAGTGGAAATCCGGGGTAAGGGTTCCTATGCGGAAAAGGGAAAAGGCAAAAGGCAAAAAGACCCTGCCCTGAAGTAGGAGCTGAAAGAGTTACAGGAACTGCGGTCAGAGGAACTTAATAATCCCCAAAATGGTCCAGTCGGAACACGAGAAAAAAAAGGGTTCTAGGAACGTTACTTTTTATTTTTATTTATTTATTTTATTTATTTATTCGGGACAGTGCACATTAATAAACAATCTAACATTTCTGTACAGACTGTAAATGAGCCAGGTTATAGCATAAATGCTAATTTTCACCTGTAGTCCCGAGGCAGGAAAACAAATTCATTCAAATGAAATTATGATTTGTGCCATTGTGAAGTATACATATTTGCTTTTGGAAATTGACCTAGATTCAACAAAATATAAACAAGTTATTGGGTGTTCACCATATTACGTTCTAGGAACTGCAAAAATCCCTCCGGTCGGAAAGCGGCTATTGAAATAATTTCCCCCTGGGATTATTAAAAGTATTTCTGATTCTGATTCTGATATTGAAATGTATAGGCTAAGGCCTCTTCCCTAAAGGTGAATTATTTCACAAGAATACAGCATACTGAATCACATTACATGATGGCGTGGCAGGGGGCAATGTCTTTAGCATTAACCTGAATAGATTTCAAGAATATATATTAAAAATCCCTCAGGGAAATCATTATATTTGGCCCTTCAAGGTTATGAAACTTATGCTGATACAATATGCTGAGGTGTTAAAATGCCAATTATGATGTTTCTCTCTCACATGTGGATCTAACAAGATGTTTCACGTAAATATCACGGTGCCAACATTCAGAAAAGCATCAGCTGCTAGATAGCTAGATAAATGAGTAATAACGGAGCCAGCCAGGGCGAGATGAAAATATTTATTTTTTCTATAATTTGGCAAACAGTGTAACACATGAAAAACAAACAAAAAAAATGCCTTCATTTTATGCATTTTTAAGCTGATAATTAAAAATCATTGCAATCTGCCTTTTGCTATTCTTCACCCAATTCAAGGGAATAACACATTACCTACCAACAGACTAAGCTGTTTTAGCTTTCTTGGCCATTTGAATTAGTTTGTTAAAAATGTGTACAGTCCATAGCTTTTATGAATTAAGTGTATCTGTGCTGTGTCTGTATTTACCATAGCCCAACCACAGGAATTCCACTAGAGTCGAAAGCTAAGATGACAGAAATTTACCAAGCTAGTTACATCTCACAAAAACTCGTGCAGCATAATCCAAGTCTCGTTCATCCAGTCGTATGCTCAGTGCTTTCCAAACGCCCGCGCTTTCGCTAAAACGTTACTATACAGTACACCTCTTCTACTCGTCCGAGAAGCTCGAGCAGGCGCACTACTGCGACTCCGGACAGGTAGTGTGCCTGCAGAAGAGGGAGACTGCTTATGCAGAAGTGTTGTGGAAAGGTTTTAGCTTGTGTTTGGGAAGTACAGAGCGTGGTACAAACTGTACGAGTGGTGCTAGAGGTTGTAAACGGATGTTTTGGTATAGTTTTGCTGTCGTTTAAGGTGCTGTCGGGATTTCGAAGATCCAGGACTTAGCCAAAAAATGTGAACATCGACAACTTCTCAGTCCCTCCCCCATTTCCGCTAAAGCCCAAAACGGTCTCCTAAGCCCCTCCCCCAACAAGGGAGAATGAATGTGTGTGTGCATGAGCACTGATTGACACGCAGTTAGACCCCCGGCCCTGATTGGTGCATCTGAACAGGGAGCGGTGGATTTTTGCAAATGGCACTACAGCCTGTAGGTGGTGCCAGATTACCTGCTTCATGTAGTTCTACTGGAACATAGGGGCAGTTTCAGCAAATATGACAGAAAGTTAATTCTATAAGGCTTACCTACTGCACCTTTAAACGCATACATAATTCAATAGAATACATAATATAATAACAATACATAATTCAATAGAATACATCAGGACCTTTCTCCGTTTTTCGGATTATCCTTGCACAGTGGAGGAATGCAACAAAAACAAAGTCTCATGAATCCAAGGCAGCACTCAGTGAGTAATCAGCATACAAATGGTCATTTTGAGGGGGAAGTATTCCTTTAAACAGTAATCATTTTAATAAAAAAAAGATCTAAAAAAGTCAGAATTAGGTCTTAAAGGATATCATTTAAATATATTTTGACGAGCGAGCGGGCAGGTGGGCGGACAGACAGACTGACAGAGAGACAGACAGACAGACAGACAGACAGAGTAAAAACTGCATTTGACATGTTATACATTCTACTAAAAAGAGAATCACTTTGAGGCTGTTTGGTTTCCAGGTTTCAGCTGCTCTCATCCTGACTGGCGGTGCTTCTGAGGGGAGGGTTGGGGCAGGCTGCGGTGCTGGCGCTGTTGGAAGAGAAGGGCGAAGGTGATGAAGACAGCTGGTCGTAGCTTGGCAGGCTGTCCTGGCTGGGGAGGACATTGAAGGTGCGTCCAGGCCGTGGCCTCGGCCCGCCTCCACCTTCGCCCTCACCGACGTTCCTCTGGCTCAGCACAAAGGCGAGGGACTCTGCGATGCGGCTTAGCGTCTGGTCCATGTGCGTTATCTACGACAGTGGAATCAAATATTGATAAATGAAAGCAAAACGTACTGGCTCGGCTATGAAATAACTACTGTTATTCAAAGCAAGTCAAAATGATACAATAGAACTTGAACTGAAAATGACCTATAAGCCCTATAAGCCACACTTTCACAACCACTTCATACGTCAAACTAAAAATCACCTCAAACTATCTAAACCAAACCAAAAGTTATTTACAAAATTCAATACTCGACCAAAAAAAGAATTGTGTTGGGTAATTTTATACAAGGCAGGAATGTGAGGCACACTTGGGGAGGTATTTGGGGAGGAGGCTGTGATACAACATTTGAGTTTTTCTTAGTTTTGACACATCTTAGACAACAAAAAAACTAAAGAAAAACAACATCAAGGTTTGTCTTTTTGCGCTGCAGAACTGGCACAAGCTGTTAAAAGATTTAAATGGAATCAACAATAACAGGGCCACATGTCTGTGCACATAAGTGTTTTTTTTTTTATATATTACAAAGCCAGTTAAACTTTTGTTGCATTATTTAAAACTATTCCCAATTTGAGTTTCTTTTGATAAGTGAAACTGCCACTGTATGGTCAAAAGGGAAGCTTTACATTTTCATAGAAGTTCAAAATATGGGTAAAAAGGCTGGCAATGGCAATGGAAGTGTTTGGCTTTGCTCTTCCACAAACAAAATAAATGATGTGAAGGAGTTAAAGACGAGGGAATATTGCTCCTGTTTTCCACTGAAGTTGCATAAAATCCCACCTTGTCCTCCATCCTGTTGAGTCTGGATCCGATGGAGTTGGTGCCTTTGTCTTTCGCTCGGTCTTCAGAGGAAAAATAAATAAGGAAGGGAGGATTAGGACTGATTAGTGGTTTCTTCCATAGTTGGTGTAATACATTTTGAGAGAGCAGTGGAGTGATTCATTACCGGAGCCCGACTGGAACAAAGTTATCTTCCCTATGGATTGGTCCAGTCTGAGAGAACAACGGGAAGCTCAAGTCAGAAGAATATACATTTAAAAACCATCTCTGTGTTTCCCCTCTCATTCCCCCACCCTCTTGTTTTCTTTTAATTTTTTTTTTATGATTAGGGATGCACCGAATCCAGATTTTTTTTGGGTTCGGCCAAATACCGAATCCACTGGTTAAGATTCTGCCGAAACCGAATACCAAATCCTACTCCCATCCTCAGTCCATTAACAGAGTAAACACATTAATGGAGTAAAAAATGGTTAAGACAAGTTTTTAGCTGTGACTGTCCTTCCTTTCCTTGTCCAACCTGAAGTTGCTGCATTTTGGCTGCTGTCTGTAGATTCCATCATGCACAACTCGTATTCTTTGTTGATGTTTCATACGCAAATGTTTTAACAGCGGCGATGTTGTGTATTGTTTAGGGTCCTTGCCACCACGAGACAAATCGCCATTGCAAATTGAACATTTAGCTCGACTAGAATCACCTTCTTTTGACTGAAAGTACTGCCAAACAACACTTTTTCTGCTTACGAATTCCATTTTTCACAGCCTACTGCATTGAACGGTCATCCTACGTATACACCTTCCCGTAATCAATGGCGGCGCAAGCGTAGGGTTCGGCGGGAAAAGATTCTACGGTTCGGCAGAAATCGAACCCCGTCAAAAAGCCCGATATTCGGCCGAATCCGAAGCTGAATTCGGTCCATCCCTAGTAATGATTGTAGAAAAAACATAATCCAACATTGCATAACTCCGAGGATCTAATTCATATGAAGCAGTTTACCTTCTTTGCAGCTCCTTGATTCGCACCATGAGGTTGAGGTGGCCCTGGGAGTATTGCTCGATCACGTCGCGCACATCATACGGCTTACGAGCTTGCTACAACAACACACAAAAATGTTTGAAACTGTTACATCAAAAGTGTATTTTCATCATAAACTCCTGTTAGGTAGCCTGACAAGCCAGACCCACATTAAGGTGTTGGGTCTGGGAACCCACCATTTGCAAAGCTCAATCCGAGGGGCGGGATAAACGTTTGTCTTTCAAATTCTCTCTAAACACAATAGGATAGCGCTACAACCAAGCAGAGCAACGGAGAAGGTAGCGGAGGTAGTTGATAGATTAAACTTTTGCCGTATCCGGTCGGCAAAACGCCGAACACATCTTCCTTTTTGAGAATGACTTCGGTGCCGTTCTTTGTTCTTTTCTCAAAGAAAAGCTTAACTCCAAGTCTTCCAGAGTCGCGGCCAAAGCCGATTCGAAAGACCGCTGTTCGCCAGCAGCAGCAGCCATTTTCTTTGTTTTTAAGTAGCAGGGAATTCACGCGGGAACCGTCGCAACTCTGCACGGAGTGATTGGCCTGACTAGAGTTTGGTTTTTCCAGCTTGCAAGCCAATGGAGAGTTGCTAGACTGACCCTGGCTGCAAATTACATTTGCTGCCGCTAGGGTGCGTCTAGATTTCTAGGCTACCTGTTAGCCCTATTTATTTTTTTTAAATCATTTTTAAAAAGGTGCTTCACAGGTAGTGTTTGATGTTGGTTGTGTTTTTTTGTTTTTTTTTTGTTTAGCAATTTTTTTTTATTGATTTTCCATTAAACCATGTAGCACTTTCTACAGCACACATTGGACCAAATGTATACAAACATAGTATGGCTGTGTTACACAGATACTAACCAATGTGAATGATACCCCCCCCCACCCCAACCTACCCAACCATCGCAGTTTGTCCCTTAAAATCCAGATCTTCACAAGAATAATTGTCCATTGAAGTGCTTGTCCAACAAAGGATTGCAGAAGGAGCATATAAAATTTAGCACAAAGTTTCAAAATAAGTGATTACGGCTGTGGCTTTGTCCCTCTCCAATCTCTGCTCCTGAGCTTGGTGCATGCAGGGGTGGTGAGGTTTAGAGGCCAGACACAGTTCATTCTGTCCACGTACTTAGGCCTACTAAAAAAAAAAAAAAATAATGTTGAGGATGAGGCTATCAATTTAAGCTGTCAAAACTCTGCAAACTTTTTCGGTTCTGTTACGCTGCTGCTGAATTAATGTCTCATTTGCCAACTCTGCTGGAACACTACTCCAAACGCTTGCTGTTGCCATAAGCCCAACCTCGATCCACCTGTAGGCCTGATTCTGCATTCCCCTCGTGTGAGGTTTATTATTCTCACTCCAAAATCTCTGCTGCTGAGCTTGCTGTTTGCTTGTAGGCTGAGGTTAACCCTACTGTTGTCCTCGGGTCAAATTTGACCCGTTTTTTTTCTTCCAACCAAAATGCCCCAAAATAAAATGGATGGTTCCATTCAGCGCTCTTCACAAGTGAAATGAAGGATCAGATCTCTACTTTCATTGACTTTTGGGTGTTTTAATCAATTTTATAGCATTATCCTGACTAAACATTTGACATTCTGTATCTGTGATTCTGTATCTCCATTACCTTCATTACTCTGATCTTAACAATTATTCAAAATCATTCATAATTTCTGCTTAAAATTTTTTTTGATAATTTTATATAAATAAATATAAAAGTGTAAAACTAGTGATAATAAGTTGGTTCTAGTGGGAACATACTGGTGGTAATGGAAAAAAAAATAGTGCCAAAAACGTTGAAAAAAGCAAGCAAAACGTGTGAAAAAAGCGACAAAAATGTCAAAACAGTGTCTAAAAAAAGCCCGGGGCTGTCTGGGGCTCCGCCACGGCACATAGCCCTACGCTCTTCTATGTCGTCAGGGGACGCTGATCTTAGCACATCTTCAACAATGTATATATAAGTAGGCCCATTCGAGATGAGCTACGCCTCGCCTGTAAAGTGGACGAGAGCCAGCGCCAGCAGCAGGGGTGCGGTGACAAAAAGCCGCGGTCAAGTCGGACAGTTTACTACCGTGTCAAGCAGCCTTCAGTCTGAACAGGAAGTCACAGAAACACTCACATCCTGTTGGGTCCCATTCCGATTCAATAAAATGCATTAAAATGCTCTGCATGTGATCTGTTGCTGATGTTAACATACAACAGACCGACTGTAGATGACCTGTATCCGAACGGATTTAGTCTCTCCGACTATTAAAGAGTAAACCTCTATATATGGGCGCCTCCTCTACCAATTGAGCTATACGGGAGCCCGTCGGACACAAATCTAACCGTCATGCATTTGGTGGAAATTGCCGTGATCGATTCTGTGCATGCCTGGCTCTTTCACCTGTTCATCGGCCCTGATGTCACCTGTCTGTCGTTATAAAGCTTGTTGCCTTGTGGGTTTAGTCTGCATGCTCCCTTTGCCCGGTGTCAGTCCATCCTCTTCCCAGTGTCAAGTTTAACAACCTTTTCCCTAGCGTGAGGTTTTGTGTTTTTCAGTGATCCTGGTTTTTCCCTGTCACTCAATTTTCTACTTGTACCTTTGTTGATGTTTGGAGTTGTGTTTGGTTCCTGCCTACATGCCGCTTAAATTGCCTCCTTGAGTCCTCCACTTGCCTCCCTTCCTCAGGAAATCATTGGGGCACAACCCCCCCCCCCCCCCCACCTCCATGCATGCGTGCCCTGGTCTATGTAGCGTCACATGAATTCGTCAGCTGTATGGGCGGAGTTAACAAGTCTTCAGCCGCACGGCTTCCGGGAAAGCTGCTCTTGTGTTTCCTCGCCTATAGCTCCTTGATGATCCCTCCTCGATGCTCGCTCCTTGCTCCTCGGGGCAGAAATAAGAGCTTTGAGGCGGCCTTCACCGAGGAAGGACAGAACAACTTCTGGTTCAGCAGAGGACCGAGGAGTCGAGGAGCTACTGTAACAAATGAGGGCCATGACATGCAGCTCAAGTGAGGGTAATGCACCTTAACACTGGTTGCCAGCCGCCAATAAACAGGATGAGTGATGGAGAGTGGTGGATTGCAAGGTAGAGGGAAAATGTGTCAGACACTGACAGCTTTATTAAAGTGCTCATATTATGCTCATTTGCAGGTTCATAATTGTATTTAAAGGTTGTACCAGAATAGGTTTACAAGGTTTAATTTTCAAAAAACACCATATTTTTGTTGTACTGCACATTGCTGCAGCTCCTCTTTTCACCCTGTGTGTTGAGCTCTCTGTTTTAGCTACAGAGTGAGGCATCTCACTTCTGTCCCATCTTTGTTGGGAGTCGCACATGCGCAGTAGCTAGGTACGGACTACTAGCCAGTCAGAAGCAGAGTATGAGGGCGTGCCACGCTAGCAGCTAGGTGAATGTGTGTTACAAAGTGACGCATGTTGTCTCTGAAGTAAAGGCTGGACTACAATAGAGCTGTTTGGAGCAGTTGGTGAACAGTGTTTTCTGTTGGAGATGGTAAGTCCCTTTGGGGTGGACTTTGGGCTTTTTCACTTTGTAAACCTATAACATGCACAAAAAAGATATATAACACAATAAAGGAAAGGGGAAAAGCCAAAAAGCATAACATGAGGACTTTAACAGAATGTTAATTTCTCTAATATTCTGCATGATGATACATTAAGTCTAATTAGCATCCTAGTGTGGCACCTTGTTATATTTTATTTACAGTTTGTCAAATGATATAAATCAGATTTTGTAGTCAATGCCACACACGGGAACCCATGGCAACCAGTACTTAATAATAAATCAATTTCAGGTTAGTTGGATTACTAAAATGAGAAAAGGGTATTTACTTACCTGGAAATTTCTCTTGGCCACAAAATAACGCATTCTCTGGATCACCCGGATGGCTTTCCGATGCGACTCCGTCATTCTGTGTAAAAGAGTTTCATGTGAATGGGTTTGTGTTACTGGAAAACGTTAACATCTCGGTAAGTCTTTTTAAAACACGACTTAGATTAGCTTGAGACCCCTGCTCAATTTGTCTTGCATGAAACGCGTATCACTGATGGTCGACATGGCCTTCACACCCAAACTTGGGAGGAAAGTATTTAGTGCAGCACAGTTTCATGACGACGGTTCAGTCTACATCTAAAGCCTCGTTTCCACCAAGCGGTCAAGCTCAGTTCAGTCTCCTGATGGACTTTTCACAGGCAACGCAGTGGGCTGATTTTCAAATGCAGCTTTCATGACATTGTCAAATATATCATGACATCTAAATACTGTGCTCTGTGACCTATTATCAAAATCCATCTCCACCACAAATGGTGGGGATATAACCAGAAACAGACAGTGAGGCAAACTTTAGTTAGTTTTGTTTCAATTCACAACGTTAAAAGGTAGCAGTAGGTAAGACTAATAAAACTGTCTGTCATATTCGCTGAAACTGACCCTATGTTTCAGTAGAACTACATGAAGCAGGTAATTAAAAAAAAATCTGGCTCCTCTGGCACCACCTACAGCCTGTATTGTGATTTGCAAAAATCCCCAGCTCTCTGTTCAGATGCACCAATCAGGGCCAGGGGGGGGGTGTCTAACTGCGTGTCAATCACTGCTCATGCACACACATTCATTCTCCCTTGTGGGGGGAGGGGCTTAGGAGACCGTTTTGGGCTTTAGCAGAAAGGGGGGAGGGACTTAGCCTCGTGAGACCGTCCTGATCTCACGAGCTCCAGTTTTCCACTCGCAGATCAGTCTGGCATCTTGAGATAGAGAAATTTGGAGCCGTTCGCCAAACGACCGGGCCAATCAGCGATGGTTTTGAGGTGGGTTAGGTGGTGATAGATAGATGGTTTATCCAATCAGCTAACCAGTATTTTCAGACAGCGGTAGCTCTAATTCTGTTAGCCGCTCGCTAATGCTTTTTTTCTCTTGGATCCTTCTTTTGGAAAATGGTCCGGGAATCTGAAATGTTGTCTTTTATTCCTAAATTCTCGTTACACAAACGGCAAATATCCTTTACCGACATGTTGCTTGCTTGCTGAGCTAAAGAGCTATGCTTTGCCTGCAGCAGCAGGGGCGGGCTTGTGGTTGTATTTTCATACGCTTCGTGGATCTGATTGGTTGATTTGGCCCGTCTATCACCAACATAGGTGATAGACAGATGGTTCATCCAAAGTATTTCCGCCCCTTCCCAAAAGTTCTCCAACGGAAAGTTCCCAGATGGATATGCCGAGCAAATGCAAAGCAATCCATCTGGCGGAGTCAGGTTAGGAGGGTCTGAGAAGTTGTCGATGTTCACATTTTTTGGCTAAGTCCTGGATCTTCGCAATCCTACCTACAGCACCTTTAACCACCTGTTTAAAACTGCGACCGTTAAACAACGCGCAGCGGCCGCTGGAAAATACCTTTCCCTCGAAATGTAATCGAGAATGCAGTCCTGTTGTATGGGAACATACTTTTCAGGAGACAGGGTTGTCTGGGAAGGTACAGCACTTTTCTCTTACTGTGGCTCAACTTGGTGGTTTCCCTTTGTGTAGAGCAGAGAGACCATTTTTATTACCATCAGTGTTGAATACTAATATTTTGTTCCTGTCATTCTTTGACAGTTCAGAAAGTTGTTTTCATTTCTGGTCAGTTACTGAATAGTTGCTGGCCTTATGAAATTGCATTATTCATGTTTCAAAAATTGTGGTTAAAACGTTAATGTTAAAAAAAAAAAAAAACTTCTGTCACAATTGAAGAAAAGTATTTTATTTTTTTGCCTTGGCTCAAATACTTAAACTCAGTGCATGAATTGGAACAGCTTTTGTTTTCTCTTGCGGCTGGTCCAATTGCTCCATGAGACAGAAACAAGCAACACTGGCTGTAAACTTTTACCTCCCACCTACCTAACTGCTACAATCCCAATCCCATCCCAATTTTGTGTTTTCACTTTAAAGACCATGTCTGCTGTGTTACTAGAGCTATAATTGGTGCTGTTTGTGACAAATGTGTGATTGTTTAGTTAAAACCTTCAATACCGTAATCATCTTCACTTTACCAAAACACCCTTCACTGTGCTGTCAATACCAAGGCAGCTGCAGAAATATGACTTCTGTGAACTATTCCTATTCCACATCCAGACTCTATGCTGCATCTTAAGGCCTAGGTGCACTGAAAGTGTCTGATGCACGCGTTTTAAAGTACACCTATTGTTTGAAATGGCTGAACACGCACTTTTGATCACTTCTACTCCGACCTTGTTTCGATTTTGGAGCCTCAAATGAGGATGCAGCAACCAAAGCTGTTTTTCTGTGCCTGCACTACCTGTTTGGAGAGAGTTACTATAATGATGAAATTGATGAAATCAAAATATATATATTTATTTATTTATATTCAGGAGCCTGCTCTCGCTGCACATCCACCTCTGTCTCTCCTCTCTGCTTTAATGTATAACAGAAATACTTAATTGAGCTTTGAGCTGCTGTAGACATACGGACAATTTGGAATTCAATCTGCACTTCAGTGTAACCCTTGTGTTGTCTTCGGGTCAAATTTGACCAGTTGTCTATATGTCTTTATCAGAAATATGGGTTTCTTTTTGACTACCTATTTGTGATTACCCAAAAAAATAACACGGATGATCCCATACAACAAAAATCTCTACTTTCATTGAATTTTATGTTTTGTTCAGTGTTTTAGCATTTGAAACAAAATTGAAATTTTTCGAAACAGTATCTCGACTGAACGTTGACATATGCCAGTCTGTGATTATCCTTCCTTTAATATTAGTCTAAAAAATGCATTATTTCGGCTTTTTAACTCAAGAATAAGGTATCATTTCCTATAAATGAGCTTTATTGACCATGAATTCCAAAAATAAGTGTAAATCTAGTAATGAGTTGGTGTTAGTGGTGTTTATACATGGTAGTCAAAAGAAGCGTTAAATTTCAAAGTGCTAAAAAACAATTGAAGAAAGCACCAAAAGAGACAAAAACGTTAGAAAAAATTATTTTCAGTCTTGACCCGGGATGACGACGCATGGTCGAATGAAAGACAACACAAGGGTGTTCTCTCGTCTTGGATAAAACAACAGTAGTATCTCATAATGGTTAAATTTAGCATGCGATTTGATGTGGCATTGCTCTATGTGAACAGCTGGTTGCATATTTTGGAGTCAACAGAGCACAGCGTGATTTTTGCCAACAATGTTGCTGCATGCAATTCCCAATCTGCATCATTACCCCACCGTTTAGAAAAGGAAGTCCCATGGGTCAAAACTGCCGCGCCATTTGTTTCACTTACTGTGCACTTACATGACACGACAGAGGCGCTCTGGGGTTTGGCACATTACAAAGGTTAATTACAAAGAGCGAAAAATACATGCATATGTTCTCTAACATGGTCATTAAAATACACTCAAACATAAACACAGCATCAGTGCAATTGTAGTGCAATGGTGGTGAACTCACTGTGACAGTGAGGTGATAGGAGCCAGGTCAATGTCTCGCTCTGGCTCCAGCTCCAGGTCGTCGGCAAAGCTGCAGTTCCTCTGCAGGGGGCCCGGAGAGTGGACGTCCAAAAGGCCAGGGTTTCTTTTCACTGCATGTTCATACACAAAAACACACTAATTAGACTTTTAATTATCAATATATGTGTGCATCCAAAACATTCAGTGGTTCGGATGACTAAGTTAAGCGGCTTTATAGCTTTGGACCTAGTCTTGCATTGCCAGACCTTCCTCCACAGCGCAAAATATGTCCTCGGAAAAGGAACTTGTTTTGGTGGAACATGTGCTTGTTGAGAGGTTGTTTTAGTCGTGCGATAGAAAACTCAGATTGGACAGATAGTCTAGCTAGCTGTCTGGATTTACCCTGCAGAGATCTGAGGAGCAGTTAACCATAGTCCTCATGAATTCACAGGAGATTAATATTCCAACACAAAGAAAGTATAAGGTAACGGACATCCAGCCGAAAATAGTGATATCTGGCGGAATTTCAGGCCGCACAGGAGCAATCCCGGAAGTGGAATAGACTTCGTGGTTATAGACTACTTTGGACCCAACCCCGGTTGGGTTGATATTCCCTAGAAAAACTGACATTTAACGTTTGTTGTAATTGAGGTCTCAAATTTGGCAACACCAGTCAAACTCAAACACAAGAATTGGGTGGTTGTCTGTTTCAGATCAAATAATATACAAAATATAAACGAATAAACAAAAATATGGATACAAAAAATGCTATTTTAAAGTCGGTAAACAGAAAACCAAGACGTCACCTATTTTTTCTATAACCTAAAATCCATGACTTTGTGCATGTTGTCGCCATAACCAGCGCCGAGAGGTCCACAGCAAAAAAGGCGTTAAATTGTTGTGAAAGACCCGCAGTGGAAACCTGGTCCTGGACCAGCTAGAGAAGTGTGATACAACTGGTCTAAAAATAAAAACGTGATGTGAAATGCATCAGCTTTAAGTGGACTTTAATTTGAATGGACATAATTGGTGCTATCAACCATTACAGGATAGATGTGACACGACAAACCAACAGCAGAGTACAAATAACTGCTTTAACCACTTGTCTAGGAATGATTTGTTGTTTTAAAAAACAGCTTAAACTCAAGTAAGAAATAGTTATTTTCCTTTTTCCTGTTGCATAATACAAATTGTACATTTGTTTCCCAGAGTAAAATGTCAATTATAAAAAAATAAATAAAAAAAAAAATAATATATATATATATATATATATATATATATATATATATATATATATATATATATATATATATATTATTTTTGTATTTATTTTATTTATGATCTTTTGGGCATTTTATTTAATTAATTTTTATTTTATTTAAGTTTATTTGAATAGGGACAAGTATGTTACATAAACTCATGTTACATACTACAACATTTTAGCCGAAGCTAATTCTCAATGTCAGTCCCTAGTGGGCCTTTACATAAAGCTAAAATAAACATAATGATACAGTATAACACAATAACAACGAAGCCAACAGTCAGTGGTCACATTTTTGACCTCTGATTAAAGAGTCTTTAAGTTTGTGTTTGAAAAGGACCCAGTTTAACTCTCCTTTCAGTTCAGTGGATAAACAATTCCAAGCTTTTGTGCCTTGTACAGAGAAAGCTGATTGTCCAAATGAAGTACTACATTTCGGGATCTGACAGTTCCCGTTCTGAGTTCCTCTAGTCCTTGAACCCACAGCCCTGAGAGCAACTATGCACTCACTCAAGACCTGCGGGGCTTGCTGATTTAAGTAATTATGCATCAGCTTCAACAAAGAAAAGTTACTGAAATTTGCAAAAGATAAAATGTTTAAATTCCTCAGACTAACACAATGATGTGACCTAATGGGTTTCCTATCTAGGATTTTAACTGCTCTGTTATAAATCATTTGAATTGGCTTGACTGTGGTAACAACTGTGGTTGAGTATTGAGGACGGAAGCCAAATTGTAATGGGTGTAAAATGCTATTTGATTGTATAAAAGTCATAAGTTGACCATACACTATTTTCTCTAACACCTTTGAGAATACCGGTAAGATGCTTACGGGCCAATAATTGCATGCCTGGTCAGGTTTTCCTGACTTAAATAATGGCGTAACTTTTGCCTATTTCCAGATTGTGGGGAATTGTCCGCTCTGAATAAACAAATTGATCAAGTGTGTTAGAAGCTTTAAAAACGTGTTTTTATTTTGTTTCAGAAAGACTGTATTTATGTGAAAAAGATCCTTATTATAACTGTTGTTAACTGAATCTATCGCTTCAATCACTTTTGTTTCATTGATCTGTTGAAGTGAGAACGAAGAGTATTGGTCTATTGATTGATGTTTAGTGAACTTTATTTGCTGTTCTACATTAACTTGTTGCAACAGTTCTTTCACTGACGAAACAAAGAACGTATTAAATTCCAGTGCTATTTGTTTACTGTCCCTAATCTGTCTGTCTCCATTTCTAAGTTCATGGATGATCTTTGATTTCACGGTTTCACAATACCATTTATTTGCTTCCACATTATGAGAGGACTTCCCTTGGCTTCTGTTATTGTTGTAATGTAATACTCCGCTTTTGATTTTCTTATATTTTTAGTGACTAGATTTCTTAGACTTTTAAAAATATTTATATCACTACTTAGTTTGGATTTTTTCAGAACCAGATCTCTTTCTTTCTTTAATTTTTTCAACTCCTCATTGATCCAGGGTAATGTTAAATATTTTTGCTTTTTAAGAAATTTAGAAATGATCCCTTCAACCTTGATCATTACGTCTTTATAGCAGCTATGCACATCGTCATTTTCCATAATTGTGCTCCAGTCAAGAGCATTTAATTAATTATCAACAGCAGGAAAATCTCGCTTTAAAATGGTCAATATATTTGAATGAGTTTTGTTTATATTTAGCAGACGTTTATTTGATAATTTTCGGGCGACAAGAATCATGTTATGGTCAGACAAACCAATTAGAAAATTGTATGATTTCAAAATCCGATCATCCTTGTTTTAAATAACTAGATCTATTTGTGTTCTTGAAGATTTTGAGATCCTTGTGGCACCCTTAATTAGTTGGGTGAACTCAAATTTAGTCATTAAGTTTTTGAGTTTTTTCCTTTTACCAGAATTAGACCAGTCTATATTAAAATCACCTAGTACAATAACTTTGGACTTATGGGCCACCAATTTCAACAATTTACTCAACTCATCGTAAAACGCGTCTTTAAAAGAGGGAGGATTATATAAAATCACAATTTTAAAATGCATACTTGATGATAATGAGATTTCAACACAAATATATTCAATATTTAGTTCATGATCAAAAGTGACTTTTGTGCATGTCATGTAATCTCTTAAATAGAGTGCCACTCCTCCTCCTCTTCCAATTTTCCTGTCATTTCTATAACATTTATAACCTGGGATATCAATTAAACCTGTTTGAATCCCACTATGAAGCCAGGTTTCACTCAGGCCTAAAAAGTGTAAATTCATGCTTTGGCAACAGGCTCCTAATGTTCAAATGCGCTCCAAAAATGCCTTTAGGTTTACTTTTGCTGTCCCATAAAATTTTCGCATGGTTCACAGTGGAAAAAAACTGGTGAGATTCATTCACTGTTTTTAAAGATGTGTCAGGCATCTGTCTTTCATTCCAATATGGGTAACAATGATTTCCTGAGTCCTTCTGCGCTTGCATCTCCTATGATACTGGACAATGTTCCACTGTCAGGGCTAGACAACCTTGGCGGCCGATGGACTTGGCGACCACGAGATGTCACCGTGCGTAACAGGACCTGGACTGAGGTGAATGTCACCGGCTAACAGCATTAGCAGACATAGCACTTTAGTAGTTTTTGTCCAAACGGCTAGCATCTTTTTCTTTCGAGTATATGGTATGTCCGATTTAGTGCTGCAAACGGTTCTTGCAACCCATTTGTCCAAGATTGCAGTGAAAATGAAAAATTGACCATGTCCATATCCAAACATTAGTACTTTGGAGGTACTGGGATCTTTCAAACAACTCTTCTGCGAAAATGTTCGCTTTATTGTACATTTGTACCATTGAAAACAACAGCACTCCGCCACAAAACCCAAGTAAAATAAAAACATTTATCAACTTTAAATGATGATGAGAGGGGTGGCGTGTTCCTTTACTTAGGAGAGCTTTCTTGCGTCTTGCACTCCATTGTGCTTTGGGTAGGCATGGCTGGCTTTTCTTCAAAATGTTTAGAAGAGTAGGCGCCACCAATACTTTATAAAACAACATGAGCAACACGGAGCCCAACAAACTGTAGTGCCATGCATTATTTTGATATGCGCCAACTCCTTCAGTCTGCCAAACCACCTCATGCGCCATTTTGGTTGGGGACCCACTATACACTACACTACACTCCTTTAGGCCTTTGTTTGACAGGAAAGCTGAAGACATGAAAAGGGAGAGAGAGGGGGAATGACATGCAGCAAAGGGCCGCCAGTCCAACCCGGGCCCCCTGCGTTTAGGAACTCTCTATATGGGCGCCCACTCTACCAACTGAGCTATCTGGGCACCCGACAAATGTAAACTTAAAGTGGCTATACCGGTATTTAACTTTCAGTTTGTTGATTCTAGCGAGAAAAGCTGGAGTGTTTTTACCACACCTGCTGACATAAAGGTCTTTTCTTTACGGTGCTGTACTGCCCACTGTAGAATACTGAGTTAGCGTTACAGGGAGGTCTAAGTCGCAATGAATATTTTCCTTAACCAGAAAATCATTCATTTACAATAACATAATAAGTTACAAATGCATCGTTGCATTTCAAGTGTTGCATATCACCGTAACTCTGTGTCACGAGCCAAAGCATTAGAAGTTTGTTGAAGCAACCAACGTAATAATAACTTAGATTAATAGCCCATTATATGAAACCCACGGACGCTTTACACAAGTGACGTTACAGGGGGACAAGCACTGTAAAGTTATTTTATGAATGAAATAGACATATTACATACCTTAGGGACAATTCGGGGTCGGTTTTGAATTATTTACAATCCTGTAATTGTCTCCATTTGTTGAAAGCCCGACCGAGTGTGACTCGTCTTTTACTTTCCCTTTTAGCTTTTAGTTGTTCTTCGTTTAATTTCCTTTTTTCTGTGATGGCCTTGCCCTGCCCCAGTATCAGCCATAACTACAACAGATATAACTTCTAAAATAACATTGAAATACAATTAGGCCTATATGAAGAAATCTCCTGCTTCCTTTTACCTGGCTCCGCTGGCATAGCCTACTCTAACACTGGCTTTTCTGGTGTTAGAAAGAAACCTGTGACCCATCAGAATGTGTTACTGTAGCGCAGTCTACCTGCTGCAAATCATTATGTGTCTGCGTGGGAAAAATCGAACCCGGACAGATGCCTTACTAAAAAACTATATAAAAATAGCGTTCTTTTCAGTGTTAGTCTCGTTTGCTGTTACAGGTAATTTAAGACCATTGTATGAAAAATGACAGAGCTTTAGAAACATTAAAAAGTTACATACTGTATAGTCACTGTATTTGACTCTACACCTGAGCCATGTGATGCAAGTAGATAGATAGGATATTTATTGTCCCATGTATTTATGCACATGCCAAGAGACACGGTCAAATACATCAACAGATAACATAAAGACAGGTATATAACGTATTTGTCCTATGTGCTGTTTGAATGATGTAGAAAATAAGTTCCATTTTGTTTTCTATTGTCCTTTTTATCGTGAGCAGCGTGATTTTTTGTTTTGTAGGATAAAAGCAGAGATTGATTTGGTAAATATGGATGATGCTCAAAGATTGAGATGGCTGTTCACATATGAAACATATAAATTAGCTAATTATTTAGATAAAGCCTGGGAGAAGAGGAAAAAAGCTCTTTATCGAGTGTAGATGAGAACTAGTTGTTTGTGTGTGGTATGTGTGTACGTGTATATACATGTATGTATGTGTATGTCTATATATTTGTATTCATGTATTTGTTCGAAGGATTTGTATGTGCAACGGGAAGATGTTTGTTGAATAAGTGAATTTGTGGTGTCTTGTAATCCCATGTGGGATGGGCCAAGATGTTTGGCATGACACAGAAATAAAATATAACTATATAACTATAACTATATATAGACACAGAAACCACCACATTTACAACAACACAGAACTGTACAAAGTCAGCGAGATAGTTTGTTACTATTTACTTCTGGAGAGACATAGGAACCTTAAAATCCTCATAGCAACACATGTTGTTACCTGGAGGCGGTGAGATGAACTGAAGGGAAGACAAAGACGTCCAGGACTGCTGGCAATCTGAAGCACACATGACGAGAAACACAAATATGTTCAATGTTTACCACAGGGCAAAAAAAAACTAAAAATGGCAACAGCAATGATGTTAGTCACAAACTATGGTGCTAAGCATGCAATTATCTATCATCACATCACATAATCAAACCAAAAAACTGAACATATGACAACAGGATCATGCACTGATAAAACATAAAGATGCTGTTAGTGAAACTGGGAAGATAAAAAGGAGGCTGTCGAAATGGACAGCAAGAGAGGACAGCAAGTGTACTGAGGATATGTGCAGGACGTGGACACTAACAGCAGCTCACCACATCCTCCCAAAGTGTGGGATCCTGCTAAACCAGGTACACGAACAAGACATCGAGAGAGGAAAGAAAACACAAGCAAGAAAATAGGCAAATTAAGTTCAAAGAAGCAGATTTAGCGACTATAGACTGTATACACAAACCCACATACATACATGATGATACATAATATAAATGTGTTGGACAAAAAAAATAAAATGGAAACACGTGTCAGTTGAATGTACTACAATGCAAGTAGCACCACAAAGTGCATCCTCCAAAAAATTATTTAAAAGTTGAATCAACACCTCTCTGAAACAGTTCCCACAAAACTGAACATTCGAATCTTGATGAGAGTAGGATTTATTAGACAGCATTACTTTTTGATCGGTGTACCTAATAAACTGGCAAGTGGGTGTAAGTTGTTGTAATACTTAGTTCATTTCCACCACTGCTCAAACCAGCACATGATTGACTATATATATATATGACTGTATCAAGTCTAATAATCCTGTTCATCAATTCCAAGTCAGAAAAAAAACCAACAACCTTAAATGATGACTGAAATCTCTATATATGAAATGCACAGGTTATGTTTTCTGAAAAATCCATTCTGGACTATAACGTCAGCTGACTGTGTAAGCAGCTGAGCACTTGTGTGTCCCGTCAATATCACCAAACACCAGATGGCAACGTGGCAATTTCGTTAAATGATTCATAGTTAAAAGCAGCATGCTGTAGACGTTAGATGCGCAGTGCGACCTGTAGAATCTATTTAGCTTCACATCAAAGACACTGGTTTTCATTGAACACGAAGCGAACAGACATGCATACATCTTCACAACGGGGCAAATTAAATTCTGCTGTAGCACTGAGACCTGAGTGCAAAGCAAATCCATTTGCACAGCTACATGTTGGTGGCAGAACTGCAGTCACGCATCTAGGCAGCTTTTCAGGTTACCATGGTGTAAAATAAAAAAAAGCTTATATAACTAAGCACAACAAAGAGTGTGATCCAAATAGATGTTTACACATTATATGCATGCTAAAAGTATCCATATCGATCTCCTACTGAAAGTATCTCATTTTGTTCATTCACACTGAACAGAATGTCCATTAATGCCCTCCATGCAGCACTGATAATAATAATAATAATAATGATGAAGATTTATTTTAGTCATATAAACCTTTTCAAAAAGTAGGGTTTCCAAATCCTTGTAAAGGTAACATATTTAATGAGGAGAAAACATTAAGGCACACAATCAAGGAGAATAAGAAATGAAAGATGATATTTATGATGACGTCTGTGAGAAGGCCGCCGGCTGATTGTCATTTATGCTCTAACTCACATTTGCAATGTGCTGTCTGTCCGTCTTTCTTTCTTTCTTTCTTTCTTTCTTTCTTTCTGTCTGTCTGTCTGTTTAAATCACATCTTCTTGAAATCCTTGTTTCTGCACTCTGAACAAATGAGGGATGCGAGTGAATCACGGCAGGCTGGAATAGAGGGAGATGAATTTATAAGATGAAATAAAAGCGTGTCGATGTATTACAAGGACTAGAATGAGAAAAGAGGGCCAAATAACTCAAATTGTCACTCGGCTTTTCGGCATTGCTTTGCACAAACAAACAGATTTGTAAAAGAGTAAAAAGTATGCATATAGTAACAAGACGGAGTCTACAGCGCAGACTGTATGTAGAAGATGGACAACGCGTCTCCACGTCCTCAGCAGCACGGTGGCCCAATGGTTAGCAATATGGCCTGGTGACCAGGTTTGACCCCTGGTCGCCCTGGGCGGAATTATGGCCTATACTGCAGCCAACCACCAGGGGGCGATCAATATGTTGCTTCACTTATACAGTCGATGTGCCAGCCCCACTAGCAGCTCTGTGAAGTTGCACAGCTGGGCTTTGAGCTAAACGCTAACATTCTCAATGTGACAGTACTAACATGAAGAAGTCAAGCAGGAATGTTCATTATGTCCACCAGCTTGGTTTAGTGCGTTTGCATGCTAACAAGTTGCTAATTAGCACTTAGTTTTGCAGCTATTTGGTCCTTAACCAAAGTATCGGACAAACTGAAATGTATACCTGATGATGGCACTAGAGGAAAAATCAAGGGGAACACCAAAAGCACACCTGTTCCCCATGCCCTCATTATCTCCCCTGCATTTATATAAGCCCTCTCTCCCCCGATAGTCTAATATGCTACACAGTCTGAGTGCTCCAGCCTGCGTTTCTGTTTCCTTCCAGCCAGTTCCTGGTTCCGCCTGCCTGCCCCTTGCCTGCTTAGCTTGCCCTCACTGACTGATTGCTCGTAGCTGAACTCTGGCATGAACTTCCTACCAAGTACGCAATCGATTGCTTGGAACTGCTCTGCTCTGCCTGCGAGTCCTGCTTCTGAATCCACATCTCTGTGTGCAGAAGCATTACCGCACTGAAGGCCAAGACAATTGTAAAATGAAAGTCAACTGAGATTTGTTTTATTTTCCTTCAACCAATACTTCCTTTACCGAGTTGGCTTTTCTAAAAACACATTTTTAATATACTGAGACATACGGAGTGCACAACGCACAGGCCACCCCAAATGACTCTTGAAGGATGCAGTATAGGATTTGAATTGGCTTCTTAATATCACTCTCAACTCAACAGTATTGATCCAGGAGTTACAGTACGTTGTGTGGACTTTTGCGAGTTAAACAGTGCAGCACTCATCAATGCAACCTCACGTTTTATTGCTGCAACGTGCTCATCCATTTTAAATGTCCGGACTTTGTCCTCTTCCCCTCCTGTGGCTTCAACAGAAGCTTAAATCAAACATTTTCTTTTTACCGTATCATCACTGAATGTGTGGTTTGCAGCCAGTGCAACATTAGGCAATTCTTTTCATGCTTATGTGCCTCTAGAGTGACATTGTGAGAGTTTATTCAGATTTTAATGAAGCCATGTACATGACTTAGAAACTCATTAACCGGTTTAACATCTACCACACATGGAAAGATGCTATAGATTATGATAAAATGTGCCCTATTTACTACAACATCCAACGTTAAGCGTATTATTAAATGTGTTCTGTTGTAAACAAGGTTTTTGGCACTGATTAAAGTGAACTGGAACACAACCTTAATGCATCAGAGATAAGCATATTGCATATTGTTTGTCCCTTCTTTAGTACCTGTGCCCACGGTGCTGTAAACATCTGAACTCAGCTCCCTCCCACTGTCAAATACAGAGTCGTAGGTGATGCTGGGGATTGTGGGAGACGCTGGACTGTTGTCCTTGTCAGTGCTCTTCAACTTCCTCCTTATCTTCACCTGCCCAAGAAATGCAAACATCTCAGCTCAACAAAGTGTTCCTGTTGATAGCGAAACCACGTTCACCCATATGTGGAAATATTTGAAAAATGCAATTCATCAGTCTGTCATTGACGTGGACAACACATTTCTGCTTTGCAGCGATGTTAAAAATCTGTCTGTGGTGGCTGACTTCATGTATAAAAAGAGCCAATAACACAATAAAGGAGTCGTCGGTGATGTAGTTTTCTTATTTTTTTTCTTTTTTCTACCCCCTCTCTTCGGAGGTCAACTTTATTTTTAATAAAGCAATATATTTTATATACATAGCATGTTACATTCAGATTTTGAATTACATTCAGTGCATTAACGGTTGCCCTGCCATAACAGTTCGCCCTGTTTTAGTGAGACCCTGGATCCATATAAAGGGCAGGGGGGGGGGGGATTAAAGCCCCATGTACGGAGTGTAACACAAAACACATAAAACGAGACAAGGTGATGAACAGACAACAGAACTAATAAGACAGGACTGGACAAGACCGTTGAAAAACACAAGGGCCTATTATTAGTATATTAATGTATACGGCTTGTAGTTATGTTTTTGTTGAATTTCGAAACGTTAGAAATGGGGACCAGGTGTCTTCAAAGGCTGACATTTGCTTCTTTCTGTGTGCATTGTGTTTTTCCATTGAGATGTATTCTGAGATTAAATTTGTCCAGTGATTGATGTGGCAAGATTTCTTTGATTTCCAGTTTTTATGTAGGTGATGTAGTTTTCTATTGTTGTTCTCAGATGAATGTTTGAACATTGAGTAACACGCAGAGGAGTTACTGTTGCAGCATCAGGTCACAAAAATCAATATTTTATATTTGAGATATTGCTGTTATTGTGACATTTTACCACTTTAAGGTTGAGACCCTGCAAAGTCTGGAGGGAGCAATGTTGACACATAAACAACATTTTAAAATGTATGCATTAGTGTGGCCATAGTCTGACACCCAAGTTATAGTGAATAATCAATATTAATAATACACTGCTGCTGACTGTCTTGGTTTCATATCTTTTTCTTTTTCTGCTTTACTTTCGTGTATTTTTCCCTTACAGAGATTTCACATCAACACACAGTAGACACCTATCACAGTAATGATGATGATAACTTCTTTCAAACTTAAATTTGAAATCTAATCAACCAGTTTGGTTTTTAATCATTCACATCCCCACAACAATAAATTGTGACAAAGTTCTAGTAACATCAAATAATGCTATGTAGATTCTTGACCCTTTAGTCTGTCTTAGTGATGGAGTTGACTTTGATTCACTTCATTACAGCTGAACTAAGCATCGCAGAAGTCCAACTGCGGCATACTTTGAACTCACACAAACCACAGCCTTCAAAAATGACCATGCACTTGAATCAACACCTCTCAAAAACTGTTTCCAAAAACCTGAATGTTGGAACCTCTACATATTGCAGGGCTGTTGCTTCATATTGCATTAGTTGTGCCTTGGTGTACCTACTACACTGGAAACTGAGTATAAGAAGCAGTTACAGTCAAATCTATGAAATGGTTACTAACCGATTTCTTGGG
Source organism: Perca flavescens (assembly GCF_004354835.1). Lineage (NCBI taxonomy): Eukaryota > Metazoa > Chordata > Actinopteri > Perciformes > Percidae > Perca > Perca flavescens. The sequence goes on from NC_041331.1 coordinate 12,498,943, forward strand.
CTTGGGGGTGGACAGAGAGGAGGCGGGGATGTTGGTTCTCTTCCTCAAAAACTTCTTGAATGTGGCAGAATCAAAGTTCTCCACCGCAAAACATCTCCATGATGTCTAAAGGGCCATGAAAAAAGCAATATATTGGTTGGACAGGACTAATTTCATGCCATGCTAGAAAGAAAGTAAGGATGGTCTCGATAATAAGACAGGGGCTCAGAGGCAGTTCGCTCTCCCCCGGCTGTATTGTGGTTCTGCTTCATCATTTTTTGGTCAAATACCTGAATGAGGCAGGCAGCTGCAGGGATCTGTCGGTTGAAGTGTTTTTGTCTTTGCTTCTGCTGCACCTTGAGGGCGAAGCCTGAGCCTAAGATTCCCTGTGAACAAGAGCACAGCAGAGTTACTGCTCATTAATTCCGATTTGACGGCACACTTACAGGCAGCAGCAGCATTATTCAAAAAGACAAAAATAAACACAAAGTTAAACAGAAATAAAGGAAAAATGGGCTGTTTAATGCCGAAACATTTACGTCTATTATTCACTTTGTCTATTTAACAGAATTTAATAGATTAAATGTTAGACACTTGCGTCTGTTCTCTATTAAAGATACACTGTATTATTTATTGGTTACGGTTGCCTTGCTTTTCTAAATTTGGCATTAGCAAATTGTTATGCGTAGTTTGAACTTGATTTGATAAAAAAAAAGCGTATACACTACACTATGAACACTGAACCAAAGAATCATTTAATAATTGATCATGGTATAAAATAAGGTGACAAAGTATTAGAGCGCCAATTTACGCGTAAGGAGGGACATTGGGATGGTGGATGGGTCAATCAAACACAGGACTTTCACACAGGAGACCAGGGTTTGTGTCGTGTTTCAAAATAATTACTGTATATACCCTGTAACATGCTGCAGTGCCCTGCTACACCATTAACTACTACAACTACTATTTCTAGTCAGGGCTCGAGAGTGCGACCAATTTGGTCGCAAATCCGCCCAAAATTTGTAAGGGTGCGACTAAGATTTTTCCTAGGTCACACCAGTGCACCTAACGTCCTCGCATCCGCTGCCTCTCCACGAACGAAGCGATGTCGTTTATATGTTGCGGTACATGACCCCATTCCTTCTGTAAAGCCGTGCCTGTGTTTGGATCTCTCCTCCGCGCAGCCCCGCCCCCATTCACTCACACACCGGCCGGCTCACCTGCAACATCGGAAAGCGGCTCATGGAGAGACACGGCTCCGCCGGTCCACACGCTGACATTTGTCTACAGTTTTAATTGTTATTAACACACCTGTATATGGTTAAGTATGAGAGGGAAACCTGTATTGGTACCAGTGTTTCCGCTGGTAACTCTCTGTTATTGCGGCCGCCACGGCGAAAAACACAGAAAAAGTTATTGAATGGAACTACGGTAACTTCAGTTCGTTGAATAACAGTGTGTGAGACGGAGCCTGCTGGACCTGGGCGAGAAATGTGACCCATGGCCACATTATCATAGTTCATAAAAATGCAGCGCAGTGACGATACAGACATTTCATAGCCTACCCAAGACGTATGTAACGCCGCTGACCCGCATTCGACCCTTGCTGGACCCGTTCATAATGAGTCAGCCGTCACTCTGTGAGTAGCTTCAGTCCATCGTACTCCCCCCTCTCTCCATATACGAGCTACTGGGCTATCTGATGTTATTGAAAACAAGTGAAGGAGCTTTCTCAGCGATATATATTTTTTAAATATATCCCAGGCTATTTATTTCAGATAATTTACATGTGTTGCAGCTGTATATTTTCAAATTGGGAAGGAAACCCTGTCTTTGCATTTTATTTCAATCACATCTGTTTTGATAAAAGAGCTTGTGAAAAGTTTCTTTGACTTAAAACTGAACATTTAGCCTACTTTGTAAAAAATATAAATTAGAGATAGAGAGATATATATTGTGTATCTACATTCAGCTGAAAAATACAGAGATATGATTTTTAGTCCTGGACTAGTGGAAGATCTGATAAGAATCAGTGTGAGGGGCCCAGCTTGCAGAATTCTGATGCTAGGGAGTGTGGCAAGCTGGTTTAGCCAAGGCCAAAGGGGAAGAAGGCCAAATTACAGGTGTTGGCCATCTGAGGGGCATTTGACAGCAAGGGGGACCAACTATAAGACTTTGAGTACAGTATAATGTGCTTCAAATAAAATAAATAAAAAAATGTACCAACTCCTTATTCTTGTTTAAAATAATTGACATAATATATATATATATATATATATATATATATATATATATATATATATATATATATATATATATTAATGTATATGGAGTGTGATAAAAAGGTGACCTTAAAAATGTGGCCTTAATGGCGACGCAAGGAAAAATTTAGGTGCACCTAAATAAAAAAAGTTAGGCGTACCAGTGCGACCAAGGCAAAAAGTTAGTCTGGAGCCCTGCTAGTCATAATTTACCTTATCTTTTATTGTGACTATTATTGCCGTTGTTCATCACACCCACCTACCCACCTACCAAGAGCCTGGGTCTGTCCGAGGTTTCTTCCTAAAAGAAAGTTTTTCCTTGCCACTAAATGCTCGCTCTTGGGGGAATTACTGGAATTGTTGGGTCTCTGTAAATTATAGAGTGTGGTCTAGACCTACTCTGTCTGTAAAGTGTCTTGAGATAACTCTTGTTATGATTTGATACTATAAATAAAATTGAATTGAGTTTCTTTTTTACTTTACGGAACAATAGAACAAATGGAACAATGTCACATTCTGCGTCACATACGTAACCGGAAGTGAAGTAATGTAACATACTATGTATGCATTTGCACCCAAACTGTGATCTTTTTCTAAAGTTAAACGTACAATATGTAACTTTCTGCCGCTAGGGGTCTCTCAACCAAAACAATGGACGGTAAAACTGGACTTTTGATGACGTTGTGAAGTTGCGTAGAATTATGGGAGTTTTTAGTGTTAAACACCTTCGCTGCCGGTTAGAATGCATCAGTTTACGGACAAGTTTACTCATTCAAGTTTATTCACATTACGTTTAGTAACGTTTATTCATGTTATTGTAATAAAATAGCTGCAGTTTCCCCAACATAATTAGGTTTTTCTTGATTAGATTTTTATTTGTAGCTGACCAGTTAGCTAGTGAGCCAGCAAGCCAACAGTAGCCAGCAGCTAAAACACAAAATATTTCACATATCAATGTCACCTTTTGGATGGTTTCAACACCGGGGCAGACGGGGTTTGTTGTAACGCTAGCTAGCTACTACTACTACTACTAAACGAGGCTGAGAGACGGGTGTGGGTGTGGATTGTCGGGGAAATCTCCGCGATAGCGAGCCAGGACGTTCAATGCCTGTTGTGCAGCAGCAGAACCTCTCCCAGCTGCCCGGAATTATCTCCCCTTCACTCTTCAGTAATCTTAACTTTTCGTTTTGGTGCTTAACCCACCTTTTGTCGGGTTAATTTAGCTAACCGTAAAGACAGCTAAACGCGAAGGGGGGAGAAATTCGGCACATAGCTACACCGGTAGCGCTACGGAGATGTAGCTATAGCTACCGCTATGGATGTTGCCGCTGTTGTGACTCGGTGCTGGGTCTGATATAGCTAGTCTGTTTCCCGACGTTTAATTAAACTGCCGTTAGCGTCGTAAGCACCAGGCACTGGAAATAATTTCTTGCCGGGAGGGGGTTGCTGTAATGAAAGTAGCTGGCTGATAGCTGACTGGGGGCTAACAGTAACTAGCTAGCTATATGTCATGAGGCTGTTGTAAGCTGTCATCCCGACTATCTCTGTGCCGGGGGAGTGAGGCAGACAGACCGGGGTGTGCTACTTTGGCTAAATTAGCATTAGATTAATCGTCTATCTATACAGCTAACGTTAACGTTACTAGTGAAGTTATTCGTGGGTTAACTCAGTCCTGTTAGCTGTGGTCAAAACAGTCATATAAAAATAACTTTATTAGCGTGTTGGAACGATGTTGTAACCTCATAATGTTACCCACAAAGCTTTAGCATCAACGTTAGCACATTGTAGTAACGTCAAGCCGGTATCGATATTGAACTTTCAAAAAAGATATGTTGTATTACTGAGATTAAAAAGTGGGATGTAATTAATCACAAAATGATGCTGTATGGCAAAAAAAGCAGTATTACGGTTACAAGTATTTTTTTTCTGTGACATTGTATGATTTACAATTACTCCTGAACGTATCATCTTGGTGCCAGTGTTCTGACGGAAGTTAGAGTAACTGGAGGGTGAAAGGTTATATGACGCCACTGACGGGCGACTAAAAAAAAAGCAGTATTACGGTTACAAGTATTTTTTTTCTGTGACATTGTATGATTTACAATTACTCCTGAACGTATCATCTTGGTGCCAGTGTTCTGACGGAAGTTAGAGTAACTGGAGGGTGAAAGGTTATATGACGCCACTGACGGGCGACTAAAGGAAACGTGCCGTGTCTGAAAATAAAATAACAGATTTCTCTGGGTTTGACATTTGGTGGAAACATTTGGGATAGTGTAAGAACTACTAAATATATAACATAGGTATGGTCATTTTTAGACATTTTAAAGCAGAAATGTTACAAATTGTACCTTTAACTAAGTAGTTTTGAAAAGATTTTAAATCAAATTAACACTAACAGACATTCAGCAATGAAAATGATAAATATCTATCCTGTGAGCTGCAGCAGGAGAATTATAGTACAATTTAAAGCCATTGTTGGGCTTTTTAAGGTCGTTACAGCACTTAAGTAACACTATTATGAAATTATGTATATAAGTATGTGAAGTATGTAAGTTCTCAACACTCTTTAACTGTAATCCTTTCAAATCTCGGCATTGGCTGATAAAACATGTGCGAGCCTTTGTTAATGGTTTTGCGGTTTACACGTCAATCATAGCTACACTAAAGCCTCAATTAGGCACTTTGTGTTGTGGTTAATACATTAAAAGACCAAACTAATCCTACATTAAGTTCAGTAGGAATTCCTCTGAAGGAAACAGTACAGTATAGCTTAAAAAATGGTTCAGCAATTTATATTTCCACTTACTGCAGGCAGAGCAAAGAAGGAAATGGCAAAGACCGAGAAACAGGATGCAATGGTCTTTCCAATCCAGGTTTGTGGCACTTTGTCTCCATATCCAATGGTAGTCACTGTCACCTTTGAAAAAAACATGGGAATTATTACATGAAGCATTCTGGCAGTTTCTTATACTAACACCGCTGTCCCAGTGCATTTGGTTAATAGCTGTTGCAAGAGAGAAAAAGCAGCTATAGTCATACTTGAAACATACTTAAGTCATAAAAATGAGGATGTGAGACTTGAATTCCTGAACGTGAATTGAAACTAAGAGTAGGGTGACCAGACGTCCCAGTTTGACTGGGACAGTCCCAATTTTCAGTTGCATGTCCCGAGTCCGGACAAAACCATGTCGGGACAATAAAATGTCCCGGTTTACACCAACCACTATGAAATTGTCCCAGTTGTCAGCAATTACATAGCCGATGTGGTCTTATACAACATCTCCCTAAAGGTCTTAACAACGGTGTCCGATTTCAAGTTAATGAATATTTGTGAATTTCAGAGGAATTCTAAGAGGAGCTAGCTCTCATTGATAGAGCTAAAGTAAATGTCCTTAGTTTTCGTCTTTGTCAATGTCTTTCACAGAGCAAATAACGTTATATCTTTCAGAGTTGACATTTCCGACCTGTTTAATTCAGTCTATGCCGTAGACATATAGGTTCCGACTGGGAACCCAGAAATTGCGACATTCCATGTCAAATTGAACACAACATGTCCGTGCCCTTCGCCTGGCATCATAGCGGTACCAAAAGTCTGAAGAAAGCGGCAGAGTCCTATCTGATTATGACTGTGTCAGATAAAAGCAAGTGCCTCGCAGTGGAAGGTGGTAAAATCAGTGGACAATTCCCACGAATTTGAAAGTACATTTGAGAAGCGCGCTCAAGGAGGCTAACCTAGCTTACCTTAACAAGCAGTGACAGGGCAAGGAGAACGCAAAGCCCCCTCCCCCGAAACAGAAGCTAATATAACCCCGGTACAGGGCGTGGATGTATGGGGCCAGGGCCAGACAGCATGACGGAGACAACAGCAGGACAGAGAACACTACAGGAGGGTTTTCACCGGTGACCCGATAGCTGCTGGTTAGTAAATATGCATGAACACCAAAAGCGTGAGGAAGCGTGGGTTAATATGTGTGTGTGTTGATACTGGGATGTCTAGCTACACAACTGTGGGAGTCGACTGACTTCAAAAAGTTCGCCACTTTACTCGAACCAAAGTTCAAAACACCTGTTTATGTATGTCTTCTTTGGTCTGTTGGCTATTTAGGTTTTTTCCTGACACAGTTACTAGCACATTTTGCACTGCTGCGTCTTGTGTAGACTGTTTACATACAGTATCTCACAAAAGTGTTTTTTACATTTTAGTAAATATATCATTATATATTTTAATGGGACAACACTGAAGAAATTACACTTTGCTACAATAAAGTATAAAGTGTACAGCTTGTATAACAGTGTAAATGCACTGTCCCCTCAAAATAACTCAACATACAGCCATTAATGTCTAAACCGCTGGCAACTAAAGTCAGTCCACCCCTATGTTTAATTCCCATAGAGGAAGGCAGATGGTTATTTTTAAAGGCCAGTGATTTCATGGATCCAGGATACTATACATCCTGATAAAGTTCCCTTGGCCTTTGGAATTAAAATAGCCCCACATCATCACATACCTTCACCATACCTAGAGAGTGGCATGGGGTACTTTCCATAAAATCATCTCTCACTGCAAATCAAACCAGCTATTAGGCTAACTGACATAAAACCATGCCAATCTATGGTGAAGGGCATGTGATGATGTGGGGCTATTTTAATTTAACATAGGGGTGTATTCACTTTTGTTGCCAGCGGTTTAGACATTAATGGCTGTGTGTTGAGTTATTTTGAGAGGACAGCACATTAACACTGTTATACAAGCTGTACACAGTGTAATTTCTTCAGTGTTGTCCCATTAAAAGATATAATGAACTATTTACAAACATGTGAGGGGTGTACTCAGTTTTGTGAGATACTGTATTTGTGCTCATCATCATATGTACATTTTATGTACTGGTGTTATTGTTGAATACATTGTGAATACATATTTCTAAAATTGTATGATGTTTTTGTTGAGTTATTATTACACAATACTTTTTTCTGACCTTTGTGAATCTTGCCCCCAATAAATAACCCATATTAGAAAAAAAGACTAAAACTAATAAAAACTAAACTAAAACCAAGCATTTTCAAAAAATAAAAACTAAACTAAACTAGCTTTAAAAACTAATTAAAACTAAAAACTGAATTTGAAAACAAAAAGTCAAAACAAAATAAAAATAAAAACTAATGAAAAATGCAAAACTATAATAACCTTGCTTTGCGCGGGTATGGAGTGCTGTGGGCTGCCAGTCGTGACGGAGCTCCAAGTACCTCAGAGCAGGTCGGGGTGTGTGAAGGAAGGCAGGTCGGGCGGCGAGGCAGCAACACAGGCAGCACCGGCAGCTGAATTCCGACACACAGTCGGACAAAATTTGCAATTAGCCATCCATTTTCGTAAAACGGCCCATATTTGAGCCTTACATAGTTGATTTCTCGCATAAAAAAGTTTCAGAAGTGAATTTTGTAATGGAATAGCAGAGATCTGCGAGACCTTAATACACCCATGGGCTGAGAAAGGTTCCGGTTTTTGGGAGGTTGACGTCAACTTCCAGCTTTGTTGGGATTCGCCCGTTTTCAGCGGCAGTTTCAAAATATGAGATTTTCATAGTAAAGGGGTGTCAGTGGGATTTTGAGCTTCTATGTATGTCCTATTTACCCACCGAACTGTCGTTATTCAACTATGACAGGGTAAAATCGGTTTTGCATTCTATCACCCCTTTAACTAAATCCATGTAGAAAGACTAATAAAGCGTCCAGCGTATGATTGTAACAATGCGTGTGTGTGTGTGTCAGTCAATCATAGCGCTCTGCGTCTGCATAATCTGTGCAGCCAGCGTTACAATGTATATTTGTAAACATTGTTGCAATGCCTGTTCTTATCTGTGTCGTTTTAACCATAGACAGTGAAAGGGTTTTAACCGGGCACAAATGCTCCCGTTGAGCCGATCTTTTCGCTCATGAACAGACGAGAGGAACCGCATGACCATTCCCACGTTAAAGGCGCTACTCGTCACACGGGCCAATTTTGCTGACACCTGTGCGCAATTTCACAGTAGGCTTTCAGCCAACAAATTGACTCTTGAGCAAATTCACTACTCTAACAAATATACGGAATGAATGTTTTCAATAGGGAAGCTATCTGCTCTATCAAACGAGATTACATTTGTGTGTGTGTGTGTGTGTGTGTGTGTGTGTGTGTGTGTGTGTGTGTGTGTGTGTTGTTGATTAGACTAACACTGGTAACACTTTACGGTAAGTGTATGCAAATTAGCATGAATTCATGCATGAATTAATTGATGTATGTATTATTATGCATTATGTAATTAATGAATTATGTATTATTATGTATATTATTATTCCTTAATATCCCATGAATCATCAGGAATTGACATGTTCATAGTCTGTCATTCGCGATGTCATACATAACTACACAACTAAAGCATTACGTACATGGGCACATCATTATGAATTATGATTTATTAAGCATGATCCTGATTATTTATTTTTCTGCAAAAAAATATGGTCATCACTGCGCAAATTCTGATTTGACCACAACTTGTGCATAATGATGTACCCCCCCTTACCTAATGCTTTAGTTGATGTGTTGTTCATGCATGAGGTCATGAATGAGAGGCTATGAACTCATGTCAATTCCTGATGATTCATATGATATAAAGGAATTAACTAATGCACAAATCATGAATGAATTCATGCATGAATTCATAATTCATGTACCCTTACCGTAAAGTGTTACCATAACTTTAGTTCAAGCCTGTGGCGGCAGTTCCAAATAATTCGTTTAGTGCCATGCAATGAAAAATACCTTTCCACAAAGTTTTTCACAAGTTCAGTGGGTGCATTTTCCAAAAGAATGCTTTAATTCTGAAAAATAAAGTTGGTCCCACACGAAAATATTATTTCTTAGATATGTAGGCTACGTACCAAGAAAATTCATGAATATTAATTGAGATACCCCATTGGGGCAGTAGGCCTACGTGTGCTGTTGACAAAATTGTGTCTAATCTATCTGTGTCTGTCTGACCTGGGCTGGCACATGTTCACGTTAAAAAGCGTGTGCGTGCACGAGCACTACGGTCACGCGCAAAGTGTCCTGGTTTTAGATCTGGGAAATCTGGTCACCCTAACTAAGAGTCTACAGCCATGCTAGTACAGCTCTGTGAGGCACAGCGAGGCTTTGAGGTTAATGCTAACTTCCGCATGCTAACATACATACAATGACAATGCTAACGTGCTGATATTTAGCAGGTATAATGTTTAACCTGTTCACTATTATAATGTAACGTGTTAGCATACTAATATTTGATAATTAGCAAAGGACAGGCAGGGGTGTAGCACAAAATTCTGGGTCCTTTAGAAAGGCATTCTCTATGGGCCCCTCCCCGCATCCACAGCTATTCATTCTAACATATTTTTGGGCCCTCCTCACATGAGGGCCCTGGGTACTCAGTCCCATTTCCACCCCCAGGTCCAACACCCCTGAGTACAGGTGAGGCTGATGAGAATGTCATTTGCTATTTCGTCATAAGCAAATTGATCTATTACGCTAGAGGGAAAGTTAAGAAGTCGCCCAAGTTATAACAGTTCATCGTGATTGAAGCTTTAATGTCTATGTCAAATTTCATTGTAATCCATCCAATAGTTGTGACATTTCACTCCAAACCAAAAATGTCAGTAGGATGCATCCTTGGGGGACCATGAATATCTGTCTAACATTGTACGGCAGTCCATCAAACGGATATTTCAGTCTGGACCAAAGTGGTGGAGCGACTGACCGATTGACCGACTGATCGACTGACTGACCGACTGATCAACTGACCGACTGATCAACTGACCACTGACCGACCAACCCATGGCATGGCTAATAAAAAATTGACTTTTTAACTAAGTAAAAAAAAAAAAAAACTTCTAACACAGCAAGGACATTGTTCAAGGGCTGTGAAATTTGTATTGGTCACCATGCTTGATATGTAAATGATTTGCGGTTGCGTCCGAAATTCCATACAAACATACTATCTAGTAGGCGAAAACAGTATGTGAGATTTTTTTGTATGTCTGAAACCTTAGTATAAAACCATTAGTACATGAATTGCATACTATTTCTGGTGAAATATTACAAAATGCAAACACTACGCTGGCATATGAATACCATAATGCAATGGCAGTAGTAATGACAACGTTCAAACCAGATAAACAGACAGCAACCAAGGCAGCACTGTAACGTCAATAACGCTTCAATTTACAATTCTACATATTAAAAATCTGTGATTTTGTCACATGCAACTGTTAGTCTGGTTGCTTACCTTTTTCAGTAATTTAAGCATTATCTGGCGATGGCGCTAGAGCTGAGGTTGGCAGGGCCATGGTAAGGCTCTCAGGAAGTGACGTTAAAAAATTACAGCCCACACAAAAGTATGTTGAGCTTATACATTTTGAGTATGCAGAGCATGGTATACAATTTCAGACACAGCCTGTGAACTGACCCCAACAGCCCTGGTTGGTTTTGATAAATCTACATTTATTTGTGTTTGCTGTAGCGCAAGAGGCCTATGTTTTCCCTGAATGTCCAACTACAACTCTGACCTTTTCACCCCTCTGACTTTTACTTACATCTTCATTCACTGCGAGTACCCAGCGCTATTGCAATATTGCAAATAAACCTTCATTTATATGAAAGAAGTGGTTATGACTCTGCTGTGTGTGTTTGTGTGTGTGTGTGTGTGTTTTAATATCAGAGTCCCTGAAGTTCCCAAGAAGCAGAGTGGGTGGTGACTTATTGTCTGAAAATACATTTTCATCGTGTATTCTCTGCACTACTTGTTTTGCTGCTTGTATTAGCGGCCCACTGGATGTGCCCAAGGGTCTTCACACAACTCCTACCGTAGTACAGATAAAACAGTTTATGTTTGACCTTTAACATGCCAAATACTGACAGTGTTTTCTGCAAAAACTTACTTTTGACAAGACGGGTAAATCACTAAAACAACATTTAGATGATGAGTCAATTAAACGTTCTTTGTAGCATAGTACAATAAATTTCAATGTTAATGCTAGTAAGATACTAGTTCTGTGGAGTATGATCAAAATGTGAGGATGTGTGATTATGAATGTAAAAGCTGTAAGTACTTTTACATTCATCATCACACATCATCACATTTTAGTTTAACAAAGTTACACAAATAATGAAAATAGGCCTAAGCGAAATGTATTTAATCACCAAAGTAGACTTGGTAAAAATGGTAATCAACATTTCGGAATATATGCTTATTCGGCATCTTGCTAAGAGTTAAATGACATGAAAGATGCCACTCTCATGTCTGTCTGTTAATCATGAAGTTACAGCCAGCAGGTGGTTATCTAAGGTAAGCTAATACCTTAGCATAAAGACTAAAAGCAGGGGGAAACACCTAGCCTGGCTCTGTCCCCTGCTCCTGGCCAAGAAATAGTCAGGCACAATAAAACCCCAAGTTGTTGTTTTTCACAAGGCTTTTTGTATGGATTCAAAACATAATGTGTTAATTAGCTTTAGAGGTGCTGTTAGACATATCTTTTTACCCTTGGACAGAGCCTGGCTAGCGATTTCCCTATGCCTCTAGTCTTAATGCTAAGCTAAGCTAACCGTTCTCTGGCCACAGCTCTATATTTATCTTACAGACATGAGAATGGAATCTTCTCATCTCACGTGTATTTCCCAAAATTTTTTTTTCGATGAATCAATGAATTCAACATTCTACAAAAGGAACACAGTCAATACACCTCATCAGATCCTTCATATATGAGACATGTACAATAGTGACTGGACTAGGGTGACCAGATTTCCCGGAGCTAAAACCGGGACACTGCGCGTGACTGTAGTGCTCGTGCACGCACACGCTTTTTGACGTGAACATGTGCCAGCCCAGGTCAGACATAGACACAGACATTAACTTCATTATTTTTGATTGTAGGCTCCTCATCTAATAATAACAGTGTTTTTTCCGGTAAAATTGACAAAATTGCAGCAACATCCTTTTTCAGTTCAGTGTGAGATTTATGTTGAGATTTTTCTAAAAAAGATTCTTTGAAGTGTTATTTATTCCAATAACACCAAAAGAACTAAAATGATTTATTGAAAATGTTGAGCATTAAACAGTTAATTTCCTGCATTCTGGTGAATTGTTATGCATTTCTACCTTTTTCTGAATCAGTGTATGCTGCAAATATCTTTATGTAAAGAGAAACACAGATTACAATCCAAATATAAAAACATAATGGAAATGGAATATATTGAAGTAAGGCTCTCAGGCATTCTGTATTGCTTTCAACTATTTATTTTCCTTCGGATCGACTTTTCGAATTATATCTGAGTCAGCACACATGTAGCCTAGGCATCATTTACTCTTCCCTCCTGTTTTGCGTCTTTTGTTAATGTATTAATAAACCCCTGGACTGTAATATTTCAGACTTGTTTGAGCAATGTCCAAAACTTTGTGCACATTCAAAATACAGTATATCTGTGTCCTCTGTGATTTGGAGGAGCAAATAGTTTAGCTATGGAAGTGGCTGTACGCTGCTATACATCGGAGGTGGAAACCCGAAACTACAGAAATACACGGAGCACAAACGCAACACATCTGCCGCAGCATGTCCACAGCATGGATGTATTAAGAGAACGGTCCACAGCTGAGCGCGTCCATAAAACTGAGGCTGCCCAGCATTTTACAAAGAGAGTGGACACTAAGAGAACCACAGGTCTGCTTCAGAGCTCCGTGTGTCTGAGTCCGAACCGTAGACTGGAAACGTCACAGGAAGTTCAAACTAAATCATTAGTATTGCGCTCCTAAACTTTGTGTTGATGGCATCAACGTAGTAGAGTGATTTGGCTATGACTCCTCCGGAAACTTCACCCGGCTTTCACAGCTTTTCTCACTTAGAGACGGTTGCTAGGTGATAGCAACAAATACACCACGGTCGGACCCCGCACGTAGCTGCCCGTTCTATTCGCCTTGGAAAAATAAACTGGACAAAGTTGCATTCGGGGCTACACTCAAAACATTCGGGGCTGAAGACCCAGCAGAATCGGCTCACGCCGCTCCTGGTGTAAACCGGGACATTTTAGCAGGCTTTTGTCGGGACTCGGGGCAAGCAATTCAAAATCGGGACCGGTCTGGTCACCCTAGACTGGACCAAGACTGATGTACATCTAAATATTGGGGCCCTGGTCTAACAGTGGTGAAAAAAATCATTTGACTTTTAACTGAGCCCCTTACAACCATCTTACAACCCCCCCACACACACACACACACACATTCTTACCACTCCCCACCACAGGGCATCAGCATAGTTTCCAAACTCTGTGGCGCCGCTGCTGTCGACTGCATCTTTCTCTGCCAGGTAGACAAAGTACGATGAGAAGATCAGGCTCAGAAAGCCAATGTATAATGTGGTGATCAGCTCCTGAAATACATAGGCACAAATGCATGACATATTGCAAACTCAATAAATAACAATGGGATCATTTCAAAAAACACAGTAAGATTATATGGTACATCTGTGAATCTCTTTATACACTTTCTCACACAATCCCTCCTGATTGGCAGGAGATGAGTTAGATCACTTTACCAGTTAACTGCCTGGAGACTAGTGAGGCTGTGTTTGCTGTTAAAATGGCATATGGACGTGAATATTCATGTAAATGTGCTGTGAATATGATGATTAAATATTTTTCTGAGTATTCTGCTGCCTCTGTTGGCTCGATGATGAACCAAAAGTGTATTCACACTATAAGCTCAGGAGCTACTTATCCGTTTGGTAGAATAATGCTGCATTTAAAGGATAAGGCTGGCATTATTCTCTATTTTCCCATGAAAAGACCAAAATCAACAATTTCAGTCCATTTCTCAACACTGTGGCTCTCAGCCCCAAGCCCATTTGCTCTTACTGAAGACATAACTCTTTAAAAATGGGTCACAAATATATCATTTCACGTTTTTAAACAGCTCAGAAACGTCCTGAAACAGGGCATTCTAGTTTCTTGAAAATGTTACCCAAAGAGGAGTAAATGCATTAATTAGCTTTTATTAGGATTTTAGCCACAGATTAATACACACTTATTTTGCTAGTTCAAAATAATTGTGTTGGTTCATTGTATTGAAGAAATGTGTCACAGTGCACCAGTGCGCCTCATTGTTTTTACGTTTTGGAGAACACTGGAGTTCGATGGAACAGAGGTACGACCAATTCATTGTAGGATTTTGAACTTTTCCTGGGATTTGTTGACATGCTATCCTGCATAAAATAATTGTAAAACACATTTAATAGTCAGGTCGTATCTTATTAATCTTGCTGCGAAATGCAGTCTATTGGTATATATGGTAGTGCACAATTACCTATTGTAAACACTTATAGGGCCCTATTTTAACAATCTAAAATGCAAGTATCAAGCGCAAAACGCAAGTAGCTTTGTGGGCGGATCTCGGGTGCTGTTGCTATTATAACGGCAGGATAAATGACTCTTGCGCCCGACGCAAATCTTAAATGGGTTGGTCTGAAGTAGCTAGGTGTGGTTTGGGCGTAACGTGAAAATAACCAATCAGAGCGTCATCTCACATTCCCTTTAAGAGCAGGCGCGCTTGTTCCATGGCGGATTGCTATTATGACGGCGGATTTGCCTGGCGCACGCCAGCGGGAGCTGTCCGGGATGCGGCAAAGTAACAAATGCCCGTCTTGTCCGGGTGGCGATGTTGCTGAGGCCTCTCGGGCGCATCTCCTCAAGTCTGGAGAGGATTGCTGCAGCCATGGAGCGTGGGCCTCCAAACGCACCACCTGCACCTGTTGTGCCCCTTCCTCTTCCCCCCACTCCATCTCCATCTCCATTCCTCTAATATTTCCTCATTTATGTCATCAACACATCCATGATTGATGGAAATTTTGTGTAAAACACAACAAGCCACAAAGAATCCTGTAACTTTTTGAGGACTGTACTATAAAGTGCCTCCTGATCTATCCAAACACCTGAAGTGCTTTTTCAGTAATATATTTTCCTTTGTAATTATGTATGGTTTGCAAAAATGGGAACTGCTGCGTCCGTTTAGATGAGAGAAGTGTATGCGCGTTGTGCACACGCTACATTATGGCCAAGCATCCTCCCCTAAAATAGCATCTGAATAACACGCTACTGACTTTAGACTAGCGCCACTGACTTTAGACCAGGTTTTTCCTGGTCAGTGGCGGAATTGTTTTCTGAAACTGCAAAATAGCACCAGGGAATATTTGCGCCGGAACACGCCTCCTCTTTTCGCTGAACCGCCCCCCGGGAGCGCAAATACAGTACAGGCCAAAGGTTTGGACACACCTTCTCATTCAATGCGTTTCCTTTTTATTTTCATGACTATTTACATTGTAGATTCTCACTGAAGGCATCAAAACTATGAATGAACACATATGGAATTATGTACTTAACAAAAAAGTGTGAAATAACTGAAAACATGTCTTATATTTTAGATTCTTCAGAGTAGCCACCGTTTGCTTTTTTTATTAATAAGGGAAAAAATTCCACTAATTAACCCTGACAAGGCACACCTGTGAAGTGAAAACCATTTCAGGTGACTACCTCATGAAGCTCATTGAGAGAACACCAAGGGTTTGCAGAGTTATCAAAAAAGCAAAGGGTGGCTACTTTGAGGAATCTAAAATATAAGACATGTTTTCAGTTATTTCACACTTTTTTGTTAAGTACATAATTCCATATGTGTTCATTCATAGTTTTGATGCCTTCAGTGAGAATCTGCAATGTAAATAGTCATGAAAATAAAGGAAACGCATTGAATGAGAAGGTGTGTCCAAACTTTTGGCCTGTACTGTACATTCCCTAATTTACCGACATGCGTCTGTGGAGGGAAAAAAATAGGAATGATACATGCGTTGGTGTAAAAAGGCAATTGCGAGAGTGCAAGAGAGGGCCCATAGAATTAAATTGCACCTCTGACACAATCAGAGAGGAGTCTGTTGTTGTTGTTGTTGACTCTCTTTATAATTGGTGTCTATTTGTAAATACCATATGTTCCAGTCACCCAGGGGCCTCCTTTATTGAATTGTGTTCAAACTTAATATGCAAATCAAAACATGTTTAGTGCCTGGATGTATTGCTTAAATTCACAACATCAGACCAAACACCCTCTCCGCAAAGCTGCGTTTTTAATCTTATAACCATCAGTAATTTTGTTGCTAATTTCAGTGTCATGTTATTTGAAAGCAGCTTTGTGAAGTTTAATTAAAATGCTCATTCTTGGTCTTGACTAAAATTATTGACAGTATGTTTTTCAGCTAATCTTTTGATGACTAAAATGTCAAGTGTTTCCATCAACCAAAACTAGACCAAATGTCGGGACTAGTGTTTTAGGATTAAAAAGAATGAAATTGACTAAATATGACCAAAACTAATACAGACTTTTGATTTCAGGACTAAAACTAAATCTAAAAATAGCTGACTAAATTAACACGACTTCATTAATAATGTATGTATTCCTTATCTTACAACTGATGTGAAACTTTAAGTTACAAAACGAGATTTGTACCATTATGCTTTCGGCAAGAAAGTGCAACTGTTTAAACTTCCGGAGTTCAAACGGAAAGTATGTTCAGTAATAATAAGTACTCGCAAGAGGGATGTGGATTGAATTCAAATGGGCACTGAATCATTATAAATGAGTTTGAAACCCAGACAGCTGATCTCTCCCGGTGTATTTAAAATAATATGAAGCATCTTATTGCAGATTCAATAAGGAGCAGTCTGTGATTTCCTCAGGAGGTCTAATTGGGCTTTGTTCCTGTCTGACTGGAAGTGGACTACTGCTCTATAGAGCTCTTAAAGTGAATGTTCCTCTCTGCACTCACCTACTACTTAATTTAAGAGTGCCAGAGCGCTCACTGCAATAAATCTGACTGAATTCCTGATGAGTGAAATACTTATTTGTGTCTCGGCCCAAAACTGTCATTCCCAGATTTTTCAGAGCACCACGCAGCAGCAGCAGCAGCATCATTTTATAGCAAATACAATCTGGGAAATGGCTGTATTTGCCTCCCTTGAAATAACATAAATCTATCCTTAGATCACCCCACACAAATAGTGCTTATGGTCCATTGGCACTCAGCATTTCTGGCCATTAAACCTTTGGCACTGAATATGAGAGCCAGTCACAACTTCAACTAACCTCACTGTTTGCAACTTAGAAGTGCGCGATTCTTGGAAATAAAAGCTTTCAATGCATTCAGGTACATCTTCATTGAGTCACTGCCAGAGGTTTAGTAGATAGGTTGCTGCTGCTGCTGCTGTGACCTGGGCGAACACATTCAGGAAACATATGCTTCCAATCTGTCAGGGAGCAAACTAAGAGCAACAGTGCAAATTGTGTTTACAAGCCACAAGCACTAAAAAGCCATCCAGTGTAAATGTTGTAATAACACAAAGACTGGATAGAAGTGACTGAAACTCCATTGACTTTAAAAACTCCAGCTGTCGACACAGAAGGGGAGGCCGTTTCATGGGTTTAGGTAAGAGAATGGCTGAACAAAATATTAAGGTCTCGTGTTGACTCAACCACAGAAAATCACCAAGGAACAAATATTGGAGGTACTGCACAGTAGCGTCCAGCTGGTTTATGGCAATTTGAGCTCTACTGTATTGCCTGTTGGTTGAAAGTACACAATAGTTCCCTGCGTAGGGCGTTTAGGGGGTGTTTGGAAATCTAAAGTTCAAAAAGAAACAAAGACAAATGAAGAACATGAAAGCACCAAGCCCTTTCAAAACACATCTAGGCTTATGATGCCTTTAGAGCCCAATCAGGACTAATTATAACCTGGTCTATCCACAGGTCAATCTCATTCTGGCCTCTGCACACTTTCTATCTCCGCTTTGCATCCATTTGTACATTTGTGTGAAATGTGCGCCACATTAACGTCCATCCCAAAGCACCCTGGCAACTTAAAACCCTTTACATAGTCTACACCAGTGCTGATATCCTCCACTACCCTGAATTCATGGCGAATACAGGTGTTCAGAATCATATGAATCATACGAAATTCCATCTCGCTGCTAAAATATTATTTTGGTGATGTATGCATACGTGGCCTAATCCGCATCTTCTCAACCAAGGGTTTAATCAATCTGTGGGGTTCACAAGATAATTCATGGCATATCAATGTAAAAATATATTATAAAATATGTTGAATTATGTTTTTCCTTTTTAACTTTTCTCTCAAGTTCATCTAAAATATTGGATGTCACCTCTTAATAACCTGACTCCGCCAGATGGGTTGCTTCGCATTTGCTCGGCATATCCATCAGGGAACTTTCCGTTTGCGAACTTTTGGGAAGGGGCGAAAATACTGGTTAGCTGATTGGATAAACCATCTGTCTATCACCACCTATGTTGGTGATAGACGGGCCAAATCAACCAATCAGATCAAACTCTTGCCGAAACCAGTCGGGAGAAGAGCAAAAACATCTTTTCCTTTTCCCATTTTTTCCTCTTATTTCAATGAAGGAATACTTTTTATTTCGGATAAAATTTGCGCAATAGCTACACTCATCTCATCCGTGGAAGTTGCCATGTTGTTTAGACTGAACAGTCGCTTCTCGTTGCGTCACACCTAAACCCGCCTCAAAACCAACGCTGATTGCTCAGTCGTTTGGCGAACTTCTCCAAATTTTCTCTGACTGATCTGCGAGTGGAAAACTGGAGCTCGCGAGATCAGGATGGTCTCACGAGGCTAACCTCTTAAGGCTTCTAAAAAAAAAAATGAAGACAACACAACTAATGCACGCAATCAAGGCCTTAACCTGTCAAGGGGGCCGCAAGCAGACATTGCTTTGCGTTTGATATATTTAATCACAAGCCAAAACCTTTGCTACACTTTGGCCCCACTGCCTTTTTATGGTGGGTTCAATATCACAGAATCTTCAGTTTGATTGCTGTTAAAAGTAACCAAGACAATATCTCTTATCTACGTTACAAAACTACACTGCACCTTTCAATCTGTTAAAAAATAAAAATCTATATACTGTCTATATATAATATATGGGAGAACTGGTCTTGTGAGATTGTAACTTCTACTGTATCTTTTCCTGTTTACTGCTCTTTGTTTGAGAAAATGCAATACACACGTTGTTGAAAATAAAGTAAGTAAAGAATGCACCATCTATTTTATTGCACAGAGTGATTGCTCTCAGTATTTTATGCATTTGCAGGGAAACAGAAAATAAAAGCTTAACAAGCTATCGTAATCTGAAAGTATCCACAGTGACAGATGTTTCCTGGTTTTGGAGCAAAAAAAAAAAAAAAAAGTTGACATTTACATTACATGTCATTTAGCTGACGCTTTTATCCAAAGCGACTTCCAATTAAGTGCTTTCAACCTTGAAGGTGCAAACTCCAGACAACACATAGTAAGTGCAAGTACATTAGCTTTAAATAAGCAAAACTACAAAGAGCCATATGAAAGTGCAGCTTCAAGAAATATATATACTTATTTTTTATTTTTTTTGTAGTCGGAAGAGATGTGTTTTTAGCCTTCGGCGGAAGATGCGTAGGCTTTCGGCCATCCTGATGTCAATAGGGAGCTAATTCCACCATTTAGGAGCCAGGACAGCAAACAGTCGGGATTTCATTGAGTGATTAGTTGTCCCTCGCTGTGATGGGGCAGCAAGCAGGTTGGCCGATGCAGAGCTTGGGTGGGCGGGTTGGGGTATGCTGGTTGTATGCTGGGGCTGATCCCGTTCGTGGCCCTGTATGTGACCTGTCATTTTTAAGTGCCCTCTATAGCCTGAAGTATTTTACGCAAAGTGCTTTCTTGTAGGAATCGGCATAGGAAAGGGCCTAAATATCTCCCTGCACACTCTCTGTCTTTCAGCTGAGGTCAATGGCTGTTGATGAGCAGCCTCGGCCAGGATCAATATGGTCATAAGCCAAAGCCAACATAAGGAACAGCAGGCGGTACTGGATGACACTCTGCTCCCCTTCATCACTCTCTGCTTTTACACAGACATGGAAGACACCTACAGTGGCCACTGGGGATAATCCCAGCCACCTCTGTCTTTCAAGCTGAAAGATACTCTGGAGGGGCTACAGTCATCTCTTGCAGAAGAGCTTATGCCCATAACCTACTGCACACAGTGGCTCTGCTGAATATTAATTTTGCCGTATTGTGCACTCCCACGTGGAGATTCTGCACAGTGTAGTTGTAAAAAATAATACATGAAGAGGAGAGGCTATAAATCCCCTGACAGAAAGCCTCCAGCTCAATAATAACAATCAGAAGCCTTTATGTGATGTGATTTCAAAGCTATAATCGTGTACCTGCCGATGGATGAAGACGACGGAGCCGAGGAGACGCCAGGTTCCTCCCTGCCGGTCCACGTGGAGCATTCGCAGGATCTGCAGGAAGCGAATCCCTCTGCAAAATAACAAAAGCGTTTATATGCTGACTTTGTATACAGATCAAATGCAGCTTGGCATGTTTATATAAACACAATGAGGCCAAAAGTACGTGGACACCCAGATAATCCACCTATGTGATTGATTTCATTCCAAAACCATGGGCATTAATCTGCCCCTGTAACACTCTCTACTCTTCTGGGAAAGCTTTCCACATGGAGCCTAGCTGCAGGATGGAGGTCATAATTGGTCAGTTCATCCCAAAAGTGTTGGATGGGTTTGAGGTCCTGTGCAGTTCTGGCATGGCCTTCCACACCAAACTGGGAGAACCATTTCTTTATGGGACCTGGCTTTCCACAGTGGGGCTTTGTCATGATGAAATAGGAAAGGGCCTTCCCCAAAGTTAGAAACACACTTACAGCAATAACATTATGCTCTAGTATTAAGATTAGGGCTGCACAATATATATATATTTTTTTTTAATCGTCATCGCAATATCAACTGGCGCAATAAACACATCACAATCACTCTCTTTTTTTTGTGTTAGTTGAAAGAAAATATCTGCACATTAAAATGGAACTGTCATTCTTTTTTTAGTGGTGCCTTTTACATTCAATTCGATGTTCAATTTGTTCAATAAAAGAATGTTGGAAATGATTTCCTTTCATTTGTTTAAAATTCAACAAGCAATTTGTTGTATTTTAGCAGAATACTGAAAGCAGCAGAAGTCAGCACACTTACATCTGTTATATTATCACAAGTAATAGCATTATTGCGATATTCAACAACGTTATCAAATATATTGTACATTTTCCTCATATTGTGCAGCCCTAATTAAGATGCCCCTTAATTGGAACTACTGGAGGGGGCCTAACCCCAACCATGGAAAACAGCCCCAAGACTAGAAGTACGCAAAGTGTCCACATACCTTTGACAATATAGTTTCCTCCTGCACACACACTCTCTCTTACCTTACAGCAGAGGTGGCAAAGACCTGGCCTTTGGAGCCCACTGACAGCACAACTATTGAGGCAACAACTACAATCAGATCTGTATTGATAGAGAATGAGGGGGCTTTAAGCATAATTAAATATGGCATAAGCATGCAGATGGTCAATATACGGAGGTTCAGCATAACAAGAGCAAGTGTTTTCCTCCATATGAGGTTTGGAAAAGTCAAAACAGAAAGTGGGTGGAAAGTGTGCTATAAGAAATTATTATTGGTTTTATTTACAAAATGATTCCCTATAAATCAGTTGACGTGAGAAGTGTTAAAAAAAAAAAAATTCTCATATACATATTTTCTGTATATTTAAAAAAAAAATTGGAGGTTCCAATTTTAAGAATAAAAAACTGAAGGTTAAAAAAAAATTGCAGTGACAGCTTTAATTTCATGCTAAATTTGTCTGAGACGTCTCATTTTGGGATGAGGCCCAGGATATATTACAGATATTGTTTAAATACTGTGTGTGGGTGAGAAGGGATATGTCTGTTTGGGTGCATGTGTATAGTGTGTGTGTGTGTGTGTGTGTGTGTGTGTGTGTGTGTGTGTGTGTGTGTGTGTACGCGTGTCCCACCTATAATAGATATTGGCTTCCTAGCAAAGCGTAGTCGGCCACAGATGCCAACATATTTACTGCGGCAGCCGGCTGACCAGAGGCGGACAAAATATTCCACACCGAAAAACACCACAAGGACGATCTCCTGTCAGAGAAATGAGAGCAGACAAATTAGAGAGAAGGACAGGTGAAAAACACAATTACATCAGAACCTGACCACCTAACCACTTCAGAAAAGTGTACTTCAAAAACAGATATTGCTGAATTAGTGTTCTCTCAACTTCCTCTGCTTATGTAAAGTGCAGCTTTGCACACAAACCTGTCCCAATTAAATGAATTAAGGATTATTGATTCCAATCGGCAGCCGCACCATTTGTCACTGTTTTATTTCTACCACACCATTGATTCGTCTTTATTCGAGCTGCTACATGTACTTGGACCTAATAGATGAAAAAGATGATTTTGCAACCTTGACAAATACTTGAATAACAGTTATCTATATTTGTGCATTTCAGTGTTTACTTAAAAGGAAAAGTTCAAAATGAAATATAATATCATTTTAGGAAATATACTTATTTGCTTTCCCACTAAGAGTTCGAAGACTAGATAATTACCACTCTCATATGTGCACAGTAAGTATGAAGCTACCTCTAGCAGCTAGTCAGCTTAGCTTTACACAAACACTGGAAACAGGGGAAACGTAAGTCTGGTTCTCTCCAAATGTAGCAAAATTTGCTCACTAATTTAGTCATATCTCACTTGTTTAACCCATACAAACACTGAAATGTAAAAATGACATGTTGTGGTTTAACAATGCGTTTTTGGTGGACTATTTCTTGGCCGGGCGCAGTAACCTGGAGTCTCTGCTGATTGCCTGGCAACCTCACAGTGACATAAAAGACTCCATGAAATAATCACACACACACCTCTGCCCATAACACCATGTCATTTCTACACTTCAGTTTTTTGTACAGATTGTTAATTGTTAATTTAGAGGTACTGGTAAGCAGATTTTGTCACCTTTAGTCTCGCTTTGCCAGACCTTCGTCCACAGAGCTGCGGAGGAAGGTGTGGCTAGTCCACGCAGCATTCCGGGATGAGAAAAAAAATAGCCTCGGGAGGGAACTTGTTTTCGTGGAACGTGTGTCCGCTCAAAAGTTGTTTTAGTCGTGCAACAGAAAACTCAGATTGGACAGATAGTCTAGCTAGCTGTCTGGATTTACCCTGCAGAGATCTGAGGAGCAGTTGACCATGGTCCTCATAAATCCACTGGAGCGAAGGGGAAACGGACATCTGGCCGAAAAGCATGACATTCGGTGGAATTTCCGACGGCACTCTAGCAATCCTGGAAGTGGAACGTCGTGGCTATAGACTACCTTTAGACAGAGCCATGCTAGCAATTTCCTCGTATCCTGTTACCTGCAGTACTCATATTTACCATTCCACATTTGAATTACTTCCTCCATTTCTTCTCTTACTTATATAATTAGCATCCGACCCCGAATAAGCAGACGAAAGATGTAAAGTGTAAAGTAAAGGTACTTTATTTGTCACATACACGTACATGTAGCGAAATTCATTCTCTGCATTTAACCCATCCCTCAAGGGAGCAGTGGAAGATGGATGGACAATAACTGAAACAAGCCACAACAGCATGTGTCCACTGCTAAACATAAAGCTCATACAATTAAATCTTCTCAATTAAAGCTGCTCCATTTCAATTCCATGCAAGTTTCCTCCGGTGCTCCTCAAAGATAAATGGATTAAAAAAAAAATCAATTACAGCACACAATTACACCAACCCGTGGAAATTAATGAACTGGCCTGAATGAAAACGCAATTACCTACGCATGTCTGTTAATCATTGACAAGCATTTGGAAATGAAGCTGTCTGAAAGTGACTCAATGCCCTTTCATAGATTTGTAATGGTGACATGATCATTTTGCAGTGAATAATGGGAGGAACAAACTGGGGGATTCAGCCAGAAGATGTGTTCCACGTTTTACAGCAGGAGACGTTTTCAGCTTGGAATTATTGGAGGTGTTTGTCTTCATCAGAGCCAAATATTAAAGCGTCAGTGAATATACATCGTCTTGAAAAACACAAATTGGATTAATAAATTGTGAGTCTCGGAAGCGAATATGTAAAATGTTGTATTCTTCAATTGATTCACAGAGGATTTCTACTTCGAGGTTGCAAAACAAATGGCCTATCCAAAAAAGCAATACATTAACAAACAGGAAGGGAGCGGAAACGGGCACAGAGGAGAGTCTTTGTTGTTTTTAGTCGAGCTGGGCACTTCAATCTGACCTTATGATTTAACACGATAAATACAATTGAATTAATACCTGAATAGGTCTAAATAGATCTGAGCATATGAGTGTCAGCTCCGCATTACATGGTACGTCATAATTACTGCAGGAAAAAATATTTGAAGCTGCATTGTGTACTTTTTTGAGTTGATTCTTAGCAAAAAAAAAAACGTTCTTTCACAAATATGTGCTCATTCATGTGTAACTACTTCCACCAACTAATCAAAGTATTCTCGTAAGCGTAGAATCTGCCATTCAGAATCATTAAAAAATACATACGAGCGAGTTGCTCGAATGGCGGCAGCCATGTTGCGCCAAAGAGGGACATACCTCCTCCTTTCGCGCTTTTACACTCAGTGCCGGGGAGGGGGAGAAGATTGCTTGTGACTGCCGGCAGGTTTGAAAGCCTGTTGAAAATGGAGGACCGCGCCTATTCTTGAGGACACGTAACGGAGTCGCCAAGGAAGTTAAAAAGAGAATTAAAACGACAACGCGACAGGCAAAGCAACGAGACCAAAGTTAATATTGGAGTGGCTTTTCCAAGATGGAAAGAGCTCACAAGGAGCAATGACACCGAAGTTGCCTGCTTTCTTCTTGACAGGTAATTCAGCCGATTTGTGTAAATTCAATGTTTTGTAGTTGCTACTTGCTTGGCTAACTATAGCATGGTTGTGCATAACGCTAGAACGACATCTAGGATACTTTTCCTCGCGTCAATGATGAAAAAGAATTGTCTACCTTGTAACTGTAATCATGTAATCATATGTGTCGTGATTTCCCTGGCAGACAACTCACATTATGTGCAGTTGTAACACAGACTAGCTACAGCTAGAACAGCTGCGAGTAAACGATGGAGATACTAAGATCTAATTTCAGTTTCATTGACATTGTTCATACTGCTCAGAGAAATATATTAAAAAAACATTCCATCTGTTGCTTCTCTCCTACGCTGTAAACATTACCTTCAGGGGCGTCGGACTGGGGGTAAAACCGATACTGATTACCAGGGCCAAAGGGGAGAGAGGGCCCTTGAAAAGTCTGGAATATATTTTTATTTCACCTGGATATTTTCATTTCCTAATTAAATTTCATAATGCATGTCAGATTAAATGTAAAGTTAGTGTATTGGCTGAATAACTTGGTTGGTTGATTGACTGACTACATTTTGTATACAGAAAAAGACTAAGGTCTCACCCACCCCTTGCTAATGCACCAAATGGTTTAGTCCATCTGCACGCTTGAGCGTCTGGTGGAGCTCAAACTTCTGCTGTAGAAATGTCTTTCTCAAAGAAAGTCAAATCATGCTACCAAAAAGAAAGGAAAGACAGAAGGAGGAGAGAAAACTAAATGAGAGGAAACAATTGGTAACTGACTTCTTTTCAAAGAAAGGAGAGCACAAACTAAAAAACGAAATCCATGGTGCTAAACTGCTTGAATATCTCCGTGACTGTTAGTGCTAAAAACAAACTGAGACAACCCATATAAAGAGCAGAACATACACTTTCAAATGATAATTTGGTTATACATTTAATCTGAGGTAAAGGCTAAATAAATAAACTACACTAGCAATGCTGTTTGCATATAACACACCATTGTAATAGCCTAATTTAAAACATGTTTAATTTTAAATTAATAGGCTATAATGTCTATAATTAGCAATATGTTGAGGAACATTGGGGCCCATCAGGACTGCCTATGTATAGGGCCCAGGGTCTGGTGCTATGCCCCTGATTACCTTACACTATTAATCTTGTACAATGTTCAGAATAACGATAGCACTGATATGTTACTAACATTAGCTTGCATATGTTTGGGAACCTGATAGCTGATGTTAGCAATGAAATGGTACCAAAATAACGTAAAACTATTATTACACTTGAAGGAACACTCACGGACAAAGTCGTACTTCTTGGAATAATACGGCCACCGTAGGAGTTAGAACGCGCTCGGAATGGGAGGGGCTAGAAAGTAATATTCAGTTGGTTGTCATATACAATATAAAGATATAAAGTATATAAAGAAATTCTTACGCAATGTAGCTTTAAAGAAATCTGCAGCTGTTTTCTTTTATCAAATGACAATTGCATTTTGGACTTTGATTCGAAGATATTAAATTAGCTACATACCTCTCAGCTCTCACATCCCTCAAATCCCCCCTTCTCTGCTTCCTCATCTCCTCTCTCTCATTACAGGAACCACAAGGGGGACGATAAAACTAGGATACCTCATCTAGTCGCTGCCTCCACACTGACTCTCAATCCCTGAGTTCCTCTCCACAACATCTTTCTACCTAAACCCATCATTAATCCTTATTCGACCCTCGGTTCACCCCCTCACGCTCAACCCTTTTTTCATCCCCTTCTTCAATCTCAACCTTTGTTATCCCTCTGTCCCCCAACCCTTGTTAATAATAGCCATTCGCATTTCTAAGTAACTTGATGGTTTTTTTTTTTTTAAGGAAATCGTTCCAGAATGAAAAAAAAAATGTAGCAATAACCTTTTTTTCATTTTCTTATTTTTTTTTGGATCCTAAAAAACAAACAAGGCCCTTCCCTGAATGTGGATCCTTTGGGCAGACTGCCAAGCATCTGGCCAAACACACTCCTACAAACACCATCAGCCAGCATGCATGCATGTTAACCTTGAGTGTGCAGGGAGAATGCAACAAGACAAAGAAGATGCTCCTGTGCTGGGGGAGGAGAGAATGAAAGAGTGGCAGGGTCACAGCAAATCTCTATAACTACAAAGCACCAAATACAAAAACAAGCCCCTTTGGGATGGAGGATGGAAAAGATGAATGTTTGAGATTTTGGTGGGGTTTAGTAGCATGGCAAATATTAATTATTCATTATCTGTGCTGAAGAGAAGAATAGGCAGATTAAATATCTCCAGGGTGAACTGAAGGCAGGAAAACATTTTGCCATATCTCATGACAGTGTGGTATGTATTAACAAATGTCACACTTTTCTTCAGAATCACACTTCTGACTCATGCACACGAGCCTGAATCTCTATGAATCCGACAATGAACCTGTAGGATTTGAGATTATGATTTGCCATGAAACAACATGACCATTTCATCCCATTATCCACAGGCCAAGGTGAACTTGACACGTGGCACGCGCCACACCTCCTCGAAGAAAATCCTCAAGTCCTTTTTTTTTTTTTTTTTTTTTTTTTGTCTCAGCTTGAGTGACTCACCCATCACCAAAACAGTTCCTGTGCTCGGCAGCTGGTGTCTCAGGGTTAAGTTTATCCCATTTACTACTTACTTCAGAGGGGGAACCACACACCCTCTAGGCCAGCGGGATGTCCTGAAATTGTGTGCGGAAAGAACAACTAATGTTTCCCTAAATTTTTTTTTTTTTTTTTTTTTTTTTGTGAAGCAACGGTTAGGTCAATCAATCCATGAAATAGCTTTTCAAACAACAGAAACTAAGGTTTGATATGTGTTGTTTTAGCAACATCTTCCACAATCATCGTGTTGACTGTCGCAGCACTATCTTTGAAAATATACGCTCAATACACAGTCAAAATACTGTGATGGAAATGAATTATCATGTGCTTCATTAAACAAGGAAATTCTACATACATGCGATTTTAAAGCACTTCGTGACTTCTACTAACGGCATTGTTTTATGAGCATCACTATCGTTTGGGATTTATTTAAATGAGTTGCTTGACGTGGAACGGAAAAAAAAAACCACCAGAAGATCAGAATCATGCCTGTTGGCAGATGCCAGCCAACAAAAACAGACAAAGAGAAGTACTGAGCAGATGGCGAAAGTCAAAGGAAAGATCAGATCAGGAAACCGCAGAGGGAGAAAAAGCTACAGGCTGTATTTGCAATGTAAACAGTGCTTTCATAAGAAAACATTTAGAGTAGATAGAGATTCAGTTTCTTTCACATCTCAAACACTCTCCTACTATCTGCCAGACACATGAGGTTCATGGACCACTGATCACGATCATACACTGTGGAGTTTCCTTGCAAACAAAGTGTTTCTATGCATTCAATGGTTCTTACATTCTGTGCATCCTTAAGGCCTAACAAAATATATGGGACGCACATTACCTCATACAATACTTGCATTATTTACATCGACTGGCTGTCTTCCTTTTCTCTTATACTGGTGCACTGCTACCTTATGGGGCATCGCCCCCATCGACTGTAGAAACAGATACTGTGCATGCAATTGCATGGAAGTGAAGGACAAACCTGTAATTATTGGGATTGTTATGTGTGTTCTGTGTTTTCAGGGTCGATATACCAAAGATTGGAGGCAACCTGCCGCAAACTATCTCGCATTAAAGTTAAAGTATCATTTTGTACAAGCAGATGTTTAAGCAGAATATCAGAGCAATTTACATTCTGTTATTAAACCGAGTCAAAGTCAGTTTCTGACGTCTGTGCGGTCTGACGAGTGACTGAGATCGCTTCTTTGCCTTTTTTCTCTTTGTTTCATGGCGGGTGGCGGCCAATGACAAAAAAAAAAAAAAAAAAAAAAAAAAGGAAACCCAGTGAAAGTTCTGATGTTCGCAAGTTCTTACATCACCTCATTTAAGACTATGTTTTCTACGGCTGTGAAGAAAAAAAACATTTAAGTCATTGTCTGAATTATTAAGACAGAGAAAAGTGTAAAAACGTATACATTGTTAAGGAAGAGCTAAGTTAACAACCCAATGACATAAAAGAGCATAGGCCTATGAGCAGGGCTGAGTCTAGGACAGTCTTGGCCCAATGTAACCCCTGGTTATCGTTACTTTCATTTAGTAGATATATGACCTAATTTGGCTAGTTACAGTATGCACCACAACATGAGGCAGTTTAACATGCATGTTGTTTTTTCAAACTCTGCTTAGCTGTTGCTGCGATCACTTTCAGATTTCAGACTTTGATTGCTTCATGACTTGAGAATCCAAAACCACGGAACTATCTTTTTTAGATGTTTCACTCCAT
The DNA here is from genome assembly GCF_004354835.1 of Perca flavescens. Classification (NCBI taxonomy): domain Eukaryota; kingdom Metazoa; phylum Chordata; class Actinopteri; order Perciformes; family Percidae; genus Perca; species Perca flavescens. The sequence continues at coordinate 12,528,421 of NC_041331.1, forward strand.
CCAACTTTATGTAACCCTGGTCTAACTGCGGCATGGATCTGCAGACAGCAGTCGTGGGTGAGCAGCATAAAAATGCGTCTCTTGAATGAACTAAGTTATCTTATTGTTCCGTTTGTGACTGAGCTAGCTAGCCCCATACATAATAACTACATCAGAACGATTTACGGCACCATTTATTCATTTCACCAAGCAACTTTCTGGTGGTCTGACCAGGGCTTTTAAAGTCTCTAGTTTTGAGCCCACAGTCCCTACAGTATCATCTTCACCCATCTGACCCCAAACCCTCTCAGCTCTGAGACGATTGACGATTGGTCCAATTGGGATAAAAATCATCTTCAGCTTTTAATGTAAAACCTGTGTTAGAAGTAGAGACCTACTCTTACATTAAGACAAATTAGAGACAAAACAATGTTTTTTTATGGTTAATCCCTGGTGTTACTTTTCAATTTAATCAACACTCACCACCCAGAAGAGTGTTGTGTGAGCCAAGGCCTGGTACTGGTCGATGGTAGACAGAACACTGAGGATCAGACAGGCCAGAACTATGAGAAACCTGTTGGAAATAAAGCAGATTACACTTTAATCTTGATAAAATCATGATTCTAAGTTTTATGTCGGTGTCCATTCTTATTTCCATTGTATATATTCTGTTATAATCCAACTGGACAATGACATCCAACCGTTTCCTCGAACCAAAGATTGACATGTCATCAGTCATTTTACAGTTTGATTTAAACGGCAAAACTTCGACTTTGGTGTCGGGTTCAAGTCTGAGCTTCCGAACAACTTTCAAAAAGTAAGTTTCAAGACGACATAACATTACTTTGTATTTTTGTCATAAAACGTACCTGACTGAATTTGAGCAAACAGTCAAGGACAGCTCTCTGGAGGAAAGTCGGTGAACCTTTTGAACTCTGCCACATGAATGCAAAGCGCATGATAAACTTGTCAAATAATGAGCACACAGGTTGGTGCCCGCACGCACGCACGCACGCACGCACACACACACACACACACACACACACAGTATCAACAAACACTAAATTGCTCCTTAAAATTCTCCTTACTCCCCCCCCACAAGGTCACAAATGTTTCAACTGCAGCAACAATAACACGTCTGTAACTCCTCAACCTACTTAATAGAAAGATATTTTATTTCTTTAAGATCAAGCTTTAAGCTGCTAAACCTCTCTCAGGTGGCTTTCAGTTTTTGACGTTTAAACTCTTTATAGTTTTTTTTTTATTTGGAAAAAGAGCAGGTTATTAAAGATTATTTACAGACTCATTGTCTTTTGGAAAGAGGTTGCATTTATTGAACTGAAAGAACAGTGAAACAATTAAACAAATCAATAGCGAAAACACCTTGAAATGTGAAATTTCCATTTATACTTCTCCCGTTTTTTTTCTCTCATTCAGAACACAAGACAAAAATAAGAGTTTAATTGCAAAACGTAACGTGCATAATAATCGATTTTCTTGATTACTCGGATTTTGTCGTCATTAGGAAAGGAAATTGTAATCGCGATTCATTTGATGGTAGTGGAGGAAGATGGGAGTGCAGGGCTGGCTGCAATCTGTGATGATGGGCCATTCTTAAACTCCTAACCTTGTTCACACGTGATTCAGCACCGCAGAGCCAGCCTCGGTTCCTGTTTTTATTTTCATTACTGCAGTATTGCCTCCACTATCAGAGCTGAAGTTGGGGGTTACGTTTCAGCTCCTTTTATTATGTTTGTCCGTTAGCAGTTTATCTCAGGAAATGAATAATGAATGTGCATTTGACTTTGTCAAACAGTTGGCATCGTGGCAAGGACAAACTGATTAACTTTTCATTTCCGTTGGCAAGAGATATGGCGGTGAAACTACTGAATGGATTTACATGACACCATCTGAATTCATTTGCCAATCAGCTGACAGAACAAACGGCCATGATTGGCCCAATCAAAAAACATGGAGGCACTGGAAAGTTGGCACTACACAGCCAGTATTTCAAAACTTGGTACAGTTACAGAAGAGCAACTTCTAATGCCGAGTGAACAAAAATCAAGCTGGCTGATTGAATAAAATGTGATTACTATATTGTATGATGATGATACACCACATATATATATATATATATATATATATATATATATATATATATATATATATATACCTGGGAAGGGTTGATGGACATTAGGGGTGTGCAAAAAAATCGATTCACATTCGTATCGCCATTCAAGCTCTACCAATTCAAAATCGTTTTTTTTTCTTTTTTTCTTTTCATTTTGTAATGGCGTGTATACTATTGTCCTGAAATGAGTTTAGCTGGCCAGTCCCATAGATGGCCCTGCGTCAAATTCACACTGACGCCTGGGCACTCTTGTCATAATCAAAAGAAGAATGAGTGCGGCAGAAGTAGTTTAGTCAGTGCAAACAATGGCAAACCTCACAGAAAGAATTATTCAACCTGCTCCATCCTCGCTCTATGGTGTTTTAAGCCTCCAAAGTCGACTTTAAGGCACCTAACCCTAACCTTAACCCTAACCCTAGCTACTGCCTAATCCTAGTACAACATTGGGGCTTAAAACACCAAACACCTGCATCCTCATTGAAGGCGAGAGTTTGGGCACATTTCGGCTTTTATAACCTCGAGGGGAAGAAGGAACTTGATAGGAATCATGCTGTATGCAGGCTTTGCAAAGCAAAAGTTAAAGGTCCCATGGCATGAAAATTTCACTTTATGAGGTTTTTTAACATTAATATGCGTTCCCCCAGCCTGCCTATGGTCCCCCAGTGGCTAGAAATGGTGATAGGTGTAAACCGAGCCCTAGGTATCCTGCTCTGCCTTTGAGAAAATGAAAGCTCAGATGGGCCGATCTGGAATCTTGCTCCTTGTGAGGTCATAAGGAGCAAGGTTACCTCCCCTTTCTCTGCTTTGCCCGCCCAGAGAATTTGGCCCACCAATAAGAGAGAGACATCATGGCTTTCAAACGAGCAAAGTGGCAGTTGGTCAAGGCCACACACCCACTCTCCACCTTGCCCCCCCTCTCTCCTCCTCAATAGCTACAGACAAAGAAATGGCACATACTAAGGAAAGCTCATTGTGGGACTGGCTCTAGTGGCTGTAATTCTGCACCAAGACCACTAAGGCCTATATAAAAGCATCCAAAGAGCAACATGTCATGGGACCTTTAAGTATTTTGGAAACACCACAAACTTGAGAACTCACATGGTACGCCATCACCCAGAGATTAACATTAAAGACGTGGATGAACAACAACCTAAAGTACCTAACATGCCATTCAACCAATGCTCTAAACTCTAACCGAACTCTGAAGGAAAAGCTCTTTTTATTTAACAGTTTTATTTTAAATGAATTGAATTAAATGTATTTGAAAGCTGGCCAAAGCTTGGCACTTTGCAGTTTTTAGTTGCAAAAGTTTTTTATTTTTGTATGACGACATATAAAGTAATATCAAACTACATTTAATTTGTTGTTTCTTTTTCTTTTAAAATGTATGTCTACTGCAACCACTTTGGAAAACTAACTACATTTATATACTGTGAATCGTTTTTCTTTTAATCGAGAATCGTTTTTGAATCGAAAATAGATTTTGAATCGAATCTTGAGCCTAAAAATTGATATCGAATCGAATCGTGACATTTTCTGAATCGTGCACCCCTAATTGACATACAGTATGAGAACACATAAAACTGCAAAATACAGTGCAAAATCTCCCAAGATCTCAAAAAAAGAAGCTGACCGACATTGCTTGTTCTATATATAAGGTAAATATCATTGAACATAATTTGTGGCTTGAAAACTGGCTAGAATGCCTGAAATCTTTTTCTTTTTTTTTACGTTTTTGGTTAATTTGTGTATTTTTGTATTGAATAGGAGACAGTTTAGAGGTGACAGGAAATGAGGAAAACAAGAGTCTAAGCAGTTACAATGGCAAGTGTTACTGGGGCATGGATGAAACCCAATATGGAACTGGCATATGGTAACAATATTGCACAGTGTTGGTGGATGTATTTGCTCTAATGCCATCTAGTTGATATTGTTTTAAACCATTGTTCAGAAAACAGCCCCAAAGAATCACTGTCTTCTTCCTGTATCAGCACATTTGATGGAAACTATGTGTAGAGGGAGTTATAGTTTCCAGCCAGTGTTTGCACCATGGAGGCTCTAATCGCCACATGCTACAGCCTGAGTTTATTGAAGACTGGCCAGGAATCCAAATACCCCCTAAACTAACACATACACACGCACACACGCGGACTTGAACGTGCACGCCACACGTCAACACAGATAAAAGACAGAAGATGGCCTGGTGTGTAACACAGCTAACAAAGCAGCTGGTTCTGTCTGAAATAGCAGCAGAAGTAGACAAAACAACACAGCAAAATGACTGTACTTTGGTACCTGCGACTTCTGCCAAAATGACATCTAAAGGCTGCTACTTGTGCACAATAAATGGGAGCAAATCTGTCAAAACATTGGGCAGAAACAAAATAGTAAGGATGCAGTGTAATTTATAAAAACCATATGTACAATTGTGACAGAGTTGAAAAGAGGATCAAAAGACATACAAATGAACATCAAACTTTGCAAGCCAAACACTCCCGTATGCTAATGGGGGTAATTTGTCAGCGAAGCTCTGCTTAAATTCTTTCACAGCATTTGAAATGCCAGTAAACATACACACTTAGTATGCGCAGCATACACTTCTGCTTCACTCTAAATCCATCTGAAGCAGTCTGACTCTAACTGCACCATCATACTTCACTTCCTTTACCTCCGGTGGGCTAGCAATAGACAAAATAATACACTGGCTCAGCTACATAGGCACGATTGAACTCTAAACAAAAGCTCAAAGCATTGCCCCTATCTATTATTGATAACAGATTCACTTGCAGTCTGTTGTGCAGTGAGTGAAGAGACAAAGCAAGTGCCAGGAGAAGAGTTACATTTAGGGACACTGCTGACCATGTCACTTGCTGTTACCATCAAATATCCTGTTTGGAACAACAATCATACTTTATTAGTATCACTGTACTGTGCTTTTAGAGAGATAAGATATAAAACATAAATTAAACTAAAAGCAGATGAATGCACTGTGAGAAAATATCAAATAAAATGTATTAAAGGGAGGTTGTAAGGCCTTGTCTGTAATTTGGACAGCCAGTAGGAGCCTTTGTCAGGGCCTCAGCCCTAGACTTTAGCTAGTATTAGGGTTAATAGTTTAGAGATATAAGGCAGTCACCAACAAGTGACCTGGTCTCCATGCTCCATTAAGAATCTGAGCTCCTGTGTTTTGTAAAAGAGAGCAAAAGATAAAAGCAAGCAAGCCTTTTTTCCCCAGAAGAAATACAAACAAAATCAAAAATGTTGCTCAAATTGAAAATAATAATAACACATGAACTTGTAGTTAAATCATTAAACCATTGTGTCAGAATTTGACTTCCTCCAGCTTGATGCTGTTTGACAGAATATCTAGTTCACTTTAATGGCGCTGAGGCTGAAAAACACTTTCTGATTTTTGGGTTTTCTCTTAACTCTCCTGATCGACTCATCTATAAGCAGCATGTGGGATGGATCCATGCTGCTCCAAACCAACATACTGCATTCACTGTTAGACTGTAGCACACTGCAGTGTAGACAGACACCCAGTGGGAGCATGGGATGTACTAAATAAATAAAATATACTAAAATATACCATGTTCCTATCCAGGGTCATGCACTATTGCTTTCTTTTTTCATTAATAAAAGAGACCTGAGTCCTTGCGAGCATATTGTATCACCACACATACATTAACTGACAATGTGCAAACAGACGCACACACAAGCGTCCCTCTGATAAGGACTCGGGTCACTCTGACGTTCAATTCTGGGTCAGTGATAAGGCCATGCTTGTTCTTAACTGCTTTTCTCCCACTGAAAGACTTGCAAAACAAGGTACTGAACTGACCCCAAAAACCTGCTGGATGGTTAGACGTCCCAATAACATGGTCCTACAACTAACCCCTGCTTGTATTATAGAAGTGAGAGAGTTTGGTCTACTCTACACTACTAAATACTCTCAAATCAAACCTACCTAATGAGACGTAACAAAGACGGAGACGTGTTTTTTAATTATACTGTTTTTTTTTAAGCTTGGATTTGGGCGCACAGCTTCCTGCCATCTTTGCCAAAAAAGGTACCATCACATTACACTTCTGTCCTGCAAATATTGTCTCTCAATTAAATCAACTGATGCCCACACAACATACAAATTCAACGATGCGCTTCCTTATTTGGTGCAATCTCCTCGCTGGTTCCAGTGGACTTGTGAACTTTGATCATGTGCAATATAGAATCAGCATCGGACATGTAGAAGTCATTATTCCAGCATGTACCATCACCATGTTTTCAACAATGTTGCAATGTCAGACTACAAAGTGCAGCATCGCTCTCACAGACTTTGTGATCACTTTGTTAAAAACAAGAATTACAAAACGGAGGAAACCGTTCCATCATATCCTTTTTTGTTTTGGTTTTGGTTTAATAGTCTAATGTTAAACCAGAAATTTCAAATCTGGGCAAAACAGGTCTCTGGATGGAGCTGAGTTACAGCAAACAAACAGCTTTCATGGCTGAGTGTCGCAGACTGTGATGTTTGCTACTGACACTGGGGCTTATGAAAGACATTGATTTTGTATTTTAAGAAGCCCTTTGTAGTGATTCCTGTCATGTGTGCAGTCTGAGCCTTCTTGGAATCAGCCATTACAAGAAGGTTAAGGCATCTCATCTTGCTGTACAGTCTAATGATATAATATTTCAAATGTTGATGCTTAAACAAACATTTTCTGTGATAAGAGCAGCCAATAGCGTCCCTATTTTTGTACATTGTGCAGTTAGCCTTGGTGATGTTCTAATGTGTTTGAGTTGCGCTGTGTTGGCTCATGCTCCATTTGAGTCACCGAGACTCTAACCTGCTCCGACAGGCTGCGTTCCCCTGCGTCCCCTCCGACCCTGCAGGGTCGCAGGGTGGCCGCTACCTCCTCCAGAGCACACACACACACACAGACACACACACACACTGCCATGTTTAGCTTCCTGCTATCAGTACCAGCAAGTGGGGGCAGACAGAACCCACGAGGGTGAGCTGGAATATCATATTCCACATTCCAAAACCTCTGCCTGAACACTCCCGTCTGGATCTACGGGACTGTCAGTTTCCCGGACGTGGGTGATACCACGAACAGTGAAATGTATCAGTGGTGTGTAGAGAGAGGTGTTTATCATGAGTAGCATTTCATTTGTCAGAAAAAGACAAATTGTCAAGGTACCTGTCACAAAAAAAAATGTGACAGCTTCACGATATTGAAGCTTTACAGATGAAATCACACTGGATTACTTCAAGATTTATGTTCATTACTAGTTGTATTATTTATATTTCATTTTGTCATTTGCCTGTCATACTGTCAAGAAGGTAAAAAAAAAAAAAAACTAAAACATTGTGTCAGGTTGAAAGGTTCTCTTGTTAATAGACTTACTGAATGCAAACCAGAAAGCCATCTGTGCTGTTGTACTCACACTGTTGTGGAAAATTAAATGTTCAATGGTGCTGAGGAAAATAGTCTCCCAAATGAAAGATCTGTATAATACCCCTTTAGTACTCCTATGATAACGTATTTTCTCTTAGTTTCTCTTGTCTGTGATGAATTCTATGGGGTTGTTTTTTTTTATCTTCTATGGCTAGACTTAAATATCCTTTTAATATTCCAAGAGGGACCTCCAGTTGTGCTGTGATATCTGTGCAGCATCTTTCTAAAATTCACAGGATTAACAGTTCTTTGTAGTGAGGGCATCCAAGGCTCTACATGCGCAATTAACTCCCTGTTTAATTAGGATCTTAGAGTTGAAATTATACCCTTGAATACCCCACGGATCTGGATGATTAGGAGAATTAAAAAAAAAAAAAAAAAAAAAAAAACACACACACACTCACACTGAGAAGTGATACACGAAGCATTTCCAGCCAGACGGCCTTTCCAGAAAGTTATACACGCGTCCTTGGATGTAGGCGCGGGTGAGGACTGGACGGACCCCGGTGCTGTACACCGACATCCGCACAGACATCCGGGGGTGAGATAAGTACGGGTGGAGGTGAACAGTTGGTACATTTGTGGTAGTGTTACCGTCCTCTGGCATTTTGTCTCTTTCAGAAAACGCGTCGTTGCCCGCAGGTGTCCCCGGTTCTGGCGCGCTAAACGTGGTTTGCGACAGCTCCAAATCCGGTGGTCTGTTACCACGTGCCACACCAGAAGACCTCCGTGTCTTCCCTTCTTGATAGGGGGCGGAACTGGACATAGCAGCTTCCCCGTTATTCTTCTGTCGATGGGTTAACTTTTCTCACGGTAAAATGTTCGGTCACTGACTCCAACGGACTGTTCGCCCATGTGCGCTTACCTTCTGCTGTGCGCCTGATTTCACCAGGGCGCATAAATATGTCAAATCAACTGAGATAGTGATGCCCTAGATCACCAGGACGGCGTTTCTTTAATTTAACTTTACAGCTCTCTGGGTTGCTGAGGTGATGCCGAGTCTCAGCCCCTGAATGAATATCCCCTACCTCTTCCAGAGCTCTTATCAGCCTGGAGAGCTGTGGGGGCCCTGCGGGCGGTGCGCAATGAGTCGCCAGCTGTTCAGACATTTTATTATTTTGCAAAACCGCTCGAAAGCAATCTGCAGCTCATCCTCAGATCTGCGGGGAAAAAAACACACCACACCATTAACCTTGTCCCCCCTCCTCCCCCATACTTACTTTTTCACACAAAATGCAAACGCAACTATTTTTGCAAACCTGTAAAAACAAATGTCATGTGGTTGACCTTCTACTGTATAGGCCTACATAACTAATAAAAGTCTTACTCGTCAAATAGATTTGGTGGTGTACTGATGTGAAATTATGTCACCCTCACAGGCATTTATGTATGTGTGAATGTTTAGATGCACATACTAAATGAGCAACAACCAATAAAGCACTTGTGTACCTCAAGGTTACCAGTGGAATGTGTTGCATTAATGTAAAAGTCTATTGCATCAATCACACACTTAAAGTGACTAAAGGCACAGGCCTAACTCACATGTAAACAGAACGGTGACCCCGCCACCAAAATTCAAAACACAAGATTGGAAACTGCTATCATTCATACATTGATTGACATGTCTTTTAATAACAATATAAGTCAACATAATGTGTCTGTAACTTCCATTATGACCAGTTAGAAACACAACTTTTTTATAGCCACGCGTATGTAGGCTATAGGCCTTTTTTTTTGTATATGAGGAATAACTCATGTACTAACATTGTTTCATAATACACTCACAGCAATATACATTGAAGACAGTGCATGTATAACCACTATGGTGTAAATTAACAGAAGATTCACTTGATGTTGATTCAAGACCTTCAGCAGGTGCAGTAAACTATGTTGTTGCACATGCGTTGCACATATATCACATATATCAAGATGTCGGGTCTGGGAACTCACCATTGGCAGGGCTGAAGCCGAGGGGCGGGATAAACGGTTGTCTTTCAAATTCTCTCTGCACGCAATAGGTAGCCCGGTCTCATGGCAGTTCGTGATGTGGTCACGTTATTTAATCTATTGAGTCGTGGTTATAACGAATTTTAAAGCAATGTATTTCAATGGGAAGCATATTTCGTGATCACAGAACGATGACGGTAGTGAGTAGTATTGATAAGGCCAAAGTCCGCACAAGGAGGTTGGTCGGGTTGGTGGTGGATGGGTCAAACAACATGCGTCCCGGGGATCGCGTCCCACATGTGACGTGTACACGAAATAAACTTCAAAATCGTGACCTGTAAATGTATCAATAAATCAAAATAACGTGACTATTTCACAACCTGGCGTGAGACCGGGTTGCAATAGGAGCAACGAAGAAGGTAGTGGAGCTAGTTGATAGATTAAACTTTTGCCGTATCCGGTCGGCAAAACTCCGAACACATCTTCATTTTTTAAGAATGATTTCAGTGCCGTTCTTTGTTCTTTTCTCAAAGAAAAGCTTAACTCCAAGTCTTCCAGAGTCGCGGCCAAAGCCGATTCGAAAGACCGCTGTTCCCAGCAGCAGCAGCAGCAGCCATAAGCCCGCCCACCGACTCTATACACAATGTGATTGGCCCGGCCAGAGTTTGGTTTTTCCAGCTCGTAAGCCAACGGAGAGTTGCTAGACTGACCCTGGCTGCAAATTACATTTGCTGCCGCTAGGGTGCGTCTAGATTTCTAGGCTACATATATCCCCCTTCTATACTGAAATCAGGATGATGAGTTCAGTTAATTAGCAATGCATTAGTAACATTTTTGCGCATTGCCGTTCATGAATTCCTCTATTATTTAGAAAAGATGAATCTCTCATGAAAAGGTGTTGATTGGCTGAGTTCATTTGTGCAGAAGTGTAAAGAAAGGCCTCCCATTGTTTGAGATGACAGACAGGCTGTGAGTCGTTTCCCCTCATTAAACTGCCAGTCGGAAGGAGGTAAGAAGTGCCTCTCATCGGGAGAAAGTCTCTGACATGTTGGGAAGCTATACCCACTCTACATATTTGTTGTCACCAACAGTACTCAGATGTGTTACTGCTCAGACTGTTATAGATGGAGCAACTCTGTCACAGAGGAGCTCTGCATTGTGTGCATTTAACTTTCCATTTCGCTTTTTCGCCTAAAAGCGTTTCCTATCGCCTCTCCACTATGAGCTGAAGAGGAAGAAAAAGAAACACCACACGACCGATAAAATATAGCTCATATTACCATTATTATTTATTTATTTACTGGAGTAATAAAACATGTTACTGCTTGAAAATCATGCCTGTTTCCTGACCTATTTGTGTTTAATTACAGTGTGAAAGTAGCTTTCTCAACCCTGGTGTTGGTGTGATCCAAGGAGAACTCTGGGGACACATGCAGCTTAGTTTGACAAGGTTATCCTGTGGTCTTTTTTTTTTTTTTTTTTTTTTTTTTTTTTTTTTTTTTGCAGTGACCTTGGCCATGCTAGTCCAAGGTGGAGGAAACAAGTTCGCCGCAGCGGATTTTAATAGGAGTCGAGTGGCATCTATGTGATGACAGGATCTGTTGCCAGGTAGACATTAAACACAACTCTAACTGGTTCTTGCTCTTAGATGCCACCCACTACATTTGAGTTATTGTAGAAAGTGAAGTTATCTTGAAGGTCACCCATGCTCCTATATTTGATTGTGTGAAGGAAATACAATATTTAATATATATATTTTTTTTTTTTAAGATTCTTTTTTGGGGCTTTTCCCTTTATTTGAAAGTGTATAGACATGAAAGGGGGAGAGAGACAGGGGACAACACGCAGCAAAGGGCAGCAGGTCGGAATCGAACCCTGTGCTGCTGCAAAGGACTCAGCCCACATGGGGCTAACGCTCTGACTGGGTGAGCTAGAGGTCACCCCAAATAATTAATCTAATTTAATATTAAATGAGTAATAACCATCTTGGTAATGGATTAATTTTAATTTCTTTAAGCATACATGTCAAAGATTCAATGGTACAAGCTATTTAAATGTAAACATAAGTCTTTTATGATAGTAAACTGAATACCTTTGGGTTTTGGATTGTTGGTTTGACAAAACAAGCAATGTAAATATTGTCACTGTCATGTGAAAAACCATTTATCTCCAGAATACTAACATTTCATTGTCTAAGGCAAATTGCCTTGTTATCACTTTTGGGACAATGCATTTTTTTAAGATTTTAAGAAGGGCTTTTCCACCTTTAGTTTTTGACAGGACAGCTAGGTGAGAAAGGAGAGAGAGAGAGAGAGAGAGAGAGAGAGAGAGAGAGAGAGAGGGAAGACATGCAGGGAATCGTCACAGGTTGGATTCAAAACCCTGGAGCTCTGCATCGAGGCATAAGCCTCTCAGTATATGTGCACCTGCTCTACCCACTGAACCACCCCGGCCACAGACAATGCATTTTTTTTAAGCTAATCCAATGGGGGTTTTAAATGGTTTCTTTAGCTTTAGATGTTTATTTTAAAAAATTAAACATGGTCCATGGTTTTCTTTGGACAGCGATGATATGTCAACTTAAATGTTGCTGTTCTTGAAATACAGAAAAAAAGGCCTACGATTGCCTCCACATGGCTCTCGCAGACCATTCCCCAACTCGTAAATACTGTACCGACGCTTTGTTACAGCATGAGCAGTCGGATACACTGTAGTCAAGGTAGTCAAGAAGAAAATAATGATCAGATTAATACATAATGCATATTATTGTTCAGGCAGCCCTATTGATGTTAGGTTTACTGGCAAAACAGGGATCATTACAGAAATGTATTTTGTAGAACAGAGTACATGTATGTTTATTGATGTTGCTCAATAAAAGAAAACCGCTCTGGTAAGACTTCTCAAATGTCTATCAAATCAAAGATGTGCTGTATTTTATTATTATTATTACCCATCAGGACAGGTATTATATGTTTGACAATTCTACACTTCCTTTATAACGTTCATGTTGCATCATACTTAACTCATTCTCCCATGAGTGAATAATATTCGCATTTTAACCCATGTCAAGTAATTTAAAAATCTGACTTGAGGAAATTGCCTCCTACTGCAGTTGACACCAGAGGGCAGCTAGAAAGCCTTTGGAGTCTGGTGTCATTCATTGCAATAAGGTTAGAGAAAAAGGGAAGCTCATCTTCCTCTATAAGTGCATATGAAACAAGCTGTTTTTTTTTATTAACTGGTATTTACCCTGGCTGATCCAGATGAGATTAAGGGATTCTTTTTCCTGAGCCCCAGCTCAAACAGCAGCAACACCTAATCTAGTTTGCAAGGGGAAACAAACAATAACATTCCATAGTAATTAATTGTTGATCTCAAATAAAGGAAAATGGAAGGCATGAGAGAAAAAAGAAACAGTGAGAAGGAGGGATGATACAGAGATAACATCCTAAAAATTACAACTGGAATATCAACACTTTCCACATGTGTTCTTGTCATAAATGCTTTGAACTCATAGGCAGTTACATAAGGTTGTCATGTTTCTGCAGGGTCAGTCAGCCTTTCCAAACAGGCTCTGTCCAAGCATTCTGGCCAGTCAGTAGAAATTAGACATGGGACCTCAGACTGTACTGTCTTCCATATTTATGAGTAGTATAAACACATAAAGGGACGGGGGAGCTATCCCTCAATGGCAGTATAAAACAGATAATCAGTGACTAAGCCTATTCATGTAAAGACATAGTTAATCAAGCCATGGCATGCAATGTTTAAATATGGGTGTGGGTTTTGCATTTTGTGATATAACGCAATTAATAATGATGAAGAGTCTCCTGCATGTGCATCACTGAGTTGAGGCTTGTACACATATTCACTGTGGCCCAATTCAGGGGCTGCATGCTTTGAAGTCTGCGTTTTGCATATGACAACACCGTCCCCTTCCAAAGGCTCCTTTTGAATGCAGCCTCAGAAATGGGTCCCGCTTTTGCCTGACTTTCAACAACACAATTGGTGTATCTTTTGTGACCCTCATTCTACGTGCAGCTACTTGAGGCTAAAACCAACGCACTAAAAAGCACTATAGACTGGAAAACAGAGTCAACTAACTGCTATCGACTCCCATTTGTAAACACTCTTAGTGCACAACTTTGTCTTGCATTGGCTGGAAAATAGAACTGTCCTATTTTTTTTTCTTTTGTGTTATGTTGCAGTCATATGCACTAGTACTTTTTGGTTGTCCTGGTCAATTCATGTGACCGTGGCTTTTTTTGTGAGTCGTTTGAGATCAAGTGATCATTGGTCATAATGCACTGAAAAGTGGAAATAATGCAATTCACACATATGCTGTAATGTATGCCACTGTTTGTTTTCAGCCTGAAACATTACAATTGAGAAATACAGTTATACAGATATAATGTTTTAGATTATATCATTATACTGGAAACGTGTTCTGTCTACAGAGCGATGTTATCTCCCAAAGGAGATACATGTTGTTTACATGTGGGATGACCACAGCAAATGTCTCTAAATTTACTGAAATAATTGTTTCCAATCCTCTGAATTGCCACCCACATCTCTGTTTTGTCTGGCAAATTTAGGCCATTGATGGTTGTTACCAACCGGTTGGATAATTGACCAATCAGAGATTTTTAGTAGATGGTACAGTAAGAATGGGAATATCATCTTCCTTCATAGCAAACTAGCTATATCCATGAAGAATAGCAACAGACAAATTGCGACAAGCGTCGAAGTGTCTATATATAGACACTGAAACAGCAGTAGAGGTCGCTGTAAGTGGGCCTACAGAAATAAATCTCTTGATTTGGACAATTTGTTTGAACTTTGTGGTAACTGCCTCCACACCTTTGTAACATTGCAACTTTGTTACAGAACAGCTATATTACACTTTGATTGGATAGGGTAAAACACGTCTCCCTTCCAACAAGAAATAGACTGAATGAATTGAAACAAATATTGAATATTTACCATTTACGAGATTGTCCATCATGTTAACGGGAAAAATTATTACTCATCACCCCTTGATTTATGGCAGATACTTCAAAGAACAGATTCAACAAAGAGCGGGGACTATTATACAAACATATTGGTCCATCGTGACTTAAAGGAGAAATCCGGCGCGAAATGAACCTAGGGGTTAATAACACATTTGTACCGAGTCGACCGTTCTCTGGGATATGTTTATTAAAAGTCTATTAAAAAGATAGTTCATAAAGACTGTACCGTTTGCGGTCAGTACCGTCAGCCTTGTTAGTGATATAGAAATAGCGCTCACATTCGATTAGCATGAAATAGGGTGACCAGACGTCCCGGTTTGACCGGGACAGTCCCGATTTTGAGTTGCGTGTCCCGAGTCACGACAAAAGCCTGTCGGGACACTAAAATACCAACCACTATGAAATTGTCCCAGCTGTCAGCGATTACATAGCCAACGTGGTCTTATTATAGCCTGATCGGTAACTAAACCCATGTAGTTAGACTAATAAAGCATCCAGCGTATGATTTTAAAAATGTGTGTGTATGTCAGTCAATCGTAGCAGTCTGCGTCTGCATAATCTGTGCAGCCAGCGTTACAATGTATATTTGTAAACATTGTTGCAATGCCTCTTCTTATCTGTCTCGTTTTAACAGCCAGGCTATATCGCTAGCTAGGCTACACTACGACAATGGCGAAGAGAAAGTCAGCATTCACTAAACATTTGCAAAGGGCTTACCCCTTCCTCCGCGAAGTCCAGGGCGATGATTATGCAGCGTTCTGCACACACTACAAAACCTCATTTTCTTACCATTTCGAAACAGCAAAACATAAACGTTGGGTAGAGGCATGGGCTAGCAGCGTGGCCACTACTTTAGCAAAGTTAGTGCTGGAAGTGCCGAGTTCAAGCGGGCTGCTGAGGAGGGGACGTTTGCATATCATCTGGTGAACCACAACCAAAGCTTCAGGTCCATGGACTGCACTGCGGGTCCGATAAGAAAATTTTATGATGAGCGCTTCATTTGTGCACAAACCAAGGCTGAAGCAATCGTGACCAATGTCATCGCACCCCATGCCATGGATCTGGTAAAGGCCGACCTAGGGGTAGTTCAGCACGTCTCTGTGGCTGTTAATGCTTCCAACCGCAAGGCTGTGAAGCTGATTCCCATTGTGATCCGCTACTTCAAGGATACAAAGGGGGTACAGGTGAAAATCCTGGATTTCACATCCATTCCAGGTGAGATGTCTGATATTTTAGTTATGTTATGTACCTGCATGCGATAGTGAAGTGCATAAATATACTTATACCTTGTTTCTGTATTTGCATTTTTGCAGATGGCACACTGATTGACTTTGGTTATGGTATGGGCTAAAGGGAAGGGATTCGGTTTGTAGGAGTGTTGTTAGTGAGTGCGTGTATATGAAAGTGAATGTTGTTGTATTTAAATGTTTGTTATTGTCTTACATTAATTATGATTCTTTATCTTGATGTTGGTTTCTTTTGTATCTTAAAGGACCCCCTCGAAAATGAGATGGTGCATCTCAAGGGGTTATCCTTGAAAATAAAATAAATAAAAATAAATAGTTGGAGAAGTCAGTCGCAGCATCCGATTGTTCAATTTGATGGACAAAGAAGTTGGTTTTTTTTGCTGAAAACACCAACGCCAACTTTGGCGGAAGAGCAAGGGCAGGGGTGAATAACGTCTTCTACAAGTTGAATCAGGCCACTGCCAATGACCTGGTGCACACATCGCTCACAACGCTCTCCAAACTGTCACATATACCCTTCCCTGCGACATTGAAAGCTTAATTGTGAAAGTGTTAGGACATTTCCACATCTTTTCTGTCCGCACTGAGCAACTGAAAGAGTTCTGCGACTTTGTCGAACTCCAGTATGCCACTCTCTGGCGGAATGAATGAATTGATGTTTGTATTAATATGCATTATGTAATTAATGATTTATGTATTACTGCCATCCTTAAAGGGGTGGTTCAGAATTTTGGACATATGACCTAATTTCCAAGTTAGCCAGTGTGTTATTTATCAGTGGAGACCGTTTTCAACACTTTTCATCCAGTCCTTCCAGTTGCAGAGTTCACTGGTGCTAGGCTAGCGCAAGTCAACAGTATCTGCTAGCCTGCCACTAAAAAACAGTCTTACCCACTCCACAGTACACCCAAGGCAAATGAATTATAACGCCAGACTATCAATGTAAATATCTGTGTTGATAGAATAATGTTAGAAATAAAACTACCCTCTCCACTGATGAATAACACACTGCCTAACTTGGAAATTAGGTCCTATGTCCAAAATTCTGAACCACCCTTTTAATATCCCATGAATCATCAGGAATTTACGTGTTCATAGTCTGTCATTTGTGACCTCATACATGAACAACACAACTAAAGCATTAGGTACGTGGGCACATCATTATGAATTATGATTTATTAAGCAAGATCCTGATTATTTATTTTTCTGCAAAACAATGTGGTCATCACTGCGCAAATTTTGATTTGAACACAACTTGTGCATAATGATGTACCCACCTTACCTAATGCTTTAGTTGATGTGTTGTTCATGCATGAGGTCATGAATGAGAGGCTATGAATGTCAATTCCTGATGTTATAAAGGAATGAAGTAATGCACAAATCATGAATTAATTCATGCATGAATTCATAATTCATGTACCCTTACCATAAAGTGTAACCATAACTTTAGTTCAAGCCTGATGCCCTTTATCGATTTACGAATTATGCTTTTTATAATGTTTTTATGATACTTATGTTTAAGGTTATAATATATGCTGTCATGTATGGGTGTTGATGTTCTTTATATATTGTGTCATGCTCTTGTGCAAAGGAAATTCCCCTAGGGGCAAGAAAGGCTTCATTCATTCAACCCTAAGGTTTTCTGTTGTGTTGAAATCCAGTGACTGGGGAGGCCATTGGAGTAAACATAAGTCAATGCCGTTTTGCATTTTCTTCACAGAAGTATTCATTTGGAAAAGGTAACTTAGCATTGTTGCTAACAGCTCCTTGTTAGCAACAGTGCTAACTTATGCTATTGTATTCGGGACATGCAGCACTGATGTGGCACCAAGAAAACATTTACCCTCATCAGATTCATTTTCTGGACAAAACAAGGTTTATCACTTTGTAGTTTTGCATTATTCTGCACAGTGAGGGTGACAGGTGGACAGGTGGGAAATGTCAGCATCTGAAAAAGAGACATAAACACAAGCACAGGGAGGCGAAGGTGAGACTGATGCAGGAGCAGCTGTAACAAAAACAAAACTTGTAACTGTGTTGTGGGAACTAGATTATTGCAAAGTAACGCGTTAATACTGAAAATTTGGTAATGGAACGTAGTTCCTTTTTTCAATTCGGCGCAACGTTACTTTTCCCCAGGGACAGATTTGACAGCGACACTGCCTTCTCAGCTGCGCGCTCACAAGCTCCACAAGGTACGTGACAGAGGCTGGTAGTAACGGAGCAATGCTGCAACCAACGCTAACTTTTGAGAGCGTTTTTAGCTTTGTGGCTTTTTACTGGACGGCGAGCGGAGAGCTATGTGACACATGCCACTACATCGCTGAGGACTGGCGGTTAAAGCATGCCAGGCAGACACAAAGCTGACAACCTAACAGATGGATGCGGTGGAGATGGGCTCATACATAGACTAGGCTACACGCAGCGGACCACTGTGGACTTGTGTCGGACAAGGACTTCCAGAAAAGAGGCTGCATGTGTCTATGACAATGCACGGACCATCGTGGCTGCGCGACCAGTACTACAAGTAGATATGGACATTACGCATTAACACCGTGTAACACCGATGACCTGCCGATGTGCATTCAACCCGCACTGGACTCGTTCATAATGAATCAGCCGTCCCTCTGTGAGTAGAGCATCTGCAATGTAGCCTAGTTCAGACACTTCACTGATAAACCATAGATTGGCTTTATGGTCAAAGATAGCTTTTGTATAATTAACTTCAGTCCCTGCCAGAGACACCTGCTTTTAAAAGTAACGTAAAAGTAACGAGTAGGGCTGCAACAAGGAATCGATAAAATCGTTAAAATTCGATTACTAAAAAAGTTGGCAACGAATTTCATTATCGATTCGTTGTGTCGCGCAACTATTACGCCACTCAGTCGCGCAGATAAAAAAAAATTTAGTTGAGCGCAGAGAGGAGCAGCGCGGAGCGAAAGAAAAGAAAAAAGAGCAGAGCGGGGGTAGAGGAAATACGGAGAGAGACCGGAGAGACCCGTAACGTTCTGAAACACACGGCGGAGGCAGAGAAATCAGTACGACCCAAGTCATCCAAGGTGTGGGAGCATTTCACACTAAATAAATCAAAAACGTGTTAATTGCAAGATAAGCAAAAGCGACACGGCATGGCACGGGCGCACCACGGTGATGAGTCAGCACCTAAAACGTAAACATGTTTGAGTCCTTGATGAGGAGGAAGGGAGTTCAACAGCAGGGTAAAGTCACTACACTATCCTACTTCTGTTCCGTTCTGAAGTGAGGAACGTACCGTCCCTCCAGTAGCTCTTCTGGTGCTGCTGTTTACTCGTTATCCAGCAGACTAGCATGACAAGCTAGCGTTAGCTCGGTAATAACAGTAGTAAAGCAGGGTTGGTATAGTTTGCAGGGCTAAAGACACGGTTTTATTCGCCTTTTTTGGCCCATTCATTTTTCAATGTGTTGTCATGTATATATTCTGTGCTTTGTCCAATATCAGTTACTGTTGACAAATATATTAGTGTGTGGTGTATAAATGAACTTAACTTGCACTTACTACAATGATGGTAATAATTAAATGAATAAGTGTGTGTGTCTGTCTGTGTGTGTGTCTTGTCTGTATCTTCTATTTGGGTTACTTACCTTTACACAACTATTAACTAAAACAACAAGTATTCATTCATTCATTCATCGATTAATCGGAAAAATAATTGACAGATTAATCGATTATTAAAATAATCGTTAGTTGCAGCCCTAGTAACGAGTAAAGTAAAAAGTAGAGGGTAACTAAGTAAAGTAAAGGATTACTTTTTTAAGAAGTAACGAGTAACGAGCAAACACTACTTTTTAAAAGTAACTTCCCCAACACTGCTTTTTTCTGATGACGCCGGACTGACTCACGGATGATGCTCTTTTCAATCTCCTTTTTCTTTTTCGGGGCGAAGAAGAAGACTCCTGTTCCTGAAATTTGGATTTTGAATTTCCAATATAAAGTCAAAGACATTTTCTAAGTCTGAATTAGGAAAATGCAGTACTATATGGCCTCAGGCAATATTTTTTTTATTTCATCACTTTCCTGTGCAGCACCTTTGCATGTTTTGCATATGTAAATTTTAAATGTACAGCCATTTCAGCCAGAACCACCACACAGTAGATTTTAGTCTCTAAAGACTCTCAAGACTAAACCAAGGAAATAAAGCTTTTTACAAGGTTATTTGTAATACGTATAGCTCTCACCAAGTTTGTGTACATGTTGTTTGTTCATTAATTCAAATCACATAGAGTACCAGTCAAAAGTTTGGACACACGTTCTACTCAAAGTGAATGGGAAAGTGTGTCCCAACCTTTAACTAGTACTCTACGTCTAAGTGATAAGTATTTGTTAGATAGAATGCACATATACCTTTTTCTCTGACTTACACAACATCTAAAACATTTTTCAAGGCAGGAACTTGCAGCTCTGGAACAGTATATTTTGATTTACTGGCCTTCTAATCCATTATACGCATATTTCCATTAACCAAATAACCATTTTAGAAAACTAATGATACCTTTGTTTCCTTAAACTGTACCTTTAAGGGTCTGAATATGTATAAGCACTTGATGTGACAATAAAAAAAAACAACATACACAATCCAGGACACTACCCAGAGCCCATCTATGGGCCTGATTTAGATGTAAAGACTAAAATTCAAAAGGCCCTTGAAATCAAACCTGAAGAACTGCCTGTTTCTATTCCACAGTTGGAGACTTGGCAGTGGTAAACCCATAGTTCACACTGATAGTTGTCTTATCTAGTTAGCATGCTGTGTCTCAGAAAGCAGATTACTGTATTTCTTGAGCCCTCTGAAATACACAAAGAGGAGCAGCATCTGTTCAAAATAGTAACTCAACATGCTTGTTGTGTTGGCCCTGCTCTCTGCTAGCCCCCTCAAGCAACGACTTTACCACTTAACACTACTCGCTGCTACAGGTTATTTCTGAATCAGTTTCCTTGTCACTCAAATGCCAAGAGTTAAGTGTAATTGCTGTTGTTGTGTCCTCAGGGTGCTTGTGCTCCCCATGCTGCCCGTTGCTGTGTGGCCTGCAAGGGCAGTTTGCATTTATGATACTGCCAGCAGAGAGACAGCTGTGGAAGCGTATTGTTAAAGCTGATTGGATTTTGTGTAGGACTGCACATACCTATTGAACTTGACACATGGTATAAGAATATAGTCGCCAGGCATTGACAATTGCGGTCAGCTAAACGGATAGGACTGGGGTTATTCTATGTTTTTCTTGCTGTTAACAAAACTCACAAAAAGACCAAAACCAACAATGCATTTTTTTCCCTAACGAGTATTGCATGTGTAACCGAAGCCTGTTATACTGTAGCTGAATTTAGCTCTGTCTCCATAAAAACTGAGCCACACTGGATGTCACGTTCCTCCGTTACGATTGCCTTGAGAATGTTATCTTGACTCAGTCTCACATTCACCATCCTGCTGCTGTAAAAACTCACTCAACATCAAATGTGTATTAATCCACAGCTGAAAATAGTCCCCAACAAACTGTTTACTTCGGTCTGAGAAATATCTGCAAAAAAAAAACCCTACAGTTTCCAGCTTTTTAGAATAGAAAACTAAATGTATTGATGTACTGAATGTATTGATCTCAAGTAGGAACAAAGGGACTTGGGGCTGAGTGCCTAAAACAGGGTAGGGATGTCTAAAAGTACAGAGAGATGGACTGAGTCATTGTTGGTTTTGGTCTTTTCATGGAATTTGATGATTAAGAACAATGTAGTAACAATGCCAGACTTTAGTAAATATAATTTTTTTTAAGATACTTTAATGGAAATAACCAAATTGGATCTAATGCGTCTTACCCCAACAGAAGATCACTGTGACAACAAGCACATATTTCTTCTCTCAGTGTGGAGTTGATTTGAACAGAAACTGCTTAAAAAATGTAATACACCGTAGTCAGTGTAAAGATTAATAACCTAAAATCTGTAAAAACTTGATCTCCCACAAGGTGGCTCAAAAAATTGCAGACCGTAAATCCTAATCACAGGTCAGATCACACACGCAACATATACAATTGGTTTAAAATTAATTTGTCTGTTTTGATTGACCCTCAGCTCCAACATTCATAATAATCCATAATGAATTATGTCATTACTTCCTCTTAACTAGCACAACATTACACAAGTGGGTTTTCTGTGAAAGTATATACAGATACATGGATAGGTGTCATTAGAGATTTTGGATACAAACTCAGTTATGATTATTTGAGATTATTTCATATGTGAGCATCCGTTTAAACCCAGGTAAGCCAACTCGCCATGGGACATTAGAATTTATCTTCTGTCGCCACTGATTGACTGTTGTAAAACTGGCACCCTGTGGTAATGATGATAGCACACAGCTGCAGTAGAGAATACTGTCATTGCTTTTTTTTCAATCAAGTTCCATATTTAGCTTGGGCTTTGTGTTCTGTAATACAGTTTTATGCAATCTGAATCCCATAGAAATGAAAACATGGAGGGGGAAATACAAACAGTTAAATGGCAGCACATAATGGCAACCCATCTAAGGGAACAAAATAGTCGTATTTACTGCAGGTTTTCATTGTTGTCGTTCAGATCTAGGAGCTCACAGTACTCACAATACCACAAGGTCTGATCAACATTGTGCTATGAGACACAGCCAATTAAAGAACACAGTCTGGGGAATCCAGGCAATGCACAAGCTCATGATCAGTAGAAAACAAAATGAGAACTGTATGGAAGATATAGGATCCGCATCGGATCAAGTATTACAAGTGATCATTCAAATATTAAAATCAAATCTAAACCTAACAAGCAGTTATTATCAGTAATATTACCAGTGTCACATTACCTACTTACTGGGGAGCATACAAGATTAATCAGATCAAAATAACATAAAGCATTAGTCTTTGCCTTTAAAAGACACAACAGATCTAATTATTGCCAGTTTTCCAGGATGATAGAATGATCTGCAACTGAATTAGCCTTTCAGTGCGTTGGCCAAAGCTTAAATGTGAACAAGTGCAATACTGGGGCACGGAAGAGATGAAATGGGAAGTTGAAACTGCAGTAAGCACACAAAACATGGATTTTCACTATTGCTTGACATTGTGCACAGGCTGTCCTATGTAAAAAGGTCTAAAATACACAGTATGTTGCAAATGTGACCACACTTCTATATCCCTGCAGCATGGTGAGAAGTTAACTACTGGGGGGTCAGCAAAGACAAGATTTTTAGTTTGTGTTGAGTTGCTTGCAAGATGATGTGAGAACAAATTTGCTTCTGCTTGGCAATTATGTAATAATATCAAATTATTCTTTTAATTTGTCCTTAATGCACATCTTAGCCTGGTCAGAAGCAGAAGAAAAGACAACAATGACTGAAACAAGAGAGTTGGGTTTGGTCTGCTTAGCTCAATGAGAGGGGCACTCCTATGATGAGCTTGGTTCTGGAAACATCGTCTGAGTTTCCAGCACTTGTCAGTAGATAGAATGATTAAGACACTATACCTTTGGCTTGCAATTAGATGATATTTACTGGCAATGCTTCACTGTGTTTCCACTTAAATTTGCTTCCTCAGATGACTGAGGTGAACAAGGATATCAAATCAATATTCTCTAGATGTAAGAGATGCAAGCTATGCCAAACGGATTAAGATATTTATCTTAAAAATGTATTTGCAGGCATCATGTCTACTCTCAGTGTGACATACATTTCCTTTAATCGGGCTGTTTGCATTACTACTGAAAATTTGGGACACAATGGCTCAAAAGCTTGGCAGAGAAATTTGTAAGATTCTGGGCCTCAGCCCTATGTAAGCCCAGTCAACATGCTCGGCACTCTGAGATGTGCATTGTGTGGGTTTTTTGTCTTGTCCTGTGCTATGGAGCAGAAGTAGTCCCTTCCTATTCTGACATCCCACAGCATTGTCCTGTCTGGGATGGGAGATGAGCAACTGCAGGAAAGAAAGTGAGAGCCAGAGAGAAGAATAGCAGAATGCCAACAAAGAAATGGGGAATGTTGTATAATGAATAGGGCAAAAGAGAACACAAAAATGAGCCGAGAACTTTTTAAAAAGAGAAGACAGGAAGGAGGCCAGAGCAGAGATTGTTTGTAAGAGATAGCTCCGGGGGGAAATTGCAGTAACTGTAATTGCTCCGACCACCACAGAGATGTGGCCTCACAAGCAGGAGTCAGAGGCACAGCAGTTGAAAGCAATTAATTTTTTACTTGGTAAGAGTTGAAAGCAGAGAGGCAACAGGTCATCAGTCAGTGAGGGCAATCCTAGCATGTAAGAGGCAAGCAAGAACTGGAAACAGGTTGTGGTCAGGAAGATGGCAGGCAAGAAACCAGAATGAAGACTGGACGGTTAAAGGCTTGATTATACTCCCAAACGGGCACGTACATGGACAGCTGCAGACACAACGGACGCATAGTGATTCTGTTTATACTGGCTTGGAGGACGTGTTTCACACATGCGCAGTAGATCGCTTGTAGCTGTTATGTCCTGACCATTGACTGTAAAAATGAATTAACAGTCTATGGTCCAGACAAGTCCAAGCAGTCACAACACATTGGTGGTACGCAGACGTCCGCACATTACACAGTCCGTGTCTGTGAGTGCGCAAGGGTCCATGTGACATAAATGTCGCCATCAGTGGGTGTACGCTTACCGCCAATTTTTGGACCGTGTGGACTTGTCCAGGCATGTCCGCGAAGCCACTCCACTAGAAGTGGTAGCTACCGATCTACTGTGCATGCGTGAAATGCAACTTCAAAGCGGATAGTATAAACAGGGGAGTGTGCCTATGTTCCCACAGCCCTATGTTCCCACATTTCTAAGATGTTTTTCAAAATTAGGCCGTATGTTCCCATAGTTCCCACATTTCCAAGATTTCTTTTCCAAAATTAGGCCCTATGTTCCCACATTTCCTTTTTCATAAATTCCTTTTCATCAGATTTTATCCCCCTTTCTCACAATTTGGTAGCCAATTACACCCAACCTATTATCAAGTAGCAATGGACTACAGATGGAATGTAACCCTACCCCTAACCCTAGAAATGTGGGAAAATAGGGCCTAATTTTCAGTGAAAAAAATATTCTTAGAAATGTGGGAACATAGGGCTATGGGACCATTGGGCTGGGGGAACATAGGGCTGACCCCATAAAGGGAACTACTGGTCATCCACGGTATCTGCAGCTGTTTGTGTACCCGTACCTTTGGGAGTATAATCAAGCCTTAAGCCCAATTTATGAACTGCGTTAAATCAACGCTGTAGGTACGTACGTTGGTACTTGGAGATACGGACCCTATGCTGTACCCTACGCCGTAGCCTGACTTGCACCTCTCAAAAGATGTAACTACACGTCACAGTGATGCAAACTGCAACAACTGTGATCGGACCATTTGGCCGTGGCTTGGCAGCGTCGCATTTCCCCCTACTCATTTTCAGGTTCTCCTTCTACGCTAGAACAATGCAGACACCAGCGCACAAGTATAAACTTCAGGCCACTTAACGTAGGCTACAGCGTAGAGTCCCCCCCCACACACCCCCAGAACCATAAATCCTGCTTTACGCATACAACATCTGATGGCAACATTTACGTTACACAGACTATTGTTCACTCGCGGATGCTGACAGCATGCAATGTATCATGTTTTGGCACTTTTGGCACTGGCTGCACTTTAAAGGTTTTGTCAGAATAAAATAGCATGTATTGTATTTGAAAACTTGTCTTTTACATTTTACTTTTCATTTGAACTTCAAATAAAGAGGTGTACTGGTGGATGAAGGGATCAGAGGACTGGATATAGTGGGAACACCCTGAAGGCAATTGCAAGGTAGGTGGAAAATGCCAGCTATCTGAAATGAAAGAAGAAGGTAACGACTGAAAGACAAGAAAAACAGCAAAAAGGTGCACAATGACTAAACAGTAGTAGCTGTTGTGACAGCAACAGATTAAGGGACTGACTGAAGTGACTCTGTGACTCATTGTGTTTTCACTGAGATTTCTTTTATTCCTAACTACTAAACTACAGTAATTGGATCAAGTCTATAAGTGGATCACAAGGCAAACCTTGACGAAATCTCAGATAATCCGAGGTACTGCTATACTTGTCTTGAATATTTTCAAGCCCCCAGGAATCCTAATGTTCAATGCCAGTACCATTCATTTCTCATAACAGTGTCTGAAAACAAAAATCAGTCCAACAAGGATTTTGAGGACGCGATACAATTAAATAAAAAGTGGCTGAGGAGGTGGATGATACATACTCATTTGACTTGGTTTGAAATGGATGTCGGAGAAGTGAGAGTTCTATATTTATATTTTGAAAGTATCCTTTACTTATTGAAGCCAAGCACATGGCAACTGGGGATAAGCAAAGGGGAAACATGGCTGAGAAGGTTCAGCTAAGGCTTGGAGTCAGCACAGTTATCTGAGGCTCCAGAACTGGGGAACTTGAGGACACAGTCACAGGGATGAGAAAAACATAACATGAACGCCTGCACAGTATAATGCAATCACTTGCTCTTTAGTCACTCCTTACATATCTTTGTGTTCTCTTTGATAAAATTAAACTTTCCAGTGGATTAAACAAGTCTACTCATATGAAGCTCGGGAAGACTTCATCGTCACCCACGGCATCCACTGGGTCCTCCTCCAGCGGACCGCTCCGGTGGACTCCTTCCATCGGTCTTCAGGCTCCTTCACCACCACCAGTGTCTAGACTCCATCGGGGGATATGCCTTACTCATGGCTTCTCTACCCATTATAACGTGGGAAAGCTTTTTTGCACACCTCTTTTGTCGGGCAGGTGCGTAGGATATGATCAAAAGTAGCAGATCAAAAGTTTAGAGAAAATCCCGCACACTGACCATTACGCAAGCAATAATTTATTTAGAAAAATTTAGGTCTCGGACCTTCATCAGGTAAATTCACACATTCACCTCAACCATAGACCTTAAATAGTTTGGTTGACTAACCAGGACCAATCAGGTCCAGCTCTTGAATGACGTCATTCATTCACAAAGTGGCACTCCCATCACGGACTGTGAACAGGAAAAGGCAGAAAAAATGCCACTCAATACATTTAAAAACAATGGATAATCAGTGCATTGTCATTAGCCCAATATTTTTTCACAACTGATCAAAGAGGACACAGTCCATTCATCATTACATTGGTTAAGTTACATTGTAGCGGTAATTTAAGTAAGTAACAGTTACTGAGGTGAAACTAGTAAGGAAAAAAGAAGAAAGAAAAAACATCAAATTAGCACAACATAATATTGAGATTAAATTCATCATTAAGGCCTTTTGGCGATAGCGTCTGCAAAGTGAATATCCAATATGCCTTATGGTCTTGCCTACATTCACCAGACCACATGGACACGTTAAAATGTACACTACATGAGTGGAGGCACAAGTGATGACACTCTTAATTGGACAAATTGGAGTCTAAACGCCAAAGACTCTGTACATTTAATATTGTGCATATGTAACAAAGCAACAAAGTCTCTCCTGATTGAAATGTCTAGGAGGCAGGAAAAAAATGTATATTGGTTTTTAAGATTGAGATCACAGCATCAGGCCATGGAGGTGAATCTCATCCAAAATCAAACCAGTCCATTGCTCGTGTCCGATTTGTCATTACAAGCAATTAACATAAAATTATACGATTGACATGGTCAAAAGCTTTTGTTCCAATTTGCAGAATTTGCAGACCACAATATGGCACTAGCCTTCTGTTGTAAATAATAAAATATAAGTACTTATATTCTACCAAATAGTCCACCTATAAATCACTATTCAAAATCACGTTCAAAATACACATACTATTGTATGAACTTCAATGGTATCTCATAATTTAATAAACCGTGCTCTTGATTTAAAAATGTGTACTATCTAGTAATTTGTGCTCTCAATTAAATATCATATTATATATTTTGCCTCATTAACTCTTGTAGAGGGAAGCATACGCCTTTGGCATGGTGCATTTAATCAGCCATAAGTTAGAACAAGATAAAGGAGCGCTCCACAACCCTGGAGCTGAGTTTTTATCATCTGCAGTATCACATTTTTGCGGCAAAAACAATCCCTTATCCTGTAAAATATTTTTAGGGGATGTCAAAGATAACACACTGTCGTGTTTAACAGCAAAGACAATTATTTACCACAAGACTAATGGCATGAAGGTGATATATACATTTTGCCAAATAGATAGCCTAAACTTTTAAATTGTATGCACAGTTATTATTATTTTTTATGCTCCATGACAACTTTCTGGCTCTGTAGAACATATATAACATGTGATGACATAAACAATTAAACTAATACAAGTATTTGCTTTAGCTGCTCTTACATAGCCCAAAATCCTCTTTGGTGAATCCATATTTGAAACAATTCTGCACCACTAGAAGATGTCCCCAATTTGCAGACTTAGTGCCCTTTAAAAAATCTGCCATTATGTCCACATAATGAAGGGTCACGAGTTAACATTTAAATATAACCCTCTATGCAGGATTTTGTGAGGATTAAAGGCAGTCATTCTTTTGTCAGCTGTCACTGGCTATTTGAGAAACTACCCACTGTTCCTTTTGGAAGTGGTTTGCCTTGAAGTTGAAAAAGGTCTGTGTCAGTCATGATTATTTTTTTATTTTTTGTCCCCTCTCTCACTTCAAGCAGCGGCCTGCAGTGATTGGCTGCGCCCACAAAGGTCATCACAGATCGGGTCTACACACCTGTTGCTCATTAAGGGCTTTCCTAAACAAGCCAGCCATGTAGCTTCGGCTTTATTTGATGACATGGGAGTTTGCGGCTTGTTCCCTGCTGCTATACTGCCCGGACTTTTGATTCATTTGACGGCTTCAAAAACAATTTATCGCCACATGTGACATTTTCCTGTCCTGCTTTTGGCAGTTTTGGTTGACTTTCCCCACAGACGTTATTCTGCAGCCTACTGGGGTGCTGGGAGCCCCACCCCCCTTGCTTCATTACACAAGGTAAGAAGGCTATTTGGTGCTTTTGGCTATCTTTGAGTGGATGTTTGGGGCAGAACGCAGGAGATAAAGCGCGCCGCCTAGTTGACAACCTTCTGGAGAACTGTGATATACTCTGTTTGCAAGAAACATTTTTAGCAAAGCAAAGCTTGGAATGTTTAAATTCTCTCAATGATGATTTTTATGGGGCTGGGGAGTCTACAACTGACCTTGGCATGGGAAATAGTCAGGGGTAGGATATCAGGGGGCGTGGCTGTCCTATGGAATAAAAAGCTAGACTCAAGAATAAATGTGGTTAGGCTTGATGTAGATTGGTGTATAGCCCTGCGTTTTGTCTGTAATAACAAGGAGTTTTATATCTTAAATGTGTATACACCATATGAATGCTGTCAGGATGAATATTTAAATAGGCTTGCCTTCATTAGTTCCTTTATTCATAATAGTAATACCTCTTGCGTTTGTCATTGGAGATATGAATGCGGATATTTCGGATAGGAAGTCACTGTTTGCTAAACATATAAATCAATTCTGTGAAGATAATAATTTCATATTGTCAAGCAGAGAATTGTTGCCCACAGACCGTTATACTTACATTAGCAAGGCCTGGCACACTACATCATGGCTGGACCACTGTATCAGTACAGCTGATGCACATGCCTCAGTGGGGTGTATGAGCATTTTGTATGGGATAACAACATCAGATCATATACCTCTTGCTATGGTGATAAATGCTGAACACATACCTGTGCTGTCCAGATGTGAAAACGGTGTATATACAAAAGCATTACACTTTTTTATATACATACTTTTGCACTGAACTCAAAGAGGAAGACATTTCTGCCTACTATGCACATACAGACAAGTCATTAGGTAATATCCAACTACCTCTAGATGCGATCTTTTTGTAAGGATATTAACTGCGAGGATGAGAAGCATAGGAGAGATATATGCTCCATGTATTCTGACATAGTTCATTCTCTGTATGAAGTCAGTAAGCCCTATTATAAACATAAAAATAAGAACCATAACAACAAACCTGGCTGGAAGGAGTATGTGTCTGGATATCATATGGAAGCACGGGAGGCCACTAAATCATGGGCTGGTAGGCCTCGACAGGGTCCTGTGTTTGAGTATAAGAAGCTCACTAATGCAAGATATAAGTATGCCATTCGCTTTATATGCAAAAATGAGCAGGCCATGAGGGCTGATTCCATGGCAAAGAAGCTCATAGGTAGCAATGTTAATGATTTCTGGAAAGAAGTGAGAGTTCTTAATAACTGCAAGACGTCTTTACCATGCACTGTTGAAGGTATCTCCGGACCAGAGGAAATTGCGGAGTTATGGCGACAGCACTATAGTACCTTATTCAATTGTATTCATACTGATTTGTATAAAGTAGAACACGTTGAGAGCAATACTTCGCTGGAATCAATGGTGATTATGTCACATGAGGTACACCAAGCCATACATAAGCTTTCTAATAACAAAGCTAGTGGATTGGATGGTATTTCTGCTGAGCATCTTAAAAATGCCAATATAAGAATTGCTTGCCATTTGCTTTACTGTTTTTATGATACATGTGTATTGCCAGACTTAATGTTTGCTGTTCTTTTAGTTCCAGTTATTAAGGACAAAGCTGGGAAGATAGGCAGCTTAGATAACTATAGGCCTATAGCTTTAGCGAGCATATTATCAAAGGTACTAGAAAAAATGTTGTTGGACAGATTAAATGAATTATTAATTATTAATTATTATTAACACCACAGATAACCAGTTTGGGTTTAAAGCTAAACATGGCACTGACTTGTGTATATATGCTCTAAAGGAAGTTGTGAACAAATATAGAGACAAAAACTCCTCAGTTCTTATGTGTTTTATTGATGCTTCTAAAACATTTGACCGCATAAATCATGATAAATTATTCAACAAATTAAGGCAAAGAGGGGTGCCCAAGTATATTGTGAGAATTTTAGCTTACTGGTATGCTCACCAGACTATGCAAGTGAAGTGGGGCAATAGTGTCTCAGCTTTTTTTGGGGTTGGTAATGGAGTCAGACAAGGGGGTATTTTGTCACCAGCTCTTTTTAATCTTTATATGGATGATCTGTCCAGGCAGTTGAGAGCCTGTTATACTGGGTGCATGATTGGTAATTCAGTAGTGAACCATATTATGTATGCTGACGACCTTGTGATTTTTAGCCCAAGTGGAGCTGGATTACATCAGCTTCTTACAATCTGTTCGGTAAATGGTGTGGAACATGATATCGTCATGATCAGTAGAACTAAAGATGATAAAGGTTTGAACTACCCTGATTTTAAATTGGCTAATGATACGCTTAGTGTCTGTAATAAGGTGAAATACCTTGGTCATTTTATCAGTGATAAAATGACGGATGATGAAGATATTTACAGGCAATGTCGCATGATGTATGCACAAGCCAATAGTCTCTTACGTAAATTTAGGGCATGCACGGCTGGTGTACATCTCTCTGTTCAAAGCATATTGCACACCGTTGTATACTGCGCACTTGTGGTCAAACTATAAAAAGGCAAGTCTTTTAAAATTGAAAGTAGCATATAATGACGCAATGAGAATATTACTCACAAGACCAAGATGGTGTAGTGCGAGTGAGATGTTTGTGGTTGCAAGAGTGAGAACCTTTCATGCTGTTTTAAGAAACCTAATGTTTAAATTCATGTGTCTGCCTAATGGGTCACAAAATGAAATAATAATGGGCTTAACTTAAGCGTTACACACTACCAATCCCGTATATGGATACAATGGTATAATACATTTTTTGTTTTGTATTATGTATTATTACATGTGTAGGCATGTGCGTTTATGGATATGCATTTATGTATTGTTGTGGGTGATTTGGACCTTGAGTCTGTAATAAAAGTTTGATGATGACTTGGCTGGGAGTGTGTTTGGTAGTTATGACTACTTTCTGTTTAAATGGTGACTTGCAATGCTTATACTGGCTGCTAATGACTGCTGTTATGCTATCTCTGCAGTGACATTGATTAGGAATTCATGTCTCTTTTTTTTTTTTTTTTTTTTTTTTTTGTGGTTTGGTTTCATTGTGTTTATTCATGTTGTAAAATATTGGCCGTACAGGAATACACATTACTGTTGTCCTGCACAGAGCCAGTTTCTCTGTAATAGTATCTTTTGACACACACACACACACACACACACACACACACACACACACACACACACACACACACACACACACACACACACACACACACACACACAATAGTAATTCAATTTTTTTTCATATTCAGCTTCACTTCAGAGAAATGTTTCAACTCAAAGCAATCCATTTATGTGACAGCTTGCTTTACTGTCTTCGTATCATAATTACATCTACTGTATACTCTTCGCACAGCTGCACCCTTTGTCAACCAGGAAGCTTATATCCATGTACTGATGGTCATCTGCTGCTTATTAACACCCCATAACATTTAATATGAAGAGGCTGTCTGCTATAAGCTGTGACTTGTTTTGATATTGATATGCTGGAGAGCCGAGATGGCGTGTTATCGCGAGAACGTGCCGTGCTATCGCGAGAACGTCACGTGGGGGGGGAACAATAATAAAATATATAAATAAAGTTGTGTTTAGGAAAAGACCATTGGGAAAGGCTTTAGTAACACAAAGCAACAAACACGACGGTGACCAACGTCACACACTTAGGAAAGCAAACTGTTGGGTTTAGGAAAGTAACATTGGGGAAGGCTTAAAAAAAATGTAACAACAAAAAAAAAAAACTGAAAAACGCAACACGCGGGACGCCATCTCGATATGCTTAAGTGAATAAGCATCTGCTGCAGAGCTGGTGTGTTTCAGCCTGCTGGTAAATATCAGGTGGATTTCAGGCTGTAGATTTATCCATCTCCCCTTCACTAGATAGCTATATATTCCCGGCAATTTTCCGTGTTTTTGTCACTGTTTTGTTACTAAAGCCTTTCCCTGTGTTCTTTTCCTAAACCCAACCATTTTTTTTTTTAACAGGCGTGTGACGTTGTTCTCGCGATAGTACGTCGCGTTCTCGCGATAACACGCAACGTGGCGAGGCCACATGGTGGGTATGTTTACATCAGCTGTATACAGCGTAGGCATACACGTGTATAGCTGAAAATGCGTACAATAACACGCCATTTGGCTTTATGAAAGTGGCGTGTATATTTACGCAAAGTCATGATGCCATGTTGGCTTATGCGTAGTCACAATCGAAGGCTAGATGCCAAATATCAACTCTACTTATTTAGCATTTCACACACCAAATCCGTCCTGCGAGTTGGCTGAGTGAACTGAGTTATGGCCATTCAGAGTTTTCCCAAGGTAAGTTAGTGGTTAGTGCTGGCTGTGAATGTTGAACAGCATCAACTTCTCAAAATGACTTTTTATGCACACTTTTAATTACTTACAATTAACCGCAATCAGTGCTAGGACAAAATAGCACGGTGATGAGTGGAAAGGGGGAGCAATGTGTTAAGCAGCGCACAATGTTCATAGTATTTCAAAAGAGTTTGGAATCAGTAGGCGTGACTCAAACGTTACTGGCCTCACAGATGGGGGGTCATTATGTAAATTACAGCATGTTGAGGGCTGCAACGGTATTTTCTTCTGGGTTAAAAAAACACCTACATTTCTCCAACTCTTTGGAATTGGTCAGCCATGTTGAATCATTATGACATATTCGGTCTTGAAATGAGGATTTCTGAGAATGAATGAATGAATGAATGAATGAATGAATGAATGAGCGAGCGAGCATTGAAAGCCCAACTGGAACAGAGGTTACTTGTTTGAGTGGACTCAATCTCTGGCTGAGCATCTGCCTTGTACAGTGACCAGCAGCCATGAATAACATAATGCATGCCTGGTTGATTTGCCTGCTGTTTGTGTCTGAGAGGTTTCAATGAAACAGATGGCAATTAATCACTGCAGTTATTACGGTTATCAAAATTGCATGCAAACAGGCATCAATGAATTGTATTTGGGAGATTGAGCATCTCACTTTGCTATGTGGTGTGAACACATTATTTCCTCTTACTTGGGTAATTCTTTGCTTTCTCTCACATAATACCAACAGCCCAGACATTGAGATTGTTATGCATAGTAGAAACTTCTGTTTTTGCATCATTTTGTAGGAGACAGTGGGCCTCATTTACCAACAGTTCTTACAAAGAAATGTGTTCTTAAACCCTTCTTACGAACTTTTTACGAAGATTCTGGCATTCACTAATGTTTTCTTAACTTGGATTTGTTCTTAGCTAAGAATAAAATCTACGAACACTGGAAATTACTCTTACGCACATTTGAGTGATGACAATTTGCTCCAAATGATTGCTTACTGCATTTTATTTAATTCTACAGTCGTTTACAATGATAGTATTGTACTGTAATGTATTTCTGATCATTTGTTGAAAAAGATATCATAGTATGCAAAAAAACACTAACATTGCAATTTACATCAGCAATTAAACTGATTAAATCTTGCATTATTTGGTGATTGATCGCTATTATTAGGGCCAAAATGCAGTGGTAGAATGTAACAAAGAACAAATTCATCCTAACTGTACTTTTTTCACGTATCTGTACTTTACTTAAGTAGTCTCAATAGTGCATAGCTTACTTTTGACTTTTACTTTGTTACTTTTTGCAGCAATTATCTATACTTTGTACTCCACTACATTTCTACAATGTTCCGTTACATTTTCTGATCAGTTTCCCCCCTGCCAAAACGTCTTCATGACCGTCACACGTATGTCTCACCAGTGAAGTTTGGTTGCCGTAGATACTGTATATATGGGGCACCGCTGATCCAAGCCGGCTCCGGTGCTGCAGAGCCCGGGCGCAGCACCGCTGACCCTCGGTAATACAGCCTCCGGTAAAAGTGAAAATGAAAACGTTTGTTTTTATTATTCCCGTTTTTAAATCAAAGTTGCTATATCTGTTTCTCTCCATCGTTTACTCCTCCGCCAGGCTGCGTAAGACGCGTTCATATCTTATTTATTTGGCTGGACCTCTTCACATCTCCCCATGTCCGCTGTTTCACACACTTTATTTGCTTACTTGCATGGTTAAATAAAATGAAATACATCCATGAATAAAACCAACCGCATTCCGATTCTAACAACATATTTCCGTTTCATGGTTAGGATAGGAACTTTTCTTAAAAGCCAGGCCTTGTTTATGGTTGTGGACACCTTCTACTTTTACTGAAGTAAATATGTCTCTGGTTATTTGTACTTTTATTTAAGTACTGAGATTCAGTACTTCCTCCACCGCGGCTCCAACAAGCTCCAACAACCTGTCTCCCAGGAGGTGCACAGGAAGTGTCATGTCCTTTTTATATGGGAATTTTTGGGGCGTTTTCTTATGCTAATTAGGAACAACTGGCACGCGCTTTCATTTATGAAGACGTGGGATTCATCAATCCTAAGAACACAGGTGCGAACAAATCTGCTGTTTAAGAACACATCATGAATCCGGAGTAATCTTTTCTTAGAAACCTTCTTAAGAACATATTTAAGAGAAAACTTAGGAAGATATTGGTGAATGAGGCCCAGTGTGTTTACTGGAGGCTAGAACAATTTTTTTTATTATTTTTCATGTCCATGACCTGCCTAATCTCCATATCTAAAATTCTGTTAGAAGAATACTTCAGCGGGATACACATCCAATAGCCTAAACCTACTTTCAAAAGAGTGAAAAGACACGTGATTGGGAAGTTACTGAGTTGGTTAAAACACAAAGAAAAATGTCAGCAGTTGTTCATAACTTGCATGCATGAATACAAGTATGAATAAAGTGAAAGACATTGTGATTTTTTTTTTTTTTTTTTTTTGGAGTAGAGCACTGTCTCTCAATAAAAAATGACCATGGCAGTTCATTCTCTACAGACACAAATGACAACCGTTGGCTGTGTTGTGCTTTTCCACTGCTAAATCGGATGTGACAACGTCATGTGGCCGGACCTACATCTGAGAATTTCCCTGCACTCTTGACGGCTGCGTTCCTGCTCCTCTGTGCCATGAAATGAGATGTGAACATGATATACGGTATGAGATGAAACCCCTGACAGTGACAGGGACAGGACCAAAGCAACCAAAGATGCTCCACACACACACACACACACACACACACACACACACACACACACACACACACACACACACACACACACACACACACACACACACACCTGACAGCCAGGCAGTGGCATAACGTGGCCTGAAATACAGTACAGCCTATACTTTTATTTTCAGGAGGCTTGGCTCATGCTGCCAAGTCCCTACATTTTCACCTGGAAATCACGAAACCACAGGAACTCGAGGAACATTATGATGCTTGCTGAGTGTTGTTGGAGAGATTGGAAATTAAATCATGGAGGTGAAGAATTTGCAAAGGACTGTAAAAAGAAATCCATCTGCAGAAGTCCCAGCCTTTTGATTATTTTTCATAGAAACTGTTTAAGATTTGACAGATTTGAGAGTAAAACATGGGAGAGTGAAGTGGAGCTGAAATAATTAGCTGGTTAATTGATTTGTCAATCAACTGAAAAGAATAATACACTTTTGATAATTTTTTGTTTTTAAGGATTTTCTAAGAAAGAAATGGCAATTTTTCCCTCCTAACTTCCCAAATGTGAAGATCTTCTGCTTTTGTTTGTGGTTGACTGACTCTGTTGAGGTTTTGTAAACGGGCAAAACAGGACATGACGATGTTGCCTTGAGTAAAACTTAATTTTTCTGACTTTTTATAGACTAAATAATGAGCTGAAAATAATCAGCAGATTAATTATAATGAAAATAAATGTTTCTCAAGTACTGTGTACAATCCTTTTTTGAAAGGACCCACAGAAGACAGAATGGACTCTTAATACAGGTACTGTATTTCCACCAAAACTGACAATGACATGACCGCAGGCTGGGATATTTTAATTATATCTACATGCTGGAGTAGATATGACCTAAAATCAAAATCACGAATAATTGCACATTTTACCTCTAGCGATAAATGAAAGATAATTTAAAAAAAATTTTATTTTTAATTTTTTTTTACAATGCTGAAAGTGTTTCTGTGTTTTAAGCCCCCAACGTCTCCTTCCAGGCAGCGCTGCCTGGCACTAGGATTAGGCAATGGTTAGGGTTATGCAACATGGCATCATGACTTTGCATAAACGTACACGCCACTTTCCTAAAGCCAAATGGCGTGTCATCTGTACGCATTTTTGAGCTATTCACGTGTATGTCTACGCTGTATACAGCGGATGTAAACATACCCACCACGTGGCGTCGCCACGTTGCGTGTTATCGCGAGAACGTGCCGTGCTATCGCGAGAACGTCACGTGGGGGGGGAACAATAATAAAATATATAAATAAAGTTGTGTTTAGGAAAAGACCATTGGGAAAGGCTTTAGTAACACAAAGCAACAAACACGACGGTGACCAACGTCACACACTTAGGAAAGCAAACTGTTGGGTTTAGGAAAGTAACATTGGGGAAGGCTTAAAAAAAATGTAACAACAAAAAAAAAAAATGCTGAAAAACGCAACACGCGGGACGCCATCTCGGCTCTCCTGGGTGAAATTCCTGTGTTTTACCCATTCACCATCCCAACCAACCTCCCTCCGCGGACTTGCGTCCCTTCATACTACTCGCTACGGTGAAAATTCACACGTAATGTAGGTCATTGGCGGCTGAACGGCGTTGATAAACACGCTAAAAAGCGATTTTATGTTGTTTTTTTTTTATATTTATTTATCTTGATAACACGCCAAAATGACATGCCACTTTATGAGACCATTGAGCACTGAAAGTGGAGCTCATAGAAAGGATGCCATGTAAATGACAAAATATTGATTTTGTTGTGTGTGTGTGTGTGTGTGTGTGTGTGTGTGTGTGTGTTGTGCAGTCAAGTGTAACATCGTACACTGCAGCTCTGCTCCCTCTGACAGATTATGATCTACTGTTATATTGTGATGACAAGAGCAGTGCTTGGATTTCAAGTTGATGACATGCCGGAGGGCTTACACAGTGGCTGTTCAGCATTTTTCCTGCAGTGATTCCTCTTTTATCTCTGCAGAAACAGGACAAATTCATGAGGGCTGTTGCCTATACAGTGGTTTCTACATGACTCTGGCGTAGCTAATGAGTGAACAAAAGTGTAATATATTGGACTGTAACGGAGAGGCGGTGTGGCCTGATGGTGGTACAGAGGACTAGAGGAAAGGTCACTTAACACTGTGGTCCTTCTGAACATGAAATGTAATGCCAATCAAAACGGTGGTAATGGGCAGGCCAGCCAGGTAGGAAAAATCTGTTTTTGAAAACTATCCATTACACTTTTAAACAATATTTTTATTTTTCTTGTATTGGAATGTTTAATCAGTTGCCAGGTTTATTAACTTAAATCGTATGCAGTAAAATAGTGCAACACCCTGCAATAAATCCTACAGTCACGAAGGTTATAATGTATAGGCCTAACAAACCATTTAAGAGAGGTGTGCATTCAGCTTTTAATTCTTTTTTTTCTCAGTCTGAAGATTGTGGCTGTTGGATTGCGTTATACTTAGGCCTGTTGCGATAGTCAATAAACGGACTCATCACACTATAGAAAGAAGAAAGGGGAAAAAAAGAGAACGAAATGAGCTTGGTAGCTTTTATATTGCAATGGCTAATTTTTATAATTGAAAATATAAAGAGTATATTCATTTTGACATACAAATGAATGTTACCAACATTTTAGTCGATCGCGCCGCCTCTGTCATCTCGTCTGCTTTCTGTGACAGAGGGCGGGGCTCAGGGCACACACACACACACACACACACACACACACACACACACACACACAGCGGATAGTGACAGGTCAAGAGAAGACGTTAACCCACTGCCATATAGGTCCTATAGTGTTTCGTGACATCTACAGCCAGTTAGGAAGAATAAGTTCCAATGGACTTTGTTACAAAGCCGCAATCGTCAGTTCTGGTGTGGGAACTTTTTAGCTTTTAAGGCGAATGAGAGAGGAGAGCCAATTATCGTGGACGAGCTGGTATGTCGACTTTGTTTAAAAACAGTGGTAGCGAAAAGAGGCAACATAACTAACCTAAAATCTCAACTAAAACATAACCATCCCACCCAATAACCGCAGCTGGAGGTGGAGAGGGGTCTTACAAATGGTTATTCCCGGCAGTGTGTGTGTGTGTATATGTGTGTGTGTGTGTATATATATATATATATATATATATATATATATATATATATATATATATATATATATATATATATATATATAATAAACAAACGTGACCGCACAAAATGTTGCACGCTCACAGATTGCATAACTCGCTATATAGCCAAAGAGATGCAGCCATTAAACACGGTCGTAAAACCAGCATTTTAAAAATAAACTTTTGACAAACCGTACGAATTGCCAAAGAAAGCCTACATCTCCCAAACTGCCATTCCATCTTAAAAAAAAAAAAAAAAAAAAAAAGACGACAGATAAGGAGATAAAAGACATCTCCCTTTACTCTGCCACTACAGCACTTTCTGCTAACAAAGGTGTATTTCTTTTAAAGATGATTTCTTTTCTTTGGGGGGGGGCTTTTCCCTTTTTATTTGATAGTGACAGTGGATAGACAGGAAAGGTGGGAGAGAGATGGGGGATGACACTCAGCAAAGGGCCGCAGGTCGGACTTGAACCTGGGCCGCTGCAAAGGACTCAGCCTACATGGGGCGCACGCTCTTACTGGGTGAGCTAGAGGTCGCCCTGTTCTTTGATCTTGTAAAGAGTGTGCTTAAAATGACAATTTTGTTTATCGCAATTCATTTTTCATTATTCACAATATATCACACAACAAAAAGGAGTTATCGTGACAGCCCTAGTTATACTGATAGTAGTTGTTTCTAATATTTTGTCCACCTCACCCCATGTATGTTAGTGATGCTAGACCGACCAATTAGTAGCTTCTTTTTTTTTTTTTTTTTTTTTTTTTATAAAAGGCCTACGGTGTACAAATTTAAGACAATTCTGATTGTTGGTTTGAATGCAGTAAATTGTTCAGAATGGCATATTCAGGAGAAATAACAAAGTAGATATCTTCATCTCATTTACTTCTCCTTCTCCTTGATACATACGCAAAAGGCATATAAATTCTAATGTCATTAATAAGAAACCTCTCAAAAATTGAGCAGCACTCCAATGTGACCAATTCGCTCCCATTTATAAAGGAAATCTAAACTTTTCTTTGTCTCAAACAAGCAGACACTCTGTTGGCACTTGATTTGGGTACACCTGACCAGGACTGGGTAGGATTTTGCTGAATTCAATATAGCTTCAACATTGGGATTTTAAATTTTAGTTTTCAAATGATTTTTTTTTTTTTTAATTTCTTTGCATTCAAGCTGCAAATATCTCATAGGAAAGTAGCTCTGTGGTGTTTTGGAGACTCACCACTCCATTTCATCGACACACTATGGATTCCCAAGGTTAACTTACCATCTGAAATAAAAATTGTATTGTTATATTGTCCAGTTTTTTTGCAATTACATGCCCACTGCAGCACTATCTTTTTGCTTTTGGCGGTCAGAAGTGGAACTTGGCATGGTCCTCTGATGCTGCAGCACCTCTGCTTCAATGTTCAATGAGTTGTACATTCAAAGATGCCCTTCTGAACACAATTGTTGTCATGAGCGGTTATTTGTATAGTCATTTGGCCTTTGTGTGTCCATCTTGAAATGGTCTGGCAATTCTTCTGTGATGTTTGTCATTGACAAGTTGTTTTTGCTAACGGAGCTGACAGCATGTTTTTGCTTATTGTCCCATTCTCTACACTAATACTAGACCCTAATGGCAAGAACATCCAAAGAGGGTAAAGTTTCAGGGGCTGAAACCAGTACCCTACATTTGGCACCAAAAAGGTGACAACAAATCCATAGTCACTTATCCTATGTCTCCCCTCTGCTGAACAATATAGCTGAATCTCTTGACAATGTCTGATTCTCTCTCTCTCTCTCTCTCTCTCTCTCTCTCTCTCTCTCTCTCTCTCTCTCTCTCTCTCTCTCTCTCTCTCTCTGACCTGTCTCTGCACATTTGGTG
Source organism: Perca flavescens (assembly GCF_004354835.1). NCBI lineage: Eukaryota > Metazoa > Chordata > Actinopteri > Perciformes > Percidae > Perca > Perca flavescens. Next base: position 12,569,326 of record NC_041331.1, read on the forward strand.
AAGGCAGTAAGGCTGTCGGAGCTCAGCATAATTGGAGACTTTCACCTCAAAGGTGAACCTGACATGTACGTATGTGACATTTTTAAAGGGACTGCAGCAGCGCCTTGAGCAGAGACACATCACAGGGCCAATGTTGGCACCACCAGCAAACTGCAATTGAAAATGCATCTCAGTAGGGCTAGAACGGTTTTCACTAGAGCCCGACCGATAAAGGATTTTTAAGGCTGATATCGATACAAATATTAATCCGACATCTTGATATATCTGCCAATATACAGTACTGTGCAAAAGAATGCGTACAAAAAATGGGAGTGTTAATACTTTATTTTCATCAATTAACAAAATGCCGTGAACGAACATGATCTAAAATTTAGATCACCAAATATTGATTTGATTTAGATTCTAAATCAAATCAATATTTGGTGTGACCATGCTTTGCCTTCAAGACGGCATCAATTCTTCTAGGTACACTGGCACAACGTTTTTGAAGGAACTCGGCTGGTAGGTTATTCCAAACATCTTGGAGAACTAACCACAGTACCATAGTTCTTAATGACCTAATGTTTGGGGTTGTTGTCCTGCTGCAGAATAAATTTGGGGCCAATCATACACCTCCCTGATGGTATTGCATGATGGATAAGTATCTGCCTGTATTTCTCAGCATTGAGGACACCATTAATCCTGACCAAATCTCCAACTCCATTTGCAGAAATGCAGCCCCCAAACTTGCAAGGAACCTCCACCATGCTTCACTGTTGCATGTTGTACCACTCTCCAGCCCTTCGGCGAACAACCTGCCTTCTGCTACAGCCAAATATTTCAAATTTTGACTCATCCGTCCAGAGCACCTGCTGCCATTTTTCTGCACCCCAGTTCCTATGTTTTCGTGCATAGTTGAGTCGCTTGGCTTTGTTTCTATGTCGCCAGTATTGGCTTTTTGGCTGCAACTCTTCCGTGAAGACCACTTCTGGCCAGACTTCTCCGGACAGTAGATGGGTGTAACTGGGTCCCACTGGTTTCTGCAAATTCTGAGCTGATGGCACTGCTGGACATCTTCCGATTTTGAAGGGAAATAAGCTTGATGTGTTTCCTTGGCCGACCACTGCGTCTACCTAAAGTGTACCTAATAAGAATTGATGCTGGTTTGAAGGCAAAGGGTAGTAACCCCAAATATTGATGTGATTTAGATGTTTTTTTTGGTCGATCATTTATATTTTTGAAATCATTCTTAGTTTACAGCATTTTTTTCCACACCTGCCTAAGACTTTTGCACAGTACTGTATATTAAAAAAAATAAATAAAAAATCCAGAAACTCTTAACAAAGCAAACAGATTTCCCCAACATTAGTTATTTATGAGTCCTCACTAAAATAATGATGCAGTTTAAAAATAAACTTGTTTTATTGTCACAACAGAACAGATTAACATCAAAGTATATTAAAGTTCTGATAAATCAAATATATAAAAATAAAAACTTAAGATATGAAACTTAAAGGGTTAAACACGAGTATTGCCAACCACGTTGTAGAGCGCCCTCTGGTGGACAAACTATGCAACGCCAACACTCATAACATGGTTGACGGGTGTTTCGTCCGTTTTTATTTTAAATATTAATTTATCGGCCATTTATAAATGCCAATACTGATATTTTTGGAAAATGCCTAATATCAGCTGATATCGGCCCGCCGATATATTGACCGGGCTCTAGTTCTCACAATAAATTGTTTTTCTAGTTATTTTCCAGATCAACTCTTTTGTCCAGAAAGGTTTGTCTGACCAACAGTCCAAACCCAGAGATCATTCACTTTGCAAGAAAAGCAATGGAAAATGAGTAAGGTGGACCTCTTCCTATAACATAGAAGTTTTGGCATTTTGCTTGAAAAATAACTTGCACGATTAATCGATTATCAAAGTTCAGATAAATCTTCAGTGGATTGACTAACTGTTGCAGACTTCATCCAATCACCAACATACATGCCGCATCATGTCATGTAAGTTAAGACGTTTCTGTCCTGAAGAGATCAGAGATCTTTTTTTTTTTTAATATAAACCGTAACATGGTTACTGGACTTTGAATCTTCTTTGAAGAGTAAGTACATTTAGTTTACACATTCATCTTAGTAGTATTTTTGTGGCCTTGAACAAAAGTTCACCTAATGCATTAAACATTATACCTTAAGAGTGTGTGGAAGCAGAGAACATCATTACTCCTCATTAGATGTAGTCATTTTAAGTACATTATCGTGCACTTAGAACATTAACAGTGCCCTGCGTGATAAAATATTTGATTTCCCAATGAGATGGACCTTCAGTATCTGTAATAAGGAGCAGAACTCATTACATTCAGCAGAGGGAAGATAACCCTTGCTTAAGCCTTTTTAGTAGTAAGACACTTTTTTTTTTTTTAATGAAAAAATGTCATGGAAATGGCACGGCTTCCTTAATTAGCATTCCTCACTAAAGACCAGCCAAGAGCTTTCATTGGTCGTTCCAGTGCTGATTCATTCGATTATTTCTAATGATATAATCCAGCATGTCAATATCTCAAACTTTAAAGGTCCGATGTGTAGGAATATCTCAAACTTTAAATGTCCGATGTGTAGCAATTTATCCCATCTAGTGTTGATCATATTTCGCAATCAACTCTCTCGCACCACGCAGTTCAAAGTACCGTATTACAGCTACGGTAGCCTTCACGCTTCAAAAAGCCTTGTTCTTGCTCTTTTCAATATCCTTTTTGAAAGATGGCGGTAAAAATTCATGAAAAAGTACAAGTTTGTGAATGGGCAACGCAGATATTGATAATGAACTACCTTTAACACAATATACTGTAAATACAGTATAAGTAATTGTCTGTAATAAATGATTTTGAAGTGGCTATAGTCGATATTTTTATGATAACAGTGTATAAAATGATTATGCGAATGGGCGCTAATGGTGATAAATCGACTTACCACCGGAATCTATAGCTCCACTCGGCTGTACTGAGCTTCATAGCGAGTTTTAGCTCATTGTTTAGCTGTCCGGCACACACTTTACTGTTTTGGTTCTCTAATAAGCTATTCTAAAATCCACTGTGCACTCCCTGTTCAGCACCAAATGGCAGACAGCTAACAGTGGTTAGCTGCTTTTAGCAGCTTAAGAGCCAGAAAAGTTCCCTCAGGAGTTAGTAGGCACCAAAAGCAGAGCTAAAAGGTTCGTCACAAACGCGACTCCCAATTAATGATAATGTTGCAGATGTGTTTGCTAACAAGTTGACCATATCAACTTAATCTTACTTATTACAATGCTGTGTTCACAACCTGAGGCCAAAAAGAGGCAAAAAAAAGTTATTGCAGATTTAGGTAAACTGAAAAAGAACCGGCCAGCAGCAATTTTTTTGTCCATTGCATTATCTTGCCCTGCATAAAAAGCGTTTTCCATAATCATTGGGCAAACATGCTAGCACTTCCCTGTTAGACAGTAAATGCCGTGAACATATTTTTTGTAAATCTTTACGGTCATTCACCGAAAGAACCAAGCATGCCTGTCTTGTTGCAGAATCCAAATTTTCGTTGAACTTGCCATTTTTTTGCTGTTTAACTTTTTCTGGATTGTGTGATTTGGAGATAAAACTGGAGTTTGAGCAAAACCTGAATAGTTTGTTTGTGTGACCAGTCATGTTGATCTTTCTGTTTGTTTTTTAAAGCGGTGTCAATCTCCAATTTTTAACAATTAGTAATTTAGTTTCGTCAGTACTATTAGGAAGACTAAGGTTGTTATAAAAAACAACTATTTTCCTGTAAGTGCAGTGCTGACTTTGAAGCGAGCCTATGTGATTGGGAGCATACACTAATGCTTTGATATTTTGAATTTTATAGCTACTGGGAAAAGACCTGTGACATTGGAAAGCTTGCCATCTTTCATTAAAGCATTGGGGACATTATATCTCTGCCAAACAATAGTCAAGTTTGCAGAGTCTGTGCGTGTTTGTGTAAAGAGAAAAATGTGTGGAGAGCAATATCCTTTTATCCTTTTATTGTTAGCACTCTAGGTGCTAACAATAAAACGTAGGATACATTTCCATGGAAATAGAAACTGAATTATGAACCGGAGTTGTAACTCAGAAAAACTGTCAGTCATGATAATACTGCTGAAAGAGAGCCTCTGCTTGTGCAAGTAAGATTTTAGATGCATGAGTGCAGATTTATCATGTTGACTCTTTGCACTTAGCAGCATTTTTTTTGCTGGCTGTTACAGCTAAAGCAGCCAGGCACTGTCTAGAAATTTGGAGGTTAGAAATAGACCATTAATTCAATAAAGTTGCTTAATAAGCCTACTGCCTCATGCCAAACTCTTAATAAAATACCCCGGGACTTGTAGTCAGAGGTTGCAAATAACTTTCCAATGCTGCCTTGCCCTGCATTAAAGCAGGATGTGTTATTTTATTTTTACAGCAGGGTATACAGTAGTTGCAAATGATGTCTCAGAGAAGGACCAGTGTTAGGGCAGTTTGACAGATGTTCTCACAAAAAAAAGTTATGTCAAGGTGATACCATATTTGATACGGTCTTTAACTCAGATACATCTGGGGAAAATCTGGGGGTTTCAATTCTTGATGCATCCTATTTTACTACACAGCTTGATCCATGACAAGTATGTGGCTATGCAAACTGTCTGAAAGTAGTCCCCAACAAATGCACACTTTACTCCTTGAGTAATGTTTGCTAACTGCATTGTCCCGTTGTTTCAGTAAATTATTTAGCCCTTCAAAAAAACTGCCTCTGCCAGATTCCTTATTCATGTAGCCTACACAATTTGAAATTGGACACACTCACTCCTATAGTCAAAATAAATGTAGCTCAGGTAAAACGCAGAGTCAGGCTCCAGTGATGTGCTGCACCTCCCATGTGACCTTGAATATGTTTATTATTTACATGTATTACCTTCTTGTAATAAGGCTTAGTATTCATGATTAAGGAATGGCTAACTGATGGTCATTGTATTTGTTTGTGATTTAACTGTCATGAAAACAGCAGTGTAGAGGCCAAAGTACAATTCATAGCAATGTTATTTGATCTTTTATTTCAACGTTTCCAAAGTGGATTTATTGGACTGTGTTGCTGGGTTGCAATGGACATCGCAAATGGAATTAGCTGCTTGGAACAATGTTAGACAGTTATTAGCGTAAGCCATTGCATATCTCAAGATTTCAAACCTCTACAAGCAGTGATAACTTTTCAGCCAGAAATCTCAGCACCTGAGACTCCTGGGGTCCATTTCAGGAAGGGGGTTTAACAAACTCTGAGTCTAACCCTGAACTCTGAGTTGATTTACCCTGAGATGGGAAACTGAGTTTTCGGTTCCAGAACAGCTGATTTGAGTTGGTTCAATCAACTCGGAGTAGGTTGACTCAGAGCTAAGCACGTGCACCACCACAATAAAAAGGCAGCATGAATAGAGCCATGATACTACGATTCACCATGGTAACAACCACAAACAAACTGGTCGGCGGAAATACTCATGCGCACAAACGGCGAGTTTGAACATACTGTTTGAACATGTATTTTGATAAAAAAGCAACACAGCGGCTGCTGTAAAATAGCGAGAATTGTGTGGGAGAAAATTGCTGCTTGAGTCAATGCGTAAGCATATTAATTTCATATATAATCACCTATAGGTAACCTATAGGGGTGGAACGGTTCATGAAAAAACATCCGAACATCCGGTTCGCTTGTCTCAGTTTGGAGCGTGTGTGCCTCGCACGGTTCGTCACTACACTGTTAATGTGCACTAACCACTTACTGCTGTAGTGCCCACTTTCGACACCTATGTTAAAACACTTACTGGAAATGAAAAGGGGGATGAGCGTGACGAACGCAACACATGGCAGCTGATTGGACGAACGCGTCATGTGGGTCTTCTGCTCCCGAATTCCAAAACTGACACTAATGGCGTCTCTTTCTGAATAGGATCTCTTATTTTACGAAAATAGTTCACCAAAACGTGTTTCTGAAAACAGTTGTTGAATCTGTCTATTTTTTTTAAGCCTTCCCCAATGTTTCTTTCCTAAACCCAACCATTTATTGTTTTCCTAAACGTGTTTTTGTCGTTATTTTCCGTGTTTATATCGCTTTTTTGTGTTACTAAAGCCTTTCCCTGTGTTCACGTGGTGGGTATGTTTACATCTGCTGTATACAGCGTAGACATACACGTGGATAACGCAATGTCATGATGCCATGTTGATTTCTGGAGTGTTAAAGATTAAAAGAAAAAATAACAAGAACCGTACAGAACTGAAAACCGTGACCCTAAAACTGTGATACGAACCGAACCGTGGGTTTTGTGAACCGTACCACCCCTAACCTAATGTTACTGGTGAAAACTGGAATGGTATTACACCTTTTCATTTGAGGTGCAATCCTGCGGGTGAAAAAAAGCTACTACTAATCCCATTCTGAGCCTGCAGCACCATGTACCACCTTATAATCATTTAATTATTTTGAATTGCTCTCACTGGTTTGTGTCCAGGGAACACGACAAAAAAGTTTAAAAAAATGTTTCAGAGCAAGGCACACTTTTCTGGCGGCTCTGCATTAGGGGTGGGCGATGTATTGTCCACGATAATATCATAATTGTTGTGTTAACAATGTGCAAATTGACATTATCGAGTATGAACTAATAAATATAGGACTACGATACAACACAGCTGTTACGAGAGCCTTCCAGGCGGCTCATAACATCCCGGATGATATAGCCAGACCACCGGGCACTCCGTGGATTGTTGTTTTTGAGAGAAAGCAGAAGCGAGCCCGGGCTAAGGAAACTACAACACGGACCTCCACAGCCAAGCCTCCTCAGCATAGTAACAAACAACTACACACGGAACTGCTGCATGATGATTTTCACCGATGCTAACGTTAGCATGAGTTTGGCTCATCTGCTAACTATAGTCAACAAACTGCAGCGCGATCACCTGGAGGGGACACATATAGTAGCAAGGGACTTTAACAAAGCGTCCTTAAAGTCTGTACTCACCAGCTTTTTTTCCAGCATGTAGATTGGCTACTAGAGGGAAGAACACACTAGACCATGTATACTCTAACATCAAGAAAGCATACAGAACTGCGCTTCTCCCTCACCTGGGCCAGTCAGATCACATCCAACTTACTCCTGATCCCAGCATACATCCCGGTCAGAAGGACTATACAGCCAAGTAGGACTATCAAAACCTGGCCTGACACTGCCCTATCCCATCTCCAGGACTGCTTTCTAGGACATTGTTGTATGCAATATGTTACCGAACAGAGCCCTTTCTTTATTATGATTTAATCTTGCTTGTATGCTGCACAATTTACGTTACAACAGAGGTGTACAACTGAATGTTTACTCAGAGTTCAATGTTCCTACACTAGTTCAATTAGTCTTTGAATTGTTTTTACTTGAATACTTACATTTTAAAGAAAATAAATAAATGTTTTCATCCAACATTACGCCCATTATTATCATCAGTGATTAAGTAACTCAGACTTTTAAAAACGCATTGTTAAAGTATATCGTCTAATTATCGTTCAAATCAAAATCTCCAAAAATATCACTTTTTTTTTTTTTTTTTTTTTTGTCTATATTGCCCACCCCTACTCTGCAAACAGTGGCTTTACTAATATGCTCCGCATCACCAATGTTGTAAAGAAAACTGCCGTTTGCAAAAAACATAATGAGACACAAAGAATCTGCTGGGATGTAAAAGCATGTCCACGATGGTGGGTGTTTGTGATATGAGGACAGATGAGGTATCTACATATCTGATCGACTGTGAAGAAAATACCTCTCAAATCGATTTATCTGGAAATGAAAATACATCTAGTCGGGACTCTATCATCTCCCGACGTAAACTCTCTTTGAAGTAATACAGCTTTTTCATCAGCGGAATTGTCGAAAAAACGTTTTATAATCTGCCTAACATAAACCAATATGTTTTTTTTTTATTCATGCAGATAACAAACTGCGCTAAAATACAGACTGAATGAATGAGGAAATGAGAGAGCGCTGTGTCAGAGAGAGGAGTTTATTGAAGAAAACCCAGAGTTTTCCTCATCTCAGGGTTAACAAACTCAGTTTTCACTAAACCTGCTTTCTGAAACGGACCCTAGCAACCTGTACTACGTAGCAAGATTTGGCTTTTGGATTTTGGCGTTAACGAGGTAACTTCAGGTTCAACCCAGGGTTTTGTGTATTACGACGGTGGATCACTTGTTACCGGGTGAAATTGCTGTGGTAACTTATGCTGAACACCTAACCTGGTCGGGAGCAGGTTAAGTTGGAGATTAGAGATCAACCGGTGTAAAAGCACCGCCTACTGACCAATCAATACTCGGTTGATAACGGCGTCACCGTTCTTAGAAGATCCGGTGGTGCACGGAGAGAGAGAGAGAGAGGTGCAGAATTTCAGCGGAGGGAATTACGACTAGGCTATTTTGTCGGCTTCTTGAGCCGTGTGTTGCCAATGGGCACGTCTGTTTGTGCTAAAGCAACGACAGTTTATGGAAAGTGTAGTTATGGTCAGATCTTGTGCTTGACTGATGGGGAAGGGATATTGATAAGCGTTGTGATTTACGCATAACGTCGTCGACTATTTGTTTTTGCTAGTTTTCCATCCTGTTTTAGGAAGCAGCGACTGTATTGCGTGTTGCCTGTTAAACTGCGTCTGTGTACTTCATATTTACAGTGGGGAAAATAAGTATTGATCAACATTTTTCCCAGTGAATATATTTCTATATTGGAAAGAAATTGTCACCAGATGTCAGTAACAACTCAAGTAATCCACACATACAAAGAAATCAAAACATGTATATCCATGACAAGTTATGTGTAATAAAGTGGAATGATAATGGGAATAAATAATGAACACATAAAGAAAAAGGGGTGTAAAAAGGCATGGGAAGCCAATAAACCAGCTGAAATCTGTCAGTACTTAGGAAGCAATCCTGAACCCTATTAGTGCAAATTAATTTCAGATGGATTAGTCTAATTTATGGCCTACAAATAATGTTTCTCATTACCAAGGTGTCACTCAAGAAGCATTTCATGATGGGTAAAAGCAAAGAGCTGTCCCTAGACCTTTGCAAGCTTATTGTAGAAAAACATACGGATGGCATTGGTTACAGACAAAGATTTAAACTTCTGAAAGTTCCAGTGAGCACTGTTGGGATGTTCGATCATTTCACCATTAACTGGCTACGACCAGGTGCTCCTCGCAAGATTTCTGACAGGAGTCCATAGAATTAAGAGTTGTCGAAGAACCAAGGACCACTCGCGGAGATCTTCAGAAAGACCTGGAAGAAGCAGGAACAGTTGTTTCAAAGAAAACCATTAGTAATGCACTCACCCGTCATGGCCTCTAAGCATGCACACCACGCAATACACCACTGCTCAAGAAAAGGCATGTGGAAGCTTTCTTAAAGTCTGCTGCACAACATCTGGTCAAGCCAATGAAATGCTGGGAGAATATAATCTGGTCAGATGAGACCAAAATTGAACTCTTTGGCTGTCATAGCATACACCATGTTTGGAGGAGCAATGGCACTGCACATGACCCTAAAAACACCACACCAACAGTGAAGTTTGGAGGTGGGAGCATCAAGGTGTGGGGCTGTTTTTCAGCATCTGGCACTGGCAGACTTCATATAATTGAAGGAAGGGTGAATGGAGAAATGTACCGTGACATTCTCGATAAGAATCTGCTGCCATCCACCAGAATGCTGAAGATGAAACGAGGGTGGACATTTCAGCAAGACAATGATCCCAAACAAACAGCCAAGGAAACTCTCAATTGGTTTCAGAGAAAGAAAATCAAGCTGCTAGAATGGCCCAGTCAATCACGAGACTTGAATCCAATTGAAAACCTCTGGAAAGAACTGAAGGTCAGAGTTCATAGAAGATGCCCCCCGGAACCTTCAAAATTTGAAGACGGTTTGTGTGGAAGAATGGGCAAAAATCACAGCTGAGCAATGTGTGCGACTAGTTTCTTCATACAGGAGGCATCTTGATACTGTCATTACTAACAAAGGTTTCTCTACTAAGTATAAAATACATTTCAGTGTCATTTCACTTTATTACACACAGCTTAATTTATGGACTTATTTGTTTTGATATCTGTGGGATGTGTGGATTCCTTGGGTTGTTACTGACATCTTGTGAAAATTTCATGCAGACAGCCCCATCAGAAATATCTTTACTGAGAAAAGTGTTGACTCGTTCAATACTTATTGTCCCCGCTGTATGTAGAATTATAGTTTGCCGTTATGTAAAATATGCGGCTCTGGTAGATGTTTGCGATTGGTCATGCTGTGCAAACACCGCCTCTTTTATGTGAACGTGCGCATCACTGAATTGGAAAACCCTGGGTTGATTGAACTAGTTGTTAACCACCGTCGTGACACAGCTTATGCGGGACCGCGGTTTAAATAAATCCAGGGCATGTTGATCTTGATTCGTAGTACAGGCCACTGGTGAAGCAATTTTGATTCACTGGTATTGATCAACAACCCTATCATACTCATACTGCAGTTCTATTATAGTCATAAGGCAAAAATTGCACAGTACCACAATAGTGTTTTTATCTTTTTTTTTTTTTTTTTTTTGTTAAAACTAGTGCTGCTTTCCTGTAGTTGTTTCAAAAACCACCATTATCTTCTACCTAGCATTTGTCTCTGGAATCCTCTCTTCCATCTATGTTAATGTTGTTCTTTTACTCTGAAAACTCAGGGACCTTTTTGTAAGATCATCTCTCCAATGGCTGAGGTACTGTAGCATGGCTACAAAAAAGGTACCCAGAACACATTATAATGACTTATTGTTTCCTTTACACAGGACACAACCGAAAGTTAAGTGATATAGGTGCACAAACACGCCACACTCAAAGGATTTGCACTTATTAATAAATATTAGCCATTTGGCATTCATTATTTCTAACTTTAATGTGCAAGTTTTATCGTTTATTAATATATATTAACGATATCGTTTAGTTATTCTCAATTATGAGGCCCGCTTAAGGGCAAGTTAGTTCCATTTTCAATCCTCTGCTCCCTCTTGCATCCTGCTCTACTGCTCTGAAATTTACCACTCACATTACGAGTTGTGCTACATATCACCATGTGCCGAGGGGATGTGAAGGATGGTCTGTTGAAAACAGCAAAGGTGGGTGTGCAGGAGAAGAGAAATGATGGAGATGAAACCTGAAAACCCAATAACACCATTTTATTCCTTTTTGTAGATCTATATTTGTATAACCCAATAATCTTGGTATCCATGTGAGAAGGCACTAGCTTACTGGCTCAGTTTAACAGGCCTCAACAGCAGGCATATTGGGCGTGGGTCAAATGCCTGCAGGCTGCTAATGATTAATGAATGCCATCACTGTCATGCTGGGACTATGGTCACACAGACAGAAGCTGTCTGTCAGCCTGTTCATCTCTCTACAGAATGATCTTAAAATATGCTCTCAAGGTTCCATGCAGGAAGAAATTACAAAGCAAAGGAAACATACCGGATGTTGTTGAATTGAAGAACATGCATTGCTAATTACTAGAATAAAAATAATAAATTAATCACACATTCTCTTGAAATTTTTGCAGCACTGCTTTAATTATACTACTGCTGGCTGTGAATTTTATTTTATTTTCATTAGCACTATTGGGGAAAACCTTCAGATGTATATACAGTGCCTAGGGTTTATACTCTCCATAAAGTGATCCCTACCCAGTGCACTTGCAATGTAAGAGAGAGGGTCACAATTAGAGCTGGGCAATATATCTATCATGATATGTGATTAGATATCCTCTTAGATTTTGGATATCGTAATATGTCTTAGGCCTAAGTCTTGTCATTTCCTGGTTTTAAAGGCTGCATTACAGTAAAGTGATGTCATTTTCTGAACTTACCAGACTGTTGTAACTGTTCTATTATTTCCCTTTACCCACTTATATCCACATTACTGATGATTATTTATAAAAAATCTCATTGTGTAAATATTTTGTGAAAGCACCAATAGTCAATACTACAATATCGTTGTGGTATCGATATCGATGTATTTGGTCAAAAATATCGTGATATTTGATTTTCTCCATATCGTCCAGCCCTAGTCACAATCCACATTCCTTGTTCTGTGCAAAAATTCACAAGTTTATTTGAAGGCAATATGAGGCTTCAGCAGTCTTGAATTATCCAAATGAAGTGGGGATCTTCCAAATGTAGTTTTTTCGTACAAAATTCCCTATTTTTGAATATACCTCAACTGTACTGCATCTTAGCACTAGAACACTGTCTGGGGAATAAGAGGAAATGTCATATTAAAAAGAATGTAACTTTGGTAGATGCCCACTTAATTTAACAGTAGTGCCCAGATCGAAAAGTGTCTGATGGTCAGTCACTGTGGTACATAGGCATATGCCGATCCCCTGGCGGGACATGCCGGCTTTTGCCGGTGGCTGATGGCATATGCCACTGTGACAGCGGCAGAAACCGATCCCCTGGCACTGGCCACTCACTACATCGACCAACCTTTAACGGCAGGTGGACATGTTAACGTTAGGCAACGGTCAGTGACAAACGGTTAAGTAATTTAATGTATTTTTGCAGATGTACTCAAAGTATTAGAGCTAGCATAAGCTAACATGGCTATTGTTTGCCTCGCTAGTGGCTTATTCCCACAGACTGTGCTTATGCCACGAACCGTTTACTCATTCAAAGTGGCCTTATGGTGAATAATATTATGCCATACGTACGCCTGGTTAATGTTCCGCAATATGGAGTTTGCTGTGATGGAATGTGTGATCACGTTCTATTAAACATGCCAAAAGTAATTATATTTTTAATTTTATTATGATGTAAAGTACAGTTTAGTTTGCTTTTAAGGTTGTTAGCTTTTAATCTCTGTTAATGGAGTTAGTCAGACTGTTAGCTATAGCTCTAATATTAATTTAGGCTTAGGGTACATCAGTAATGATGAGATGTGTGTGTGTGTGTGTGTGTATATATATATATATATATATATATATATATATATATATATATATATATATATATATATATATATATATAATGTGTTAGGGCTGTCTAAATTAAAGCGTTAATCGTCTCCATAACAGCAGGCGGCGCTACTCTGTATTGTTGCCCAAGTAATGAAAACCGGCAGCTGATTGGACGAACGCGTCACATGGGTTTGTTTTCTCCGGATATTGAGAGCTAGACTGTCATGGCGGCCGTTCAGAATACGATCTCATATTGTACTAAAATAGTTCACTGAAACATGTTTCTGAAAACATTTTAAGCGAGAAATAGGCCGTGCAGTTGCTGAATCCGTCTTCATTTCAGCTCAACAAAGGTCAGTTTAGAAGATTTTCATCAGATTTTGAGAGACTAGTCACCTCATTCCGCTCACCATTTCCGGGTGAGTCCCGACTGCCCTGCCGCCGACTGAACTCTCGGCTCGTTGGAGATGAACTGCGCCTCGCCTGTAAAGTAGACGAGAGCAGGCGACAGCTGCCGGGGACAGTGACAAAAATCTGCTCTCAAGTCAGACAGTTTCTAGCCGTTTCAGCAGCCTTCAGCAGGACTAAGCCGAATTGTTGCTGCTGTTGTTCTGAAAGATATTAAACATTCTGAACTTAGCAGAACCTTTCCTTGTTTGGTTTTTTCTTCATATTTGCAAAGTTAAATGATTTAGCATTTAAATATCCATTATTATAAGCTTCAGTCTCAATTAAAAAAAGCGATTAATCGCGATTAATTACAGCAAATTGTGCAATTAATTAGTTAATTTTTTTTAATCGATTGACAGCCTATATATATATATATATATATATATATATATATATATATATATATATATATATATATATATATATATATATATATATATATAAAAATTACTTGGGCTACTCCTTTCAAAAGCATCACTCATATCCCAGGAACAGAACGGACAAGAGAAACGTTTAACTTTACGTGCCATATTTGGTTACCTTTAGTTGACTAATATTTCTGTTATCGATGAGTCAGACTGGCTACGGTGGTGAGCATAGACATAAAATAAATGAATAATTACAGTCTATGGTGGCGGTATAGGCATAAGCTAATCCCCTGGCGGCACATGCCGCTCACTACAACTGCATTTACCGGTGGCTGATGGCATATGCCACTGTGGTACGTTAATACATCCATGGAATAAGCCATTATGGTATCGAAGCCTACAATAGCCATGTTAGCTCTACTACTTGGAGTAAATCTGCAAGAATATTTTAAATTACTTAACTGTTTGTCACTGACCGTTGCCTAAAGTTAACATGTCCACCTGCCGTTGAAGGTCTGTCGGTGTAGTGAGCGTCCACTGCCAGGGAATCGGTTTTTGACACTGTCACAGTGGGATATGCCATCAACCACTGGCAAATGCCGCTGTAGTGAGCGGCATGTGCCGCCAGGGGATCAGCATATACTTATGTACCACAGTGGCGGACCATCAGCCACTTTTTGATCTTGACGTTGGAAAAAGCAAAAACAAACTAAAAAAAAAAGCGTTGAAAGGTTGATGGGAAGACAACACAAGGGTTAAGTCGTTGGCGAGAGCTTCGCATAATAAAAGGCTGCAATACAGACGGCCAGCTTGCCATCTTGCTGTTGGACTAGTAAGTAAAATTAGCTAATATTAGCTTACTATGTCTTGTGGTGTTGCTTTTGCTTGATGTTTGGCTGTGTTAGCAAAGTTGTGGACTCGCTAGGTTTTGATCATAAGTAATGTAATCATAACCATAACATGTATGTGTATAGCTGTCCATGTTTACGACAGCAGTGGAGAAGTACATTGCATTCCTGAAACTGTAGGGGCACAAAATCGCAACAAGAATCTAATGTAATGCATATTGCTTTAGTACAATTACAAAAAAAACAATGTTAAAGGGTCAACTCCCAACAAACACAACCAGAATCTTGAATAGAGTACAAAATGTCTATGAAAGCCACTCCACCACCTGTCACCGCTCTATAACAAACTAATTTGGTATTGGGTAAAACATAATGTATAATTGATCACTTTGATCCAATAGGCCTGCAACTGATTGTTCATCTAAGCATTTCTTGTCAAATACAGTATGAGCTGTATCATGTAAAAGTGAAACAGAATGGCAGGCTTTGCCATAGGGCCTTACTTATTTTCCATGACTTTTTATTTAATGAAGAAAAAGTAAATGGTAGTGTAAACACATTTGTTAAATAGAACATATGATTCAGTCTCATTGAGCAACACCGAGTGATTTAGAACTGGGTTTGGATATCTGAAAATCCGTAAAATATCAGTGCCCTACAGAAATGTCAGGCGCAGTTATAAGGCCTACATCATACTGTAGTTGACTAGTAATTAGGTGATGATCTGCATACATTTTTAGAATTGTCCTTGGATAGCATTAAATACTCCCTGTGTACGGCACCCTTATTTCTAACTTGTCTTCCTTTAAAATTTTAATGATTTCACAACACAATTTCTTGCAGCACACAGATGTGTCAACATGTCTCATATTTCAAACTGTACGGTCGTTTAATAAAGCATAAGAAATAAGTGCTTGACATTGTTTTTGCTTAATATTTTATGATTTTTTTACAAATTTTAATGGGGACAACTAGGAAAACATAAAATGAACATTCTATATTTTCACTGTCCTGGATGTTCTGTTCTTTGGGGTCAATTCTTTTTAGCCTTTTTACACGCATTCATGTTAGTTTTGGCTAAAATTTAAGTCACTATCACATGCATGTTAATAATCTTTAGGGCCATAACCATACCTGTACTGTAGTAGTGTGAGAACTCCTCATATGTCACACACCGTGGGGGAGGGAAAATATGGACTCTGTGTGAATACAACATAGGGGAGGGATAAATATAGGCATATAAAAGTTTGTACTACAGCTTTCAAAAACATTTCTCTTGGTGCTGTGTTTGCTCTCTCTTAATACTCTCTCCATTGAAAGACCTCGAAATAAATGTTTTTTTTAGCAATTAGCTAAAGCTCAGGGGGACCCTGACTATGAGGCATCATCCATGAGAATGAGACTGTTGGGTAGGGCTGTACGATCAATTGCAATCGCAATGTCACTCTGTGCAATTACATAACCACAGAAATTGTGCTGTGTGTGTGACACGGTGTACTGCAGTCTCCACACTTTACAGACAGCATTAACAGCACAACATGGCATCATGACTTTGTGTAAACATACACACCACTTTCCTAAAGCCAAATGGCGTGTTGTCTGTACGCATTTTGAGCTATCCACATATAGGTCTACGCTGTATACAGCGGGTGTAAACCTACACACCACGTGGCGTCGGTTGATAAACGCCACACACGATCCCGGCTCTGAAAGTCCTGTGTTTTAACCATCCACCACCCCAACCAACCTCCGTTTGCAGACTTCCGTCTTCTCATACTACTCGCTACGGCGATAATTAACACATAATGTAGGTCAATGGAGGCCAAACGGCGTTGATAAACACACTAAAAAGCGATAATGCGTCTTTATGACACGCCAAAATGGCATACGAATTGGCGTGTCATACATACGCCACTTATTGAGATCAGTCTGAACAGTAGATGAAGTCGCCGTGTCTAGAAGCTTGGTGTTCACTTTTAACTTCCTTTACATCGTCTTTGCTGTTTTAATCTGCCCTGTGAATTACGCCACCCCATGGATGTATTAAGCGCAATACCCTCATAACGTCGTCTACAAGAGATGACCATTGACCTGTCAGTCTGTTTAGGGAGTAGTGCATGTGTCGTGTATGGTCACGGGAGTATCAGAAATTCAGAGGTTCAGAGTACATTACAAAATACAAAAAACTTATACAAAATATATTTTTTAACTTAATCACTAGTTATTATATTACACCCATCTTGATTGTCATCATTTATAAGAGCATACTAAATTTATTCATTTAATAACAATTTGTATTTTTATTTAATTTTCTAAAATATGAACTTATTTGAAAAGTATTGCACAGTTTTGTTTAGGTATTTCTTCTTATGCTCTTAACTTTATGTTCAAGTAAAAAATACACATTTCAAAATGTTAGAAGCTTATTTTCTGCAGTATTGTAAATTGCAATTGCAAAATGACTCTCTCCAAATCGTGCGGCCCTACTGTTAGAGCGAATTCTATTCTCTCTCAGCCTCTAAGAGTGGACATGTTACCTTCCAAAAATGGAAGTTATCGTGGTCCCTCTCCCCACTTGAACTGCATGGGGACAGTTGGAAAGACTTGCAAGCCTACATTGGGTTGCCTATTTTGTTA
Source organism: Perca flavescens (assembly GCF_004354835.1). Lineage (NCBI taxonomy): Eukaryota > Metazoa > Chordata > Actinopteri > Perciformes > Percidae > Perca > Perca flavescens. The sequence continues at coordinate 12,586,639 of NC_041331.1, forward strand.
GGAGTGCCCAATTCAACAGGTGAAGCAACATCAAGCCTTTGGAATGCTAACACTGAAAGGACCGTATTTCCAGCCATCATGTCTCTGAAGATGTTCCATGCTTTGTCCTGTGTCATACGCTTTGTGACAAAATTACAGCAATACAAGATGTATGGGTCCAGCGATTACAATCCAGGCCCACGTGACTGTGGATGAATGTTATGTTGCATTTTCTCAATTCAGATACTGCATACCAAACTAACCAGACAAATATAGTATCAAAATATGGGCAGCATACACAGTCCAGGTGCAGGTGTTAACTGGGGAAACCCCTGGGGAAACAACTCAAGAGAATCAGGTCATGAGGGTAGTACTAGGCATGGCCGAATGACTGACTAGTCATTACAATACATGTGGTGATTTTTTTTCACATTGTACGCTCTGGGTTAGAAACTGCTGAAAAGGAAAGATGATAAGAAAAACAAGCCAAAGCTTCTGTATGAAGCCATTAAAACACCAAGAAGATGATACTTTAAAATTTTTGGTCAATTTATGTAATTGGGGCCCGAGCGCCGACAGCGGCGAAGGCCCTATTGAAACTGAAGGAGTTATTATTCTTTTTTTTCTGCAAATTAATCTCCTTTTTGAGAGGCTTAACATACTCAAAAACTCACCAAAACTGGCGGTCACATCAATTCTGTTGAAAATGTATGTATTTTAAGGGTTTTGGGAATAGGTGCACAAAATGGTTCGCTAGCGCACCCTACAAAGTAAAAAAAAATAAATAAATTGAGCCCCTGCAGAATGTTTAACATACACTAACGAAACTTGGTACATATAGGAAGCATGTCAAGACATACATAAAATGTCATTTGAGCCATACCCTAAACCCAACAGGAAGTCCGCCATTTTGAATTCAAAGTTCGAAATTAGTGTGATTTTGGCCATTTCCACATCTTTAACAAACTCCTCCTAAAGATTTCATCCGATTTACTTCAAATTTGGTCTGTGCCATCTTAAGACCTTAAAGATGAGAAGTTATTAAAAGAAACTTTTCGTCATAGGGCATGGCCGTGGCGGGGTGGCCATTTTGTGCATTTTGCCATCGAAACATGAAGTGGGTGTAACTTGAGTTGTCCAATTGGCCTGAAATTTTTCAGGATTCATAAGAGTCCAACCCTGATGACATCTAAAGGCCGATATTTACTCAAAGTCATAGTGCCCCCAAGCGGCAACAGGAAGTAGGCCTAAAAGTCAAGGTGCTATACTTAAACAAACTCCTCCTAGAGATTTCATCCGATGGATTTCAAACTTGGTCTGTACCATCTCAACACCTTAAAGATGAAAAGTTATTAAAAGAAAAACTTTTCGTCAAACGGTGTGGGCGTGGTGGCCATTTTGACTGTTTGGCGATGAACGAGAAAGTGGCTGTAACTACAGTGTACATTGTCATATCTGCTTGAAATTTCCCACAATCAACAAGGGTCCAGGCCTGAGGACGTATACAGGCCAATGTTGACTTTTGGTCATAGCGCCCCCCCCTGGCAACAGGAAATCAGCCTTATATGACAAACATCATCCGATTTACATGAAACTTAGAATATGTGGTCTACTTGTGATACTGAGCCAGCCAGTGTTGTGCCTGAACGCGTTCATTGAACGACATTTCTGTGCAAACTTTGCCCGCCGGCTTTCAAAAAGAACATCCTCACTTCAGTCACATCCACAGCAAACCTGAAATGGCGCATTGAACTGATTGGATATGAAGATGAAATCTGACGCATAGTTTTAGTGTTAAAACTAAAATAATTGCTGTCTGGGTTGTGGCAATCATTTTGAAAAATAATAGCTCGCAGCAACATATGGAAAAAAAGAACTATGAACTAGTTCATTTTTGGAACTGTGAACTTAGTTCAAAATTTTGAAGTATGAACTGAACTAGTTCATTTTAAAATTTGTGAACTGAACTTTGAACTAGTTCATGTAGAAAGTGAACTTTCCCAACACTGGAGCCAGCCCCTATACTGTAACCACGCCTATGTACTCAGGTCACGCCCCCTTTTATGGCTTTTTAACTGTTTAAGGTAGAGTCTTGTGTTAGGTATCATTGAACTCAGCAGAGTTCCTTTTTAATTGGTGATGGTTTGACCCGCCCCCTATGCATTAGCCATGCCCCTTTTCATAACCAATGACCCATTTGATGTATAGTCTTGTGTGAGGTATCATTGAACTCAGCAGAGAGTTCGTTTGTCATTGGTCATTGTTTGGCCTGCACCATATGCTTAACCCTTGTTGTCTTCCTGTCAACCTTGAAACTTTGAACCTTTTTTCAACGTTTTTGACGCCTTTTTTACACAGTTTGTTTTTGCTTTTTCCAACTTTTGAAATTGTTAATGTTAAAATTTTTCTTCTACACATTTTCAGCGCTTATTTCTACGTCCCATATTTTCTGATATAAAACAAAAATTGAAAACTGGTCAATGTGACCCGAAGTCAACACAAGGGTTAAGCCATGCCCCCTTTCACAGCTAATGAACTGTATGACGTATGAGTCTTGTGTGAGGTATCATTGAACTCAGCAGGGAGTTCCCGCAAGGAATGGCGTCCGCCAGTAACCCTGACCGCGCAGAGGATCGAAGGCCCGTCCAACGCTGCTTGCAGCTTTAATTTGCTGATTTTTTTCATAGTCACATAATGGGTATTCTGGTAAAAAAAAAAAAAAAAAAAAAAAAAAAGAGACAAAGTACCTGACACATACAAATGAGTAATAATTCATGAGGTTTAAATTGCTGTGGTCAAATTGACCCAAAGAATAAAATATGTCAAATTTTGAGGATAACAGGATGGTTCATAAACTGATATAAACAAAGACTAAAGTGGACTTTGTGGTGCCCTAAGTCGTACTGCACTCAAGAACAAGATTGGTCCTGCCAAATTATTATAATTTTTTTTTGCAAGTAGCAATTAACTTAAACTGTTTTGCCCACATTTATGTCCGTATATAGATGTCCGTCTCACAACCACCTGTAACAAATCTTACTCCTATGCCAAAACGCTAAGCTTTAAGCAGACAGAAATGTGAAAGGAAAGTAACTAGAGACTGCCATTCCCATGTCATAACAGATTAGTCCACACACAGCCAAACCTCCTCAGACACACTCTTTGTGTGTAGCACCAAATTCACGGTGATTGGTTGATTTCGCGTGACTTCCTGAAATCCTGGAGGAACTGAGGAGTGAACTGCCAACCTTATAATTAAAAGATGACTCGATTTACCTCCTGAGCCTCAGCCGCCCCTCAGCTAGTCCCGGTCTAGGTATAAATGCATATGTATTAAGTCTTATATAGATTTGCTTTCTGTATTTGAGACAAACTGATTGGATTTCTGTTAATAAATACCAGTTTATCATATTTTACAAACTCTTGTATTCTGATATTTTTATGTAAACACTTAAATATTTTATTTACCCTTTGTAAGCTTGTGTAGCTTCAAGATGGCATGCCTGTATTTCTCGTGATGAGGTTGCTGACAACAACTTGACTATTCCTCTTTGTTTGTATCTGGAAAACCCAGGAAATATTCTGGTCAAAAGGCATCATTTAAGAGTTCATTGTATAGGACCTTGGACTGGCCCGATTCTGTCAGTCTCATGAGCTCCTATTTATGTATACAGAGGATTGCAAAAGTATTCCTACCCCTTGAACTTTACCACATTTTGTCACGTTACAAATGTAAATGTATTTCATTGGGATTTTATGTGATAGACCAACACAAAGCGGTGCATAATTGTGAAGTGGAAGGAAAATGATACGTGGTTTTACATTTTTTTATTTATTTTTTTTAGAAATGGACTGAAAAGTGTGGCGTGCAAAAGCCCCCTTTACTCTGATACCCTTAAATAAAATCCAGTCCAACCAATTGCCTTCAGAAGTCACCTAATTACTAAATAGAGTCCAGCTGTGTGTAATCTAATCTGTGAAGGCCTCAGGTTTGTTAGAGTAAACATAAGTGAACAAACAGCACCATGTAGCTCAAGGAACATACCAGACAGGTCAGGGATAAAGTTGTGGAGAGGTTTAAAGCACGATTAGGTTATAAAAAAACATCCCAAGCTTTGAGCATCTCACGGAGCACTGTTCAATCCATCATTCAAAAATGGAAAGAGTGTGGCACAACTGCAAACCTGCCAAGACATGACCGCCGTCCACCTAAACTGACAGGCCAGGCAAGAAGAGCATTGATCAGAGAAGCAGCCAAGAGGCCCATGTGTGGCGGAAAACTAACACTGCACATCACCCAGAACACACCATCCCCACCGTGAAACATGGCGGTGGCAGCATCATGCTGTGGGGGTGCTTTTCTTCAGCAGGGACAGGGAAACTGGTCAGAGGTTCACCTTACGGCAGGACCATGACCTTAAACATACAGCCAGAGCTACAATGGAATGGTTTAGATCAAAATTATTCATGTGTTAGATTGGCCCAGTCAAAGTCCAGACCTAAATCCAATTGAGAATCTCTGGCAAGACTTGAATTGCTGTTCACAGACGCTTTCCATCTGAAACTGAGCGTGAGCTATTTTGCAAAGAATGGGCAAAAATTTCAGTCTCTAGATGTGCAAAGCTGGTAGAGACATACCCCAAAAGACGTGCAGCTGTAATCAGCGAAAGGTGGTTATACAAAGTATTGACTCAGGGGGGCTGAATACTTTTGCAAGCCTCTGTAGCTAGAAACCCTTCTCATGATGGAACCTACTTTTCGGGACTTCCCATGTGCTGGGCCTATTTAAACTGGGTGTTTTCTGTGCATCGAGGCAGACGCTGTGTGATCCATTTTGTTCATCTGCCCAGATTCAGGATGACATTTCTGCATTTCTATTAAAAATATGTGCAGAGGAATTAACACCTGCTTGGTGCAACATCTTCCAGAGGTCTGCAGACTTCTAACCTTGTACCTGCAATGTGGAGCTATAACACACTCACCAGTGGTCATCCATGTCCATACCACCGTGCAGCTGGACTGCTACAGGTACCTGTGCATCCACATGGGTGACAAACTGGTGTGGAAGGTCTGTGTGGAGGATGTCTGCTCCAGGGTGCAACAGAGGCTGCACTTTCCTGAGAACCTCAGAACCTTCGGTGTAAACCGGGTGATGCAGCTTCTGTTAGGTCATGTAGTAGTGGAGAACATCCTGCGCTATGGCATCTCTGCATGCTTTGGTAACCTGACAGTAAGACAAAGTCCAAGATCACCGGACTTATACAGACAGCCATGAAGATCATGGGAGCCTGATAGGCATGTGCAATTGATGGATGAATATTTTTGTTGTGTTCTTCACGGTTGGTTTTGCTGTGATTTTATACTGCAGACACTGATGTCCAAGGCAAATATCCCACTGTGCAACGTGGCATCATGACTTTGCGTAAACATACACACGACTTTCTTAAGCTATCCGTGTGTATGTCTACGTTGTATGCAGCGGACGTAAACCTACACATCACGTGGCGTGAGAACAGGTTATCGTGAGAACGTGTTATGGTGAGAAGAAAGCTACGTTTGAGTTTAGGAGAAGAAGAACCGGTTGGGTTTAGGAAAAGAAAAACGGGGTTGACTTTAGTAAAAGAAGAAAGTGACGGTTGAGTTTAGGAAAAGAAGAACGGGGTTGGCTTTAAGGAAAACAACAATGGGGTTGGCTTTACACGAACAAGAGAGCAAGGAAATGCCACACACGGAACAAGATCCCCGCTCTCCTTGGTGAAAGTCCTGTGTTTTACTCATCCACCACCCCAACCAACTTCCCTACGCGGATTTTCGCCATTTCACCACCCCAACTAACCTCCCTACATGGATTTCCGCCGTTTCATACTACACCCTGTGGCGTAAATTCACACGCAATCGCAAGGTAATGTAAGTCAATGGAGGCCAAACGGCGTTGATAAAAGCGCTAAAAATCCAGTATGCGTCTTTATAAATGCCAGTAACGGCATGCGAATTTGCGTGTCATACATACACCATTTAATGAGATCAGTCTGCACTGTGACAAAAAAGTTTTATCTTTATCTCTGTGCCTGTCCAGCGTGTTGCCAATAAACCTCCTTGAAAATGCAGTGAACTTGTGGCATGATTGACTTTTTCCTTCTTCATCTGATGAGCATCAAATAACTCCTCTTTCACAAATAAGGTGACAAGTAGATATCTAATTGATCAAAGGATGAGATTTTAAATACTTGGTCTATTTCAGCAGTTTTTTAAGGCTGTATATCACCAATGCCCTCTTTTAAATTGATTTTAAATTGTTGACAGCTCATAATAAACCCCAGATGCAGCTCCCATCTCACCTGTCAAAGAGAAAATGTTAAGTCCTTGGGCCTGTATATTTCTCCTGCTTCATTATTTACTTGTGAAGTGCCTTTTAGTTTTCTCCCCTTTGGTTATTTCTTGGCTGTTTTTTATTAATCTTAATCTCCTTTCCTATAAATTGTGATGAAAATATTCCACCTTTTCTTTTACATAGGCCTAAATGCATCTGTTGACAATTTGGTTGCACAACGCTGAAACTGTACATCAAGTTGGTCCAAATGAATTTAAAACGGTATGACTAAACCAGGGCATTACTTCAAATTATTACAAGCTGTGGCTCAACTCCAGTTTGTGTGTATATCTGCTGCCAATAAGTTTCTTATTATTGGTAAAGAATAAACAATGCTACATTCATCCATTGCAACCTCTTTTTCTCAGTTTATCTACACTGGTTTTATTACAGAATTGATTTTAAAGTTTCAGTGATTACTTGGCTCAATAATATCTGACTGCTTGTCTCTTTATGAGCCCAGAGTGCAGTTGTGATTCCATAAAGTGTGGCCAGCAAGTTGAGGAAATTGAGGTATGAATAAAATTCCATCCTTAAAACACTCTTACAAACCAGCTACTGTATTGGAGAGCCGCCAGTAGCTGTCATGTTTCTAGTGCAGCTGCAATGGAGTGTGGTAGTGGAATAACATTTTCATCAATCATAGTAGATGGCCAGTTATGGTGTTGGCCTTTTTAGAAAATGAGTTGTAATATAAACATTCGGTTTTAAAACAGTGTTCAATAGTCATACAGGGAAAATTCCATCAGAGGAAAGAGTGGGATTTTTCTCCAGTTTCAAAAAGGCAGAACGCTTAAAATAGTTGTCTTGCTGTTGTCAGTGTTCCTTTTGCCTTCATGCTTTCTTGCTTTTTACGAGTGTTATAGTTATTGCTATCTTTATTGCTCTATCCATCTGAGCACATAACCCTGATGCAACAGGTCCTGGAGAGTTCTGTCGAGCATGTCAAAATGCTTATTCTCAGAAATCTGAGGCAAGTTGCTTAGCTGATACAAGGCTAATGTGCTCACTTTTCATCTCAAAACAAGTGTTGGAAAGCATAGGAACGTGCCCATTCATGACATACTGTACGAAATTAAACTGATAAACAATGACCAAGAATTTTGATTTGATGTTTGTATCTCAAGTAAGAACTTTCAGGAATGCTTCACCATTATTTTTAACCTTAGTAAAAGATTGCTACAGTGCAGTTAGTCAACTCTCAATGTCACTGCCAACATACTTCCATGCATTCTTTACATTGGCATGGATGTTAAGTAATTCATCCACTAGAGGGGGCGCTAACAAATAGATTTTGCATGGACCTCCACTTTTCCTTCACTAGCATCCAACTCATATTTAATTCCCGTACATTCTCCTCCCAGCTGTTTTGTATTTACCGTTTGTCCCTGTGTTGGGCGAAGTAAGTATAGCTGTTTAAAATGTCTAACTTGCCTAGCTTCAGCATTTTTATTTTTTTATTTATGTTTCCTATGGTCGTGTCTCGCTTGAACTACTGACTACACTGCTCACACGTTTTTCCGAGGTCCGTACGTATATGTATCTTATGTTGAGCCTTTACACAGCCCTTCACAATCACTTCATGTTGCTTCTCTTTTCAGTTTGGCAGCTATTACAAACCTATGCCAGCATTCTTAGACTTATTCCTCGAGTAAAGTTCACAACAGTCTTTACCATTTTTGCAGTTTAATCCCTGTTTTTTTTCCCCAAATTAAAGAACAAGACCCATCCAGTATGTTGCACGTTTGGTACAGAGTGACCTTCTGCTTACTCTGACATCATGATTTGATCTTTTTTTTTTTTAACAAACCTGTCCACAAGAAATTTCTTCATGTCCTCCTTGTTTTTGATCAGGCTGACAGTTGCTGCTTAAAGGGGCTGTACTCGACATTCAAGAACATTAATATAGCAACAAATGAATATATGCTATATAAAGATATAGTGGTAAAGAAAATGAAGTCACACTCCCACTATGTGTGTTGTAATCAAGCTTTTCGGTTTTGTTATGGTAGCCAGTCCGGCTGTGCGTGCATGTGGCTGTGAAGAAACGTAGGTATTTCACATACTGGGGAACAGCTGCCAGGAGGCAATCCCAGCCTGCTGTTTTTTTGTCAGTATTTTGAGAACAGCCCCTCTTTAAAAAAAAAAAAAAAAAAAAAAAAAAAAAAAAAAAAAAAAAGCCTTCTAGCTTTTGTGTAATGTTGTGCCCCCAGTGTCAAGCTGACAGTTGAATATGTTTGTTTTGAGCATTTGTTGTCACGACAACCAACAATTTAGAAGCACTGCAAGGCTGCTATCGCAACTTAGGCATTGCCATAGCTAACGCACTTATCGTGCTTAGTAAGAAATGTTTTGTGTTAAGCTCGAAAGACAGCTGAAGCTTACAATATGCAGCTTAGGCTGATGAACACGGAGCCAGATATGACAATAGAAATATGATACCAAGGTCTAACATTATCTCACTTTGACATGCCATTTTGGTTTACAGTGCACAAATACAATGATCCCTGGGAAAAGTGTATGGTCTACATTACCACCAATTCCGAACACACTATTGTATGACATTTTATGACCCCCATTGGCAAGTACCAACATTAAAAGACTGCAGTGAGATGAGTATTTAAGGGACGTGTGCTTGCTTTACTTTGAGAGTCTTCAGTAAAGCAATTAGCTCTGTGGACATGACTTTACTTGCAGCACAGGAGATCACCTCTCTTAAGAGTTGAAAAATATATCCTTACATTCATTTTTCATAGTAGACTAGCATAAAATAAGCACCCCGTAGTATAAAATGTTATTTATTTAATAGAATTTCCATCTGCCTGTCCCTTTTTTTTTAAACACGTACTTTTAGAGTTAATGAACACACTATCTTCAGAGCAGACTGGACTGTGAAATTAATTACATAAAATCCTTATGAGGCATAAAAGTTCATTTTACTCAAATATTGTATTGCTTAGCTGAAAGCTGGAAAATGTGTTACTTAAGGCAACAAATTAATGTCAGCATTTTTGATATGCACTAGTGACAATATAACCTCAGGACTTGGAAAGAGTGCTCACACTTAAGCTGCCAAATAGGTAAACAAATTAATTTTGCACTTGATGATAAATTGCTAATCTGATAGGGTACTCCGCAAAGTTGTAACTCTCTCTTTTGGTTGAATTACATCAAAAACATGAATATCTAATCTGCTCTTTAGATTGTAATGTTTAAAACTCACAGCCATTAAAAGCATTACTATTGTGCTATAGCATAATGTACAAGGAAAGAATAAAATACAGAAAAAATATGTATAGCTGAATATGTTAATACATTTAATGACAAACTTCCTTTGCTGGCAGAAAGGAGCACATATTGTAGGACTGGCTTTTTTTTCTCTTTTATTCAGTGTGTTAACATGCACGCTTCTAATTTGACTGTAACCAGATTAAAGGTGCACTATGAGTTCCTGCATGGTTTCAGCGTGATTTAATTTTTGTCTCAAATCGTAGGCATCTCTCCTTGATCCTCTAGCTGCCTGCCCCCTGAATACACTGTGAAAAAGCCCAGTCTCAAGACAACACAGGGGGGTCATAAACGTCAAACAAACACTATAATCATTATATTTATAAATACAACAAACCACGTTCCAGCCAATCACCGACAAGATGGTTGGGGGAGGGGGTGCTTCTAGAGCAGCAGCCTTAATTTCAGTGAAAAAGACGCACTAACCCCCACCCTCTCCCCCAACCATCTTGTTGGTGATTGGCCGGAATGTGGTTTGTTGTATTTTGGTGCGCAGCCTGTGCCCCTAGTGTTTGACGTTTATGACCCCTGTGTTGTCTCCCGAGACCGGGCTTTTTCACAGTGTATTCAGGGGGCAGGCAGCTAGCGGATCAAGGAGAGATGCCTACGATTTGAGACAAAAATTAAATCGCGCTGAAACCATGCAGGAACTCATAGTGCACCTTTAAGGCAATACTCCAGTTATTATAACTGATAATTGAAGCCCAATTGCTCGTCTATGACAAGTAATGGAGAAACGGGCTTCTACTTGATTTTTGACAGGTTTTCTTGCAGACGGCAATGCCGAAGTGTGCAGAGAAAATATCAAAACACAATTTAATGTTGAAGGCTTCTGCTCACTGACCCACAAAGGGTGGTAAGTTTCACTGGCTCCTCTGTCTAATACACCAACTGATTCTTAATACTAAAATTTAAATTTTGGAGAATTGCTGTTCAAAAATGTTTTCTAAAACATGGTTTCTCATATTAAAACTTATTTCTCTAAATAGTATCACCATATTTTCAAAGTTATCACTTTTAGTCTTGTAATACTGTTATTTTCCTTTCTCAAAATTTTAAGTTTCAAAGTTTAGCCTATCTTTGTAATTTTACAACTTCTTTTTTGAAAGTACTTCCTTATTCCCTCAAAATATGACTATATCCTCAATCCCTTTTTCTATCCATCTATAAATACCCATAATACTCATGTCACAATTGTCAATTGCTTGTAATGGGACAATATAAAACGGAGAAATTGCTTTCAACTTAGCATTTCAAGCAGCAGAACTTGGGCTCTAATAATGGGTTATTGTGCTGTTGTACATCCATCAAAGCAAAAGACAGAAGCAAGATCCTAACAAGATATTTTTCTTATTTTGTGCTCCAAAACTTGCAGACTAATCTCCACATTTATTCCGACCGTAACCCACCTATCATGTAAACGTTTATTTTTGGAAATCCATCTACTGTGATCCATCTGCTTATTTAAACTATTAGCTTAATTTGGTTAAACACAGTCATCAGGTGGTTGAGTGCATGTTAACATACTAATTATTGCCAATATAAATTTACAGAAATTTGAATATTTTAAATTCAACATTTGCTTTTAAAGATACAGTCCCTCAAGTAAAAAAAAAAAAAATTGAGGGTATAGTGTCAAGATGCATTTGCTGCTGTGCAATTTCTATCGCTTTTAAAGTGAGTACATATTTGAAGCGAAGATAGTATGCATCCCGACTGCAGTTTTTAAGCTTACATGGCTTCCATTCGAAGTTCACATGATTTTCATGTTGAATTGTATGGGTGCCTCGGTTGGACTGGCCTCCTCTGGTTCCTCTTTACGTGGCACATATTCAACCTCTATACTTGACTTAGTATTGTCTTTCCCCCGACTCCAGAGAAATAATATTACAAGACAGAAGAGGACAACTCCGAGGAAAGAGATAAATCCCATAGTGGTTGCAATGATAAGTGTCTTTACATCAAACGGAAATGTAACAGTGGCCCGGGTCACATTAGTACCTTCATCGCTGGGCTGGTTGGAAATGAAGGCAAATGTCTTGTTTGGCTGGTGGGGCCAATTGGGGGAATAGCTATGCACAAAAAGGTGAGCAGCTTTGGTGTCATTGCCTGCTGCATTGCTTGCAATGCACAAGTAGGTGCCGTTGTCTTGGATTTGGGCGTAACGCACCTCCAACGTACCCTCATTAGACACAGAAAGCCTTGACCCCACAGTTTTGGTAGTGATGTATTCCTTCTTAGGGGATAGCCACATTATCACAGGGACTGGATCACCCTCAGCTTGGCAAGCAAAATGAACCGTAGTTCCTTCATCGACATGGCTTTCTTGAACCTTATAATCCATGATCTTTGATTTCTGGCAGATGAAATAGTCAGAAGGAAGAATGTCTGGGAAGTCCTTGAACTCTTTTCCTTGAACAACCTCAGGTGAAGCGCACATGGGCTGTTGTCGGTTAAAGTTGAGCCTCCACCGCCGGCGGAAGACCCAGAGCAAGCGACAGTCGCAGGCCAACGGATTGTCATACAAAGCCAGAGTCTCCAGGTTTCCCACTGAGTGGAAAACGGACTCCTCTAGGGTGTTCAAGCTGTTGCTGGATACATTGAGTACACGGAGGTGGTTGAGTCCTCGGAAAGAGTAGGGCTCAATGGCAGCTAATCTCCCACCAGCCAAATAAAAAGCCTGGAGCTTCTGCAGATTGAACAGTTTGTTCCCTTCCACAGTATGAATGGGATTGAAAGACAGATTCAAAAACCGGAGATATCTTAGGTGACTGATGGCTTGGTAGGGGATGACAGTAAGATTACAGTTTGTGATGGACAATGATGTGAGGTTGAGTCCAAACAAGCATTTTGGGGTCATGGTATCCAGGGCAGGCATTTGAGAAATTTCCAGCACTCTGAGCCGATACAGCCTCTTAAAGGAGTAATCCTTAATGACTGTGACGTTCAGATAGCTTAATCGAAGTGACAACAGGTTATGCAAATGACTAAGGGCATCAGTGGGCACTGAGGCAAGATTGCAACCCTCGATGTTGAGGCTTTCAAGGTTGCTGAGGCCATGAAATGATCGGGGTGAGATGAATACTAGGTCGTTGTCACCAACCTCCAGAGCCCTCAGGTTGTACAGCTCCTGGAACATATAGTCGAGCAGAATGACAATTTTGTTCTCACTAATATCCAGCTGGGTGAGGTTGGTCAGGCCTGTGAACACCCCCAGCTGAATGAGCTTCAGCTGGTTGTTGCGCAAGCCTAGAGTTCGAAGGTTCATAAGGTTGCTAAAAGCTCCAGGCTCAATGGATGAAATTGTGTTTTCGTTAAGTTGCAGCTCCTCCAGCTGGGGGTAATTGATGAACTCCTCATTCCCCAGAGTTTTGAGACGGTTCTTGCTGAGGTCAAGCAGCCTAGTTTCTGTGGGTATGCCCTCAGGAAGAGCTGCTAGTCTTCGTCGATGGCACACGACCGAACGCTCCTGACCGCTGCAGTCACATCGGGAGGGGCAACCGGTGGTGGAGCCAGAAAGGACGGTGCCCAGCATGAGGATCAGGATGGGCTGCCAGCATGCCACCAAGTAGCTGTGCCCTCCTGCCTCCCCAGACACCATTCTACTGCTTACCTGTGGAGAAATAGAAACAGTGTAGTTAGTAGAGGAGTTGCGGTATACAAATGGCTACCACAATTTTGAACGATGCCAAATCATACAAAAGAAAAGTTATGAAAATTGTCTGTCATTAGTTTCTTAGAAAAGAAATGTGACGCATATTGATTCAATTCAGCCCTTAATCAGGTTTGTAGTTTTAATGAGTGTGAATAACTATCGTGTCATTCATTTTAACTGAACACAAAATAAAACCACTTTCAGAAAGCAAAAGCTGTGTTTATTGACTGATGCATTTTTCATTTGTAGACATATGTGGCTAGATATGGCTGCCCAAATGTACTATATGTGAATAACTAGAATACATTGCATTTATTTTAGTGTTTAATATTTTTCCTGAAATGCTTTTTACTTTTCATAAAAAAGATCTAAAATATCATTAAAATGCTTTTCTGTGATGAAACGGTTTCAAAACATACCATTACAGTTTGATCAATTATTGTTTTGCAATTCACAATTTTCTAGATAATAAATCCATTAACTGATACTGAGTCATCCCACGTTTCAAGCCCTTCTTATTTTAATTTTCTGACATAACCTAAACAGTGTTTCCTCTAGGATTGGCGCCCTGCCGCCAAATGTTTTACGTATTAAACGGAACTGACACTTTGCTGCAACACAAACAAATATATTTATTCACCTCTATTCAGAAACAATGAGGCATATTTTCATTTTGTTTTGATTGAACTGTATTTTTGAGGAACTGTAGGTCTACAAAATGAATTTTACAAGAAATTCTTCATAGGGAAACCAAAACCCAAAGTAGGCTATAGAATGAAACCATTCATAATGAAATTAATTGCATATTTGCATCAGTGGCAAAGTTGGCAGCCTTGCTGTGTGCATTTGATTTTTCTTGGCTTTTGGAAAAATAACTCCAAGGCTCGGTTATAGGGGAATTCAGAAAGAGGTGGCCCATTAATGCTGAGTAGCATACATGCTGCTTGATGGTACCCCTGTGGCCTGGACGGTCATTTTGACCGTTTTGAAATTTATGTGTATTAACTTTAGCCTCATGACACTGATCTCGCGAGCTCCAGTTTTCCACTCGGAGATCAGTCTGGCATCTTGAGATAGAGAAAATTTGGAGCCGTTAGCCAAACGACCGGGCCAATCAGCGATGGTTTTGAGGCGGGTTTAGGTGGTGATAGACGGATGGTTTATCCAATCAGCTAACCAGTATTTTCAGACAGTGGTAGTCCTAATTCTGTTAGCTGCTCGCTAATGCTTTTTTCTCTTGGATCCTTCTTTTGGAATATGGACCGGGAAGCTGAAAGGGTGCCTTTTATTCGTAAATTCTCGTTACACAAACGGCAAATATCCTTTACCGACATGTTGCTTGCTTGCTGAGCTAACGAGCTATGCTTTGCCTGCAGCAGCAGGGGCTTGTGGTTGTATTTTCATACGCTTCGTTGATCTGATTGGTTGATTTGGCAGGTCTATCACCAACGTAGGTGATAGACAGATGGTTTATCCTATCACAAGGGCTTTCCACACAAACAAATGTGTCATTAGTATGAGGAAAAAAATGAGATTTTAACTGTGTCGGGCTCGGGTCAGGCTCAGACACAAATTTCTTAATGCCTGTCGGGCTCGGGCCGGGTTCGGTCACCGATCTGTCGGACGCGGGCCGGCTCGGACAGAAAAATTCGGCCCGATCCAGACTCTAGTGGGCATCACCGATGGGCCGAAGGCAAAGCCAGAGTCGGTAACGCAGGCTACGGCGTGGATGGACTGTGTTATGAATCAGAAGAAAAGCACCGGGCGCTCGCTCTGTGAAAGGCGCCGTAGGCCTAAACGTAGCCTAGATGGCCGGTAGCTGTCTACGTGTTCATATAACTTTATACATGCTACAACTGGATGGAATCATTACACACATCCTCTCCAAGGAGTGCACCAGCTGTAAAATGTCCTGGAGGAAGTTCATGCAGCAACTGGCAGAGGAGCTGAGAGCGGAGTTTATGGAGGAAAAAAGGGCAGCAGCGCACGGTCCGAGCTGCGCTGCACACCGCAGCAGACACCAAAACAGAGGCAGTGCCAGTTAGGTTATAAATGTTCAAATAACATAGACTACTTTTAATTGTTATTTGGCTGGAATTATGTTGAATGAATTTCCCCCAATATGTTTTGGGACATGAATGTATGAAATAATCACGGTTTAGCCTACTATGCCATGATATGATATCAAGGGCGTTGTATTGAATCAACAGCCACGTGCAATTTAGCTAGCAGGTGAAGGTGAAACTAAAAATGTGCAAGCACTATAGACTAATACAGGCTTAAATGAACTGGCAATATAAGTTAGGCTATACGACTTACAGTTCTCAAGGATGCACACATGCCATCTCAACCAGGTCCTCCGGACAGCCTGTCTCTTATTTTCTTTCTCCCTTTTCTCTGAGTGGCACGCGTGCCCACTCGCGTTGTGAAACGCGTGTCCGCGCTATTCTGCGACTCTAACGATCACTGCTGATAGACGGCTTTTTTCTGATACCGTGGCGGGAGAAATCTAACCGTGGCGGACCGCCACTTGCCAATCAACATAGAGGAAACACTGCCTACAGTATAAGCTGAATACATCATAAAACCTTTGAAAAATCTATTTTCAGAACTTTTGCAAAGTCAATCGAAATCAAAATGTGGCTTTTATCTGCACGGCTTTTCAAAGACATAAGCCTTTCCTTGCATAAGATTTAATTATGGTGCCTTTCCTCACAAGTAATGAAATCAGCCAATCAAAAGGGCTTGGTCACACAATATAACCACCCTGCTGTGCTTCTGACTTAGTATGCCGGAAACAATTACTGCCAATATCAGTGACACATTGTCTTCGTTTATACAAACTGTTTTTAATTAGCAGCCAAAATGCCCTGTTACATCTTTAAATGGCTCCCTGAAATACTTGCAAACGTAACACATCCCATGCCACTGCTGAGCTGTTGACCTTGCAGTGACATAAATATTGCTGCCAAGCGGTGATGAATTGACAGAGGGATTGTCGGAGGACTTAAAACCCCCTTTTTGATTTTGACTCAGGGGAACTTTAACAGCTAAAACCTTCAAGCTCTACTTCTCACATCGATCATGCGATTTAAGTCACATCTGTATCAGTGGGACACACTCTTAGACGAACACCATGCAAAGGAAGATAAATTACACTGATTTGTTTTTGCTTTTATCTAAACAAGTAATATATCTGTATTGCTTTACAATAGGGACATTGAATTCCACATTTCCATAAAATTATTCAACAGTGTAAATAAATGTATCTTTAAATTCCAAAGAGGAAATTCCATTATGAGAGGATAATACTTTCTCTAGTCGCTGTCTGAATATTCATCATGTTGTCATATGTGGGAGCTGAATAGGCACGATGTATTCCGCCTGTAACTCATTCACCACAAAAGTGTTTTGGTAAGAGTGCTTCAATTTATCAGTGTAGTGCCTTTTAAAACCTCTTTGGCTGTCTACCATGCTTTCGTCGTGTTCAAAATATATTAGACATGATAGTAAAGATTAGACTGATTCTGCTTTTATTGCACCAACACAAATTAAACATCGCTCCTGGTGAATTACTGTACAGTCATGGGACTGAAGCAGCTTGGATTGTGGTCTGAGTAGTTCTAGTGGTCATTGCAGCTTTTATTTTCACTTCCTCCAGCACTGCTAATTTCAGTTGGCTGCATATGTCAGACGCGTCGGGCGTCAGTCCAGTGTGTATAGAGCATTGTAAAAAGCAGACTGTCAGAATGAAAGCTTAAATGTCTTTTCTGTCCTCGCTAATTACATGAATTTGCAGATGGATAGCATGTAGACTTTTCCAATGGGATGGTGAGATATTTTCCAAAGCAGACAAGCACACGTTTAACTTTGAGCCATTGTGACAGATGCTAAACCTTCTAGTGAAATGAAATATTACTAAGATACTCGATGCAGAAAACGGGTGACAGGTTTATCTGTTTGACACAGAATGTGATTTTTATCTTGTCAAGTCAGGCATATGAACGCAGATGAGGCTCACTGATGTCCTTGCTAATCGAAAACAAGCTAATGCAAATGCGGTGGTGATTTTCTTACCGAGTAGCATGCATGATTTATGGTTCAGAGCATAGTAAGGGCAGGGGTACTATCTGTGTTATCTGGCCTCACAGCTCAGATCTGCTCAATATTTCACCACTTTATTGGAACTTGAGCTAAAATTCTGAAAAAAAGATGTTGGCAAATAAGCTCTCAATTACTGGCTTTTATGAATACTGTCTTTAGTCTTTGCATGTACAGAGTGGGGTTTAAAGTATTTATTTCCATTCATCTTTCTGATGCAATTATATAGTGCAGCGGAGGAATGAGCAGATGAGTGGACAAGTCTTTTCTCTTCTGCCCTTGTATGACTGCTTGCATTTTCTCCGTGGACCTCTCACCCTGTCACAGTCCAATCCGGTCTCACGGCAGTTCGTGTAAATATCCACGTTATTCTTAATCTATTAATACGTGTTGACGGAGACGTTTTTCTCGTTTTTTACGTGTAAATGTCACGTTATTTTCTCGGGGAAAGGACGCCGGCAGGCGGCCGAAAAGGTCGCTCCATAAGCCGGGAGGCGCCCGCGAGGCGGCCCGCTGGAGACCCGCTGGATGAGGCGGCCGGGAGGCGGCCGAAAAGGACGCTCCATAAGCCGGGAGGCGGCCCGCTGGGGACGCACCACAATAACGGGACTGCGGAGGTTGGGTTTAGGAAAAACACTTAAGGGGAAAGGGCGCCTTAAACGCCGGGAGACGCGCCACAGTAACACGTGGGACAAAACTCCACACGCAGGGACGCCCTCCCCGGGAAACAAAGCGCCACACGCTGGAAGCGATCCCTGCTCGCCAGGGTGAAAGTCCTGTGTTGTTTGACCCATACACCACCCCGACCAACCTCCCTACGCGGATTTTCGGCTTTTTATATCACTCCCTACCATTTTCGTGCTGTGGCCACAACATATGCTTCCCATTGAAATACATTACTTAACATTTTCGTGTTGTCCGCCATGTAAACGTCTCCGTGAACACGTATCAATAGATTAAAATAACGTCACATTTACACGAACTGCCGTGAGACCTGGCTGCACAGTCTTCTCTCAAAAGGCTCACCATTACTCTCTTGTTTGAACTCTCTGCATCTCCTCTCTTACGATGCCATGTGGTTTGATGCAGGGCAAACCGAAGAGAGGTGTGCACTGCTAATGGGTCACTAAATTTCTGCATGCAGACAAATGAGCTATACGCATCAGTGCATACATGTCCTTCGGTTGTTTTCAGTTAAGTATGTTTGTTGTGCAGCATACTGTTGGAAGGACTATTGGGATATTTACATTAAACGGGGGAAATGGGAAGAGATTACTGCACCCTTTTTATGTACAGGAGGTAGACAAATAACCTAAGTAGGTCATGCAAAATTACTAAAAAGCAAGTCATTGTTGCAAATATAAAGCTTTGTCATTATTTGCAAACCAATTAGCATTCTTTTTCAGTTCTCTATAAACTGTAGTTTACACTGTATTTGTCTACCAGGTCCCTGTTAGATCGTTTCAGCTTGTGACAGCTGTCATGAATCATCAATGCAGCTCGAGTTCTGAGAGTGTTTCCCTTGATATATTAAATTATTTAACGGACTTTGAAACTATGATTCAATTACATTGGAGTTGAGCTCCTTTTTCAGAAAGGTCTCACGTTCTTTTGTTTCAACCCTATACGAGCATTACATCTAGCAAGACTATTTTTGGGCATTATGTCCATAAGAGGGCAAACCAATACAAGATGCATAACAACTTGTATATTTATTTCAACATAAACATGTCTTTTTAAAGGATCTACATAACTAAACATTAGAAAATAAAGAAAAGAATGTCCTATACTGTAAAACTTCAACATTTAAAGACAGTAGACCTTTTTATACTCCAGTATGTATTACAAAACTCGATCTCTTCGAGATTCAAACATAAACAATCCATAATTTATCTTGTGCACCTCACACATGATGATGCTTTCCTGAATTTCCCCTCTGGGGATCAATAAAGGCTTATCTTAACAATAAAGGCTAATCTTTAATTTATGTTTATGACCGATAATGAATGATTGCGCTCTCTAGACAACTTCTTGCTTCTGTTCATAACGGTCATGAACAATGTGCTCATTAGCGCCTCTCTTATACATCGCTTGTTGTTGATTGGCAAACATTTCCCAAACAGCTTATTATTCTGTGACTGTTTTTAGAGGATGAAACAAAAAAGGAAGCTACAGCTACAAAGTAACAAGTAAATATGTATAGGGTTTAAGAGATACAATTTGCTTTCACTGGTACTTTTGTGTTCAACTGACACATTTAAAGCAAACATTTCAAAGTCAAAAAGCAAACAAACAAGAAAACCTTGTTTGTTGCATCACAGTGGGTCTCTTTTAGGAGAC
Organism: Perca flavescens; assembly: GCF_004354835.1. Classification (NCBI taxonomy): domain Eukaryota; kingdom Metazoa; phylum Chordata; class Actinopteri; order Perciformes; family Percidae; genus Perca; species Perca flavescens. The sequence goes on from NC_041331.1 coordinate 12,606,372, forward strand.
TGTTCTGCAGTATGTGATATCTAAACAGCAAACATGGTCAGTGCTTTTGGTGCATACTTTGATTCAATTTAATCACCTCAAAAGTTTCCATCTTATATTAGGGAATTTCCGTTGTCAATCAAATGTAGGTGTTTACAATCGAGCCTCTAATTCATTGCATCACATTTGGCATGGACATATTTAGATGGAAGCCAAATCTCTAGCATATGCAGATCTAGACATGCAACAGTTTAACATACCAACAGAAATGATGTAACTAACATACAATGACCTGTATTAAATAATCATATTACAATACATGCTTGCTGGTTAAACATAGGGACTTCAAAGCTCCATTGCCAGCTAATCTACATCATCCAGAGGAATGAGCAGTCTGATATGAGAAACAAATCCCCCAAGGAAGCCTAAGATAAAGGGAATGCCTGCACACCTAAAAAGAAACTGCATGGCCTGATGATCCACCATGCCAGGATCAAATGCTTAGAGAAGGACAAAATTGTTCAGTGCATGGGAACTACTCCTGTTGAGATGCAGAAACACACCTGCATGGGGTCAGCAAACTCCCGATCTTTCTTTTTGACAGCCTTATCCTCTAGGTAGCAGGGCTCTCAGCCACAAAAGGCATACACTTTTGCCTCGGAAGTAACTGCACAGAACATACCCACACCCATACTTATTTTGGAAGGAGATGGTGTCGAGAGAGAGATTGGAGGAGTCCAGATAATCGTAGTGATCACTGTGGATGACGGGCAAATTCACAGAAGCTTCTTTTTGAAGGAATGGTTAATGCAAATATGAAAATGTTAGGCAATATTTTATTACCTCTGTCAGTTTCTATCTCTGTAATGCACAGTAAATTATCATATTTTATTACCTCTGTCAGTTTCTATCTCTATAATGCACAGTAAATTATCATACTGTAGTTTTCTGACCGCCTACTTCAAAACACACCTACGCAAAACACCTCATGCCCCATAATCCAGCATTTTAAGTGTTAAGACCAACGATTGTCACCAGTATTCATTGAAACCATCTTTCTGCAGTGTTTTTTGCAGAATGGTTTTTCAGGCTCTTTAAGAAGCCTTTTATGAAAGCAGTTATGATCACAGAATCATAATATTATACATAACATTATAATGGCACACAAAAAGGTAGGGAGGGGAGCTGGTGATTTAGACATATTTTTAACTGTAAATCTACTTGTCTTCACTCACCAGCTGCTTGGACATACAAACTATCCAACTGTACAAGAATTAACTGTACCGATGTCAGTATCGGTATCAGCTCTGATACTGCCTAAAATGCTGGTATCGGTATCGGGAAGTACTGGAGTTGCACCGATCCGATACCACGTAATAGAGACCTAAAGAAAATCTACGTTAAAGTAGTTTATGTTCTTTTTCCGTTTTAACGGACTGTCAAACTGCATAATAAAAGAAAGTTCTGTGGCATTCATGTTGCGTTTGTTCATGTTGTACAAAGAGTTTAACCTGAGCCAGACAGACAAAAAAGATAGAAATAATATCACATCCATCCAGGGATAGTAGTATACAGTTGTTAAAACATAATAAAATATATGATACACTGGTATCGGAGCAGTACTTGCAGTATCAGCTGATACGCAAGTTCAGGTATCAGAATCGGTATCGGGCAGCAAAAACTGGTATCTGGCCATCTCTAGAATTAACCCGAATGTTATCGTTGGTCTTGGAGAATCTTAAGGTGATGTAAAGCAGAGGTCTACAAGTGGATCGAAAACAACCCTAAAGGGTGCTTATCCAACACATACCAGGCAGATACTGAAGCTTTCATCAGCATTCATGCTGGATAGTTTTCAGTTTGACAGGTGACATTGTAGATTAATGGACTCGAAGGTGCCAGGGGACGTGGAGTAGTTGATCATAGGAGCCTGTTCTCTATCTAAACATCAGTGTGGTTAATGAAACTGAAAACAACAGTCTCTGTTAGGCTGTCCACTTGACTCTGTCTATCTCAAAGTACCTTACCTGCACTATGACCTGTTGTCATATAATGGCTGGAATAATGGCTGGTAGTGGTGGACGCTGGCCAAGCAGGTTGTATGCTTTTATTGTAATGTAATACTTTAATCCCAAATCTAATAAAAACGAAAACTTTTAGTGCCACCACATGAAAAGTCGTTTTTCAAATTGCATATAAATAAAAAAGAAATATTTCCTCGACATGGTATTTCTCGCACTATAAGGCAACACTTGATGAGCTTAGTGAGCTTTAAAAAGTGATGTTAAGATTGCAGACTGTGTATGCACCTCCACAGGACCAGCGCTATGTTTAAAGGCACCCCAAGGGAGCTCAGTCAGTAAGAATTGCATCCTTCTCACATGTTCATCCTCTACGCTACTGATCTGGAAATAACCAGCTTCAAGATTAGAAGGCCCTTCTCATCACCTGTGTGATCACTGAACAAGACTAATTCTCTTTGACCCTGCATCTTTTTGTAGTGCAGCTAAAATAATTTGATGGATCCTTGTGTGAGACACTCACCTTATCATGACCTGATTAGTGGTAGGTCATCATTGGCTGCCACATATTGTAAGACAACTCAAGTGCCCAGGTCAGCTGACTTCAGTAATTTCAATGCTGTCCCATCAAGTCTTTTTCACAAAAGGCATTTTTTCATGTCACAGTAAGAAAATGCACAGGGGTACATGCTAATAATGGCTGAATTCCATTTAGCTGCTTCGGTTTAAGGGTCCTCGTATTGTGCATCCATCTTTATTAGTAACAACTGCTGTGAAAAATGTGTGTTGGCCTGAAGGTTAGAGAAGCAAGCTTGTGACTGGGAGGTCGTCAGTTTCATCCTCCGACTGGCAGGATAAATATGGTGGGGAAAGTAAAGAAGCAGCGCTTGGCCCTCTCTTTTTACCACTACTGACGTTCCCTTGAGCAAGGCCCTTAACCCCAACTGCTCTACTCAATGCAAAAGAGAGGCTTCCCTTCAGTAAAACGCCCTTTAAAGGTCCCATGGCATGAAAACTTTACTTCATGAGGTTTTTTAACATTAATATGCGTTCCCCCAGCCTGCCTATGGTCCCCCAGTGGCTAGAAATGGTGATAGTTGTAAACCAAGCCCTGGATATCCTGCTCTGCCTTTGAGAAAATGAAAGATCAGATGGGCCAATCTGGAATCTTCCCTTTATGACGTCATAAGGAAAGGTTACCTCCCCTTTCTCTGCTTTGCCTGCCCAGAGAATTTGGCCCACCCATGAGAAAGAGAGACATCATGGCTTGCAAACGAGCGAGGCATGGCAGTTGGTCAAGGCAATGCCCCCACCCTCCACCTTGCCCCCTCTCTCCTCCTCAATAGCATTTTAAAGCTACAGACACAGAAATGACATCCTAAGGAAAGCTCATTGTGGGACTGGCTCTAGTGGCTGTAATTCTGCACAAAGGCTGAATTTCAGGAAAGAGACTTCAGATACAGTATTAGGGGACCACTAAGGTCTATATAAAATAATCAAAAAAGCAGCATGTCATAGGACCTTTTTTTAAAGAAAAAAAAACCTACAAAAAAAAAACCTACTACAACTTTTCCTACTACAAAACAATCAAAATGTCTCCTGTGAGAAGGGCCCCTTATGAATACATGCAACACTAGATAAAAGAACTGATGTGGATCACCCCAAAAACAAGCATAAAGAGACACCCAGTACCACAGTGCAAGTCACTAAAAGAAAGCCAAGAAAGGCAACGCAAGACTTACTACACTACTACAACTTTTAGTTCTATATGTAAAAAAAATAAATAAAACATGTCACACAATTCTTCCTCCAGTACTTCATGCTTAAAAAACATCACCTAATGTTTTCAGATATATTGCCTTCATCATGGGGGTGCAATGTGCTTTTAGTGTGTGTGTGTGTGTGTGTGTGTGTGTGTGTGTGTGTGTGTGTGTGTGTGTGTTTGTTTTCTCAAAGTTTAGAAAAAGTCATTATGCCAAAAGAGCATGCATTGTAGGCCACAAACCAACACAGAGCACACTTACCCTCTGCCGTGCAAAGACTCTTAATCCATACATTAAAAATGTCTAATCCTTTTGTCTTTGAGAACAATCAATAAAGTATGTTAGCATCTCAGAAACGAAAAACTGGAGTGCTATCAAAACGTTGTTTTTAAAAGAAAAGGATTCTCTCAGCAAACAAAGTTGCTATTTGGAGTCAAAGGCTGGAGGCATGTAGAAAAAACAAAGTGGAAATCCTAAGTAACCAGAGTTCTGAGCTGACACACATGCTGAAAAAGAATACTGCTGAAACGTGGGTGTCAGCCATGCTTGAATAAAAGCTTTTTACTACACTCAGAACTCTTGAGTGCCTCATAGTCATCTGTCTTAATTGTATGTTGAATGTATGTCAATGTAATGATAGGCATCTCTCTTTATACTTGACACAAATCATCATTTTTGGAACTGTTGACCTCAAGTTTTAGGTGGCTTGTTTCTGTACATAAGCTATTCTACAAAGTCCCAATATGTTGTACTTTGAGTGAAAGCTGGCAGGCAATTTGAATATGCTCATCCTGATTGGCTGGGGTTGGACATTTAGTTTCAATAGAAAGCTCCAACTGTGTTCATAGATGTCTGCTAACAATGTGTAACCATTATTACAGAATATAACAAACAGAGTCCTGAATCTCAACACCAGAAATCTTGCGCAATCAAACGTGACTTTAAAGTATACAAACATGGCGATGAAGGAAGAACAGCGCTGAACCAAGCTGGGCTTCAGCAGGAGAACGGTGCTCATATAGAGGTTACCCGCTGATAATTCCGCCATCCCTGTCCCCAGTATCCTCTACCCTCTCTCTCTCCCTACGTGATCCGCCGAGCAGCGGTATGAGCAACGCTCTCCCTCAGAAGCCCGGCCCGGGTGCAACAAGACTAGACTGCGTCCTCTACGGTCCTTGGCGTTCCCCGCATACAACAGGATATCAGAGTGTAAGTATTAGTTTTTTATTTTTTACCTCACACCACAAGAAAATCTGGCAAAATAATCTTTAGAATCATCAAAAATCTGGGCTTTCTGATGATTGTCAGGAGGGGGGAAATCAGGCCCAAAATCAGCTTGATTCTTGTTTGGTGTGTACCCTGCATACGGTGTAGGAACAAAGACTCACAAGTGTGTAGCAGGTGTAAGGTGCAGTAACAAAGACTCGCAACAATACATTGAAAACATTTTGAATTCTAAATGAGCCTTTTAAGACTTGTATTGTCGAAGGGTCCTTGTATTAACAAATGAAAACAGTTCCGCAATTTAGCCATTTTGAGCTAGAGAAAGTAGATGTCAAAACAAAGCCATAGCCCTGAGATACGGAGACGTTTTTGCGATTAATGTGTTGGACTCTGCACTTAAGGACAGTTTGCTCAACCATGTGAGAAATGGTCCAGCAATCAACTTGGTTTTATCCCTTGTTTGGTCTTACAACTCCTGAAAAAGGGTTGCTTTGTTTTTTTAAGATGTACGACCGCCTTTACCAGGGACTCAACTCTCCAAAAGATATTGGCTTCTACTCTACTATTTCACACTGGGCAGGTAGCATACAATCAGATCAGTGTGGGAGCTTTTGAGAAGCTTTTGAGCTGGGTGCAGCTGCCCACGGTTTTATGAGTGTCGGTGAGAGCGAGAGGGACAACGAGACGGGCTGGTGAACCAAAACAATTAGCTGAAAGCAGCTCAGAGCGGCAGACTGGGCTATTCATTCTCCAGATCAGCAGCACTAATAACCCCTCGTTTGATTTAGTGTTGATATGAAGAATATTGCTTAATGGCGTTTTAATTTGCAGCCCAAGAACGTTTTTATTTTACATTATGTCACGTTATTTATTATATAGAGATCTAATTAAAGACGCTGAGGTAGTTTCATCCTTTTAAGGCTCATCAACAAGAAAAGTCAGATCCATGACAAGGGATGTTTAAACAGCTAAATGATCCTGTTCCTCATTAAAATATTGGTAAACCAGGGCCTGGAATTAACCTTGCAGTATATTTAACCTGTTATACGGTATTACCATGCAGATCTACTTCTTGGTTCATTGACAAAGTCTAACAGCGATACTAAGAGGCTCCTTTCTCCATTAACACCCACTCCTCTTGAAAGTCAAGTAGGATAAGCTGGAAATTACACAAACCGTTATCCCTTGCTCACCACCATGTTTTGGACTGGAATTGAAAAGAAAGGGCTAAATGCAATGCTAAAGGCAATTTTACCTCCGACAATCCTCTTACAGCCCTTCAGAGAAAGCACAATAGGAGATTTTGAGAGATTTTCACACCAAAATCACTCGGTCAATAATCACCGGCGACAGTACAAATATGAAGTGCCTTGGCATTTTTTACCCATACAAGCCAACCTATATGTATTTGAGTAGGATGTTCGAATTACTTTCTACATGTTCTTTGTATCGGTTTCTTTGAAGGAGCGCATCAGCCTTGGTGTTGATGTAGAAAGAAAGGACAAAGATTCCAGTGGCTTAATTACTTACTGCCCCAGTCCTTACCGTTTTGAGAATACAGAAAGACGATAGCCATAATTCATATGGCCTTTTTCTTCTTCAAATGACAGAAACCAGACCACTAGTGTCAATTACATCATTAATACACGCCAAACAAAAGGACGAGATGAACAGACACACAAATGAACGGGAAGAGACGGTCTTTGCAAGACTTCCAATGTGATCAGTTCAACGTACAGTATTTTTCAGGCTCTGCTATGCTAGGGCGTGGATCCAGCGAGGAGCATGAACATGAGGCAACCTCAGTCCTCCATACCAGCCCCTGACTCAAATATTTTTTATAATTAAAAGTAGTGCAGTGCCCGATAAAAACATGCCTGTTCGTATCGGGCCGATTGCATGGCCAGTGTATTGCTGCTTGCAGCTTTCCCGAGAAACGCTCATCCAAACAACTTCACACTCGACACTGCTCGACATAGTTGCATGATATACCCAAGTTGTGGCTACTCACGGTGAGAACGGCTATAGATTTATTATGTTTAGATATAAAAAATATTGAATGTTACTATTCTAACTCATTGTACCCTGAAATAACTTACAGAAGGCCCCCAAAGCACTTAATAAACATGCAACTGAACTGTATGCTACTGACTTACTGTGTACTTCTACTTCAGAGAAAAGCATTGTTCTGCTACATTTACCTGACAACAGATGAATACAACAATTAAAATATGATGCGTTGGATATAAAATACTCCACTTTGAACAGTTGTGAAGTACATTTAAGTGCATTGGGCTGATAATGCCTCTTTCAATCTTCACTCACTTTCTGCCTTCTGTTTTGAGTGGTGAATTTACAGCTCGCAGCAACTTCATGATATGGTCTCGGGCTATTTGTTTGATATCCAGTGTCGGCAAACGTCGTTGGCATCATGAAAGCTATTGAGGTTTCTCTTAGTGAATGTAAGTTGGACTTTTATTGTGAATGGTAAGGGTGGAAGAAATGAAGCTAGCCTAGTGTGCCCTGCTGTTGTTATCAAAAGTGTGTCTTGGTACAGTCACTGGTCTTGTTCCACGTTGGTTCAGATTACGGAGCCTCTGTGTTTTGTTTCATCACCCTCGGCTACAGCAGTTTCCACACATTATGGTAACATTGCACACAGCTGCAAATCCAGACCCAGGGGGAGTCTGGGCGAGACGGAGGCAGCTGCCCGGAGGAAGAAAGGCTTTGCCCGGTCAGGCTCCGAGATAACGTTATCTTCTGCCTTCTGCTTAGAAGTGCTGAATTTACTGTACAGTTGACCTTAACTTGATACGATTTATAGCCTCTGGCTTATGTTTGGTATCTAATGTCGGCAATTAAATAAGTTTAGCGTAGTGTTAGCTATTTTATTGAGTTGCCTCGTTTAAGTTGCGCTTTTATTGTGAAGGGTATCAGGAAGAAGTCAAGCTGTAGTTGTACCCTGCCATTGACAATATGGGAGTTAATAAAAGTGTGTTGGCCGTCTTGGATCACGCTGGTTCAGATTACAGAGCCTCTGTGTTTTATTTTATTAATACCCTCGGCAGTTATTCTTAGTAGTTAGCAAGCATGAGCTTAAAGGGCTAACTTGGCTTGTTTATTTTTTTACGTGATTGTATTTGTCACCGTACACATCCCGCCAAACCCCGTTCAAAAATCTGTCCGTTTAATAAAGCGTTGCTCATGAAAAAACTGGTTGCTTGATACTTTATATGTAAAAAAAGAAAGAATAGTCTGAATATTTGGTATATCCAGCAGCAAAAGTGAACTGCTGTTTATTCACACAAATGCATGTTGAAACAAAGTCCACAGTTGCTTCCCATGTTTACTTATGCCGTGCTGTGTGTGTGTGTGTGACGTCTTTTTGTTATTCTTTTGCGCGTGCAGGGCTGGTCATTCGGGTCACATGAGCCAGACAGCCGGATGGACAGATTGACGGACTGAGACTCCTTCCTTTTTATAAATGAAATTAGAAAGGCTGCTGCAAAGCAGCAGGTCTGTGACCTTCTGAATACATCAGTCTGTCACCTCAACACCCAGCAGACACTGTATAATCACGTGCTCTGGCAGTCTTCACCACAATCATTCTCACTATTTCCTTTTCAAGGTGGCTGTTAGCCATAATGTGGTAGCATCTGGATTCCAGATGGATCTTGTTTCAGAGAATGCCTTAATCGTAACACCCTAGATGTTTTCTGGCCACTTTATACATTGGTCCTTTCTGGGGCATCACAAATGAACTGTTATGTGCAGAGTGCCCTAATTTTAGCTGTAAATAAAATGGGCTATAATTGGAAGAACACAAAAGGAAACATGAGAAAAATAAACCAGAAGAGAACAAAGGCTTCAGATGCAGGTGACTAAATTAATTCTCTATCATTTGTTACTTACATAAGGCTTAATGAACTCAACCGAAAAGGAACATGGGAACAAAACAGTCTGCTTCCATTTAAATATAGTTATTTATGTCTCCCTTGAATTAACCACAAATGTTGCCGATTGTCACTTCCAACATGTGATTCGTCAGCCTGTCTATTATTCCATTTGAACTGGGAAGAAAACTTAAATCCTGCTGTAAGCACATTATCGTGGCTTTGATGATACCCATTTGATCCTACTGTGAGAAAATTGGCTATTGTTCAGTGTTATGTATTCCGCTATGTCACAGAATATTAAGCATATGACAGCGTGGAACAAAGCGCTGTGAAAAAAAGAACCGCAGCACTGCTTTGATTGTCTAGCTGTTTTTTGTTTGGACTGACGTACAGAACAGGCGCTATTTGTTTTTATAGTATGTGTGTGAATTTTCTTAATTATTTTACTAGAATTATAATTGTATTACTAGTACTGGTGAAAAGATTATACACAATGTGTCAGTTGCTAGAATCGTAATATATTAGCTCACTAAGAGAACTTTTTGAGCTCATTTTCCCTGAGATGTCGGGGGTGGGGGTGTGTGTGTGTGTGTGTGATGTGCCTATTTTTCAAGTATATACTGTAGGTAAGAACCTCTCTCTTGATCCTACAGATTCCACAAGCTTACTTTGCTTTAATATTTATAGATAATATAAATCTATTAGCATGGACTGTTGGATGCACACACCCAACTTTATATTATTGTTATTCTGGGGGCCACTGAGCTGTCGTGTGCCACATACAAGTACCTAATCAATAGGCATTTGAACTAAGAACATCTCAAAGTATGTTTGCCATTTAACCCATTAGGCTACTTGTATTTGCAGCTGCCCTGTATGTATTTGGGCAGCTGCAAATATGAGTAGCCTAATAGCCTCGCCTGACTCTTCGGTTCCCCTCTGTTTTAGCTCACTGATTTGGTTTCACAGCCTGCAACTTCACCATTTTGGTTTGGTTTCCTCGCTCTCATCAGCGTCAATTCCAGCCACAGCAGGCAGCTGTTTTCAGTGTAAAAAAAAAAAAAGAAAGTCTAATCAACCCGCTGCATCTACCTGCCCGGCACCACATGGCAAATAGGCGAAGTTGGTGTCTAGCTGGTGAACATAAAGTAGCATTTAGTAGCTAAAGACACGGATATTCAGGAGTTGGTGAAGAGCAAAAACGGAGCTAAAAAGAGTGAATATTGGATTTATATTTATCGGGGTGAAACATGATTCCAATTTAATGCTTATGATGTTATAGTATATGCTGAATGTGTGAATAGGTTACTTTTTGGCATCAAACCTGCCACATCTTTATACAGTGATAATATGTCAGTGTTTGTTTGTTTGTTTGTTAACTGCATACATCATTTGAGTTAAATATTGTGGTAATGCAAAATTGTACACTATTATATATTGCAATGTGAATTGTATACTTTCCAGTCTTGACGTACAGCCGTAATATGCGCATAAATGGCGCATAAGTTGTATAATTAACAACTTGTGCTGATATTGCGTTTAAATTTACACACTCTGGGAAACGTATATAGACATGCAAACGGAGCAAACTGAACAAATATACTGACAATGGGTAGATTGTAGAACAATGAAATAGTTTTATTCACTCCTTTTGTTCAGCAGATCTAATCAGAAATAAACGTGCCTCGCTTATTGCGGTCAGTTGAAATTGCGTTGAGTGCTTTGAAGCGACAGACGTATGCACACAGTGACCCGCATTAATAACCGCAAAGAAAAACATTCCAATCAGCTGTCATAACCTGATTACAGGACCCCAACTAAGTGTTTTGTCTAGCTTATAAAGCCTTGATGTGAGGAGCAGACCCTTCACTCAGAGACTGTCAGGGGTCTGTGGCTTGCAGAGGCTGTTACTGCACTGTGAAAAACAGAGAGGTAGAGTCCCCTCATCGCGGTCTGCCTGCTTGAGCACTGATTATAAAAGCCATAATTAAAGAAATGCAAATATAACGAGCAATAGAAAAATCAAAGTATGAGAGATTTTATCATTTGGCCTGCATAAATACTCATTGGGCATATTCTCCCCATCACCCCCACCACTGCCACCTATCCAAACTTAACCTGTGGCAAATCAAACACCTGCATAGGATCACCCATACCCACTGGAATTGGCCAACAGCAAAAAGCTGCTGGGAATGAATGAGTAAGTGTGAGTCTAGATGAGTTTAATGGCATTTGAAGGAACACAGATGTTAATCAGGGCAGATTAGGAAGCAATGACGACCACCCTGGCAAATCACTTGAGGAGAAACACAAAACAGACACTCTGCTGCTCAGCCTCACACCTTTTTAGCTGTGTTATAAAAAAGGCAGGACATAGGTGTGTTTGCATGCATCCATGCACACTTATAACATTCACAGTATATACCTGTATTTGTATAGACACCATGAACAAATATCTAAGCTACATTCTTTACACACCATATATGTGTGTGTGTGTGTGTGTGTGTGTGTGTGTGTGTGTGTGTGTGTTCCAAACACAGCACAAACCCAGATTGCATAGCACACAGCAAAATGAAACCCATCTGGATGACAAAGCACAAATAAGATCTGAAGCCCTCCTCAGTGAATAATACTCCCTCTTTCCATCCCTTCCATTTGCCCACGATACACAATTTTATTCCTGACATTAATTTGCTCCCTGGCGATCCCCTGGCCCCACCACTGCACCACAATAAATTTGATCCAATGCCTCAGTGCTCAAACCTACCATAGAGTCAGAGTACTTACCAGGACTGTCATGCAGAGAATTCTAATTCAGGCAGCTCCATGTTGCCAAGGAAATTCAAAATGCCTCCGAAAGCATGGAGACAGGGATGCAGGATACAAGACAGCCTGGATTCAAATGGGAAAGAGGGATCTACACAGCGATGAGAACCCCTTGTCGGAGGGGCATTTGAGAAATGCCTTCGTCCTCTCCAGATGCGCTAAATCCGGCAGCCCTGATAGGCTGACATGTAAACACACAGGCGGCTCGGCTGGCTCACACACGCTCACATACATGCTGCACCTAGCAGAGACAGAGAGGGGAAGAGGGAGGGGCAGCTGATGAGAGAGGTGGAAGGAGGAGCTGCAGTGCACTGGGAGAATGAGAGGCACAGGCTGCGAGGGGAGTTGAGAAGAAATGGAGAGAAATGTTCTCTTGATTGCACTGGCAGCATCCCCCTCTGATTTTTGTTTACTGTAGTTTTCCTATTTATGGAAGGATTGGAATGATCTGGTTGACTGGAAAACAAGCTGCAAAACAAGCTGCTGCACGTGAGAGAGGGAGAACACTGTGTGTGTGTGTGTGTGTGTGTGTGTGTGTGTGTGGTGACAGAAGAAAAGAGGTTAGAGAGGGAGAAATATGAACGTGCAAATAAAGCAGGGGGATGAAGATGAGGGGGAAAAACAGTGAAGGGGAGTTATGAAGGGGAGGAGGGAGTAATGAAACTACAGGGATATAGCGCAAATGAATTTCAATTTCTGCAGTATGCAAACCTTTGCTGGTAATGACAAGCAACTTAAGACTGTGGTGGATAGGGATGGATAAGTACTTTCTGTTTATAAAGATTTCTTGCCAGAGTTGAGGATTACCGCCACCCATAGTGCAAAGTGAGGTAATCATCACACAAATTCACCTTTTGCTGTGAGGAGTAGGGGCTGGGGATGAGAAGCAGAGGCTTAACACTGCTAATGGGTATATAGGGCTGGCACACACATGCTGGCAATGCCAAGGAAGCTTCACAGTCAGGGAGTGTTTATGGGAGATTAGGGGGCTGAGAATTTAGACACGAAGGGCTCCTGGCCACAGAATGAACTGTGTGACAAATGTTGTAAAGCTTAGAAAAAGACATGCACATTTTATTTTATACATTTCATTTTATTTATATATTTTTTTTATGTCAGAGATTTATTTTTCTTAAATGCATTTAATTCATTTTAGACCGAGTTGTGATATACCTTCTACAAGAAAGCCCATCCTGCTTTTGTACTAAATCTGTTAGACAAACAGCAGTACACAGAGCTGAAGACAGCCAATGGTGGCACATCTCTGCTGTACAATAAAACATACAGAGGGGAGGGAATTATTCAGGCAGTTGGAAAAGGGAAGCACTCTACACCAATACAACATAAAAGATATTTATGGTTTATTTCGCAAACTAGAAAGAGATGATTTATGCCTAATGGAAGAAATAAAACCAGATGAAATGTGAGTGAGTGGAATTTGAATGGATGACGCCAAGTATAAGAACCGCCCGACATGGAGCAGGATGAATTCATCTCATTTTTTACGTTTTGAATTGTACTGCGCCCACTATGGCCACTTAGAAAAGATTGGACAGCTGATTCATGACATCTTCATTTACATACGGTGGTGCTATGAATTTTCTTATTTCTGTGTTAGCAGATGAGGGCCGAAGAAACCGTGTGAAGAAACTTATGATGAGTGGCTGTATTTGTTCGTTAGATTTGTGACTGAATCAGTTAGAAAAATGTGTTTGTATTGTGATGTTAAATAATTTAATCTCAACTATGTAACATAATTTAATCCCGACTACTGTATGTACATAGTTGAATTTGTTAAAAATGCAAGCACTTTTTCCATAATTATATATGCACATACAATGCAAGCTTCTATTTTTTTTTTAATTTTAATTTTATTTAGAATAGCACAAAACTAGCACAGAGCTATGAGTTACTTTCTTGAGGAGAGCCTGCTTACCATTGACTCTGAAAACAAGACATTTTCTACCGTACTGTAGGCACCTGGGATGCAATTCTCTTGGACCTTACGTTGGGGATAATTTACGCCTGTACAAGTGTTCTAGTCTGCCGTTAAATGACAAAGAATGCCTACCAGCGTGGAAGTACAGTGAATAGCCTCTCATTTCTGTGCACTCTAACTGCAGTAAGCCTCTGGCTTTACCGTAGGTCTATGGCAACGGATTTCACAAGTTCACTTAGGACTCTTGTACCACATGTATGTATGTATATCATTAGTTAAAGGTCCAATATGTAATCTATGTACTGTAATAAATCCAAAAATGAAACCAATGCGTCATCAGATATTAAGGAAACATGCTAAGTTGAAATACTATCTTTTCTGACAACAATGCTAATGCCAGTATTTTCTCCTTTTGAAATTTCCGTTCTGTGACTGAATTTCTGTTTGTGTTTTGGCCTGTGTGTTATCAACTGCCCAGTTTGACAGCCAGGTGGGGTTGCCAGATATAACGTTACCTGTAAAAACGTAAACCCAGCGCGCTACAGCTGTAACGTTAGTACAGCCATGAAAGTATCAAACAAATGAACAAGATCAACGGAGATAGATTCTACCTGACCTAAAAAAAAAAAAACTGCCGTGTTTCTAACAGTTGCGTGACCAGAGACATAACAAACCCCGGGTAAATATTGGAGATGTATTTGAAAGATGGAGACAGCTTAGAGCCTAAAAGGACCCAGAGTTGGCTAATATTCTCCTGGAGAGGTAAGCATTAGCTTCAGGCTAAATTATTACAGCTACAAGGGACGGGCATTTTATGTCATTTCAACATTCGTGTACTCACATTGAATTATATAGCCTAGCTAGAGTACCAGAGTTGGTTACTCGCAAAAACAATTGAGACACCGCCATGCTCACCCTGTTACTGGAGGAACAGGGAAGCGGGCCACGGCTGTTTACGTGTAGCCTGTTAAGCGGCCGTAGCCGACAACGGTTATTTTAAGTCAAGAGAGGGAGGCTGTAAATCGGAAAGAGAGGACCGTGAGTTTGCAGCGATTATTGCCGCAATTCTAAGCAAATAGTGTGTTCAGTCGGGTGGAGAGGACGACAAGGTAATGTTATTTTTAGCGGTTTCTACCGTAATTCTAAGCCAAGGAAGTGCGTCTGTTTGTCCGGTGGAGAGGACAGCGAGGTTGTTGTGTTTTTAGCGTTTTTTACCGTAATTCTAAGCCTAAAAAGTGTGTCTGTCAGTTGGGTAGAGAGCTCGGCGTGAGCACAGGCTTTCATGACCGTCAATATAGCCAGCATCTACCGTTAGCTACTCCATTGTGCTGTGGAGTAATGTCTGGCTATGTGAGACAAGTGTCTAGCAACATTGTTGTGGACGCTCCGGTCTCAGCCTGGCCACCCCCGTGAACTTTGAGTCTGGGGAGGAGGGGGCAGGGGAGACGACTCTCTCCAGTATTTTGAATTTGTACTGCAGTAACTATTTTAAACACTAGCTGTCAGTATTACATATTACAATTTTAATGTATCGTTATGGAAGTAAATCTGTTTCATCGGATTTTTAAATTAAAAAGCCATTGAATTTCTAGCACTGCATATTTATGCATTGAAATTATGTATCTGCATTTTTTGCCTCTAAATTTTACAAGTAATTTTCACCTTTATTTTTTAGTTTAAGTTCATAAATTCAGAATCCAAAATTCAACAGAAATAATTCAATATACCAAATTCAGATGCAAAATACAATGCACAACTAATATATTTTCAACTTCCTCCAATTCAACAGGCCAAATTCAGCTGCAAAATGTAATGTTTAAAATTCAGTGTCAACATCCAGGAACCCAAGGAATAGCAATCGATACTAGAATCTAGATCGGTAGTTTGCCATAGCCGCTGCAGCCAACAACTATTTTGTCTATTTCACCACTAAATTCACTTCAGAGACTTTTTTTATGCGAGAAATCAACTGTGTATAGTTTGAATATGGGCAGTTTTACAAAAATTGATGGCCAGTTGCACATTTCCTCTGATGTTGTCGGACTTGAGAAGCTCCAGTCTGACGTGACAGCCAGCTTGGTGGCGGCTGTCCACTTGTGTTCAGATCACCAAAATGCATTTTAAAACCAAGTGTAAATGGGGTGGGGGGGGCGGTCATAAAGTCATGTTTTAACAGTGATAAGAAGGCTGGCTAATGAGTGAAAATCCAGGAGAAATTCTTAAAGGGAAATTTCACCGCTGGAAAGCTGAATATATCTTTAAATTGGGTCACTTATGTAGTAGAAATGTGAAAAAAAATTGAAATTGGTGCCTTCTAGGCCAAGATAAGACAGAAAATGTGTTTTTGGCTGATATGGATGAAAGACCCCAAATCCCAGAATGCACTTGATTTGCTGCTGTATGAGGCTACTCCCAAGCCACGCCTGCCCTTTACAGACAGACAGTGAGACGATCAACAAGTGTTTTATTGTCATTTCAACCATATACACAAAAAAACTTTTCACCGTGGCTCAAGTGGTGTTACACATTTAAAACATGCTTTTTTTTGCCACAGCTGATACATTATCCACACTTCTTTCAGCGGATTGATTGATAGCTCCAGAGTAAACAGAACTGTGTCCATGACAACGCTCTGCTATGCATGGCAAAGGTGTGTTATCCTTAGCAGCGGTCTGTTATCAAGAAATAACATACCGAATTCTACATTAGAATTCAACCAAGCCATGTAATAAAAGAAGGCTAACTCATAGCTACTAGCATTAGCTCTTGGTGGGCTGTGGTATAAACATCGAGTATAAAAACAGCCGTACATTTGCGTGGGATGTAGCTAGAATTGTCGGCATTTTACAGTCACAAACTCCACCAGCAGTTAGCAGTTAGTTGGATACAAATCACCCCGTTAGCTTTCCACCGGGACACTCGTTCAACGCTCCAGACTGATGAGGTCACTTTACCGGCCACAGGACTCGAGCACCACTGCTGGTCTCCGTGCAGGCAAAGCTTGCGTAGTGTGTCGAGTATTGCGTCCGTAATAAAGTGTCCTGCATATTCTCCGATGTGTTCCAATGTATCCCGGTGGTACACGTGTGTGGTAGTTTGAATGCACATAATTGTTGTTCTAAAATTTCCAAGACTGTATGGCTGCAGCCTGGAGCGTCCCATATCATGCCGTCCCGTCTACTTTTCAAAATAAAAGCTTGCGTCCCAAAACTTCCGTCGGGATGAACAGTTTCTGCTCCTGCTGAGAAGCTAAGCGAGGATTCAAGTTTTTTCCTCGGCAATCTCCGGAAAACGCCGACAGTCCAACCCTCTTTGGGATATGCGGAAGTGGCTCCTAATACACAATGAATACAGGCTGTAGTCTTTTGCCTCTGGGTAAAAAAGCCTCAGATGACGCAAAAATTGTCATTTTGCATCATCTGAGTTTTTTTTCCAGACCCTCAATACAAAGATCTCCGCTCTCAGGGGGACATGAGGGAGGGAAGCATGGTCATTCAAAAATACTACCGGGGTTCTACTGATACAAAGCTTAATGCTAATCTGTGAAGTTTCCCTTTAAGAACAGAGTGTCTTGCCAAGACATTCACTCACATGTCCCAACACTTCAGTGCAGAGCTGTAAAGTAGGTGAACAGTGGTGGTATGAGGCAGAGAGGGAGAGATTAAGTAATTTGTGTCACGTGTATCACAGGGTTCTTAAAGATGGTAAAAACACAAATTTCACTTGCTTACAAGACCAATGCAGTTTTATTTTGTTGCGGTTGATTATCGGTGTCAAAGCACAAATAAACACAAGGACAGCCCTCACAGGACTTTTCAGTATTCTGGTAAAGCAAATGAAACAGCGGTAGATATTGGTGCTAAATTATTTAGTTTTTGGCAGATGGTGACTAAGTGTGTGAAGAATGGTAACAATACAGCTGGATGAAAGGATGATGGATGATTGGCAGCCAGATATGCACAGAGTAACAAGGCTGATGTTTTTCAATGTTTAATTAACTGTATCTCAAGACAGTCGCACAAAGCATTGATCATTAAACGGTATCACTGAAGTGTAAAGTATGGACGGACAGGAGGGATAAGCTCAAAATGGTATTTATGTTTCAATTAAACGGTCACGGCCTATTGTCTTGGTAAAGGCAACAGAACATTTTCAAAGAGCCCTGACAGGTCATCCATTTGGATGAATACATTTTTCCCCAAAAGAACTGTAAAATCAACATTTGACAGCCGTCCCAAAGACCATGGCAGTAAATATTTCATTAGCTGACACCTTTGTTCAGGGCACACATTAATTATGACTGACAAGACATTATTTGATCAGAATAAATTGTTGCATGTCTATTATTCTCACCATATTGCTTATATTTGAATTCATATTCATAATAAAATGTACTGTGACTCACTGAGATACGTGTTCTATATCAGGACAGCCACAGTTTAATTACTCCAAATGACATGTTTGGTATATCTATTAGGCGTTTGCACTACAATCTATTGAACAACTGTATACAAAAAGATAAAACCATAACTCAAAGACCACATCTAAATGCATGTTACATTTTTAGTTCATCTATTGTTGTGAAAGTTCTGCTTACACTTGTAATATTCATAAAAACTTAAATATTGGATGAGAAAGTCTTTTATCCTGAAGTCAAACTTTTCAAGTATAAATGTGAACAGAACTGTAATATAAATGGTCAAACAATGAACAAAACCCACCTTTTTTGTACATTTGTTGAAGTAAGTCATAAGCTTCTCTTTTGTTGCCCAAAATTAATAAAAGAGCACCACCATGTGGATGAGTGTAGTAATGACAATTGTTTTATTATAGTCTGTATTTCTGTCTTAATTTCTGTATTTATGCTTTTTCTTTGCACAGGTTTTCCAGCATTTTGTTGCTTTTTGTTTTTGTGAATACATTAATTTACCTGCAGCTGCTTGCCATGGGCCTGGAGCCAAACAGAACCAGAATGAGAGCCTTTACATCCAAAACAAAACCTATTACAGCTTAAACCCACATTCTCACTATGCTTAAAGTAGTTTAACATTTACATTATTTGCTGGACACTTGCCGGAGGAGAATCACACAGTTGATTTAGCAGCAGTGCTATCATTAGTTATCATTTTAAAACAATCATATGAGCTGCACAGCGGACACAAAAAACAAGTCCACATCACTGCTAATATTATCACATGCAGCTGATTTTTTTATTTATTTTTTTTTCTGCAGGGACAGGTGCAGTTTTATTCAGTGAATAACTCTCAGAACAGGGAAACCAGACAGCTCCTTCTGTCTTGATGCTAACTGCTGGGTGAATGTCAAAGAACAGCCTACGGTATGTGTGTCTACTTGAGCGTGACATATCTGCTGAAGATGTTTTTTTTTATCATTTTCTGCTGCAGTGAGGGAATAGGAAGAAGAAAGAGAACACCTGCCCCTAAAATTACGGAGAATGCCAGTCAGCACAGAACTGATTGTGTTCAAAGTATGTATAATTGTGTAAGCTATGAACCATGTCAACCTTCCATGCTTGGCAGTCATGCACAATTTCATGTCATGATCTTACTTTACATGAAGTGATTTTGTATATTTTCAATCATTTCACTCTCCATTTTATCAGAATATATAATGTGTTAGGCTCTTTGGGCCTCATTCACCAATATCTAACTAAGTTTTCTCTTTAAATTTGTTCTTAGGAAAGTCCCTAAGAAAAGTCTACGTCAGATTCATGACGTTCTTAAACACCAGAATTGTTCGCACCTGTGTTAGCTTTATAAGACCTTGGGGTAGAGGTTATATAAGTGGCGTGACGAAATTCAAACTGTAAATATACTTGAATTACGCCGAAAATGAAGCTAACTATCCGTGATTTTTAGCTACACATAGCTAGGATTGAAGGGACAGTCGCACCTAACAAAACCCTTACACTTCACAAATATTCATTAACTTGAAATCGGACACCGTTGTTAGCTTTATAAGACTTTTAGGTATATGTTGTATAAGTGGCGTGACGAAATTCAAACTGTAAATTTATGCTCAAATTACGCAGAAAATGAAGCTAACTAGCCGCAATCTGTACACATAGGATTGAAGGGACAGTCGCAGCTAACAAACCCCTAGCTAGTGTTCACAAAAATTCATTAAATTGAAATCTGACACCATTGTTAGCTTTGTAAGACCTTGGGACAGCTGTGATATAAGTGCCGTGACGAAATTCCATCTGTAAATATAGCTACAGTAGGCTATAGTTATGCCAAAAGTGTAGCTAGCTAGCAGCGATCTTTTCCCATTGTATTGAATGGGACATATAGCTAGCTAGCTGCTCCTCCTAACAAAACGAGTGACGTTCATAAAAATGCCTTACATTGAAAACGAACACGTTAGCTTTGTAAGACATTGGGGTAGATGTTATATAAGTGGCGTAACGAAATTCAAACTGTAAATATATTATAGTTATGCTGGCAGCCAGACGCGGAGCCCCGGTAGTGCAGTATCCACAAAGGGTGACTTTGCCCTGGGTATGGAGCCCAGCAGGCTGCCGCTTTCTCATCAGATTGTGTGGAGCTCCTAAAGTCTGACACGTCTTACCAAAGCCCATATTTGAGCTTTATATAGTTGATTTCTCGCATAAAAAAGTCTCAGAAGTGAATTTGGTAATGAAACATTGCAATGTTTGGAATATGAGATTCTGTCTCTTCTCTAATGTGTGTTTATGGGGGATTCGCTCAACCAATCAGCGCGCGTCTCTAATATGTGTATGGGGGATTCGCTCATCCAATCAGCGCGCGTCTCTAATGTGTGTGTATGGGGGATTCGCTCAACTAATCAGCGTGCAGCTCATCTAAATATTCATGACCATACCATATTTGGAAGAAAAGCTCTTGTTACAAATAGGGCCAAAACACAGGGATGCATAAGGGCCAATAAAATATCAACCAGGCCATTTTCAGCCCAACCAATGTTACATACCCAATTAGGAGACCATAAGGAACAGTGGGAAATACCCTATATAATCATTCTATCACCCCTTTAAAAGAAGTTCCTATCCTAACCAGCATAAAACGGAAATGTGTTGTTAGAATTGAAATGTGGTTGGTTTTATTCATGGATGTATTTTAAGATGGTTTTATTTTCTATAACCATGGGAGCGTAAGCAAATAAAGTGTTTGAAGCAGGGGAAATGGGGAGATGTGAAGAGGTCGAGCCAAATAAATAAGATATGAACGCGTCTTACGCAGCCTGGCGGAGAAATAAACAACGCTGTGAAGAGAAATAGATACAGCAGCTTTGATTTAAAAACGGGAATAATAAAAAACAAAAATTTTCATTTTCTCTTTTACTGGAGTCTGTATTACCGAGGGTCAGTGGCGCTGCACCCGGGCTCTGGAGCACCGGAGCCGGCTTGGATCAGCGGTGCCCCATATGTACAGTATCCATGGCAACCAAACTTCACTGGTGAGACAAACGTGTGACGGTCAGGAAGACGTTTTGGCAGGGAAAAAACTGATCAGAAAATGTAAAGGAACGTTGTAGAAATGTACTGGAGTAGAAAGTATAGATAATTGCTGCAAAATGCAACAAAGTAAAAGTCAAAAGTAGGCTATGCACCATTGAATCTACTTAAGTAAAGTACAGATATGTGAAAAATTTATTTAAAGGTCCAATATGTAATATTTGTAATGTAATAAATCCAAAAATGACACCAATGCCTCATCAGATATTAAGGAAACATGTTAAATTGAAATACTATCTTTTCTGACAACAATGCTAATGTCAGTATTTTTTCTTTTTGAAATTTACATTCCGTGACGGAATTTATGTTTATGTTTTGATCTGTGTGTTGTTATCAATGGCCCAGTTTGACAGCCAGGCCGGGTTGCCAGGTATACCTGTAAAAACGTAAACCCAGCACGCTACAGCTGTAACGGTAGTACAGCCATGAAAGCAGCAAACAAACGAACAGGATCAACGGAGATAGATTCTACATGACATAAAAAAAAGAAAACAGCATGTTTCTAACAGTTGCGTGACCAGAGACTTAACAACCCCCTGGTAAATATTGGAGATTTGAAAGATGGAGACAGCTTAGATCCCAAAAGGACGCAGAGTTGGCTTATTTTCTTCTGAACAGGTAAGCATTAGCTTCAGGCTAATTTATCACAGCTACTAGGGACGGACATTTTTTTTCATTTCAACGTTTGTGTACTCACATTGAATTATATAGCTAGAGTACTTGAGTTGGTTACTCGCAAAAACAATTGAGACGGCCAGTAAAGTCCCGACTGGTCCTGGCTAACGCCGCCATGCTAACGTTACCGGGAGGACCAGGCAAGCAGCCCATGGCTGTTTACAGCGTGTAGCCTCTTCAGCGGCTGGAGCCGACAACGGTGAGTTATTTTAAACCACGAGAGGGGGGCTGTAAATCGGAAAGAGAGGACTGTGAGTTTGCAGTGTGTTTAGCGATTGTTGCCGTAATTCTAATCCAATGAAATGTGTTCCGTCGGCAAGGTAGCATTTTTAGCAGTTCGTCTTGTAATTCTAAGCCGAGGAAGTGTGCCTGACTGGTGTGTGGAGAGGACGGCGAGGTTGTTGTGTTTTTAGCGGTTCATACTGTAATTGTAAGCCAAAAAAGTGTGTCTGTCAGTTGGTTACAAAGCTCCGCGTGAGCACGGGCTTTTATGACTGTCAATATAGCCAGAATCTACCGTTAGCTACTCCGCTGTGCTGTGGAGTAATGTCTGGCTATGTGAGACTAGCATCTAACGTTAGCTACTCCGCTGTGCTGTGGAGTAATGTCTGGCTATGTGAGACTAGCATCTACCGTTAGCTACTCCGCTGTGCTGTGGAGTAATGTCTGGCTATGTGAGACTAGCATCTACCGTTAGCTACTCCGCTGTGCTGTGGAGTAATAACTGGCTATGTGAGAAAAGCGTCTAGCAACATTGTTGTGAATGCTGCGGTCTCAGCCTGGCAACCCCCGTGAACTTCGAGTCTGGGCAGGAGGGGGCGGGGGAGACGACTCTCCAGTATTTTGAATTGGTAGTGCAGTAACTATTTTAACCGCTAGCTGCCAGTATTACATACAATATTACATATTGCACCTTTAAGTACGGTAACGAAGTATTTGTACTTTGTTACATGCCACCACTGCATTTTGCCCCTATAAATAGCACGATCAATCACCAAATAACACAGGATTTAATCAGTTTAATTGATGATGTAAATTGCAGTGTTAGTGTTTTTTTGCATACTATGATTTTTTTTTCAACAAATGATCAGAAATATATTACAGTAAAATGCTATCATTGTAAATGACTGTAGAATTAATTAAATGCAGTAACCAATTATTTGGAGCAAATTGTCATCACTCAAATGTGCGTAAGAGTGCTCTTGAGTGTTCGTAGATTTTGTTCTTAGCTAAGAACAAATCCAAGTTAAAACATTAGTGAATGTCAATATTTTCGTAAAAAGTGCGTAAGTGGGGTTTAAGAACACATTTCTTCGTAAGAACGGTTGGTGAATGAGACCCATTGTGCTTAGATTTATGCCATTTTTTTTTTACTTTTGCTGGAGTCCAATCTCAATCCACCAAGGTTCCTACATTAAAGTAAATTATTTTCACACACACACACACACACACACACACACACACACACACACTCTCACACACACAAAGTTTTCTTCAAATCAAGCACAAGCTGAAATACAAATGATTCTCTTCCTGTTATTGAAAGTCATGAAAAAGGTATGGGCATTGTACATCTGGGTCTACTTGCAGGTGTCAGTTGTAGATGGGGGATTCAGAGAATTCAGCAGGAACTCCAAGGATGCCACATTAATCATTGGCACCTCTTCAGTTCATGTATCACAATACATATTTATATGTGAGAAATAAACAAATATAAAAACAGATGGGTATGTATACTGTGTATATACTGGAATAGTACAAGTTCATTCTCAAGATGACCATTTCATACTTTACATAATACGTATTTTCCCAAACACACAATAACTTCAATCTTGAAGTGTTCTTTTCTTATAGCTCACTGCTGTAAGTAGGCATGGGCCAGTATGAGATTCTGACAGCATGATAACCTTCAGCAAAAATATCATGGCTTCACGTTATTACGGTATTGCAATAACAGCTATAAATGTATTTTTTATTGTCTGGGTAAACATTTTTTTTTTTCCATTGAACACAATGTATTTTATTTTTGAACACTGCACACTTGCAGGGAGAGGGATTTCTAAACTGCACTTTCTATTTTTGAAGCCTCATGAAAAACAGCTCATACCTTAGCAACGGTATGACAGAACATTTTAGTGGATTTGAATCCGTGACTTTTTTCAAACCGTGGTATACGTTGAAACCGGTAACCGGCCCTATGCCTAGCTGTCAGTACTATCGCTGTGTACCCCAGTACTAGCACAGTGTGCGCACCATGTAAGTGTATAATCAAACGCAATATTAATATGCCTTAATTTTATCATAATAAATGGAGAGTGGACAAAAAAACGGATAAAAAACAACTCATGACAACAAAAGCTTTTAGAAAATCCCTTGATTCGCTCGAATACAATTTTAAATTGTTTATTGCAGGAAATATTCACATTTTCTGGCTTATCAGAATATTTAAAAGTCCTAAAATTCTCAAAATAGATGATCTAGAATTGATGGCATGTCATGTATGTTCTTCCTATAACTTGTCTGCGTATAACTAAATGTTAAGATCCTGTGGTGAAGTGATACATATTGCTGCACTGAACTCTGCTTTACCCTACTTTTCTTTGCTCCAAAACTTCCCACCAGGTTTTAGATCTTGTGATTGGGGAGCAGCTTCCTGGTGCTCGTCAAACCACTGCTGAGTTTGCATAGCAGTTTCTATAGCAGTTTCTATAGGACATCTTTGAATAAGGGAATATTGTGAGGTGTGCACAATACTCGTTCTCTTCATTCTTTGGTTATTAGATGGCCATTAAAAGTAATTGGTGTCCTAATGATTCCCATTAGTCCCCTTCACTGTGTGACCATAGTAGGACACAATTACAGATATATCCTCTGCTGAAGGCAAGGGCAGCCCTACATGGATTATAAGTAAGTAATCAAATGTTTGTAACAGTTGTAACATGTTTGTTAGCGTCAGGTTCAGTTGGTAAGTTTTAGGACTTTGTCATATTTGCTCAAACTGTCATTATATACTGAAAGTAGTGCATGAGACACGAGCGGTCATTAACACTGTGTTAGAGACTCACTGGTTCTGATTGGTTGTTTATCTTGCAAATTACATTAAGGGGGGGACAGGAGCATGCTTTTTTCCAAAGATAATCCAGCATGTACTACTCTCTGGATAAGTGACAAACTTTTTTGTTATAAAATGTAACTACTTGTTTTCATTTTAAAGCTATAGTGCACGACTATTATATATTAATGAACGTCCGTTACATTCAAGCCATTGCCAAACAAGTTGATACAAAGCTAATTAAGCCTATCAGAGCCACAAAACTCTCTCTGTATTTCTCAGCATGGCTGTGCTTACAAAATGTTGTAGTCCGCCGACTTTCACACACAGCAGCTTGAGTGATGTGTTTTACCTCACCGCTGAGAGAGGACGGTTCAGCTTTGGAGACGAAGAGGAAAAGCAAATTACTAGATAATTATCTCTTCTGAAGAGTCCTTGTTTTGTTTTTTAATCCGTGACGGGATAAATGCTACTAGAAACATGGGGGAGACAGAAGCTAAGCACTATTGCTTTATTAGAGAGGGGAGCTTTTCTAAATTGCGTTTTAATATTTTCTTTATTTAAATTACTGTCAGTCATATATAGGCCGCCGTCAGGTACAGTACACTCAATGTGTCAATCAGTACATGGTATACAGTAATGCTATCGCACACAGTGTTAGATGCAGACAGTATAAAGAAATACAAA
This sequence comes from Perca flavescens, assembly GCF_004354835.1. NCBI lineage: Eukaryota > Metazoa > Chordata > Actinopteri > Perciformes > Percidae > Perca > Perca flavescens. Next base: position 12,631,950 of record NC_041331.1, read on the forward strand.
AACAAGACTAAGAGTCTCCACCCATGATAGATGGATGGATAGATGCTCTAACATACTGATGTTTAGCAGGTATAATGTTTTACTTAGTTCAGCACCCTTGGCATGCTAACGTGCTAAAGAGCACTATATACAAAGTATAGCTGAAGCTGATGGGAATGCCATTAGTTTTTCAGGTATTTAGACCTAAACTAAAGCGTCTGGCAAAGTGTTGAGCTGATGATGGTGCTACATTAGAAGTTAAGGGAATTACCAAAGTTATTACAATTCACCCTTAGGGTAAGATGTAAGTCTGAACCAAATTGCACGGTGTCCGTGAAAATTGTTTTTGATGCATTGCATTCAAAACCACAAATGTCAACCTCAAGTTGGCACTACTGGAAATAACAGGGAATCACTGTGATGGAAGTTTTCCTATGAAGCAGCAGCGTTTAGAAATATCAATGATCAAATGAAAACGAATAACGACTGTTAGAGAATTAAACCAAAGTTTGGTCTTTGAGTATTTATTTACATTTGCAAATGGAGAAAACACAGTTTCAAAGGTACACGCAGCACAACTGAAAATGTCTTTCTAACCTAAAATCTAAACATCCAAACATCATATAGTGAAAACCTCTCTTTAGCCACCCCTCTCACTTTATCTTTTAGCATGGCCATAGTTCAAAAGAGGACATCATTAAAAGTCAAACTATCCTCACCTTCCCCTCTGCTCCTGTTCTTTTCATTAGCCTAAACAATAGTTAATCTCAGGAGGTAGAAGCCTACGTAGTTCTCACTGTTGTAAACAGTCATCGGCCTTCTCCACTTCTATCTAAGCAAAACTTAAACAAATGAGAAGGTTCAGGCTAGTAGAACTAAATAACTCTACTGGGCTATAGTTCACGGTTGCAGCTATCCCTCTCTAGTCTTTAAGAGTCTACGAAGAAGGAACAGCTTTCTATGGAGGTTTTAAACAATCTTTAAGCAAATGGTTAAAATCATTAATCAATAATGGTTAAAACAAAATTTGCCACCACATCACCATAGCAAGTAGTCAACCGCAAGTCATCCTCTCACACCAGGTATATCCCTGCTACATTTGTTTCTGGACCAAAATGGACCAATACCACTTAGCTAGAAAGTGAAATAAATAGTATTAAATACATCTACCAGACAGCACAGTAGCTTAATGGCTACTTGGACCTGTGCTCTGCAGACTGTTGGCACTTATTGGCTGAGAACAATTTATGTATATATATATATTATGTAATATGGTAGTGCAAGTGTCTAAGGCAATTCACATATTCAGAGTCTCTCATGTTCAATCTGAGGCCTGTACTACGAATTAGCTCAACATGCCCTGGATTTCTTTGTTACCCGGCTTCACCCTCCAATCGATACAGATGCTATATAAAGCAAGGCACAAATTGTTACCAAGCCAAATACCAAGAACCAAGGTTCCAAGAACGTACTGGTGGTTATGAATTACGTGATGATTTAAATTTTAGGACGCAGAAACATACTAAAACTTTGAAAAGTTTTAGCCTTACAGTTATTGGGGTGCATTTGTGGAATAAGTTGGAGATGGAGATGAAAAAATGTCCAAATATCAACCTTTTTAAATATAGACTCAAACAAAAGATTTTTGAAAAGTATAAAGAAGAAGAAATTATTTGCCATTAGGAGCATTTCTACCATGATCCGATATTGGACCTTTTTAAATATAGACACAAACAAAAGTTTTTTGAAAAGTACAAAGAAGAAGAAATGATTTGTCATTAGGAGTATTTCTACTCTGATCAGATATCGGTGTCAGGGTCCCACCGTCACCAGCACTCACTCCTCTCTCTCTCATTCTCCAGCACACACTCCTCCCACTGATTCATACTCCTCGTCACTCACGCAGATCAGACGCTCCCAGTCCCCTTAGTCCTACTTACACACACCTGCACCTCATCAAGCCACATCCTCAGCTCACCACCTGCAGCTAATCAACAACCACCTACATAAGCAGCACAGGCACTTTGTCTAGTCTCGTTTCTACACGACGCTCTGACCACTCACGTATGTCTAGTTCATCCACGTTCACCTTACCTGTAGTCCTGTATCCTGTTGTCTGCCTGCTGCTCTGAGCCTGACCTACTCTGCTGCCGGATTCCTGCCTGTTCTCTCTGTTCTCAGTTTTGGATCATTGAAATAAAGCTCTGTTTAACTACTCCAGTCTGTCTCCTGGTCGTTCCCTGACAATCGGAAGTGTATATAATCCATTTTTGTTCTGTTTTGTATTTGTTTTGATTGTTATATTGTTTGTCTGATGTTGTTTTGTTGTGTTGTTTTGCACTATGTTTTTTTTGTACTATTGTGAAATGAGAAATTTTATTGTATTTTTTGTGGGGAGGGCGCTTATAAGCTCTTTTGCTTCTGCCCACTCCTTTTGAGCTGAATGGTTACTGCTCAAATAAACTAAACCAAACCTAACAACTGCGGTCCCGCATAACCTGTGTCACGACGGTGGTTATCAACTAGTTCAATCAACCAAGGGTTTCCCAATCCAGCGGCGCGTGCGTTCACATAAGAGGCGGTGTTCGCACAGTATGACAAATCCTAAACATCTACCAGAGCAGCATATTTTATATAAGAAGAGCAAACTATAATTCTACATAAATATGAAGAACACAGACACTGTTTTACAGGCAAAACGCAATACAGTCGCTGCTTCCTAAAACAGGAGGAAAGCTGGAAAAAAAATAGCAGATGCTGTAGATGTGTAAATCTCAAGGCTTATCAATATCACTTCCCCATCGGTCAGGACCAAGTTCTGACCATAATTACACTTGTGCTTTCCATAAACTGCTGTTGCTTTACCCTATTATTTCAGTTGCAACCCTGGCAGTGGTAATCGATTGTGAGAGCAAATACAATATATAAAAACATAATTCAAACCGATGTGCGCATTGGCAACACACAGCTCAAGAAGCCGATAAATAGCCTATACGTAATTCCCTCTGCTGAAAATCTATATCTTTCATAAAGATACCCATCAGGGAATCTTAATGTTAATGTTGTCGGTCTCTAAATGTTTTAACTTTTCTGAGCACACCTCTCTCTCTCTCTTCGTGCACCGAGCTCCACCGGATCTTCTAAGAACGATGACGCCGTTATCAACCGAGTATTGATTCAGTCAGTAGGGGGGTGCTTTTACACCGGTTGATCTCTAATCTCCAACATAACCTTCTCCTGTCCAGGTTAGGTGTTCAGCATAAGTTACCACGGCGATTTAACCCGGTAACAAGTGATCCACCAACGTGATACACAAAACCCTGGGTTGAACCTGAAGTTACCTCGTTAACGCCAAATCTTGCTTCGCAGTACAGGCCCCTGGTTAGTCTTTTGCCAACTAGATGTAAGAAAATTTGGTAATTGTTTGGTTGGTTATCATATTGATACCCATCTTCCACACACATACAAGTGATATATTTGAATTGCATATGTTCGGAACATTTCTGGTTAGAACTAATACGTTTTATTTTGTATTTCCCTAGGGTCTGGACACTACGCCCAACTATAAAGAGCACGGCCAATTAAAATGTTTTGCAGATTTTTATATTAAAGCGCATGATTACAGTCTGGTTACTGACTAATTATGTGATAAACCCTCTACAAAGACTAGTTTACAACACTGAACCATGTAGTTGTAAGAAAAGGCACCTCACACACTTAGGAAAGTATTGGCTCGTGGTCCATGAGCTGAACGGAGATTTAACAAAGTTGAGTGTTTTGATGAAGTGTGGCAGGACTGCTGACTTCTTCTTTTAGGTCTACTTAGTTGGAACAAAGAGCTTTTGTAATGCCTCATCACTCTTAAAGAGCATGGCTGAAGTAAAGCTCACACACACACACACCACCATCAATATCTGACGCCAGCTGAATTACATGGCAGCTGCTTTGGGCTACTTGCTCCTAAGTATTTCACTCCCCACATCAGCACATGGACCTGTGACTGCTCCACAGAACCATGGTAGGGCCCTGCCTCCCTTTAGAACAGTTCAGTTATGTGGGACCCTGGAGGACCAAGCCCAAATTTACTTGGACCTGTCACAGTTACAGCGCGGCAGGTTGTCAGGACAGCCAGACCTATGCTGGACTGTCCTCCACATCTTCTTAATAGGGAATTTAAGTTTCTTCCCTTTGGCATCACACCTAGTCGAGCAGGGTGAGAAACTAGTTTTCCACGCTTTGAATGTGCTTAGCTCTGGTCAATGTCTTTTATACAAAATAATCCAGATTCTGCTGTCAACAATGTTTATTTATAGGTTGTTCCACCAATGGATCACTGTGGTTGTGTCTTGGTTCATGTGTCACATGCGTTTTTTGTTTATATTTTATAAGCCGTAGGTGCAAGGAGAATTTGTCCATTTGAGACAAATGCAAATGATGGAACTGTGCTGCTGCTACATGCAGGTATTTGGATTTCTCATCTCATTCATTCAGCAACATACAGCATTGTCTAGTCACAATAGTGTACTGTAAAGTATCCTGAAAACACATTACCACGCTCCCCCTTCAAATGTTCTTACTTGTTAGGCTAATTAGACTAAAAATCTTTGTCTTTTTGCAGTCAGTTTCATTATTTGTTATCTTTGGATCCAGTTGAAATGGCCTGCAGAGGACACTCTTATTCAGTTCATATTTTTCACTTTTACGTATTATAATGAGCTTTTATTACAGAAACGTATATTTTTAAAATATTTGTAAAGATTAAAGACCCCTTAACTCATTTACTATTACAAAAGTAACGTTTATTTATACAGCACCTTTAAAACTGCTTCACAAGGGAAAAATAAGATTTAAAAATGAAACTAAAAAACTAAAATGAAATACAGTCAGACAGATAAAAGCACAGAATGAATGACTAGGAGGGGTACACCCTGGACAGGTCTCCAGTCTGTCATAGGGCTAACATAGACACAATCAGATTACCACATTCACACCCACAGGCAATCCTCCATTCAAAGTTTTAACAGATAAAAAGTTATGTTAACGGCTAAATATGTTAAAATCAGTTGTCATTAACATCATATTGATGTATTAACCTGCAAGCAGCATTTCAGTTTTGTCACTGGTCCATGTGGCACTGAGTCTAACTGCTTAATATACTCCATATTTTATGGGCTTATCATATATTTTAAATGCAACAGCTTAATCTGCAAAGTCACTAGTATCTTCATCATTATCATCAGCTAAAAATAATGGATGGAATTGAAAAGGACACTAGTTGCATTAAATTTACCTTTAGGATAATATAGAAAGAGCATATTGCCTACTTTACAATATAAAACAGCTCTGCACAAAACTGTTAAAACTAAAAATGTTTGTGTGTTTATATCATTAAAATTGGCACATAAGCTCTACGTATTATTTAGCAAACATTAGCAGCTGCTAGTCATTTAGCACCCATAACCCCAGAACATTAGGTATTAGACTGCAAGCCTAGCTTAGCCTAACCGCAAACACTTATTGCAAAGTGAACCGTTTTGGTCCCAGTGGCATTTGTGTCTTTCAGCTTGTCTTTGAAGAAAGCTCCCAGTAGAGAGACTCAGTCTTCCCTCTGCCAATGTGACATCATGACTTTGCATAAACATACACGCCACTTTCTAAAGCGTGTTATCTGTACGCATTTTGAGCTATCCACGTGTATGACTACGCGTATACAGCAGACGGGTTGCAGACTGATCTCAATAAGTGGCGTATGTATGACACGCCAATTCGTATGCCATTTTGGCGTGTTATCAAGACGCATAATCGCTTTTTGGATGGTTGGGTTTAGGAAAACAATAACAGGGTTGGGTTTAGGAAAAGAAGAAAGCGATGGTTGGGTTTAGTAAACGTGACTCATGGGACACGTTCCCTGGTCTCCTGGGTGAAAGTCCTGTGTTGTTTGACCCATCCACCAACCCAACCAACCTCCCTACGCTGATTTTCGGACTTTCATACTACTCGCTATGGCGTAAATTGACACGCAATTGCAAGGTAATGTAAGTCAATGGAGGCCAAACAGCGTTTATAAACACGCTAAAAAGCGATTGTGCGTCTTGATTACACGCCAAAATGGCGATGGCAAAATGGCGAATTGGCGTGTCATACATACGCCACTTATTGAGATCAGTCTGCCTCTGCGCTGCCATCGGCAACGGGATCTGACAAAAACAATTACAAGTTAAAGTCACCACAGCAAATGAACTCAGTTCTGCTGGTTAGAACTGTTGGCTCCCATCAGCTGAGTCTTTATCTTCCCTTCTAGCTGTGCAGCTGCAGTTTGTCAGTCTTTATCATTTTGTCAAGCAGTGCGGCTGGCTCAAAGATGCACGGATAAACCTGCATGTCTATGTCCCCCTGGCTTGTCCTGTGGCTGGCTGAGTGGAGCTCGTCATTGCTTATATTTACACCACGAAACATAGTTGGAGAAATCTAGTTTGAAGCATTAAAATACAATTTAAAATAAATATATGCACCCACCTTACACCCACACACCTCACTCATGACCACATACACATTACTCATACTATAAATACACTTATTACCCATGGTATAAATAAATTCTTAATATAACAATAGAAATATAGGGAGCAGCAAATACAAAAATTATTGCCATTCGTTATTGAATTAGGCCCTTTTGTGTGTTGCCTGTACCTCCTGTGGTCCGATCAGTTACAGTTTTTGACCCCTCTTGCTCCTCTTTACTGTTCTCAGACTTCACTAAGTATGGATGGATTTCTAACACTACCATTTAGGGCTGAACGATTAATTGCATTTGCAATAATATCGCGATATGTTAAAATGCAATTTCCTAATTGCAAAGGCTGCGATTTGGTCATGTGACTCGCGAGAGCAAATCAGTCTGCACTGCGCAGAGAAAGCATCAACTTAGCACGCTAACGCTGTGCCCTACCTTGAGCAGATTTCTGTCATTCAAACAACTCTGAGTTGTAGTTTCAAACTTTTACAGCCATTTTAATAAAATGAAGGGTTTTATTCGGGCTCGAGTCCATACATGCAGTTAATGGATACAGGCACGCAGACCTGAAGGCTCAGTTAGCAACGATTAGCTCTGATTAGCGGTTATCTCCAGTTAGCTAGCTCCGTTATAAAGATATGGAGTGGAGGAGACTGCCACGGGGAGGGGTAACAACCAGACTCTGATAAATGACGTTCGGGGAGATTTCACAGCAACATTTGCGTTGTGTCAACGGTTTTATTAGTACAGTTAATCCCACGACAAGACCAGCAGCAGCATGCTACTACTAACGATAGCCTCTCTGTCTCGGAGTGCCACGTTGATGCTGTCATGCACCAACTTCATGAGGGGAGGGAGGGGCTGGAAGCAGCTCATCTGTGTGCGCTGTAAAAAAAAAAAACACCATTATATATACTGTATATACTATATTTTTAATTTAACTATCTAGTTAAGTTCAAAGACAGTGTTTAGAAAGTGCAATCCACATTTACATATGATTATTACAGTAAATACTAATTAAATAATCTAAATACTACTAAGTGTGGTAAAGCCACATTTGTTTTTATATTTCTGCAATCTGCACTTTAGTTTGTGTGATTTGTTTCTGACTTTCATATGAATGTTTACACCAGGCTTGGTCAGTGCTTTATATACTACTGTGATTGAAGTAGTTAAATAAAAGATGTCATTCATATAAATTCATGCATCACCTAATTTCATCATCACATACAGGCCTGGCCTCCAGGAAAGAACAGTTTGTTTAATCTATCTAATCTTGTGTTGCTCATACTATACAATAATTTATTGCTTGTCTTTGTTGAATAATACAGAAGACAAAGAGCTTAAGAAATAATCGCATATTAAAATCGCAATATTTTTGAAAAATAATTGCAATTAGATTATTTAGAAAAATCGTTCAGCCCTACTGCCATTCATCCCAACAAGTTTTCTTGTCAATGTTTCTTTACGGTGACTGCAGTCTTTGAGATATTGCAGCTAATGATGCATTTAAAAAAAAATACAGTTGGAGAGTTGTCAGATTCCATATATGTATGTTAGCACTTACCTTAAATTCAATGTTTGGGTGCAGTTCCAAGTTGGATAACCCAACTCAACTTTCAACATCTTGTCCACATAATGAGGAAAGAGTTGTGCAAAAACGCAATCTCCTTTTTTTTTTAAATAGCTCAGTATTAATACAGTAGTATAATATGTGGTATATTATTCTACAGAGTTGCCATTTTATATCTCAATCCACTTAACATCAGATGTTTCATCCAATTTTTAATCTATTCTGTTCTTTCTTGGTTATGACTTTTCACACACAAATTATTCCAATCATAGCATACAGCTAAAACATTATGTCAATAACACAAATGCTTGTTCCTGGACGTTGCTCAAATCAGTGAAAAAATTAACTATTTTAATAATTTCAATGTTTTTAACTGATGGGAAAAGGGTCTCGTGTGTCCCAAGCTGCATTTAGGGCTTTAGTTGTACAGTAGATTGATAATGTTAAAACTATGTAGTATAATTATTAAATAATGGATTTTGAGGTCAAGAGAAGAAAGAAAAAACTAAAAATATCTCTATTCACTTCAAACATTTTTACAATATAAAGCCTATATCCCTGCCTGGTAGTGTATGCAATATAACAGCAGTATGCCGTTAATACTGCTGTTTCTGCAGCATTTTGTTTATCCAGGTCATGCAGCAGCAGCTGTGTAACAGAAGCAACCATGCAAGGTCTTAAAGATGCCTCACTACCTATTTGAGAGGGCTCAGCAGTTTGAGAATAAAAAGAAAACTGCACAACAATAACAATAAAAATGCACACCAGGATGCATTTTAGGATACATTTAATTTACAAAAGTGTATTTTTCTCCCCACCCAGGTTGTAGCTTTATCTTACCACAGGGAAATATGTTTCCTAAGGTCTGTTGCTTTGGTCAGTCTAGTCATTACTTGCAATTAAAGGAGCGACCTGAAGATGGAAGTAAAAATCCACCAGTGAGTTGAAAAAGCAAACTGCCTCTTGAGTTATGAGCGTTGTTAATCCTTTAACCTCAGACAATTCCACTGGTATTCTCGTAGAACTTCACTGTTCCCTCCCTTGTAGAGTGGTGACACCCACCCATGTGATGGCACAGCAGTGTGAACACCATAACAATTACGTGGAAAGAATGAGAAGTTGAGTTATTTATTTTCTCTTTTTGGCTCGTACAATGGTTCTACCAAGAAAGACACCTCATTTCAGTGCAAAGTAGGTGCTCAAATCAATATTTATGCATTCACAAATTCAATCTCTCACAATTCTCCGTCTATGGAACAATTCCAATTTATATTTTGTAGCGTGACAGATGAGAATATTGGCATCTGTTTGGTTTTTTACATTTTGAAATTGAAACTGCAAGTTAATGTTATAATATGCAAATTCAAAAGCCGCTATCCACAGGATATACAAGGATTAAACCGAAACAGGTGATTGTATTTTGACAGATGCAAAACATATTTTAATGAATTTTCAAGGTAAACATTCATCAAGACTACATGGTGCTATAAAGTTTTTGTAAACCTTAACACTCCTGTCACCTTTTTATATAGGCTTCTTGTGGCAGAACTGACAACCATTTGTGAACAATGGTCTTCATAAACAGTAATTCACCTATATAGCCCAGTATGTGTCCTTTAGGGTCATCCTGTAAAGGCCAGACCGACTTCAATGAGAGGAAGAGTGGGTAAAATGGGGAAAATCTGTCACAGGAAATGGTCATGTATTGGTACAAAACCAATCAAAACATGGAGCACACATATACTGAAACATAAAACCTGGGGGTGACCGACCACATGGCAAAGCTGCTGATCTTGCAGAAACTAGAAATCTCTGTTTATAGATCTGCAAATAAATAGATTCTTTGCCTGGAGCTATGGCACATATACAGCACAGTAAGTACCAAGTTACTCATCTCTGTATTCTTTTCAAGGCCAGAATGCATGAAATAAATGGGTTTTGGAAAACTGAGTTTTTATACCTCAGTGCAACAATGCAACCACATAACTGTTAAACATTCACTGTTGAGAGTGTAAGTGTCTTGGCATGTAACAAGTATTAAATAATTGTCTAACCACAATTTTTTTTTTACATAATCATGGTTACTTTGAATGACCGCAATTAAAGCAGGAGGGGTGGCAGTAGCTCAGTCCGTAGGGTAGAGTTGGTTTGGGAACCGGAGGATCGCTGGTTCAAGTCCCCGTATGGACCAAAGTACGGATTGTGGATTGGTAGCTGGAGAGATGCCAGTTCACCTCCTGGGCACTGCCAAGGTGCTCTTGAGCAAAGCACCGTACCCTCCCCCCCAACCGCTCAGGGCGCTGGTCCAGCACTGGCAGCCCACTCACTCTGACATCTCTCCATTTGTGCATGAATAGGTTCTGTGCATGTGTGTGTGTATTTCAGGCCTGTGTGTAGGCTGTGAACCTGCGCATCTGGGTCACCTAACAGTGATTTATAACAGATGTATCCTGGGATTCATTTAAACTTTAATTTGTTTGAAAAAGTACTAACTAAATAAAAGAATTTCACTAAAAGAGAATTATATTGTTAATCGCAATTATTTCTGAGACAATTAATTGTCCAGCAAAATTTTGAATTGTTACAGGTCTAGTCTTTACATTGTTAAAGTACTTTTCATGTATGTATTTTTGACCTTCCAGATGACCAACATACTGCTGTATGATAAATCATCCATCGCACTCTCCTATATATTCCTCCTACACTTGTGAAAAGCAGGTTACATATTCTGTTTTCCTTGTTATTATCCAGCCAGTGTCAATCAAAATGGTCCTTCCTTCATAAAATTTTTTTTCCTACATCTGTTATCATTACGTTTTGGCTACATAACTTTCACTCCGAAAAAATGAGATGCATGTAATGCTGCTGATGTAGGACTTTGAGCTTATTCTGCTGTGCGTTGCTCTGAATAAGATTATCAGCTGAAGCCCTGAAATGTAAAGTATAATCAGCACTGAATTGATTATACATACAGTAATTAACTTAATTAATAATAGCCTTCTTATAATAATCACTTGGGTGAATAATTTGCAGACATTGCGAGCTGTTTAGCAGTTTTTGCGTTCACTCAGAGGATGCAGGGTAAGAGGCTCACTGGCTAACAACCCCACAGAATCACAATAAACTGAGGCACAATCCCACACAAATGCTCGTCTCCAGTGGCAGCATCACCATGGTTTAAGGCCAAAGCTCTGCTCCGGGTGGTCTTGCTGGAACATTACAATGCATTGCAGTCAACAAAGCTTGACTACAGTGACTGAGGTTGTCCTTGCTGGTTTGAATTGTGCAGGGTTTTTAAAACGGCCTGTACTGTGTTATTACAGTCATGCAAATCCATCGCCGCTCTGCCACTAAACATCCTGCCGATGTCTTATTGCTGAAAGTGGGTGCTCTGGTGTCTTACAACAGCTTAATGTGGGTGTCCTGCAGGTTACGGGCTTTAAGGCATCTTACCTCTGATTGTAGGTGTCCTGCCTCTGACTTTGGTTGTTCTACCATTGTAGCCTCCCTGGTCGGATGTCCATTTTTAGCTGTGCTGTGGGTATTGGCACTGATGTTATGGGGCTGTTGCCTCAAAGTCAAAACGCTTATGAAATTGATCAAATTTGCACTGGTTTTGATTTCAAGATTCAATGTGAATACCAGCATCATTTGTATTTTTGAAATAACTTCTAATTATTAGAGCCCGACTGATAAAGGATTTTTTAAGGCCGATATCGATACAAATATTTGGTGTTTTAAAAATCCGATATTCCGATATATCGGCATATATATATATATATATACTCCACACAGTAGATTGAGACATCATCACATTATCAATAAAGTGTTATTCCAACACCCAAACTAGATCTATATGACCTTATATTGACTGAAATATTCAAAGATATATTATAATGGCTGCTCTCTTACACTGGCTGGAAAGTAATAAATAGTAGATGTTTGAGCAGCGTTTGACACATCTTTAATCCAGCCTAACGTGTTTGGTAACTCAGCCTTAGCATCTTCTGTGGGTTGAGCCAGTGCTTTGAACATGTTTGCGTTTTGTCTTTATGTGTTAAATATGTGATTTGTATTGTTCACTTTGTGTCCATTACTTCCTTCTGATTCAGTTCCTTTTGATATTAGATGTACATGATTTGTCTTTTTGATCCTCAGCAGCAGCACATTAAAATTAATTACCGTCTTCTTTAAAAAAGCTTTTCACGTGTGCTTCACTACTACCTCTTGTTCATCAATAGATGACTACTGACACTCACAGCAGTTGTATTTGTCTTTATTGACATTACTTTTTCTTATTTTTTTTTCTTCAGTATCTCTATTCATTTGTTCTAAACGTGTGTTAAAGATTCCAGACATGATGCTCAGTTTATTTCAGCTTCAGTTCTGTGAAAGCACATTTCCATACTCCTGCACCGAGAGAATGAACCAACTGACAGGGAACTGCCTTAAGCTTTTTTTTGTTTTCTCTTTCCACACAATGTTGAATGGCACTGTAGATGTTGAGAATGGAAATTTATGCAAGGGCATGCTGGATTTTATTTCTCTCCTTGTGCAAACCCTCTGTAAACATACATAATACACTATGGAGATTTCACCACGTGCTAACATATCTTCTTGAGCTTACAGTAATATTCATGTAGAGGAAAAGCAGAAGAGGAACGAGGAGCATCTATTTAGAAAGCAAACAGCAACGTTGCTGACATGCCATTATTTAGCTCGGAATCAGGATATCTTGACTTACTCAGGCAACTGTCAGTCAATATCACTAACCTTGGATATGTAATTGCAGACAAGTGGGAAAAGTTGCCTGCTGGGACCGTTGTAGCCTGAAGGGAAAGACAAGAGCTTGAGACCTGAAGGCTAAAAAAACAAGTTTCTGGACGAGAGAAATGTGGACTAAAGCAGTGATTGATTCATACTGTGCAATCCCCGAGAGGCAGTATCTACAGTGAGCGCTCTTTAGCAAGATACATAACCCAGTTTGCCCAGTGCAGCCATAGGGGAAATAGTACTGGAATTTTTTTGTCAGCTCTATTGGTGAATGTGCTTTAAATGTTTCAAATGTGAGGCAGGTTGTTGCTAAATCGAAGCATCTACCGAAAAAACAAAGTTGCTGAAAACACCTTTCATGGATAAATAAAGATTTAAAAAAGAAAACAGACATACTTGTGGCCCTTTATGCAGGATTCAGCTGAAAAATATACTGTATGGCTTCAAAGACTTGCTGGCTGTATCACTATATTTTGACAGCTGGTATGGCAAGCTCTGCCTTTTCCTTACTTATAAAATCTTATAAAGTCCTCCACACATGGATACTTCTATTCTTGTCAAGACATTAACTGACATAATGCATTCTATAGCACCTAACTCCAAACGTAACACTGACAGTTAGACAATGTATTTACATATATAGCACATTTTAAGACATTTGTCTTTAGCACATTTTGTACACAGTTGCAGTTCAAAGTATTTTTGAAATTGCATAATAAAATAAATAGGACATGATGAAAAGCGTTAAATACAGTACTGTGCAAAAGTCTTAGGCAGGTTCTTATAGGTACTTGCAAAAAGTCAGGGATTTTGTAGGATTGTAGTCAGGTGTATGATCAACCAATTATAGTATATTGGTAGTTATACTGCATCAGCAAGGTCTCTCCCAGACAAATATTTCAAAGCAGACTGGTATTTCAAGATGTGCTGTTCAAGCTCTTTTGAAAAAGCACAAAGAAACTGGCAACGTTGAGGAGCTCGATGGTGTTTTTTGCCCCCAACGGCTCCTTCCAGACAGCGCTGCTACTGCTGCCTTCAAGGCACCTGACCCTAACCTTAACCATAACCCTACCATAATCATAACCATCGCCTAATCGACTTCAAGACAGCGCTGCGACCGTTGACTTCAAGGCACCTAACCCTAACTTTAACCCTAACCCTAACCATAACCAGTGCCTAATCCTAATGCCTTCCAGGCAGCGCTGCCTGGAAGGAGTGTTGGGGGCAAAAAACACTGATAAACTGTTAAGGATCGTAGACGCAGTGGTCGGCCAACGAAACTTAGTGCAGTAGATGAAAAACACATCAAGCTTATTTCTCTTCGAAATCGGAAGATGTCCAGCAGTGCCATCAGCTCAGAACTGGCAGAAACCAGTGGGACCCAGTTACACCCATCTACTGTCCGGAGAAGTCTGGCCAGAAGTGGTCTTCACGGAAGAGTTGCAGCCAAAAAGCCATACCGCCGACATAGAAACAAAACCAAGCGACTCAACTATGCACGAAAACATAGGAATTGGGGTGCAGAAAAATGGCAGCAGGTGCTCTGTACTGATGAGTCAAAATTTGAAATATTTGGCTGTAGCAGAAGGCAGGTTGTTCGCCAAAGGGCTGCAGAGCGGTACAATAATGAGGCAACAGTGAAGCATGGTGGAGGTTCCTTGCAAGATTCGGGCTGCATTTCTGCAAATGGAGTTGGAGATTTGGTCAGGATTAATGGTGTCCTCAGTGCTGAGAAATACAGGCAGATACTTATCCATCATGCAATACCATAAGGGAGGCGTATGAGATGTTTGGAACAACCTACCTGCCGAGTTCCTTCAAAAACTTTGTGCCAGTGTACCTAGAAGAATTGATGCTGTCTTGAAGGCAAAGGGTGGTCACACCAAATATTGATTTGATTTAGATTTCTCTTTATTCACTGCATTTTGTTAATTGATGAAAATAAACTATTAACACTTCCATTTTTGAAAGCATTCTTAGTTTACAGCATTTTTTCATACCAGCCTAAAACTTTTCCACTGTATTGTATATTAAAACATGATCAATTATAACATGCCTAAGCCCAACCCTTACCCTGACCTTAACCTAGTTCAAACCTTAAGACTAAAACTAAGTCCCTAAAACTTAAAGTCGTCCTTGGAACGATAGAAGCCTGATTGTGCTGCTTAAATATAACTTTCATCATTCTTTCTGCAGTGACCACCGTGGGAATAAAAAGCTGAGATATTGACTTTATACTTTTACTTCATAGCCAAAATATTGAAAATTGCCTGCACAAGATTTTTTTTTTTGTTGCATCACTCCGTGGATGTTTACGACTTACAGGCATTAACAAATGATTAGAGGAAGTTCGAAAAGAAAAATATGCACTTATAATATTTCTTTTATGCCTTACGGATTTACTTTGTATATGCAAAATGCTCAGCTGGAATACTGTGATTCACTGTGGTTCAGCTTGTGGGGAGGCAACTGGAATCGCTTGACATGTGATTTTGTGTGTTTTGGAAATATAAAAGAATTAGTATGTCCATTGCCCAAGTGGCGCAGAGCAATGGGATCTGTTCTGTTTGCAAAGCTGCTTTAAGGACGGAAAACATACAATGAAATGTCCCCTGATGTTGTACACAAACTATGGGCTTACAAAATGTGTTTTCATGCAGAATGCAACATTGAAGCATCCCAATTAGCATGATCAAAATTCAAATGACGCATTCGTAAACAAAATGAACAAATCAATTGATGTGACATTCAGGCTTAGCTATGGGGATTTATCCAAATGTAATCTAGCATTATATCAACAATTCATGCTCGTTTAATGGTAATTATTCTTCATTTTGAGAAGATGCTCAGCACGTTGGCTCAGAGCAGTGGGACTACAAGTTTCTGGCTGATGTGAGACATGATTGAGACGGATTACGGAGGTCCACTGAGGACGCTCTCCCCGGTTACCAAGGCATGCTGCGGTCTAGCTGACTCATTACAACTGGTCACCATGGGTTTTCATGCATAAACTTCTAATTAGACCAAATAAATGGGTGGGAATCTTTCAGTAAAGAAAGAGGGATACTGCTGGGGTACAAAAGACTCCAAACTCTATTAAACCTTTAATGGAAATCATTTATCATGCCTATGGTGTGTGACCTCCACCTTTTGTATGGACTGCTTAACATTCTACCTGTATTACATGGCTTGGAGTCTTACTTGGAACACCCTCTCAGTCCTCAGCATTTTTTTCTTGAGCTATTCTTACTTTCATGAGGTTAACCTCACATTTATATATGCTGTATGTCTTACTTCACAAAACTGGATTTTACTCTAAAGATCCACATCGTTCGTACAATAAATAGATTATATTTGATGACATTTGATGACACAGCTTCTTGGCAAACTTGTATGAAGTGGGATCTTGTTAGCAAGGTTGTTTTTCTGCCCCACAGACTGATATCCTATTTTGTAGGGGTGGGGGATGACTACATATAACCCAAACCGCTATAAATTTGCCTGCCGTAAGAAATTTTGCCATACCATGTACCAACTGTATACAGTGGTATCTATTTGTGGGTGTATTAGGGCCATTGTGGGCAATGTTATGGGCAGTCCATAATATGGGCAATATTGGATTTTATATAATTTCTGCATCAATGTGATGACGTTTCAAGATTTGTCTGATATTTAATTCCCTGAATTAGTCCAAAACAGATATTTCCAGTCTGGTTGTTTTATCCAGAATTAGTTCTCAATTAAATTTGCCTCATATTTATGTCTATATCACAATATATTGTACATTAACATCACCATATAAAATTACATATACTCTAATAGAGGATTTTATCCAAATTTCCCAATCTTACTATCTTGGGATTTATTTTAAATCAATATTTTTTTTTACAATATTGTATTTCTTTATATATTTACAATATTGATCATCTTTGTTGAATGTAATGGCTAACAAGTTATAATTCCCACTTCTTCTTCAGTAAAAATAACACGCTCTTTCTTTAAGTATTTTATTAGTTTCGGTTAAGTTTTGTGAGATGACAGTTTTTCAATTTTTGCTGTTAAAAATACTCATTTCAAGTTTTTACTTAAGAAAACTACTTAAAGCTACATTGTGTAAGAATTTCCCCAAACTAGCGGTGAAATTGTAAATGACAACCAACTCAATATTACTTTCTAGCTCTTCATCCTACGGTGGCCAAACCCAAAATTAGCTCTCTCCATCGCTTCTTCTAGCCACTCCAATATTAACTTTGGTCTTGTTGCTTTGTCGTTTTAATTCTCTTTTTCGCTTCCCTGGCGAGTAATCTCCCCCTTGCATTCGTCATGGTGCCAATAGGTGTAAGAGGGCGAAAGGCGGAGGTATGTCCCTCTTTGGCTAATGTATTTTAAAGATGGAGGCACTACATGGCTGTCGTCATTTGAGCGAGTCGCTCCTATGTATTCTGAATGATTCTGAATGGCAGATTCTACGCTTAGGAGAATACTTTGATTAGTTGGTGGAAGTAATTACACATGAATGAGTACATATTTGTGAAAGAACAACGTTTTTCTTTTGCTAAGAATCAACTCAAAAAATTACACATTGTAGGTTTAAGTTTAGCCAGTTGTAGCTCAATTAACAGAATTGACATTAGTTCACTTGTAATTGGACATGTCATTTATCTGGAAAGCCAAGGAAAAACATTCAAGCCTAATAAAGAAAAAAGGCAAAGAGAAACATTAATTTAATACTTGGCATCACACTTTCTATTAAATTACATTGGGTACTTCAAGGTAATAGCTTTTTGTTTTCGTTGTTCATTTGCTGATAACCTAACCTTGACCTCTGTTTAAAGTACACAGCTTCATCACTACTTACACTTTAAATCTATTAGTGTCTTGCCTTAACTGAACTGTGACTTTGCTGCTACTGAACTGTTAACCCCTTTAGTTTTTCTCTTTCAGCTGAATGTTTTGCTGTATCTTCTCCACCTATCAGACTGCAGGTAGTAAACAATGAAATGAATGGAAGAGGTGTATTGTTGGAGGAACAACCGGCACCAAGCCATGGCAAGAATGCCTCTCACCAATAGCTGAAGCTGCACGGGCACTGACATCATATCACTCCCACATCTCCCTCTCTTGATTTCAGCCCCACCCGTTCCTTTCCATTAGCAAGTCGGTCCGTGTCCCTGTGTTATTTAAAGCCAGAGATCCTCCCTCTCGCCGAGCCACTGTGTTGCATCTGTCTGCCTCGCTGCTTGTGTGTCTGGGTGCGTGTGTGTGTATGAGAGTGCGCTAAAAAACCCAGCAGCCAGTGGGAGAGCTAGAGAGTCGGGGAGAGAGACACGGGGGGGAAAGGCAAAAAGCATCTGAGAAGGGAAAAGGAACGGGAGTGTGAGACAGCTATGAAATTCATCCAAGCTATTTGCTTACTGCTTCTCTGTCCAGCTTTGAGCCTCAACACCAGGTAAGAGATAAATGACAGAATAGGTTTTTTTCTTTTCAGTTTAACCCGGATAGAGACTCTGGGACAAAAAGAGGGGAGGGGGGTATAGGTTCAAAGCGTGCAATAGGAAATCTTACATTACTAATTTGCAGGTCTGTTCAGTCCTGCCAAATGCTGAAGCCTTAATTTGTCCGGGCACAGGCTCTCTGTGTGCTAATCATGTTGAAGACTGAAAGACTTGAAAGGAGGACGGAAGAGCTTTTCTGTTGAACTAGGCTATTATCTTTGTCAGTTCTGGGCAGGCTGAGAGACAGTTGTCCTTTTGTCAGGGTAATTCACTGAATGCGATGCCTCCTGAATAGTAGTGACATTGCTTTTTGGGACTTTTGGTGCCTGCTGGTCTGGAAGGGAACAAGTTGAAGTCAGGGGAACTGAGCGAAAGGACAAGGCTACTTGTGTTGCAGTGTCTTGAAAAAGAGCAGATGTGTCTGTGTGTCTCTTTCTCTCTATATTTATATATATATGTGTGTGTGTGTGTGTGTGTGCGCGCGACGTAAGGCTTTGGAAGAAGCTGAAGGAAGAGTGCTGGGCAAGAAGAATGCATAAGAGGGAAATGTGTGGACAGGGGGAGTTGTGATGATTAATTAAATCATTGATAAAATCATCCTTCTTTCTGCCAGTGCCTGACAACACTGCCTTAATGAGAGCCGTTAAAAGAAATTCAAGGCTTTTGACTATACCATGGAGACATCACATGCAGGAAGGCATGCATTATAAGAAATGCCTTTCCCTTGTCTCCTCAGTGCCCAAAAAACATTTTGACACTGTTGTCATCTTTTTTATTTTTATTTTTTTTAATGCAGTTGCTGAGGAATGTGTTGCACATGGAGAACAATGCCTTGGAACGCTGTTTTTGATGTTAACTAAGTAGGGAAATGCCAACAGTTTTTTGTGCTGCGTGGCCAAGCACGTGAAAGGTTACCTTTTTAACTGCTCTTTAATGTTTTATGTAAAGCACTTTGAATTGCCTTGTTGCAGAAATGTGTTATACAAATAAAGCTGCCTTGACTTGCTTTGACTTGCCTTACGGTACTAGGCAAGTTATATATTTTGCGTCAGGAATGAATGAAGATAGAGATTTGTAAAGAAAGAAGTCAAGGTTGGCCAAGCTACATCTTATATATTTGTCGATACCAGATAGGTACACTGATGATGTATGAGTCGTATCACTAGAGGCTGTATTGATATATTAACCTCTTAGCATTAAGTAGTCAGCAAATGAACTACTAACACACCCTTCAACACACCTACAACTTTAATGCTCACGAATGCATAAATAACCTTCAGGCAACAGCTTTTGGAAACATTCAATCTTTTTTTATCACCGTCTTACTTGTCTGATTGTGTATACAGATAGATGTGTTAAGCTGTTTTTTTTTTTTTAAAGCTATGAAACTAATAATGTGCTTGTTTAAGTTTGCTTTATTAAAACAGTTTGTGTCTCAAGATTTATTTTTTAATGGTGTGTGTCATCAGCCTTTGAGGTGATCTTTTTGGTGCTAATTGGAGAGGGAGGCATTACCGTGGTAATCTGGCAGGTCAGCACAGATTGTATACGACCTCTTGAGGGGGAATGTCATGAAAAGTAATTACCAGAACACATAGATGTAATCAGTGTTTTATTAGTTTGTTTCTAAACTCAACTTTTGTTAAAGGCAGAGGAATAAGAAAATAACAACTAAAAGTGTGCCAGGTACTAAATGTCTGTAAAGCCATATCTCGTTGCTTTGCCTACAGGAAGCACACACTTTGACCAGCTAATCTTAAACTGCTGTAATTGGAAGAAGAAAATTGGATTGGAGTGAATTTAAATAATAAATCGTCTCTGGGTACAAGTTAGTGAAACAAGACATGGTACACGCAGGGTCTTTTTAGATCACTTCATCGGTTGATTGAAATCTATAGTCATTTTTGAGGCTGTAAATTGGGGTATACTATATATACTGTGTGTGTATATGTGTGTGTGTGTGTGTGTGTGTGTGTGTGTGTGTGTGTGTGTGTGTGTGTGTGTGTGTGTGTGTGTATAAAAATATATAAAGCTACAGTAGAAGACCTTGAGTTCAGATTTTGTTTGTTTGGCTTTTGGAAGCCAAACAAACAAAATCTGAACTCAAGGTCTTCTACTGTAGCTTTTTCCAGAGTTTCTTCCTCAGTGAAGGGACTTTTCTCAGTTGTCATAATGTGACCTATCGTATGTAAAGAAAGAGATTGTAATTGGACCTTGAGTTAAGTCTTTTTTTTGTCAAACTATTGTTTATGAAATCAACAATGAACTTTCACACTCATACTGACAGTGGTATGAGTGTGATATATATATATATATATATATATATATATATATATATATATATATATATATATATATATATATAATATTTTATTATTTATTTTTTTATTTTACCAAGTGGCAAAATGGATTGGCTGGTAGTGTGTGCCACGGTTTTACTCAGCTTCTCTCTGAGACTCAAGTCTTCAGATGCCCATGTCTTTACATTTGAATGGAAAGAACTTCAATAAGGCCTCTACAACAAGAGCTAAATGTTATTTTTCTGTTGTCAATAAAAGGTCACCACTGAAGATGAAATCAGTTGATCCATAACACCTGTCCGCACCATCATTCCTCTTCCTGCAATGGTTGATATGTATTTTGTCACCCTATCAGATATACAGAATTAGCTATGCTTTAAATAGCCAACAGTGATTAGCTAGTGTATTACAGTATCCTGCTATGTTGTCTTTTGATCTTAGTGCTGCCCTAGAGTGATTCTGCTGAGACAGTACTGTACCAGTTGGCAGTGATGCATTTGAAATCAACCTCTTGAAATTGGTTTTATTATTACCGACATGGATTCATTCAGATTCTATGAAAAGCAAAACAGAATTTTAGACCTCTGCTCCTCTTTTTAATGTATTTCGTTCAAAACTCAAAATATTTCAGAAGTATTCAGCTTTCTTTTTTCCCCTCTTTCTTTTCTGGTCATTAAAGCCACAAGCAAAGCCAGGGAACGCTGCTTTTGATGGAGCCGGTACTCAAAACCTTTTTTTGTTGTTGTTTTTCTTGAGTTGATTGGTTCCTCAAGCTCCTGTCATATTTGTGTTGTTATTCTGGGGGTCACGGGCCCACATGAGGCTTATCAATTGTGACATCCTCATTTTTTGTTGTAATAGTGTAACATTGAAGAGACTGACTGCAAGGTGTATCTGCAGCAGGAAAATGAATTGTGACTCGAGCTGTCTAGTCTATGCATTGCTCTGCCTCGCTTTCCTTGATTCACTATCATCACATCAGTGGTGCGTGAGAGAATCCATTTCATATGTTAACTGCAACCTCCATTGTGTGACCTGATAGAGTCGCCTTAAGGAATGAGAATTAATGAAATAGGGTACCTTTTCAATTTTTATGCATGACAGCAGCATTTGTTCACCTTTTGGTCGACGCTTAATTCTGTTTTATAGCCTTCAAATCTAAACGGAATCTCGTGGGCTTACTCAGTGTGATTATGAATGCTAACACATGGATATACAAGAAGCATTCACATTTAACAGGAATTCACAGTTTTTGAACATTATAGAAAAACATTTCTTATTATCTCTGTTAAATATGTAAAATAAACTACTTTGGTCACAGTCCCTGCTCACATGAGAGCTTGATTGAGAAGGATTTGATTTTAATGAATCGAGTGGATTACTCGGGCCACTGGTAGTGCAGGGCTATGTGTCATTGCAGAAATCAATTGGTAGTCAGGCAGAACACAAGGCTGCATTGACACCAGTCCCATGAGATATGACTGTCCACCCCTGGGTCAGGGTCGGGAGGCCACTACAGTAAGGCTGCTCTTCTGAATTTGACTTGTTTTTTCCCCTCTCTATACAGATCAAAAGGCTCAACCTTTTTACACTTTCAAATATTCCCTTTCAGAGCATTTCTTGAAACATATTTGGCACATTTTCTTGACACCATCTTTGATGTCTCTTACCTTATCAGACTCTTCTTGGAAACGGTGATATCTGGTGGGATCTCCACAACATCAAATATTTATGAGTATTTTGGACTGCAATTAAAAGGACTACAGAGAGCCTTAGATTATACACAGACTGTAGACACAGCCGTAGTGCTTACTAGCTTGACATATGGCTGTGGATTGATCATATTGTAAATTAAATGTGTCAAATGAGTCTCTCTCTAATGTTATATGTGGTCAGATGTGAAAATGAAGATAGTTTATGAGATGGCATTTAATGATGGAGCCAGGTACGGTAAGGATTATAATAAATCCTACATGATTTTGTTGACCTTGGGAATTTAGCTCGTATGATAACCTTTTGTAATAACTAGGGGTGACACGATTCTCAAAATCCTCAATTCGACTTCCTTTTTCGATTCTAAGGTCACGGTTCGATTCTCAATTTTTACATACATTTTTTTTTAAAGCACAGGTTGCTATGCCATTTTTAGACTTTAGACTTTTATGCAATATAATAT
Organism: Perca flavescens; assembly: GCF_004354835.1. Taxonomy (NCBI): domain Eukaryota; kingdom Metazoa; phylum Chordata; class Actinopteri; order Perciformes; family Percidae; genus Perca; species Perca flavescens. The sequence continues at coordinate 12,654,760 of NC_041331.1, forward strand.
CTGACCTTTGTTCGCAAACTGTTGTCGAATTTAAAGCATTTATTAACAACATAAAACCTGCCATCTAGTTTTTCTTTTGTAAATGGGCTGTATTTATATCAGCTCATTATTTATATATATTCAACTTCAAGTCTTAACAACTACTCAAAGCACTTTTACATACACACATTCATACACTGGCTCATCAGGACCAGGGATCAAACCACCAACCTTCCAATTGGCAGGTGACCACTCTACCACTGAGCCACAGCCACCCCATGAACTGCAGTCTTCTTCACAGAAGATGACATTCAAGTTCACAACAAAATAAACAAAAAACAATAAAACAGAACATATACCACACAGATTAACTGCCATGTTAGTCGTGCTGCCAGTGAAATAATATGGTACACGCACATAGCAGAGCTCGCAAACTGTGGCTTTTGCCATGCTATCTTTTGACTGGCTGTAGCTAAATTAAAGGGGGTTGACTGACACAGTATAAACCTGGCTGTGGAAAACGCATGTTTGATTTTACAAGGTATTGTTGCATTAATTGCAAAACATAGTAGTACTAAAGTCACTTATGGCTACATGCAGGTAAAGAAAGGGAAGAGAAAACGTTTAGATCATACAACTGCCATGGGCGTCATTTACTGTCAGTTTTAAATAGATGAATTCCCTCTCGTAAATAGGAATGGCATATATTTTACGTATCCCCATTATTAATGCGAGCCCTTTGTTCAGTCGAAACGGGCGGCGACTCAGCTCTGCACTTGCGCACAGATGTATTGATGACCCAATGGAGTGTCGCCTCTAATTGTTAAACCTCTTTGTTGCTACAGTAGCTTGTGGCGATTAGTTTATAGCTAACCGATACTAGGTCACCTGAGCTAGCTAACAGCTCAGCCAAGGAGGACGCCATTAATGTTTACATCTCGTGCTGTCACGAGCACGAGCCTCTCGTCCATGAGTATGCTTCCTTCTGCTCAGCAATATGGTTGGCGGGTTTAGTTCAGTAGAAAGAAAGCACTTCCTACATGAAACTGCTCACAACAAGGTCTGTGGAATATCTTGAGTAATCGGGTCATTATTTCTGGAAATATATTATATAAATATTATATTTTTTGCCGATTTGAGCACCACATGCCAATGTGTCATCTTAGTTGATTATATCCGAGAGAAGGCAGACATCTCCAACATTAGGCGACTCACACCAAAACAATCTAGATTGATACATAGCACTACAGGTAAGAGAAAACAATTGTATTATTGATTTTGGGGTGATCTGTCCTTCTTGTGTGGGAAACGGGCCACGCTATTTTACATTCCCTTGGATAGAGGATTTCATTGCGCAACTGTGGTCGTGTATACTGAAAGGTGCTGAGCTTCATATTCATACAGCAGATGCCTTCTTTGTCTCAATCTTTCACGTTTGCTGAGTTGAAAACATTCCGCAGATCATCATTTACATCCGATCGATACATTCTTCCAAGTGACAGTGAATACATTCAAACAGGACGTACAGCAGTGCAGAGAAACTCCATATGATGTCTCATTAAATGAGTATTGCAGGCTGAATTTTGTTTTGCTTTGCACTTTATGATGCCAAGATGAAACTCACAGAGTCAAGTTGTCCGCAAATATTGTCTCACATGTTGGGAAAGAGGGAACTGACTAGAGGTCAAGTGTGGAGCAGATGTGGAATTAGACCTATACTTATTGACCGGGGGAGATGGTAATGTCAATCTATAAACTGATGGACTGCAAATGGTTAGCAGGGATAATGACTAAGTGGAAATAATCTGCCTCTTATCCCCGGGCATTGTTTAGCACTTTAGTGATTAAAAAGCACCTATTGTGAACAAAGGAGGCGAACCTAAGTAAGTATGGAGTGCAGAGCTCACCTATATTTTCTTTCTTTAAGTGGGGCTTGGCTGTGTTGCCATTTGTCTTGATTGTTATTGAGTAAGAGCTCCATTATTCTAAATGAACTGGTGCTTTATTTATACGGAAAGTTATGTAGGACCTGGCATGTTTGAACTGACACCCTTGTGTAAACAAATGCATTTTGCGGGGCAGAAGTTTGGTGAAAATTGGTTAAAGTGTCTGACTGGAGTGATGAGACACCTTAGGGCGCTGACACACTAACCCAATAATCGGCTGTTGGACAGTCTGGCGAGGTCGGTGACTCGAGTCTGTTCAGTGTGTTCCGTGCCGTCGTCCGTCGGAGGTGCTGTCGGCCTTCATTTTGGCCGACCTGACATGTTCAGTCGGAGGCAGGGCAGTCGGGACTCACCCGGAAATGGCGAGCGGAATGAGCGTGACTAGAGTCTCTCAAAATCTGATGAAAATCTTTTAAACTGACCTTTGTTGATCTGAAATGAAGACAGATTCAGCGACTGCATGGCCTATTTCTCGCTTAAAATATTTTCAGAAACATGTTTCACTGAACTATTTTAGTACAATATGAGATCGTATTCTGAACAAGCCGCCATGACAGTCTTGCTTTAAATTTCCGAAAAAAAAACCCCAACGTGACGCGTTTGTCCAATCAGCTGCCGGTTTTCATTTTTTGGACGACAATACAGATTAGCGCCGCCTGCTGTTATGGAGATGTATTACGTCTCATCTCTTTGGTGTGTTCTGTGGTACTTTTTGGATCAACTCGGAGAGACTGATCAGCCCGACTGGCTTTTCTGCCGACGGTCGGCCGTCTGTTGGTGTGTAACTGCTTTAACAATATGTGTATCTGTTTATTTACCATGCAAAGGAAACCTCTGAGTGACTTTTAACATGCAGCAGTGATCTGTGTCACCACTGGGCCCATGCAACATAAAACATGTTACATTGAAAATAAAATTGGCACGATTTCGCATCCGCACTCTGTTTTTCATGCCATGAAATGACATCTACAGTAGCATAGATGCAAATATAAATATGACTTTCAGGGGCATGTGGACTCCTCAAGATGAGAGAAAGTTATATTTTTTTACAGCCCAGTATTGTCCTCAGCCCAAATCAGACTGTGAATGATAATTGAAATTCAAAGGATATGGCATAATGCTCACACCATGGCAACCACATTGGCCACATGGCAATAATGAAGTGAGCTACAACAAACAGAACCTTGGGTGGCTCCTACAAATGAGAAAGTAATTAAAAGGACCACGACCAGTGCGGTGGAAGAGTAGCCACACGTTTTATGTGCTGTTGTACTCATTGCTCCCGGAAGCCATTTGAAATGACAGAAGTGTTTACTCTTTAAACACTGAAAGTGTGTGTCATAGATTACTTTATTGTGCTTCCTGGAACACAAAATGTTATCATTGAATAGCATCATCCTCTGATGTGGCATGCGAGAAAATTTGTATTTGCTTGGTGTAAAAACAAGGACGTTTGGATGTCATGACTGAGGGAGTATTCACAAATTAATAGACATTAGCAGGCTGGTATCGTCTCATTATGTAACAAAGAGTATTGGTATTTTCAACGTCAAAAATATGAATGTAGAATTAAACGGCGAGTGTAATGTTGGCTTGACTTCTGCAGTTAAAAATGCAGTAGGTTTCTGTCATATTCGCTGAAACTGACCCTACGTCCCAGTAGAACTACATAAAGCAGGTAATTAAAAATAAAATCCGGCTCCTCTGCCACCACCTACAGCCTGTAGTGCGATTTGCAAAAATCCACCACTCCCTGTTCAGATGCACCAATCAGGGCCAGGGGGGGATGTTCTAACTGCATGTCAATCACTGCTCCTGCACATAGATTCATTCTCCCTTGTGGGGGGAGGGGCTTCAGAGACCGTTTGGGCTTTAGCAGAAAGGGGGGGAGGGACTGAGAAGTTGTCGATGTTCAAATTCTTTGGGTAAGTCCTGGGTCTTCACAATCCTACCTACAGCACTTTTAAATGTATCTGACCTGCCATTAAGAAGGCTTTAAAACAAAATTATCATTCTCCATAATTAAGAGACGTGCCTTATCACCAGTAAAGAAAATAGTCACATTGCTGCATACAGTATAGCACTGACAGATGGTTGCACTTCAGATGAACTGCAATTTCCAAATGATCTTAACCTGTGTGGTAATAGAAAACAGACAATATTAACAGTACTATTTCCTCAGTGGATAATGGATTCTGTAACACTGGCACTCTGGCAGCCTGCCAGCTGCTGTCAATCAAAAAAGGACACAGACATCCCTCCAGCTGAAATATTAGAAGTGCTCCTATTCGTCTCAAAGACCCTTTTCTTTCTTTAAATAATGAAAAAAAGCTATTACAAATAAATAAATTATTTTTTATTGGACACATCTTTTTTTCGATACCAATTTCATGAAATCCATTTTAACAAAAAGAAATGACAAAAGTTACACATTTTATACATTTTTCAGCTCCTAATATGTGAGCCCTGTCTCTGTGTAACAGAGTTTTTTCCTGCGAGCCTCTACGACGTGTAACATTAGACAGCCAATCACAAGCTTTATTAGCATGCTGCATGCTTATTGGCTCACTGACGCTGATGAGATTTACTCCTTGAGATATTGCAAATGGGTATTGAATCACGAGGCATTTTTTCTATACTTGTTACTTTAGAGGCAATTCAGTCGGTGCCTAAAAAGTATCTAATTCGGTACCCAGCCCTAATAAAGATGTTATGGCGAATATGCCAGAAAACAGATGCTAATTTACTCATACAACAGACACAGAGCAACATTAAGATGTATTTGTTTTTGGCCACCTTGAGCTTTCGTTTGGTCTCTAATATCTGAAAACATATTTGGCTCTTTAGCTTGCTAGATGTTCACTAGGTAGCCACATACTTTGCCTGCTGCAGTTTGCTGCTTGACAGGTAGTGAAGAGCTTTTTTTGCTTAAAACTACTTTTTTTTTATTATTACTGCTTCCTGCTGCAGCTGAGTTTGCTAGCTGGAAAACCAAAACAAAGAGCTGAAAGATGCTCTGTAGGGCAGCTGTAGAGTCGGGCGATAATTCTCTGTGGGCTTATCACTACAAGCACCACCCGTCACACTACACAAAGTCATTTGATCCATTGTTAATATGAAAATATTGATTAGTGCAGCTTTAAAATTGTCCAATTGTTCTCAAAACAATTATTAGTACTCTCAAGAGAATTTTCCACTTTCTGTTACTGCTCAAATTCTTGGTTTCTACTACTCGGTGATGCTGTGCAACCTCAAATTGTATATAGCTGTTGATTTAAGGAAGCTATAGTTTCGATGTGAATCTTTATCGCTGTGTCAACCAGTGCTTTTTCCCACTCCTTTTCTGCTGTCATTATAGATATTAGTGTTCGGTTGTCACAGTCACTGTTATAATTGGCAGCTACTTAATTGCCATGTCCCTGTAAACATGCTGCTCGTATTCTGTTAGTGATGAGTCATTACTGGATGCCTTGGCTTTTTGTTTTACAGTGACGTGTAAGATGTACAACCATAATAAACAAAAGTTGAGCACCATTCCTCGTCACAGTTGTTGTCGGGTAGCTATTCCATTTGAAGCTAAAGTAGAATGCGTCAGTTATTAGCTCATGTATGTAGACTGACGTTTGGGGACTTTCATACGTTCTTCACTGTAGATGTCATTCATGGCATTTAGATTTCAGTCAAATTGTATTTATCTTCCATGCTTTATATAGTGTTTGTATTTTCTGACACCAGTTGTTCAGTTTAGACATTCATTTCTTGATGGTCTTTGAGTCCTGAAGACAGGTACTTTCTGAATCAGTTCACAACATCATAACACTAAGGCTGATTACTTTTAGGGCAAAACATTACAGATTAATGTGCTTAATCAATTATTTGCTTTGATTTGATTAATTACTTGGATCAATTGATTATTTGCTTTGCTTATAAAATGACAAAATAGTAAGAAATACCCTTCACATATTCCCAGAGTCCTCGGTGACCGTCCACAACCCAAATAGACTGAGTTTACAATGAAATCCAACTGAGAAATCTGCAAGTCCTCATATTGGAGAAGCCGGAACATCATTTATATTTGGTTAAAAAATGATGATTAATCAATTTATAAATTCAACCTTAAAGTAGCCGTTAATTCAATCTTCTGTCGATCGATAATGAATCAATCATTGTAGTTTCAATTACTATTAAAGCTTAAGAAGTGCTATCAACTGAAAATCTGAGGCTGGGAAAAAAATTTAAATTTGATTTAATTGATTTGATCTAGCTCTAAGGTTCCAGTACAGTAAGGTTAGCATTTTGAAGCCCTGATTCATTGATCACCTTAATTTAACCGGAGAGGAGTCTCTAAACAGACAGTCTTTCCCAGAAATACATGCTTCACATTCACAAAGTTACGTTCTTTTGCATGGAGAGCTGCCCTTCACAGATCGCATGGTCTTCTATTGAACAGCTCCACTGAAGCAGTTGCTACAGTGCTTGTCCATGACTACCTCTACAGTAGTTATCAAGGCCGCAACTTCCCCACCTTTATTTCCTCAGCCTTTCTTGGGATTTGGGATTAGGCTCTCAGTCACTGACTACAGTACTTCTTTAATCATTAAGTTGCCACCAGCAATCTATCCAATCCCCAATTTCAGTCTTTTCTGCAGTATAATTGGCTCACTATGGAACGAACCAAAGCGCTCAGAGGCTTTACACACAAAATATAATAGGGATCAGAGAATGTGGAGTTATTGGTTTTGGATTGAATAGAAGATGAGGATCATTAATAATACAGGTTTACACACGATGCTTAGATCATCTAAGAAAAACACAAGCGCTCATATTTTTTGTGTCACAGCATTTGTCTGCGCTCTAGTTCTGTTGTTGCTGTCTATTGAGACTGCTCTGTCTTGGAAAAGCTTTCTTTAGTAGCTGTTTTTTTTTTTCTCGTTATTTTCTTCCCGTGGTTTAAAATATCTTCTGATTAATCTACATTTTGAAAGATGTCTGCCATTTGTTCATCTCTGAAAAGCATCCTTCACTCCTTGTTTACTAAATACTGGCATAACATTTTTTATTTTTTTTCCTGAGCAATAACCAGCCAAATCTATGAAGTTAAGGGTAATGCAGGTTTAATCAAATCTTCATTAGCTTAATGATTGGCTATGGCTTCCAAATTATAGCCGGTTGCAACACAGTCTCACAACTGGATTGCCTATTAACTGTTCAAGTGGAATTAAAGCAAAAGGACTTGTTACTTGTTGCTAACAACAAAACTTGCCTAGGGACACAATACCCCATGAATAAGTGGTCAGTAAACAAAGGGTAATGTGACGTAAAATCCATTCCAACTAAAGTGCTGGTCACAATACCAGGAACACCTGTACATAATGTAGCCCAGTTAAACACCTGTGCTATTAATTCAGGGTCAAAGTCTTCAATGAATTCCATTTTTGTTTTTCAAATTACGCCCTAGGTCTCCTTTCAGAAGTGCGAGAGAAAAACATTTCTTTTGTATCCTTTTCCCACAGAGTTACAGACCACACACCGCTAAAGTGCTAAAGGGTATAACAATGTAGTATCTTTCTCCATATTTCCAGTCTATATCACAAACTTGGCAGGTTCAGATTCTCAAAACATCAAAACATGTTTGGATGGACGGTATTTAGAGATTTTTTTCACTTCCAAATTCTATTTTTTTATTTATTTATATAAGTACAAAACAATAATCTCAACCAATCAATGGGTAAAAAAGGCTGACTCATCCAAATTTCAAGTGTTTGTATATTATGTTGTACATACAGTATAAATACACAGGATGTTAAACTACAAGGACCACCTATTTATTTTCTACCAGATGCACACACACGTGCGTTAACATAAACTTTTCAACATTTCAACCTTCATGAAGGGAGGATTTATTGCAGGACTGTTGCATTAGACTGCATTCATTTTAACTCGGTGTTCCCAATACATTGCCAACTGAATGTATATTGGGATTTAGTGTGTGTGTTCTGGAAATTAAACAAGCATTTGTAGATATCTTCCTTTTTTTCTTCTTTTTTTTTTGGGCTGATCCAGGTAATCCGATGGCTAGAAGAATCTAGTTACTTTAGGACATTGATTCAAAACTTTTGTTAAGAAATAACCAGAGATTTTAGAGGAATAGATATTGTACCTTGGAAAAAAACAGTCTGGCAGAGTTTGTGACGACTGATTCCTTTCTTTTTGTTTAAATCTAATCGTTGTTATATCGCCCAACAGAGACACTTTTGTTAAAGGCAAGCGAACAAGCACCAAAAGCTGCTGTATACAGCTGTTGTGTGAACACAGCACAATATTGAGGGGTGTGGATATGCTTTCTTACTGCATTCAGGGGGATCCATGTCCCCTCCCTCTGTAGGAAGCAGGCTGTTTCAAGCGAGCAGTGCTGTATCAGATTAGTCTCCTGGTTTCAGAACTGTTATGGGCCATTTCAAGCTCTTTTGCGACAGTTGTCCCTTATGGGTTATTGCAGTTTAGACTGAAGCAAATTTGAAATTAATTTGGTGTAAAAAAAGTGTAAGCCTTCGTTTAGGTACCATGTTGTTGAGTAATTGAGGTCTGATCAGTGTTGAGAGCAACGGTTGGATGAGCGGTCAGAATTTACTCCACAGCTGTCGGAGGTCTTGAGGATAATTCAATAAAACATATTTGATGGGAGTTGCCCACTTGATTACTAAGCTTTTTTTCCTCTAATATACAAACCGGCTACATTATCTTCAAAGGGACTCGTTCTACTGTATACTGCACGTTTTTAGGGCCAAGTCAGGAAAAACGTGTCTTACAGAGATGTACTGTCAATATTCAAGGACACGCAAAACAAACATACAATACGTTCGAGAGCTGAAATTGATTCCCAAAGATATCACACAGAGCTGCTCTGTTTTTCATTTCCTGTCTTTTATTAACCCCTCCGTATTTGTTCAGTGCTCTCTGCTGAGTATACTGTACATAATATCTCCTTCTTTTGGTGAAGGCTACATAAATCTGAATCCTTTATCAGCCGCCAGCACACCTCCTGGAAGACGCCGGGGCGGATTCTGTTATTTTTATCTAATCATTTCCTGAGCATATTCTGGTGTCAGGATCCATCCTGGCTGACAAGTGCTGGTTCCATTCGAGTCCTCTATCGCCCTGTTTTTCCAGTGTTTTGCCATGACACCTGACTGATAAGTGTGTTGTTCAGTGTGCATGTAGAAGTGGAAGGATTTCAGCAGTGACACACAGCATTTAGCACAGAGAAGCCATTCAGTATTGCCCATGGTGACAGTTTATCTCATAAATGTTTTTGTTTTGTATTTTGATTGAGGATTTTATGCCTGCAGACCTTAGCTTTTGATGGCACTTCTGAGACTCCTGCTTATTCACTGCAGAAGAAAAATGGTATCTTGAGGAAATGTGAAGAGTCATAGATGTCATTAATCCACAGGCTTCGGTCAAAGGAGCCTCGATTTGCATGAATTTGTGGCCACTGTGAAACTAATGCCAGGTTTAAATTACAGCTATATTTTGTGCCTTTGTTGATATTTAATTTTATTGTGCATTTATGGCATTAAATTAGCAATGTGCCATTTTTAACCGTTTGGCAATTCTCCAAACAGATTGAAAAAATGCCCTCCTTTGTGAATCTGGCATTACAAAAAACATCTTATGGGACACTGAGTCATAATTCTTGACCCTGAAACAGTGCTTTCCGTGTGATGTTTCTGGATAAAAGGGGTATTGTCACTTGCCAATCAATTTTTAGTGTCAGGTTTACTATTTGGCAACAAATGGAAACCCACTCATGCAGTTCACCCTCTTGCTGATTGCGTCTCTCTGATCAATCTATGTCTGTGCCTGAGATTTTTAGTTTTTGCCAAACACAAGTGCAAAGTAAAGGGGAAGTCCAGGTTCCAAAATATGGCCGTTCTTTGCTTTGTGTGTGTATGTATGTGCATTGAACCTCATTGCTGGGCACAGAGAGGGCAGCGATAGAGTGTTATGTTGCTGAAGTCCACCACTCCCATTTGCCTGTCTGTCAGAAGTCTTGCTTGGCTGAGCTCCACACAGTGATGGTGTTGACAAAATGACAGGAGGGGGGCACACTCCGGTGAATGTCAATTTCGCTGCATAGCTCCGTTTCCCCAGGAGCGCTGAAGCTCCCACACACCAAAACAGACAAGGGAGAGAGCTGTAGTTTATAAAAGGTAAGCCCCACAGAGTTGAAGATTTGCATAGAGCATACAGGGTCACATGCATGCTTAACAACATACACTACACACTCTTTGCTCCTATACAAGCATAATACGCATCCACGTAGAGTTCAATTATATCCCAGCAGCTGCAATTAGCTGTCTTATGTAGAAAACGTCACAATCAAAATCCTGCCTGACGTTGTGTCGCTATGACAAGGTGGTGGTGCTGGTGTGTGTCTAAGCACAGATTCAGTGTCATTCGTTCAAACAGATCCTGTGTTCTCTGAGCTTTTCCTTGGCTTGCTTACTGTCCTGACTTGACTGGTGGGATTAGAGACGCATTCTAATGTGTCTCTAATCTTATAATCTGTCTAATAGGAGCGCAGTTACTCTAGAGCCCTTCATTATGTAAACACAAATCGAGTTGGGGGATCGTGGAGGTTTTTGGGGACATTTATTACCAGGGTCTGAAGTTAACTTTTTTTGGCCACCAGTCACACAGGCTTTTTGCCAGCCATTTTTATTTTTGTTCTTGTAAAAGAGAAATACAGGAAATGCATGAGCATCGTTCTCGAACTTGCTAAGAATACACATTTAAGTGCTGTGAAGTTACTACCGAAATCAATATAATTAATGAGTTAGAATCTAAACTCTTAGAATATGTTTTTTTTTTATATTTATTGATTTCCACTGTCACAGACGGTTATCATATACTGACTGCTTCTCTGAGCCATACACACAACAGTCACTGCAGTACGTTCGTTCTGTACTACTGTTGTATATCAGCCACTACCGATGTGGCAAGTAAATTGACAGTTTCAACCGCCAATGGCTAAATTCTCAATTGGCACGTGGTTGGGTGTTAATTTCAGGCACTGTTTATTACAGATCTGAATCTATGAGATTGACATTGGAATTCACAGAGCATTACTTTTTGTAAATGCATTAATCGTCTGTTGCATTCGCACGACTCACTTCAGATGTTAAGTAAGTTATACTAAACAACCTCCCTGGTGTGTTTTTTAAAATTAGCATTTGATGACAGGTGTTTGGATTAACACTGATTTAATGAGCTTTATGAAAGTCCCCGGAGGACAAATGTGGCGTTTGGGGATTACCTACTTCCATGATACTGTTAAAGACAAGCAAATAAAAAATCTATGCTCCAAATCCATTAAATGTATCCGTGCCCTTATCTGCACACCAGTTAATGACATGGACACAACACTAAAACATCACACCACCACTTTTACTAGTGTGTAAGTGGAACTGATGCCTTTATTGTTGAGATGTGACTCTCACAATATGGGAGTATTAGATTCCTTTACAAGTTTTTGTAAAATGATTGCCATGATGGCATTCTTTATCTCGATGGCACGCTTAAATGGAAATGCATACACAAGGTCATTTACAAGGCTGCAGTCTCCAAGGTAGCCTAGATGTTCTGAGCAGTATTGCAGCAGCTGATTTTGATGGCAGCATTACGTTATTGTAACTTTAATGTGCTTTTATTTTCACAATCCCCTTTTAATTGAAATGATCACATTAATACATGCATGAATGCTTGATAATTTCTCTCTGTGGCATTTTTGTAGCACTAGCCAATCAATGTATTCATACTCTGCTCGCGCCTCTATAGGAAATAATGGAATGTATACAATTTATTCTCATGATTATAAGCTCTGGTTTGTACAACACAATCAAAATATTCTTTAAATAAGAACAACTTAATTGCACACGCATCTGTTCAGCGAGAATATGGCTCTGCTGTGGTTAAGGTTAGGGCAAACATAGCTTTAGAGTTTTGTGCCAGGGTTTCAATTTAATGTAATAGCTAGTTGAGCCCACACAGTCTACTTTAGTTGTATAAATAGTAATGAAAAGACCACAATCATTGTACAAAACAATACATTTCCTGTGAGATGAGGCTCCTCTTCTAACAAAGCTGTATTGTCATATTGCGGCTTCCTTCAGCCAACATGACTTATTTTTCAAATGCACCATCTACGAGCACCAGTCATGACATTGCCACATTCAAACAATAAAACACGAACACTAACATAAAATATCTAACCTTCAACTTCAGACATATTCAACATTTGCGTTTGTTTTTATGCTCAAGCTAGCAACTTCTTGTACATTAAAATATTTGAGAAAGATCGCCTAAATTACCAAAACCGTAAAGCAGTTTATACGCTTTCATTCCTTGAGTCCTTGTTACATTAACTCCTTGACACAGTATGTGAAGTATGCTTTAACAAGCAATGGATGTTCATACAGTGTGTGCAGGGTGATGCATGATTTTCAGTATGTTCAGGGGCCCGTTTCAGGAAGGAGGTTTAACAAACTCTAAGTCTAACCCTGAACTCTGAGTTGATTTACCCTGAGATGGGAAACTCTGAGTTTTCGGTTCCAGAACAGCTGATTTGAGTTGGTTCAATCAACTCGGAGTAGGTTCACTCAGAGTTAAGCGCGTGCACCACCACTATAAAAAGGCAGCATGAATGGAGCCATGATACTACGATTCACCATGGCAACAACTACAAACAAACTGGTCGGCGGAAATATTCATGCGCACATACAGCGAGTTTGAACATACTGTATATTTCGTTAAAAAAGCAACACAGCAGCTGCTGCAAAAGAGAGAGAATTTACGTGGGAGAAAAATGCTGCTCGAGTCCATGCGTAAGCTCTAATATAGTGTATTCATTTCATATTTAATCACAAGTATAATATTACTGGTGAAATGGTATTGAACCTATAAGCTATAAAAGTCCTAGGTCTACTAATCCCATTCTGAGGCTGCAGCACCATGTCATTAACAGAATTATAATTTTTAATCTTTTATTTCAAAGGGTTTACATCATTCACCTAGCCTAGAAATCTAGAGGCACCCTAGCGGCAGCAGCCAGGGTCAGTCTAGCAACTCTGTTGGCTTGCAAGCTGGAAAAACCAAATTCTGGTCAATCACGTCGTGTATAGAGTCGGTGGGCGGGCTTAACATAAGGACGGCAGAGTTACGACAGTTCTGTGTGAATTCCCAGCTACTTGAAAACAAAGAAGATGCCTGCTGCTGCTGGCAAACAGCGGTCTTTCGAATTGGCTTTGGCTGCGACTCTGGAAGACTTGGAGTTAAGCACTGAAATCATTTTTAAAAAAGGAAGATGTGTTCAGAGTTTTGCCGACCGGATACGGCGAAAGTTTAATCTATCAACTAGCGTTGCTCTGGTTGGCTATGAGTGCAGAGGGAATTTGAAAGACAACCGTTTATCCCGCCCCTCAGATTGAGCCCTGCCAATGGTGAGTTCCCAGACCCAACATCTTGATGTGGGTCTGGCTTGTCAGACTACCAATCACCTGCAATACTGTGGAAGTCCTTTTTAATGGCTCTTACTGGTTTGTGTCCACGGAACACTTGAGCAAGTCAGATTCTTCTGATGGCGCTTTGCTACAGTGGCTTTACTAATATGCTCCGCATCGCCAATGTTGTAAAGAAAACTGTTGTTCGAATGTGCTGGGATGTAGAGCATGTCCACGTTGGGTGACGTTAGTGATATGAGGACGGATAAGGTTATTTAGGCTACATAACTGATAGACTGGGAAGAAAAACGATACCGCTCAAAAACGTAGGCTGGTATCTGGAAATGAAAATGCGTCTATAGTCGGGGCCTCAATATCATCTCCCGATGTCTGTTTAATGCCCTGCGAAGTAATACAGCTTCTTCATCAACGGGATCGTCGACAATAGGACATGCCATGTTTTGAGAAAAAAATTTTTTATAGTCTACCTAGCACAGTTAATAAACCAACCCTGTTGAGTAAACCCTCATCTCAGGGTTAACAAACTCTGAGTTTTCACTAAACTTGCTCTCTGAAACACACTGTCACATAGACACCCTAATAAGACTCATCACAAAGTCACGTGTTAGGACACAATAATGTGTAGTTAGTGCGAATCTGCACTACAAAGCGCATTATGTTTGCCCACCTGCAGGCATTATGAATAATTTGCTCTGTTGCTAGAAGTGTTTTAATGTATTCATTCTGGTGAGCACATTATGCATGCTTGTTGTGTGAATCCCAAATTGAAACAACCGGTTGGTGTTGTTTTCACAAAAGAACTTTTGAGTAACGAAAAGGGATGCAGATGTCTCGTGGAGCATCTATCTCAAAAGTAATTATCAATAATAATAATAATAATTACATTAAATTATACAGTTATAGTTCCAACGGTGAGTGGATTTGTTAGTCAGCTGAATATGAATCAGCAACAGTTTTGATATCAATCAATCTAGAAGAAAAGTGCAGGTTCAATCTTCTCTAATATGAGTAAGTTCTGGGTTTCGGACTCTCCTCTGATAGTAGATTGAATATTGTTTAGGTTTTGGACTGTTGGTTGGACAAAGCAAGACATCTGAACATGTCACCCTGGACTCTGGGAACTGGGAACCATTAATCCGTTATTTAAGAAAGTGAGCAGATTAATCAATAATGAAAATAACCGTTAGTTGCATTCTTTCAAGTTATTTCTCCTCTTTAGAAAATGTCAGAGTACTAACTGTTTTATTTTTTCTTGGTTGCTGCAATGCGTTTTTTTTAAACCAACCAAACAAATGAAATCATTTGAAATGATAGAGAAACAAAGGCTCTTCGTGGGATCCAACACATAGTGTGTGAGAGACTGTCGAACAATGGCGTCGATCTGGAAACTTGACAGGTTTAAAAAGACACGAACAATGGACACCTGTGGGAGTTCAAAAATGTCCCTGCTCAACTTGACCTTGTCAGTATTCTCCTTATCAGGCTCAATCCAGACAAAGGGTCTGCGGTGTCACCTGCTGTGGGCATTGACTGCAACTCAGTGGGAGCAACTCTCAGTATGCCTGTCTTTCCTTGAATTGATGCTTAAAGAGCCAGTCCTTCAAATTCCCCCACTGCATTCAGATGTAGTTCATAGATAGAAGACGTGGTGCCCTTTTGATTAAAAAATACTTAGCACGTCTGTACATTTTCTACAGAGGCTTTAACAATATAGTAGAACATACTCAGTGTTTACTATAAGAGAAACTTGAGTAGCAGTCACTGCAGCATATTGGAGTGTCCCATATCTCTGACTGTTCATCCCGTGAGTCTCTCAAAGCTTGTACAACTTACATTAATCCAACACCTCCCAACCTGAGTTGACAACAGGTTCCTCTGAATAAAGTGCTTGGCTGCACAGAGAGCTGAATCCAATTACTTAAATGGATAGGACTAATAATAAAATATTACTTCCAACCTAACCGGATTAACAATGATCGTGTGCTCTTGGGAATTTGAGCTGCCTTTCCATATAAACACCTTTTTTATATATATACACAGCTTTTAAGCAAGTTTACTTCACTTATTCTGCTTTGTGTTCATGGACTGGAGGAGGGATAATAAATGCATGCTGGACAAACAAGAAGGTGTGTGGGGGGGAGTTGGTTGGAAGGCAGGGCTCTTTAAAAAGTCTCTTTATGTGCTTACTGCTGCAGCTCACTGTATAGCTGAATTAAAGTACATGCACGTCAGGTCAGCCAGGGAATGCTAAGCACAGGAAAATACAAGCAGTTTGTAGACTTCACGCCACAGAAAATGCAGATGAAAGAAAAGGGTAAGACACACTAAATCAGCAACCAAGTCTCAACAGTGAGACACACTGTGCACAAGGCTCTGGTCTACTTAGGCTGATTGGTATCTCTTCATCTACTTCAATGTTCTCTTCCTGTGTGATTGTTTACACAAAACCCCAAGTACCATAGAAAGTACCCTTTCCTATTTAATTTTAGGGGCTGATACCAAATCCTGAAATTGATGCTTCAGCAGAAAAATGTTCATACTGGAGCTTACTCTTCCCTGAAAATACTGGATGGAGGAAGCCAATGATAGCAAGAGGGCCAAGTATGAAGACCTGGTGGACAAGCGTCGCAACCAGTGTTAGGGTGTCCAGCTCTATCCTGTTAAAAAGGGGGATGTAGGAGCTTCGCAGGCAGGTCCCTCAGCAAAGTGCTTAGTTTAGCCATAGAAGTTTCACTGAGGCAGCGGAAAGATCCTCTACACTGATCATGTGTTAAAAAGGAGCTTCGTTTCAACAGGCAGTTAAAACTGTCTGCAACAGTCAGTACATTTATATGCACACCAATTTTCCACTATTATTCCGAATATGACACTAATCCAAGACAGGCTGTTTGTCGCAACTCAGCCAACGAGGTTATGTTGGTCACTCTGGCACGAACAGCACGCCCAAGCTGATCCCACAAGTGTTCAATGGGGCTGAGGTCAGGACTGCTGGCAGGCCATTCCATCCTCTCCACTCCCACATTCTGGAGGTAGTCTCTGATAAACCCCGCCCCGTGGGGGCGAGCGTTGTCATCTTGGAGGATAGAGTTCGGCCCCAGACTGTGGAGATATGGGATTGCCGCTGGTTGCAGAATCTCATCTCTATATCTCTTTGCATTGAGATTGCCTCCAAAGATGATTAGCCTCGTTTTTCCAGTGAGGGAGATGCCGCCCCACACCATCACACTGCTTCCACCAAAAGGTGTTACTCTATCGGTGCAGCAATCAGCATAGCGTTCTCTGCGTCTTCTCCACACTTTGACCCTATGATCTAACTGCCGTAGGCAGAATCATCCAATCCACCAAACAAGTCAATGGCAAAATAAGCTGTATGGCATTGGCAGAGAAGATTTGGCAAATTTTTCATGGGCGCAACCCATACTCAGCTGCTGCTCATCCCACAAATGCATTTTTCTTACAAATGGGGCACCATTTGAAAGGGAACTAAACAGGCTTTCCAACGGTAGGTATTGCCAAAAAACATTGTTACCACAGAGAAATAATCTACCAAACCCAAATGTCCTTACTTGTGTGTGTATATATATATATATATATATATATATATATATATATATATATATATATATATATTAGGGCTGTCAATCGATTAAAACAAATTAACTAATTAATTGCACAATTTGCTGTAATTAATCGCGATTAATCGCTTTTTTTAAATTGAGACTGAAGCTTATAATAATGGATATTTAAATGCTAAATCACTTAACTTTGCAAATATGAAGAAAAAAACAAACAAGGAAAGGTTCTGCTAAGTTCAGAATGTTTAATATCTTTCAGAACAACAGCAGCAACAATTTGGCTTAGTCCTGCTGAAGGCTGCTGAAACGGCTAGAAACTGTCTGACTTGAGAGCAGATTTTTGTCACCGTCCCCGGCTGCTGTCGCCTGCTCTCGTCTACTTTACAGGCGAGGCGCAATTCATCTCCAACGAGCCTATGTTCAGTCGGCGGCAGGGCAGTCGGGACTCACCCGGAAATGGCAAGCAGGATGAGGTGACCAGAGTCTCTCAAAATCTGACGAAAATCTTCTAAACTGACCTTTGTTGAGCTGAAATGAAGACAGATTCAGCAACTGCATGGCCTATTTCTCGCTTAAAATGTTTTCAGAAACATGTTTCAGTGAACTATCTTAGTACAATATGAGAGCGTATTCTGAACGGCCGCCATGACAGACTGGCTTTGGATTTCCGGAGAAAACAAACCCATGTGACGCGTTCGTCCAATCAGCTGCCGGTTTTCATTACTTGGGCAACAATACAGACTAGCGCCGCCTGCTGTTATGGAGGCGTATTACGTTTCTCAGCCGCCACATGAAGTAAACAAACACAGCTGCTTAATTTCGTTAATTTTTTTTAACGAGTTAAATATTAAAAAATTAACGCAAAAATTAACGCGTTAATTTTGACAGCCCTAATATATATATATATATATATATATATATATATATATATATATATATATATAAAGAGCTGTTTTAAGCCACTGCAGAGGCTTCTGGGGGTATCATGGGCCTCATTTAAAGAAATGTGGTTAATCACTTGGTAACATCACGGAGACTCCCGTTCTCACCAATCCTTTTCTCCAGCATGCAAGCCACATATCATGTTGCATTGCCTTTAACCCCAGTTTCATAGGACACATAATAGTTGCATCAGATCCTTTGTATTAGTTAATGGATATAAGCTCACAATGGTTATATGTTGTGGCAGCACTGAGTACTTGTTTTTGACAGGTAAAGTTAGTTTTGTGTGCACTGCAGAATCCTAACTGGGGTTCTTACTGCAGAGATACATGTTTGCCATTCCAGTCACAGCCTTCCATTGGGCAAACAGTTAAAGCAGATAGAGCAATATCTTAAGTACAAAGTGCAGTAATTGTGGTAGAAGAGTGACCTCCTCAGTCCTCATGTTTGAATTTTTCAGATTTTAACTAATGTAGGGCACGCTATAATGGTAGACAGGTCAACTGGCAGATCTGGATTTTCAAAGTGACATGATTAAACTGTCAAAATGTCCCTTCACTGTACCTGTATTGATTGAACAATTAAAATGATATGGATATTCTAAACAGCAGGTTGTTAGCGTCCACTTACTGCTTAGTCTCGCATTGCCAGACCTTCCTCCACAGCGCTGCGGAGGAAGGTCTGGATAGTCTACACAGCATTCCGGGATAGGAGAAAAGGGAGCTCTGGTTTTTTGTCATTCTTTAAAGCTACATTGTGTACGAATTTCTCCCATCTAGCGGTGAAATTGTATATGACAACCAACTGAATATTTTTTTCTAGCCCCTCCCATTCCGAGCACGTTTTAACTTCTACAGTGGCTGTATTATTCCAAGAAGTCCAACTTCGTCCAGGAGTGTTCCTTAATTCCTTAATAATAATTTTACGTTTTTATTATTTTGGTACCATTTCATTGCTAACATCAGCTATCAAGTTCCCAAATTGAATGCAAGCTAATGTTAGTAAAGTATCAGTGCTATCGTTATTCTGTATATTGTACGAGATTAATAGTGTAAGGCAATGTTTACAGCATAGGCTACATATTTTTCTCGGTGAGTAGAATCAGAGATCAGTTGCTTTGACGGAGGTGCGAGGGAAATCTAAAGGAAGAGGAAAAGTTAAAGGAGAATTCCGGCCAATTTTTACGTTAATCTTGATCGCTATAGCTACGCGAGTACTTTCGATAGAAAAAACCCTGACCCGAATCAGTGCAGTCATGTCTGTGCCAAAAGAACAGGGCCCTTACGTGTCAACAAGATGCGTTTTCAACTCAGACATTGTTTAAATTCACCTACCCTGGTCCCTGTCTCGATCCTGTCAGTAGCTAGCTTGCCCTGCTAGCTGATAGCCGCTAGCTGCTAGCTGCCGTTTGGTGAGTGTATTCAGACAGGCTTCTGTGATAATCATCCCAAAAACAATCCACGGAGCGGTGGTGGTGTGGCTATGTCCTCCAGAGGACAGGTCATGTCATGTCTTGAAGTGTATTCCCCCCTAAAAAAAACAATAGTGCGGTAGTAGCTGTTAGCTGCTAGCTGCCCTCCGGTGAGTGTGTACAGCCAGATAGCTGTTAGCCGTTAGCTGCTAGCTGCCGTCCGGAGAGTGTATTCAGCCAGGCATCTGTGCTAATCATCCCAATAAAAATCCACGGAGCGCCCGGTGGATTGGTGGATATCCTGCATAGGACAGATCATGCCTTTGCAGCGAAAGGTTTAGATTATTTCCCCCTCAAAATAGGTAATTGAGCACTGTAGTGGTTATGACCATATCAGTGACTATGTAACTACATGGAAACGGGATAAACGATGGCTGTGGCCTTGCACAGTAATAGCGTTACTGAAGCCTAGCTGTTGCATCGCGCGGTCTCCTGGGAATTCAGTTGTAGCAGAAAAAGGTAAACAGTAATTTGCAGATTGGAGCGTAGTGTGTGTGAAGAGTGAAAAGCGGAGTTGTTTATAACGGAAGAAGCTTGGAGTATGAAGAATATAGCAGATATGCAACACACGGAAGAGCCTTTTGCGTTTGATGGTCATCCTTATTTATTCGAACCAGAGTATACAGACGAAGAACTAGCCTCAAGAGTTGGAAAGAACGAGACTGACAGACAGAGGGGAAACAGGCAGATGAACTTGCTGCTCCAAGCACAAGCTAAAGGTAGCCTTCAGTAACTGGGGGACATAGCCACACCACCGGGCGCTCCGTGGATTTTTATTGGGATGATTATCACAGATGCCTGGCTGAATACACTCACCGGACGGCAGCTAGCAGCTAACGGCTAACAGCTATCTGGCTGTACACACTCACCGGAGGGCAGCTAGCAGCTAACAGCTACTACAGCACTATTGTTTTTGTTAGGGGGGAATACACTTCAAGACGTGACATGACCTGTCCTCTGGAGGACATAGCCACACCACCACCGCTCCGTGGATTGTTATTGGGATGATTATCACAGAAGCCTGTCTGAATACACTCACCAAACGGCAGCTAACGGCTATCAGCTAGCAGGGCAAGCTAGCTACTGGCAGGATCGAGACAGGGACCAGGGTAGGTGAATTTAAACAATGTCTGAGTTGAAAACGCATCTTGTTGACACGTAAGGGCCCTGTTCATGTGGCACAGACATATTAATTGCATTTTGTGTCTGTTAAGAGGCACAAAGGCACTCTAAAACTTGCCCCGAGCACTGCCGTTTTAGCTCAGGGGACGCTTGTAGTACGTAGCTGCAGCTTCTCCGTGTTACCTGCACTGATTTGGGTCGGGGTTTTTTCTATCGAAAGTACTCGCGTAGCTATAGCGATCAAGATTAACGTAAAAATTGGCCGGAATTCTCCTTTAAAGAAAAACCAAAAGACAGAGCCGGCGGCAGTGGATCGGTGAGGCAAAAAAAAACTAAAGAGTCACTCTCCAAAGATGACGAGGAGAGAGTGGAAGCCCTTCAAAGACAAACGAGAGAAGCAACGTAGGTTTGGGTTTTTAATATATTTCTCTGAGCAGTATGAACAATGTCAATGAAACCGAAATTAGCTCTTAGTATCTCCATCGTTTACACACAGCTGTTCTAGCTGTAGCTAGTCTGTGTTACAACTGCACATGATGTGAGTTGTCTGCCAGAGAAATCACGACACATATGATTACGTTTATGTTACAAGGTAGTAAAAGTATCCTAGACGTTGTTAGTGTTATTCACAACCATGCTATAGTTAGCCAAGCAACAATAGGATGAATTACCTGTCAAGAAGAAAGCAGGGAACTTTGGCATCCCTTTTAAAATCCTTGCTCCTCCAACGCCAATATTAACTTTGATTTGTTGCTTTGCCTGCCGCGTTGTTGTTTTAATTCTCTTTTTAACTTCCTTGGCGACTCCGTTACATGTCCTCGAGAATAGGCGTGATCCTCCATCCTTCAACAGGCTTTCAAATCTGCCGGCAGTCGCTGAGTAATCTCCCCCTGGTATTTGTCACAGTGCCACTGGGTGTAAAAGCATGAAAGGCAGAGGTATGTCCCTCTTTGGCTAATGTATTTTAAAGATGGAGGCGACTCACTCGTCTGTATTCTGAATGATTCTAAATGGCAGATTCTACGCGTACAAGAATACTTTGATTAGTTGGTGGAAGTAATTACACATGAATGTGCACATATTTTTGAAAGAACAAAGGGGTTTTTGCTAAGAATCAACTCAAAACATTACACAATGGAGCTTTACACCAATCACAATCGTCATAGGTGGCGCTAAGCGCCGCATGGAGCCGGGGTGCTGCTGCAAAATAGCCTCGGGGAGGAACTTGTTTTGGTGGAACGTGTACGTTCAAAGGTTGTTTTAGTCGTGCAACAGAAAACTCAGAATGGACAGATAGTCTAGCTTGCTGTCTGGATTTATCCTGCAGAGATATGAGGAGCAGCTAACCATAATTCTCATAAATCCACGGAGTTTAACATTACAACACAAAGAAAGCTCAAGGTAATGGACATCCCGCCGAAAAGAAGGACATACGGCGGAATTTCCGGCGGCAACGGAGGAATCCCGGAAGTGGAAGGTCGTGGTTATAGACTACTTACAGCTGAACACACCAGCTGTCATGGTACTGTTAGAGTACTGTCTCTCACTTAAAAAAAACAAAAGTATCTTCAGAGGCACCAAGTTTGATTATTCTTAGGAAATTCTGAATTACCAGCCGTTTACCAAAACGTCTCGATGATCTGAAGACAGCTATGATTGGGTGTAGCCAAAGCTCACAAAAAACACAGATATTCAACAGCAGTTAACATTTGCTCAGATTGTTTGAGGGAAGACAAATTCATCCTGCAATGTTGCATTTTTTTAATGCTATAACAAAACTATGTAACTTTAAGACTGAACAACATTGATCTGCTGGAAACATGAATTACATAAAAGTATGTATTGCACACATTTGTACAGAACTGACATTTGGTAGCTCCGAGATTCATTTAAGGACAGGGAGACAGTTTGAGGGAATAAAGACCTGAGCCCCTGAAGTATGAAAGATATTTTAACAAGGAAAGGGAAATAAATAAAAGAACATGGTAACTTTAAGTCTATTAAAGATTTATCTGCCAGAAAGCAAAGGAATGTCTAAAGAAGCTGAAAGAAAGAGCACAACGCATTTCTGAGAAACAGAGAAAGTAGGAGATTTTTGGAAAGCTTTGAGGGGACAGAGAGGGGCAGTACAGACAGTATGTGCACCTGTGTGTTTCAATATGAATGCTAACTGCTCCTGTACATGTTTGATTATAAGGGTAGAAAACATTACATCATGGCAACTTTATTAAAACAAACATACAGACTGTCAAAAATATACAGAATGGATAGTACCTTTTTATCTAGAAAAAAAGTCAAAAAAAAGTGTTTTTGGTCAAATCTAATGAATGTGAATATGGAATATGTGGTTCACGCATCACTCTTTTCAGATTTTCCCTCAGGCACCTGCAGCAGTCTCATGTGTCTGATGCCATGTTATTGTCACCCTCTTTTCCTGGCACAATGCCACTAATTGGGGTTTCCCATTATCGAGATGAGATGTCTGACAGCTCTGCTGTCCCCATGACACTTAGTAGATGTGCAGCCATGTGCTATTTAGAGTTAACCTTTATGGGTTAATTTTTTTTTAAATATATTTTAATAAAGGGGCTGCACCTCTGAATTGGCACCGCATAATATAGTATAATATACATGAAATGATATCAGGTTACATCACGCTTCACCTTCCCAAAGGCACTTCATTTCACTGTGAAATTTCCTTTGTATCTTGTGCTCTTACTTTTTTATGAGAGACAAAAACAATAAGTGAAATAAGTTAATTAACCTGCATATGAATTTTCCAAAATGGTTTCTGGCTAATTGGGGGAGTTAATCGAGTAGGGTGGAAGGCACATTGTGTAAAATCACAATTTCTGTGGGATTTATGAAGGTAAAAATGACGAGGGTATATTCACCCTATCAGAACTGTAATAGCTACTTTGTCAATTTTTTTAAATTCAGTTTTTTTATATTATAAAATCATAAAAAGAGTTATCTCAAGACACTTTACAGATAGGTAGGTCTAGACCACACTGTATGATTTACAAAGACCCAACAATTCCAGTAATTCCCCCAAGAGCAAGCGTTTAGTGCAACAGTGGTGAAGGAAAACTGCCTTTTAGGGAGAGGTTCCTCATCACACAAGGTTTCTTCCTAAAAGGCAGACCCAGGCTCTTGGTAGGTGGTGTCTGATGGTGCCGGTTGGGGGTGTGATGAACAGTGGCAATAATAGTCACAATAAAGATAATGTAACTATGACTAGAAATAGTAGTTGTAGTAGTTCATGGCGTAGCAGGGCACAGCAGGATGTAGCAGGGCACAGCAGGGCGTAGCAGGGCATACATGGCGTAGCAGATCGTAGCAGGGCACTGCAGGGCACATCAATGTTCATAATGTTGTAAAGTCACACTGACGTTGCAGAAAATGTTGGTTACATAAAATTCAAAGTAAAAACATGGTTATATCTTAACACATTGTATTTATAAAAGTAAATGTGAAAGTCTTTGCTATATTTCATCTTTGCATGAGTCCACAAATCCGCCGTTTTCCATTGTTAAATTTACAAACCAGTAACCAGCATCTCTCTGGTGTCTCGCTTCAGTACTTTGAGGTATTCCTGCTTGAAACAGGGCTGGGTGGGTGGGTTGGACTCTAGCAAACGAAGGCAGTGAAGCCCACTTCAAAGTGTAGCTGGTGAAGCAATCCTCAGTGAATATTGTTTGTGCATAATATAGTGCTGTCACACCAGGGTGCAAATAGTGTGCCCAACACACATACACGATTCTTCATGTGATGAGAGGGGCGGAGAGGGTGTTAAGAAATCTGCGATGGTATTATTGGCACAGTGTTAGTCTACATCTTTCCTGGAAATAAAATGTTTTAAGAAATAAAACACAAGAAAATAAATATTTTGCACACAATTTAGCTCTGATTGTTACAAGCAGGTGTTAATTCTGGTGTATATTCTGGTGAATATGCAAACAAAAATCTTTTTTATTGTGACTTCAATGGAAAAGGTTGGTGCTGGATATGATGCGATTCATCACCAGCGGTATTGAAAAATCGGAGAGCCACAAATGCCAAGTGCGTCGTCCCGGACCACAAAGAATAGGCAGCACATTATTTCTGAGTTATGGGGTCTTTGATTTGTAACACACACCCTGCAGATAGTAGCAGTTGGGTGACAATGTAATCACATCAGTCATAAAGGGCCTACATCCTTTGCTGCTGAATTTAAATGGTCAGGGGAAGGGCATACACATGTTGTATCTATGCAGATACTTTAATCTGTCTTCCTCCATCTTCAACCAGAGTAGAGTACTTATCTTTGTAGATACTAAACCAAAGTCTGTTATTGAATTGATATTATTATATCTTCATCGGGGCATGACAAACCCATTGCATGTGAGGCAGCAGTATTGAAGTTCATTGAACAATCCAATGTGCTTTGTATGCGACTATGGAATTGCTTCTAATGTAATTTTTTATGGGGACTTTGTGAACAGCAGGACTGCCTATGCTTCACAGCATGCAAACAGGAAATGTCATGGTTCATGAATACAGCATGCCTGGCTGCCATGAAGTCTGTGACTTCAGTTGCATCTTTCATTCAGTGCAGCTTTCATCAGCAAATCATGTCCAGATCCATTTATTCTGTACAAATATCTGATTCTAACAGATCTTCAAAACCACATATTGAAGTGGTCATGCACTGTGAGAGCAATCCCACAAGCAATTTAGCCACAATATACATTACATATGACCAATATAAAAATCTAAAGAAGAAAGGCGAGAAAATATTATGGGGACACTTACAAATGAATACATCCAGTGGGCGAGGCACACCCCCTTTAATATTTTCGAGCAAAACTGAACTGCACTGAAACGATGTTGCTAGTATCGTCCAGGCATGTCCCTTAAGCAAGAACCGAGACTGACAATTAAATGGCCACATACTCAAAATGAGACATATGTGCTCCCTCCAGGGATGCGGAAGAATTTCTTTGAGCCAGTTTCTAGCCCACAAGGGTCCAGACTCTTCAGAGGATATCAGGGACTGCAGGACAGTGCCTGGCACTGCCAGTAAATGATGGAATAATCTGGAAACACAGCAGCCAATACTCTGGTCTGATGAGTATTTACCTACAGGGGGTATGCTCATCCTTTCCGTTTTATCTCAGCAAGCACATATGGTGCCCTGTTGCAGGAGCCTCCAACAGGAACGTCTGTTTTCCAGAGAATGCCTGCAGTTTGTTTAAACAGTTGTGTGCACTTGTTGTATGGCTATGCGGCGTCACACAAAAGAGAACTCTTGTCAGAATATAGGATATATATATATATTTTTTAACTACTTTGGTCAAGTCGTGTCATGCTGGGATATTTACGCTGTGTGCGTTCCAGTCACAGTTTACACAAACAATACATGGTCCCAATAAAGAACATTTTAAACGTCCCTAACCCATGGCTGCCACCCTCCTTGTCCTTCAGGCAGCAAGAACTCCTGTTGAGCCTACGTGAGCCACTCTACTTCATTCACTTAAGTATGCTTTTACCCCAACATCTAATGTGACAGCCACTCCTCAGGAGGGCATTGATTGCAGCGACCCCTATGGGAGTCAGGGGTACATATTTATGTGTCGGTAGACAGCTGTCCTCAAGAACAATGTAATGAAAGGCCACTGAGACATACAGTGACAGTAAATAGTTGCTCCTCCAGGGGCTCTGAACTGTCTGCATCATCACCTTCATCTCCTTAGAAATTTTATATTCACTTTGAATTTGTTTATCAGCTTGACCTTGTAGTCCACCCATGATTATTTAAATGTGCCCCCAGTCAATCGTATTTACATAATGAGATTTAAACCATGTCAAATGCAAGACAACAGTTCCAAAAATGCCTTTGTTTGAGGCGTCGGAGGTGAAGGGGGAATGTGTCAGATTTCTGGAAAGCGTTCTGCATCTCATAATTGTAGCCACGTTAAAGACTACAAATAATAAACCGTGAACCTTTGTGTGTCTTTTTTTTAAAGGACATATTTTAAGCAACGCATGTGTTCTGAGAGATTAACAAATGAAACAAAGACAGCATGATATGAGAGTTGTTAAATTAATTAAAATCAAAAATATGAAAATATGTATACTCCAGGTGTGTCCATTTGATAGCACATAATAGACAGATTGTCATCTTAAACTGCTTTGCAGCAAAGTAAAAGTGATAAAATCTCTTCCCAACTCAGTTCATTTTAAAACAATGCCAAAATAAACTGACATTTTAGCAGATGGAAAGCAGACTTTTGATGTTTATCTCAGCTGTCAGACAAAATCCCTTCATTTCTTGGAGGACAAATCTTCACCATATTGGTATGGCTCCATATTGGTGTGGCATTTACAATACATCGGCTTCCCCTCCGCGCTTCAAAATGCCTCATGGATAAAAGGTCACACATAAGACACACACACCAACACACATCACACACACACACTCACACACACACACACACACACACACACACACACAAACACACACATGAACACACACACACACGCACACCTGATTCACACAGGTGGGAAATCTGTCCCTCTGCTGTCCATTTTCAGCTGTACGAACTTGACAAATTAAATTCAACTTAGAAGTTATTAAAAGCATGACATTGCTTGAAGCTAATATTACAACTAACTGATAGCCATTTCCTCTTCCTGGAATTATTTTGAAATGCTTGTGTGAAATTTTACACCTATTGATGTTGTGTTACCCTCTGGTATTAAAGTCTCTGATCAGATTATTCACCTCTCAAATGATCTGCAGACTTACTGCAGACTGTCAGTGATGTACAGACCTGAGGACACATATGCACCATCACTATGGCAACCCTCAAATGTCCAAATATCTTCACACTGAGGCACACTGGGTTTTTGTGTTACTCCCGTTTATGTTGGTGCCAATTACATGTATTTTGTCAGAAATTCAACCAAAGAAATATAGTCAATTTTGCAGTGGCACACACCTGAATGCTAGCCTCGTTATGAGGATTCTTCACCTGTGATCATAACTTTTTGCAAGGATTTTGAGGTGGGGCAGGAACTATTAGCCTGGCTCTGCCCTCCCACGTACTTCTGCTTAATTATCATTTTCCTTCACTACTCCGTCTGGATTTGAGGTATATTCTCAATAAGTAATAAGTATTTGGAGGTTCAATCAGTGAACAGAGGGAGTGGCTGAGAACGATGATATTGAAAATGTAGTAAGATGCAAGTGAAGCCATTCGGTCCGTTGTGGCAGCAACGCTGCCGAATATCCAGAAGCAAAAGCCCGAGCAAGAACAATCTTTGCTGAGTTGTGTTGGTGGCCGTGATGTTGTGGCCCCTCCTCCCCACAGGGTTCGGGAAAAGTTAGATTGTCCAGCTCGCTCTGTTAGTGGTGAAGGATTTGGCTAAGGCTAACGCTAGCGATGCTAATGCTAAATATAAGCCGATAGTTGTCGGTCTCCCGTCTTGTTGCACATGCGCATGACATACGTCACGACCAAACGTTAGCGATTGGTTATGGCAGATCCAGAGTGGCTCTGGGCAGATCCAATAGTTTTAAACTTCAACAGAGTACCCGCCCTCAAGGAATTTAACACTTGTCAATGGAGAGTGGGCAGATTCTCTGTACAAATGAAATGTATCAGAGTCTGATAGGACCAGGCTAAGGAACTATAGCACAGGAACCAAAACTGGTACTAGGTTCTTGCTGTTAATGCAGATTAAGTATCTAATGGTCTATTGGGTTCTTTGGAAAGTTCCGACTAAGTAGTGGTCCCACTACAAAACAATGTGTAAGCTTAAATGACTTCTATGCATTTTACATTGTGTTGTGGATGGAGCTGCACCATTGCTTTATTCTTACTGTAAAGGAAAAGCCCTGAATGTATCCATTTATTGATGTGTTGATTTATTTGGCTGTAAAGCACACCAGTTTGTATAAAGGAGGTCAAGTCAAATATCTGCTTTGTGGGAAAGCCATGGTCACTTTAAATAGCACAGATATGAACATGAGGCTAAGGAGTAAGTATTTAAAAAAGATAATGGAAAGATACATGATTTTGTTATTAACTTGGCAGTTTGTTAACTCTGCTTCAACAGATCACTACAAGATATACAAAGCAAAATAATATATATAACACAAATTCAAAGTGATGTAAAGAAACAAAACTACAGCAACTTTTAACGAGATTAATGAAGCACGATACAGCAGTTGCCAATAACACTTTTGGCGCTCTCACTTCTCAGACATTAATGGACTCAACAGTACTGAATATGTAGCCATGGATACATCTCTCTCTATTCTATTCCTGCAATATTTCTCACATCTGATGTGTTCTCAGAATTAGACACTTCATTTTTTAAATGATGGACGATGACAACCTGTGAATCAAGAGTGGCTGATTTGCACTGTCAACTTAAGAAGTGGAACTCAAAGAATCTGACAGGTTGTCACTGAACAACGAACCCTCGGGCTGATGGATTTTTACTTCCATTCTCAAGTGGTCCCGCTGTCATGTACTGTAGCACCCTGCCATCTCTGACCTCCCCTCTAACATGCCTTCCATGGACTTCCTGCTTTTTGGTAGGATTTGACTTATACTAATCAAACTTAAAGAATTAACCATTCTTAAAGCTGCTTTATCAACATGTTTCACCACACTGCTTGCTTTGGTTGTACGGTCCGCAACTGAACTTTTGGTTCATTCTCGCCATTTCTCATCAACCGTGTTTTTTTGAAGAGTTTCACTACATCACGTGTCAAACTCGAGGCCCGCGGGCCAAACCCGGCCCCTCGCAAATTTTGATCCAGGCAACAAATACATTTAGACTCACAATAAATTATGGCCCACCTTGTTGTGCACCAAACCAAAAGGATGGGAAACAGTTTTTCAGACTGTAATTACGCGAAACTCAAAGCAGAATTTGGCACATTTGCCGACTTTGAGACTCATAAATTCCCTCAGACCCAGAGCGTTTGCATATTCAAACCTGTGAAACAGGTGTGAGGCGGGTAGCCTTTTAAAAATGTGACTAAATGACTAAACTCTATGATGGCTGGGGAACATTTTTCCTGACTTTGTTTTTAGGGCTTTATGTGGACCAAACTGTAAGTGAGAAAGCTATTTGAGACATGCAATAATACAGTCAAAGATATTTGACTCTTTCGACTATATAAAAGCATGTCAATAAACTCTACATGTCTGGCCCTTGATGTGATTCTCATTTTCCAATGTGGCCCTTAGTGAGATAGAGTTTGACATCGCTGCACTACATAGAGGGACAAAGACATGACATTACGTCCGGGCTGTTCTCTCTTTAACCAGTTTCTGTAACTCAGTGTAATTATAATTTCTTTCATCTGTCTTTCTGAAAAAAAAATGTTCATGATGTTTTCTTTCCACATTCTAGAACAAACCAGTAACCAATACAGCACTTGCTATTAGAAATTGAAAGCTTCTAAGGCTACATTTACATTGCTACATTTTAGTTTTAAAAACAAATATCTTTTGCTATATTTACACCTCGCATTCACACTGCTCTGGCATTTCAGAGCCTCTAAACTGGAGAAATTTGAAAACGCTGACCCCGTTTTGATTTGGAATCTTGGTTGACTTTGGCAACAACAACACTGACGTCAAAGTTTCTCCGCCTGATTGGGTCTTATCGGTCAGTACGTCACGGCCTCTGAAAATAAGCTACTAATGTTACCATGGCAACTACCAGCAACAGGCAGAATATACATGCTTGTACCTCCCGTTTACCCCGGCACGTGCATGCCCAGTATACGATAATGTTGACGAGATATGTGGTTTGACCGTGTTAAACGGAGATTAGTTCACGTGGATCGCTTTTGGCTCAAAACTCTGCTTAAAAACCAAAATGTATCAATGTAAATGTAGCCTAAAGCTTTTAACAAAGCTAAAAAATTACTTTGTGAGCGCCAGATGTCAGGCTTTATCCCAGCAATGTACATTTGGTGAGCCAGGCTAGTTATTACAGACATGTCTGAGCTAAACACGACCCCTCGACTCGCAGATGGACGTCTACGGCTTATACATGGGTTTCTCGGCAACGTCATCACTGCTTGCGCACACAACCGGGGGGCAGAAAGAAGACGTGTTTTGTGTAGCTAGCTAGCTAGTAGAGGCATAGCGTAAGTCAAAATGCCAAGGAGTTTTTGCGTAGTTAACTGTACAAACAGAGGCAGTGATGGGTGCCTGATGTTTAACATACCTAGGGGGAAGCATGCTTTTGCCAAAAACCGGCGGAGGTTATGGCTTCAAGCCATAAGAGGGGCAGATTGGGGTCATGTGCAAGCAGTCAGGCTCCCATTGTATCAATCAGAAAAGTTGCAGCTTGTGGTTGTTCAGCTAAGTGATATCTACCTGTCAGGGCTGTGGTACTGGAGTCCGGACCATAGACAATTAAAGGTCCGGACTCGAGACAAGTTTAAACAGCTAGCTAAAGCTACGCCGATGTTTTGCTAACGTTAGCGCAACAGTGTTAGCCTAGCCTACTAGGTAAATATTACGACTGCCTTCGGAGTTTACTATATCGATATAGTAAACTCCGAAGGCAGTCGTCTGCGTCCACGTTGCCAACATAAGACTTGTGGCGTTAGTGCTCATTTTGTACATAACTTTATTGAATGAAATATTAAGCTTCACTCCTCTGAGATGGGTTGGTTTTTGTTACGTTACATACAAAGCTAACTGGCTATAGTTAGCCTACATTAGCTAACGTTGCCGAGACAGTAGCAGTAGAGCTTCGGCGAGCTAACCAAGACAGTGTTATGGCCCTCTCGCCCACAATCAACCTCTGCTGCGAAAAACAATCAACCTGCAGTGATGTTTTGAAACTAACATATCGTACATTTTCCCAGAAATCCTGGCCATTATTTTAAGGCATAAACCAACCATAAGGGTAGCTACACTCAGGAGTAACCCTGCTGCTAACACAGGCTATTACATTAGCCTAAAATGATAATTATAGCCATACATATATATTACAGTAACACTGCAAAATTAAAGACCGACAAACAGATCCAACTAAAATCATGTTTTATTGAGTCAGTAGTTATATACAAACAATAAGGAAAGCTTAAAGGAATACGCCACCGGAATGCATGTCAAAATTCTAGCAGCGATGTTTCCCCATTGGAATGAATGGCAAACAGAGCTAGCGATAACGAGAGCTCTCCAGCTTACAAAAAAATATTAAATTGTAATCGGTCAAAAACGTTAGCTTTGTAAGACCATAGAGTATGTGTTATATAAATACCA
Organism: Perca flavescens; assembly: GCF_004354835.1. Taxonomy (NCBI): domain Eukaryota; kingdom Metazoa; phylum Chordata; class Actinopteri; order Perciformes; family Percidae; genus Perca; species Perca flavescens. The sequence goes on from NC_041331.1 coordinate 12,686,605, forward strand.
TGACGAAATTCAAAGTGTAAATATATGCAACGTATGTCGAAAGTCTAGCCGCGATGTTTCCCCATTGGAATGAATGGCAAACAGAGCTATAGCTAGCTTCTCATAACGAGTGCTCTCCAGCTCCCAAAAAATGATTAAATTGTAATCGGTCAAAGACGTTAGCTTTGTAAGACCATAGAGTATGTGTTATGTAAATACCATGACGAAATGAAGGGATTAAGACAATGTGCACTGAGACAAAAATGCGTTTGCATTATCGGACCAGCTCACCAATCTGTCTTTCTGCCCCTGGTATGCGCACGCACCCTGTAATGTTTGTGAACAGGAAACCCGTCTATAGGAAAGGCCACTAAAAACGGAAATATTAAATAAACAATGATATTGGAATTGCTTTTTAAAAAAACTACAGAGCGTATAGGGACATATCAAGCGAGCTACATACCATACTGTGCCTGGAATTTTAGTAATTAGCTTTTTTTGCAAATTTAAATGGGATTTTGAACAAGGTTTTCTTACTCGTGGCACAGAACCCGGTTTCACTTCGGCCTGGTTTCACAGTTGTTTTTCCACCCATATGTTGTGTTCCCACTCCCCCAAAGAGTTTTCTGCTGCAAGATGACACAGTCCCCCATATCCTGCAGAAGACGACATCATCTTGCAATGACAGCTCAGAAAACACAAGTTTTTGAGTTTTTTCGTCAATACTTTGCAAATTGGAATTTCAACACAATTTTGAGCCTTTTAAAAACTAAAAATGTCCGCCCTTGTAAGTTCAGAAGTAAATGTGTATATAAAACAAATACGTGCATGTATGAGAGGTAAGGGGAAATTAATTAGTTATTAAAGACTTTATAGAGAAATTGTACTTTTAATATAATATGTAGGAAGTGAATAAAGGACCTGCTGAAAGACCCTTGAACGGCTCTCTCATTTAGCCTCATAGTTGCTGACTTGTGAGTGTACGTTCTCAAATTAATTTGTATTTATGACTCTCTTACCCATCTGTCACTAGATTCAGATATGATGATAAATATCCATAGATAAATTAATCATTGTTAGTGGATGAAACGACGCCAACAACAGCTTCAGGTATACAAAAACAATTTGCTCCAACACAGAATGCTGTTATTAGCTTGCTTCAGCAATTCAACTTGTATTCATGAACATGAGGCCTGTCTCTCAAAACAATAATACAGAACATACACGTTTTTTTTTTCTTCATATCTGACATATATAAAAACAAAAACAAAGCATGGTTGTACATCATTGGTTTAGCTTTTGTTTTGTACTATTGTGTCCTTTATGTCCAACATTTGGCAGGCTTTATTCCATTGAATGTGTTTCAGGTGTTAAACAGTTAATATGGCAAATGTTCATTTTCCCATGCCAGGTTTCTCTTCACTGCCAGCAGATCAGTAATTGTGGAGAAACCAAGACTCGGGTGTGTAACACGATTGGAACAATATGAATCCTGTTCAGTGTGTTTTTCCCTTTGAAATTGTCCTTGCACCACATGAGACTGAATTTGTTTGGTATCTTGCTAAGAAGAAGAAAAGAGCATCGGCAAGAGTATGCCTTTTTTTATATATTCCTCAGTGTACTGTTTTCCTTCTGTTAGCTAAGCAGCAGCTAACAAACAGATTGACCACATTTGACTTTCTCAGTGAAGTCATTACACAAGACAGAGGCTAAAAGTGATGTGATATACAGTGGCAAAGATTGGAAGCAAGGCAACTGGTTTTATAATGCCATTAGTAACACTTCAAACGCAACCCCCTAAAACTGCATTGAAAACCCAACACAAAGACCAGTGGTTTTATTTCTGCTTGAGAACAACTCAATCCTCAAAAATTTCTATTTTGAAAAAAAAAAAGTATTTGTTATCAATATATATATATATATATATATATATATATATATATATAGCCTTGATATACAGTACAGGCCAACAGTTTGGACACACCTTCTCATTCAATGCGTTTCCTTTTTATTTTCATCACTATTTAAATTGTAGATTCTCACTGAAGGCAGCAAAACTATTAATGAACACATATGGAATTATGTACTTAACAAACAAACAAAAAAACTTTTTTATTAATAAGGGAAAAAATTCCACTAATTAACCCTGACAAGGCACACCTGTGAAGTGAAAACCATTTCAGGTGACTACCTCATGAAGCTCATTGAGAGAACACCAAGGGTTTGCAGAGTTATCAAAAAAAGCAAAGGGTGGCTACTTTGAAGAATCTAAAATATAAGACATGTTTTCAGTTATTTCACACTTTTTTGTTAAGTACATAATTCCATATGTGTTCAATCATAGTTTTGATGCCTTCAGTGAGAATCTACGATGTAAATAGTCATGAAAATAAAGAAACACATTGAATGAGAAGGTGTGTCCAAACTTTTGGCCTGTACTGTGTATATATATATATATATATATATATATATATATATATATATATATATATATATATATATATATACACACTATATATATATATATAGGTGCAGGTTTTAGACTTACTGGAGAAAATTCATCTTCTCAGATCCACATCTGTCTGTTTTGGGTAATTATTATTTGTGCATTGGTTCACGGCTCTCTTTTGCCATACCACAGGGCAAACTAAGACCGAAGACAAACTGCAAGTCTGTGACAAACTTACAAAATGTACTTAATTTAAAATAATTGTATGCATTTATCAGATGTAAAACTATCCTAATATGTTGATACCATGCATGACAATTGATCATTATTGCTTAAAAAGTCATATAGAGTACACTAAAAATAGGCACACAACATATCATCAATCACATATTGTGGCTTTTGATTATGTGCTTATCATTAGCCTGAGTATTTCCCCCTCATTATTTATCTGTCTGCATGTCCTTGTCCTCCTCCGATACTGATGCATGAGTATTTATGCTTTCCCTACTTGTATCCTCAGTGGATTACGTTGTCCTAATTGGAAAGCTGAGTTAATTATCCCCTAGCCTCTACTTGGCACATCATCTAGACCTCCCAAGACAGACTGTACGGTTTGACTCATAATCCTGAGAGAACAAAAAAAATAAAATAAATACTTACACTGGGGTTAAGAACGGGAGTGTGGGAGCACTCTGACCTGAATTGGGCCCCGGATTGATTGATATGGATTTTAGATGGAGAAATTAAGAGCATCCATCATAATTTCCAGCTGTCAGCATTCACAGTGGTTTAATAGAGCTAATTGGAAGGGCCTGCACTGGATTGCAGGTTTTCATTTTGCTTCCCTCAGGGTTTCACCAAAAAGTTACTCTTATGTTTGTTTTGTCTTAATGAAATCAAGTCACAGGATCGAGAGGATTCTGCAGCCATCTGAAGCTGCATCGTTTTTGCCTCACACCTGGATTAGGAAATGTTTGGCTCACAAACCTTACTTGGCTCTTTGCAGGAAATGTAATGGCACTTGAATTTCAAAGTTTATCACGAGAAAAGAAAAAAAAACAAAAGCTGAGAAGAAAAACACGGCGTTTGGTACACTGACCAGCAGTGGCCACTGTTGCTATAGAATAAGTCACATTAAAGCAACAAGCAGTATTCAGCATAATGCATCCATTACTCTTACCTCTAAGTATGTACAACATGTACATTGTCTTATCAGCAGTTCAGAGTCTGAGGTTGATTTAGTTGTAAAGCCATAAAACACCCACCAGCCGTGTGGGCTTTGTAAACCTGTGCATTTCTAACAAAATAACAATAAAATTGTGCAAAGAATGAGAAGAGCATCATTGGATTGATTGTGGCACAGTTTCTCTTGGGATGAATTGTATTCAATTTTCCAAAAATAACTGATATTATACATTTTATATTATAGATGATAGATCCTGGAGCAACTCCCTTGTGTGTGTTGACAAGACTGCATAAAGCAAAGCTTGTAAATGCTATTCTCTTCCAAGTCCTGCAATATGTCTGCCAGACAAGACAGCTCCACTCCTCAAAATGAATGATATCCAAGAGTCATTCTAAAATATGATATGACTTATTATAATTTAAAGGAGCTCTAAGATCCTTTTCTTTTATGATTTAACATAATTTAACATTGAATTCATTTATTTTTTTATGCACTCAAAAGACAGAGAGGCCTTTATAAATGTTGGTAACATAATTGTCAATTACTTCTTCTACAAATCTCTTCTTTTTAAATGTTTTTCCGTAGCCTTTAAACCTTTGGGGCTACATGTGTGTTTGTTAAAGACAGAGCTTGTCCTGATCAAACATACTTAGAGAGAACAAACCAAATGATGCAATACAATTTTCAACAAAACACAACAGAAGAAAACAAAACAAGAGGCAGTTTCAAATGTTGCTGTCAGTTAAAACACCATTGTAATTATAAGTGTTGGCAGTGTATTATTGCTGAAGATATTGATGTGTCAGAATCAGTTATCTCTGTCACAATATGCCCAACCTTCTCATCACAAATATGTCTAAATGCCTCTTAGATTGATACTATTTCATACGCTGCTGCTTCCTTCATCTTGTCCCTGGTGGCAGCTGATTACAACTTACCAAGTAGACTGAAGGTATCTTTAAATATCAGTAAAGTATCAGTAACATTTTAACTACAGGATCTATGGCTGATATAATAAAAATGTAGGGATGCAACCAGTAATTAATTTTTGTCATTGATTAACCTGCTGATTAATTAATTAAACTAATCATTTCAGCTCTAATTCGATTAAAGTTACAATCTCGAAGATCTCTGTCTCATTGTCGTTGGTGGCCCCTATGGCAATAAGCAGTAAATGGTGTGTTTTCGGATGTAATTTCCAAGGCTGTAGCATGAAAAAGTTAACCCTCTACTTGATATCACTTTGTTGATGAAGAAGAAGCAGCCGCGGAAACGTTTAGGAGGAAATGCGATGCTACCAAGCCACGGCCAAGTGGACCAATCACAGCTCAGTTATTGCGGTCTGCATTCCCGCCGAGTTACATTTCTTGGAAGGTGCACATCAGGCTACGGAGTAGGGTCAGTAACTATGCATATCAATGACGTATAGATATATTTATAACACAGAACTATAAATCAAGCTTAACTGTGCACCGCTTGTGATTTTTTTTCCAGGGAATGTCGCCACAGACACCCAGTTCGTTATGGGTCAAAGACTCAATCACCATTGCCTCGTTCGTTGATAGATAGCGACATAACAGAGATGTATTTAAATGAAAAACATTGAGGTTATCACTTTAACATGCTTCGTTTGTACTTTTTCATTTGTTAATTTTTTTTATTCATTTTAATGTAATAGAAACTTGTGTACTGTACATTCTTTTGCCATTGCTTTTTTTTTTCATTTGCCTCTTCATCTCCTTATCATTCCTATTATAATTTTAGGGGGAAAGGGTGAAACATAATCAATAACTTCTAAGTCAAGTGTGAAATTAATAGGTGTTTTTACACAAGATTATTAGTTTTTCTTTAGCCTTTAATAATTTTGGGGGCATTTGGTTAAAGACGGGGCTTACCCTTGTGGAATCACACCAAATGATGCAACGCAATAAAAAATTTAAACAGAGGGAAACAAAACAAATCAGGTAGCATATTAATGTATCGAGAAAGCAGGTCTGCCTAACCTGTGTAGCCTAGCACCAACCTTGGACCCCCAGTGAAGAAATGAAATACAGTAACTACAAAGAAAATCTTGCTGGAGGAAAAGGTGAAACACCTTGAACTGAGCAATAGGTGCTCTGAGCTTGTAGCAAAAACTGGATGTAAAGAATGGACGAGCTGTGAATGTAAAACATTGTTAGGCAGCAGACACATTTCATGGCCCTTTACATTTGAAATCATTGCCTCTGTGCTCTTCAGTGAACGTTTTTTCCCAGCTTCGAGGTTGAGGTTTTGATGTTGCACACCTCGGATAACTGTGATCAGATCAACTCAACTCAAAATGCGTATTGACTATTTGATAGCGTGTTGACTATCACCCAGACTCCAATGAAATCACATGCTTCAGCCTAGTTAAGAGCCCTGCAGTCGAAGATCTCTTAATAGAGGAGTTCTGTTCAAGGAGCTGGAGAGATGCAGCAAAGGAGATACTTGATAGAGTGGCTGCTTTGGGAAACTGATGAGAATGACGAGATGCCTCGAATGTGATTGAAATACCAAATTGCCGGCTCAGTCTCCTGGCGATATGCAGATTTGTGTGAAAATTGGAACCTTGTAAGCTGACTGACCGAGTGATCCAGGTCTTGAATGAGCACTGCCTCCCATCTGTAACTCATGCACATCCACTATGTTATCATGCATGGCACTGCGGCCGGCTATGAATACCAAGTCAAATCCACAATGAACCTAAACACCTCACCTAAGAACTGCATTACCAAGGTGAAATGTTCACTGCCCTGGCCTAACCAATCCCTGAAATCAATCTGCCACAGGCAAGGCAAAGTATTTTCACAGGGGGATTCTTACCAAAGCAGTACTGCTAACTGCCTATGATGGTGGAGTGAGGCCTATAAGATAAGTCTCTTTTCAGATATGAGAGTGCTTATGATAACAATATTTGATAATATTAAATTGGTAATTTGCAGATGTTGTTATTGTTATACAGTTTAATGCAGGGGTGTCAAACTAATTTTTGTTCATGGGGCAAATACCCCTAATTTGATCTCAAGTTGGCCAGACCAGTAAACCACTCCAGAAAGATCAGAAACGTTATCTGCCACAGAGTTTCTTGTCAGCTTGATGTTGGCAAATGCAAGTTGCTTCTACTACTACAACTTTCTGTAGGGAAAAAATTATGTTATGGACCCTGGGGAGAGATTGGTAATATTCTGAGAAGATTAAAGTCGTACATTTACGGAAAAGACTTGGATATTCTCTGAGATTAAAGTAGTACATTTGGAATTGGAATTACTTACTTCTCTGCAATTTTCTTTGCAAAGTCATCCAGTGAGCGGGCCGGTTCTGGCCCATGGCCGTATGTTTGACAACCCTGGTTTAATGATTTAATTTCAAACTGCTGATTACAAGAACGTCATTTTTTTATTTTCACGTTCCTGAATTGTGTACTTACAACCTCTCGAAATCAAATGGATTGCAATTGAGTTTACTTTAATAAATGCAGGGCACTGTATGGGGAGCTTCCTACTTTCTCAAGCAATTCTAATTTGTCATTGTGCAGTAAGATTGCCAAAAGTTGGCAAAGACATTTTTAATCTTTCATTTTATGCCATCTTACAATATCATATTAATACACAAAGTGGGTGCTCAATATCCAACAACAAATTTACTTATCTTGTTCATTTCTTTTATAAATCTAGCCCCAAAAATCACGTTGAAATAATTAGATAATGCAGTAAGTACAGAAACTCAAAACATTTTTTATTTTTTATTTAAGTTAGTATTTTTTTCTTTTATTGTCCATGCTATTCATGTGGATTTCATTTTTTATCATCCTGTTGTGTGTCATGTCTTAAGCTACTGGGACCTTGAATTTCCCCTTGGGGATCAATAAAGTATGTATCTATCTATCTATCTATCTATCTATCTATCTATCTATCTATCTATCTATCTATCTATCTATCTATCTATCTATCTAGATAACTAATCAACTCATCTACATTGACATAAGTCATTTAGAGAAAAAAACAAAAATTCTCTCAGTCCAGTTATGTTCCCCCAGTTATGGTCATATTCAAAGTATTTATATTGTGCCAAAACATAAATTACTGCAAAATTAGATAAATCAACACACAGTATCTCAAGTTGTTAAACTTTATATCCGGCTATCTTTCTTTATATCCAGCCTTCATGCCCCGAGTCTGTTTGACAAACTGTGATGAAGTTACATGGATGTAACATAAATTTCAGGGCAGCAACATGACTGCAGTTTATGACAGGATGGACATGACTGATGGTGCTTGTAGCCAGGCAGTACATGACAGTCTACCTGATTAATTAACACTGTGAGCTTGGAGTAAATGTAGGGATATTAACTGAATCTTTTTCATCTGTGCATGTAAAAACCTGTGAAATGAATGTGCGAGTAAAGGTAGGTGCAGTAGTACAAAGGTATTGTGTGCATGTACTGTACATTTCAATTTACCTTTTTTCAAAGTGGCTTTTTCAAGATTAACTGCATGCATTACTCAGAGATGATTAGTAACCAGGAACCTTCAAGAGGCCCCAAATGTTCTTTTAATGTATAACAGATGAAGCAAACATTGATGCGCTTGCCAATTAATGAAATTACACTTAACATTCTGCCCCAACTTACCAGGTTTCCCACAAATCCTAAACTCCTTTCTTCCGACATAATTTGGTTTTGAACCCTGGCTAACGTTCCATGATTAGATTGCTTTATCGATTCTGCAGGAGCCGTGAAGGTCAGACTATCACTTGACTCACAGAGACTGACCTTCTGAGGAACTCTGGCTCAGACAGTTGTCTCTTTTCATTTGACGGGGGATCCTTTACAGCAGTTGATGTTTTTGGATATAAGATATACTTGTTTTGTCTTTTTGTTAAAAAATAAAGCATCTTATAGAAATGTGCAACACATATTAAATATAGGCACTCCACAGATTCTTACACATGAAGATCAGTTTCATATCCATTCTGTCAAAAATTTGTTTAATGTCCTGTTTGGCTCCAAATGGAGCTTTCCAAAGTCTGGGAGATCAACACTAACAATGTCATTACAGTTATCTCAAATTGAGCTTGAGACTTTTATTTAACAGAAAGCCAGTCTGAAAGACATTTACTAGGCATGGAGGTCCTCACAAAAGAGGCCAATGATTTGCATTATCAACAATGTAGGACACAGTGTTTTAGGAGATTACTAAGGACTTAAAGTCTGGATATTGTTGTCTCTGTTGCTTCAGTGTTGACCATTCTTTGGTTTACTTTGTCTCTTGTGAGCGTCCCAACTGACAGAGTGCCCCTTTAAATTGAATTGTGTTGCCTTTATGTTGTACTTTTGTGATAAAACAAATGGAATTATCTGGGAATTGCAGAGAGTAATACATGGTCATAAAGTCAGCAAGCAGACTCAGTAATTTCTGTTAAAGTGCTCATATAATGCTCATTTTCGTGTTTGTAATTGTATTTAGAGGTTATATCAAAATAGGTTTACATGGTTTGATTTTCAAAAAACAGCATATTTTTGCTTTACTGCATATTGCTGCAGCTCTTCTTTTCACCCTGTGTGTTGAGCTCTCTGTTTTAGCTACAGAGTGAGGCATCTCACTTCTGTCCCATCTTTGCTGGGAGTCGCACATGTGCAGTACCTAGGTAAGTATTGCTGGCTGGTCAGAAGCAGAGTATGAGGGCGTGCCACGCTAGCAGCTAGGCGAGCATTATAACGTGTGTTACAAAATGGCACACGTTCGTCACGGAAGTAAAGGCTGGACTACAATAGAGCTGTTTGGAGCAGTTTGTTAACGGTGTTTTCTTTTGGAGATGGTAAGTCCCTTTGGGGTGGACTTTTTCCCTTTGTAAACCTATAACCTGCACAAAAAGATATATAACACAACAAAAGAAAGGGAAAAAGCCAAAAAGCATAATATGAGCACTTTAAACAGCTGTATCTATCTAAAGCTAATATTAACCCCCATGCTGATCACACCAGACAATGTATGCCAGTAGTGGAAAAATCCTGGAGTATACGTAATAGAACTGAGTTAGGGTGCATTTTATTCCTTATAAATTCAACTTTTCATTTGAAAGACTGGGACTATGTTCACTTTAATGTTCAACATTATGTTTATTTGTATTTCCTCAATAATCCCAACATAGATTAATTGTCACTGATGTTTCATTAGGTTTGATATAATGTTGCTTGACGAAGTAAGGCCATGTTGAATTTAACTTTTTGTACATCTACAATATATACCCATGGCCTTGTCTCTGATTTTGGTTTTATTGAGATGAATAAATAAAGAACTGAAATAACATTTAGAATACATTAATATCTCTTTAAAGAAACTATATTTGTCAGGACTTACATTATTATTCATTACTGTATCCATAATAACATAATGTGATGTGTCCTTTGAACTAACAGACAAATTAACATTCAGATTCATGTCTTCCTCACATTTAACATTAGTTCTTGCATGCTGACATTCGTAAGACTCTCGACCATTCGATTCCTCATCAAGCGGGACGTGGGGAAAAATTGCTCCGAGCTTCCACTGCCATCTAAGGAAAGTCAGTCACCATTTCAAGGTTAATGGAAAATCACTTTGAGGGATTTGAGCAACGGGGGTTGTATTCGTGCAATGTCACACTAGCTGTTATAAAAGATTACCGCCCAGAGACAACAGACATTAAACAAAAAAAAGCCTTCAGGTTCCTGCAAAGACTCTGATCACAGGAGCTCAATCCGGAGATTCCAACAGTGTCACATTATTGACCTTTCCCGACAGATTAGATTTGCCCCAAGACATGTGACAGTGCTGTGAGCCTTCGGACTGTCAGTGACATGAAAATATAATTTGCACTTTGCACTCAGTGTGTGAGCCTCATTTAGCTAATGGAATATCTGGTAGGAGGAACACGTGTGCATTTCTTGCATTAAAATAATGGAAATCAAACATGAGCTTCTTTGCATCAGTGTGATTGCATAGCAGTGCAGTTAACGGTCATAGGGCTTATACATAAACATGTCACTCCTGTATTCTCTTATCTTCGTGGGTGTATTGCACTCTGACATGACCATATGACACCATCAAGTGAGACTGTTATGGCGTGAATACATAGTTGATGTAATGAGAGAGAGGAATCAGCAGCAGATGCTCGCCAATGCAGGATCGTCATGCAGATCAAGTTAAAAAAAAAAGCTCTACTCGTTGGTCAGGCAGCTTTATCTCTGAGCCCAAACTCTGTAACAATGGCAGACAAGAAAATGATAAAGTAAGGATAAGAAGGAAAAATAGGAAAGCAAGAAAATTAAGGAAATATAAATGAAAGGAAGTGAAAAACTGCCATCTATGTATAATACTTAGCCAATGAGCTAATGCAAGCAGCTGTGTAGACAGGTGGTTTACATCAGGAGTCAAAAAAGAAGAAGAAAAGGTGTGGCTTGACAGGTCTAAAATAACAGTCAGTACACAACAACAAGATACACAGAGAGAGAGACTATAGAGAACTTTTGACTGACATCCATTGTTTGTGTGTGTGTGTGTGTGTGTGTGTGTGTGTGTGGGGGGGGGATTTAAGTTGTCAGTATAACCTCAAGCTGCCATTCTAATGCATCAATGATTTTCATTAATATTTTTATTTCAGTTGAGTTTTACTCATTTAATTCAATTTCCCAGTCTAATCTGACTTATAATGGTCATATTGGCAGGCCTTCTGTCAAGCCTCATAATTCAATTAAATTATATTCATAGTATAAAATCATAATATTTATCTCAAGACACTTTACAGACAGAGTAGGTTTAGACCACACTCTCTAATTTACAAAGACCCAACAATTCCAGTAATTCCCCCAAGAGTAAGCATTTAGTGTGACAGTGGCGAGGAAAAACTTCCTTTTAGGGAGAAACCTTGAGTGGTGAGGAAAACTTTATTTTAGGGAGAAACCTCAGACAGACCCAGGCTCTTGGTAGGCGGTGTCTGACGGTGCCGGTTGGGGGTGTGATGAACAATGGCAATAATAGTCACAATAAAGATAATGGAACTATGACTAGAAATAGAAGTTGTAGTAGTTCATGGTGTAGCAGGGCGCTGAGCAGGACCACGGCGACAGCTGCAACCATGATTTATGTGCCACCCTAATCCAAGGAAAACTGGGGAGCTCAGGGGAATAAGCTCCCCAGAGCTAGGTTTGTAACAAGCATTTCTGGGACATGGATGCACACAGATGGAAAGAGAGAGGAGAGAGGAGCTCAGTGCGTCAAATGAAGAAGTCTCCCAGCAGTCTAAAACTATAACAGCATAATTAAGAGCTGGTGCAATGCAAACCTGAGCCAGTTCTATAAGGGTTGGTAGATGAATCTGACGACTGTGAAGAGAAGCAGAGAAGAGAAGGGGTGCCGTGTCTGGAGCTATACACCCTCCCCCGCTGGTCTAGGCGAACGCTGCAACTCCTCACTCCCTAACTATAAGCTTTATCAAAGAAGAGAGTTTTAAGTTTACTCTTAAATGTGGTGACGTTGTCTGCCTCCCAAACCCAGACCGGAAGCTGGTTCCACAGGAGAGGAGCCTGATAGCTCTGGCTCTTTTAGTCTTTTAGACTAAAAGGAGGAACCACAAAAAACTCTGCATTCTGGGAGGATGCAGAGTTTTTAATTCAATCCTGGATTTTACAGGAAGCCAGTGTCATGTAGTAGTGAAAGATGGATCACATTTCAGCCTGCTTGGTATGGAGGAGTCAATTGCATATCCTCTTAATTACCTGGGGCACACATTTAAAAATTACTGCTACTGCTACAACAACAATTACTACTTCTACTACTACTACTCATAATAAAAGTAATCCTGATTTGTGTAAGACTTATATTTTATACTTATATATATTTTCAATTTCGTATGATATTGTATCTAATAACAACAAAATTAATCAGCAACCTTTTATATTTTATAATCAATGAATCGTGTACGTAATTTTTTAAGCAAAGCCAAAAAGAACAGGTTCTCAAATTTAAGTTTGATTGGCATATTTCACTATTTACTGACAATGTATAAATCAAAAAATAAATGTAAAAAAAAAAAAACCCGGAAAGATTAATAGATTCTGAACATAATCTTCTGTTCTTTTGGCTTTGACTTCCTTAGTACTAACCAGTCGCATTTTGTTGTGTGTATTTCATTTTGAACACATTAGATGGTTGATATCACCATAGAGCAACACACTACAAAGACTCAAAGAGTTGGAGAGGCAAAGACAATAACTCCCATTTCAGCAGGCTGAATTATCATTTAAAGGTAAGAATGGTGTGTGTGTGTGTGCGTGTGTGGCCAACAGTCTTATCTCATGAGTGGTTTTTGATGAAAGTAGACAGATACATAACTCAGCGCCTGTCTTCGTGAGCGCCCCATGATGCCACATCCCGGGGTGAAAGCCTCCGTTTTAAATCCGCTGTGCTAAACAAGCGTGCACCGTGTCTCTTTGCCTGATGTAGTCATCTGCTCTCTGGCTGTGGACATTCAGAAACTATTTGAAGGCCAGTGGCTCAAATGAAAGAAAGGGCAACGCACACAGGCCCAGAGCTGTAAAATCTATATACAGTTCATTCTAGATATGCCGTGGAATCTTCTTTACCACACTGCAGGTGATATTTTTATGGATAACCTGCTGCTTTTCAGGAATAGTGACGGTGTCATATAGTCAGAGATGTATTAGTAATGAAGTAGAACTACTTCACTACTGTACTTAAGTACTAAAAGGCTGTATCTGTACTCTACTGGAGTATTATTTTTTTTCTCCTACTTCCACTTTTACTTGAGTAAATGTTTTCAATTAGTTTAATACTTTTACTCTGATACATTTTTTTTTGTGCTGCATCGTTACTCGTTACTGTTGTGAATTCCTCACGCTACGGAGAGAGGTTACAGTGTGCGTAGTTACGGCTACATTAGTTACGTAAGAAATCCCGAGATTGCGTCATGTTTCTTTTCATCACGGCGGTTGCCTGTTCAGAAGTCAGAGACGATGTAAGTTTGTACTCTTTCTATTTAGCTATTGTTGCAGCAGATAAAGCTATTCCTGAGTTGTTTCAGTCTGCCGTGAGTACTGAATGTTATCCGTTTCACCCTGTGATGTGAAGCTGCTAGTTTATCTGTATTTTGCTAGCTTGCTAACTTTCCACTGTTCATCACACGTTACTTGCTAGTGTGTGATACGTTTTTGGGGGCTTTAATCATTACTGTGCTGGAGAGGATGTTCATTTTACTTGCACAGTGTGATAATTGTACTTTTTTTTTCAGTATATTTCAATATTTGTTAATAAGTGATTAATAACCCACTGTTATATCAGATAATAGTAGTCATAACAGCTGTGACATTAATGTACCTTTTCTGGGTTAATTTCAGAAACGTCCTTCATATAGCCACCAATGTACAGCTTGTGACTGCCTGTAATGCACCATCTTACTACCTTTTGACTCGTGCTCTCTGATAGGAGCCCTGGAGCAGCTAATACACATTATCCAGCATGCACAGGGTTAAAATCCCAACAGTTACAATTATAAAAATGTTACGAATCATTCCTTGTCCTTGTGTATGATATTCAAACTTTTGACTGCTTTCTTACGTGTACTTTTACTTTCAGTACTTGAGTAGTACATTTTATAATAAACTGCTTGCAATACTTAAGAACAAAAAATGTTGAATACTTTAGTACTTCCACTTAAGTGTGGTGCTTAAAGAGCACTTCAACTTCTACTCAAGTCACATTTTTGATAGAGCACTTGTACTTTTACTCAAGTCTGGGTCTCTAGTACTTTATACACGTCTGCATACAGTTATAGTTATCTGTCATCTGTCTGAATTTGTCTCAAACTTTTTACAATGCATGCTGTATATTGTTGCCGTGCTAGCGGCATGGCTTCAGACATGTTGGTCTGTTGGTCAGTCTGTCAGTCGGTCCACCACTTTGGTCCAGACTAACCTATTTTAAGAAATATTGGACAGATTGCCATTACATATTGTAAAGACATTCTCACTCCCCAAAGGGTGAATCTTGTGTGATCCCCTGACTTATGTAGCGCCACCAGCAGGTCAGGGTTTTCAGGTATCCTGGTAAATACTATCTCAACATCTACAAAATGGACTTGGACAACATGTTGTACAGCCATTCATGGTTTTCAGACAATGTGTCGAAATTACTTTGGTGAATCCCTGATTCTTAGCAAAAACCCCTTTGTTCTTTCACAAATATGTGCTCATTAATGTGTAATTACTTCCACCAACTAATCAAAGTATTCTCGTAAGCGTAGAATCTGCCATTTAGAATCATTCAGAATACATACGAGCGAGTAGCTCGAATGATGGCAGCCATGTTGCGCCTCCATTTTTAAAATGCATTAGCCGAAGAGGGACATACCTCCACTTTTTGCCCTCTTAGACTCAGCAACGTGACGAATGCCAGGGAAGGCAAAAAGAGAATTAAAACGACAATGCGACAGGCAAAGCAACAAGACCAAAGTTAATATTGGAGTGGCTAGAACAGCTCCGTGTAAATGATGGAGATACTAAGAGCTAATTTTGGGTTTGGCCACTGTAGGAGCTAAAATGCGCTCGGAATGGTGAACATGGTAAACATTATACCTGCTACACAACAGCATGTTACAACATTGTTATTGTGACCACGTTAGCAGGCTTACGATAGCGTTTAGCGCAGCCTCGCAGATGCTCGTAGCTCGTGCTTAGTCTTGTTTCAATGTTTAGTTGTGTTCTAATTGGTTTACAAATGCAGATTTGATCAAACAGGTTGAATACGTTGTACCATAAAATATATATCAGGTCTGGTGTTGGACAAATATTAGAAACACCTCTATGTTTGCCTGATATCTGACAGAATTGTCAACTCGTTGCACTCCCTTTCCATCTCCAGTCTGACATTGCCTCCACTCTAACCAATCTCCATCAGACTAGAAACCAAAGTATGTGCCTGAATCTCACATTGTTTTAAGTCGACACTGATGCGTAGCCATGCCAACATACTGGTTTTGCCAGGATTTTTAGAGTGGAGCGGAGGAAAATAAAGCCCTGTGGTGCTCATTGGATCGATTTCTTTTTCAACAGAGAAACCGCCGTTTCATGTCATGATGCCACACAAATCAGTTAACTCGGTAGAGTGGGTGGATTCAAAGGTCCGGACCCAGGTGACCTCTGTGTACACAACACAATGCAATATACTGTACCAGCACCACAAACTGCAGCCCTTAAAATGACCATAAAGTTGAATCACCACCCCTAAAACAGTTGGCAAAACTATCTCACCCCAAGGTCCATTATTAGCTGTTCTATAACTTTCAGTCATAACCATCCTCAGTAAATAAAGTTTACCCAGTTTCCATTGAATAATAGATTTCACATTTTCATTTTTCTGAGCATTTTAAGGACTTCTCTCAAGTCAGTGTTGGCTTAAAAGTTGAGACTGAGGTCAACTTTCAATCTTTTTAAAACAACTCAAAAAAACTCTCTCCCACATAACTGAACATTAACCCTAACACAAGAATATGCATTGCAGGGGTGTTACATTACATTTAGCTAGGTGGTAACCATAACCATTTTGTGGATGTCGGGTATAAGCAGAGCACAACTCAAGAAAAAAAGAGCAACTGAAGATATAAAACCAAAAACCAAATTAGGGCTTTATGTTTACTGCAGTAGATTATTTTACTTGGGCGGGCAACTTTCAAGTCTTGGAGGTTGTTTTTCCAACTATAAAAGAATGACTGACAGCAAAACATTTCTTCTAAGAGGAGGAAAATGAGCCCTGATATCTAACTACTCTCTATGTAGACGCAAGCAGGAATACAGAGGAGGGCACCAATTTGATACTCCCAATCTTAAAAAAAAAAGCAGACTGTAGTATTCTTTAACTCGGTTCTGTAATAAGAGCGGTAATGAGACCAGAAAGACACTTCCTGTGAGTGATTTTCTTTTTTACCTGTCAGTATTATGCAGATTGCAAATCGGATATGCATCCCAGCATAGTCGGGGTTTAAAGACGCCTAGTAATCAACCAAAATAATAGCAGCAAGCCAGTCATTCTTCATTCATTCCAGTCAGACTAGCCTCCATAACCTTTGTAATCAGAACCTTTTCTGTTCGGGTTTCCTTTTCTGCCTCTTGCTTTTTTTAGCCTCCCTCTCTATCTTATTCTCTTTTAAAGTTGAATCCATTAAAGGGGTGATAGAATGATTATATAGTGTATTTCACACTGTTCCTTACTCTCCTAATGGGGTATGTAACATTGGTTGGGCTGAAAATGGCCTGGTTGATATTTTATTGGCCCTTATACATCCCTGTGTTTTGGCCCTATTTGTAACAAGAGCTTTTCTTCCAAATATGGTATGGTCATGAATATTTAGATGAGCTGCGCGCTGATTAGTTGAGCGAATCCCCCATACACACACATTAGAGATGCGCACTGATTGGTTGAGCGAATCCCCCATACACACACATTAGAGACGCGCGCTGATGACACTGCAATGTTTCATTACCAAATTCACTTCTGAGACTTTTCAAATATAAGCTCAAATATGGGCCGTTTTACGAAAATTGATGGCTAATTGCAAATTTGGTATGACGTGTCAGACTTTAGGAGCTCCACACAGTCTGACGAGAAAGCGGCAGCCTGCTGGGCTCCATACCCAGGGCAAAGTCACCCTTTGTGGATTACTGCACTACGGGGCTCCACGGCCGGCTGCCGGCACAACTATAATATATTTACAGTTTGAATTTCATCACGGCACTTATATCACAGCTACCCCAAGGTCTTACAAAGCTAACGTTGTGTCTGTTTTCAATGTAAGGCATTTTTATGAACGTCAGGCGTTTTGGTGGTTTTGGAGGAGCAGCTAGCTAGCTATATGTCCCATTCAATACAATGGGAAAAGATCGCTGCTAGCTAGCTACACTTTCGGCATAACTATAGTAGCTATATTTATTTTTTTGATTGAATTTCGTCACGGCACTTATATCACAGCTATCCCAAGGTCTTACAAAGCTAACAATGGTGTCAGATTTCAATTTAATGAATATTTGTGAACTGTAAGGGTTTTGTTAGGTGCTACTGTGCTCTATCAATGAGACTCGCGGACAAGAGATGTTTATTTCACACTTCATTGATTGTTTAAATAACTCAGCACATTATAATTACACACATTATAAGATTAACTGGAACCTGTGGTAAGAGATTGCTGGCGTAACAAGCTCACTGACTGCGCTCTCACTCACACACAGTCCATTTATCAGGAAGAGGGGAACTGCAGGCCCTGGAGCTCTGTCCAGGCAACGGCGTTTGGTAGTCCATTAACCCACAAAACAGTGACTTTGCGCGGGTATGGAGTGCCGTGGGCTGCCAGCCCTGACGGAGCTCAATCTACCTCACAGCAGGCCGGGGTCTGTGAAGGAAGGAAGGCCAGGCGGCCAGCCAGCTACACAGGCAGCACCGGCCGCTGAACTCCGTCGGACAAAATTTGCAATTAGACAGCAATTTTCGTAAAACGGCCCATATTTGACCTCTACATAGTTGATTTCTCGCATTAAAAAAGTCTCAGAAGTGAATGTAATATAGTAAAATAATAAAATAGCAGATGAACAATACAATTTCTGAGATCTGCCCGACCTAGATTCAGAAGACTAACTGATCTCAGGTCAGTTGTGTAGCCTATGTAAATGTTGGGGTGTGACAAAGAGAGAGACTAGAGCCAAATGAGGAGGAGCCACCGAGTTGACGTCAACTAGGCGGCTTGTTGAGATTTGCCCGTTTTCAGAGGCAGTTTCAAACTGTGAGATTTGCAGAGGAAAGAGGTGTCAATGGGATTTAGAGGTTCTATGTATGTCCTAGTTACCCACTAAACTGTCATTATTCAACTATGACAAGGTAAAATTGGTTTTGCATTCCATCACCCCTTTAATCAACCTACAGATTAATAGTTGGAAGTAATTTTCATAAACAAATGTCCTGGTTTCAGTTTTCTAATTGTGAATATTGGCTAGTCTTTTATGATATTAAACTAATTATGTTTGGGTTTTGGACAAAACAAGACATTTGGAGATTTTTGGTAATTGCAAGGGACATTTTATAGACCGAATGACTAAATGATTAAACAAAAAATGTATAAGCAGAATCATCTATAATGGCCATAATTTCTATCATATCTTAAATAAAATGATGTAGAATCTGCCACACTTCTCTTTGACTGTTGACATTTAGGTAGAGTTTACAGGCTTCTGTATTTACTGTTCTGCTCTGTCAATTTTAATGTCATGTTACTTATTTAAGAATAGGGATACCACACATCTGAACCAGGCAAGAGCAGTACTGTATCCGGGATTTCACTTGTGATATCGTGCCCAGACAAGCTCCTCTGACTGTTTCCCTGTCACCTGTAGTTGTCTTCATCCAGATGGATAAAAGCACACTCCCTCTGGCCACTTCTCGCCTTTGCTTCGCTCTCTTTTTACACCTGGCAATAGTCTCTTTCTGTAAGGGAATCACTTATGATGTGTTAAGGTGGTGAAACTAGAGCAATGCATTCTTCAGTGGCTTGTGACAAGATGGGTTTGCCTTTGTGTTACCTTACACTGAAAATGAAGAGGAGTTATTTTTGTATTTGATGTTTGCATGGGAACATTTGCCTGCCACTGCACTGTTCTTAGCAGGAGCTGTGTTTGGGAGAGTATATGTGTGTTTTCGACTCTGTATATTCTCTATATTGTTCAATGTAAACATACAGTCTTAAGTCCACTATCTGAAAGCTATTGAATGTTGTAATCACAGATACCATAGTTTTATTTCAGGGACTTCTAATTTCTTGACATGTAGGCCTGGCTTATTTCTACTAAAAAGCTTTGGTAACACTTTATAATAATGGTACATGAATTATCATGAATTCATGCATGACTTCATGCATGAAAAAGCATGAATTCATTCATGTAGTACTTCATGAACTATCATTAATATACATGGATTTATAGTATTTCATGCATGACTTAATGCAGAAACAATAAGTTTATTAATGCATTAATTAAGGTATTTGAATCATCATGACTTCTGATTTATTAATGATGTTCATGTCTTCTTCATCAATCATTAAGTGACAGAACTAAAAACTGTCCAGTCACAGAAGTGTACACATATTATAATGAACTATAGTGTTGTAATCATGATTAACTAAACATTATTTCTTCATTACTTCATCATGTTTGCGGCCCCTGAAATAAAGTGCTGACCTGAACCAGTCACAGCAGTATACATATATTCTAATGAACTATAGTGTTGTAATCAAGACTAACTAAACATTACTTCTTCATTACTTCATCATGTTTGTGGCCCCTGAAATAAAGTCATCCCTGTTTATTTGGGCATCACATTTTTGTTTTATAAATTACAAAAATTAAACTATAATTTTGGACTTTTAATTGTGAATTATTTAGTTGGAAGAATTTTACGTATAATACAGTATTATCTTAAAGCTCAAAAACCATTTAAGACAACTCATTCATGATATTAACAAACTTTAATTCATACTCTAAAGCCAACAAGATTTAAGTTTCACATACCATGTCACATAAAAAAACAATAACATTTGTCACATTTGGAAACCCCAATAATTTTATATTGTTAAATCAGTTGTTATTTCAACTGAACCACAAAAAACAGAAAACACTAAAATAGGTAAATACACTCAATCACTAAACAATTTGACTTCTCTACCTCCTGAGACAAAATTTCCTTTAAAGTGTATAGTAACTCCTAAGGTCTATGACTCATATGTAATAATTGATGAGAGGCACACACAGTGCACCATCTTGACACAACCATGTTCTTTATATCTGAAGCCAGTCAGCTCTCAGGGAAACGTGACCCGAATGTCTTTCAGTAAACGACCAAGAGGTCCTTTCCTATGCCTGTTTCCAAGCCAGTAAGTCCATTCTATAACTGCAAGATGTTCTTTCAAAAGTTTCTCAGTTCTGTTTCCCCTAAGCCGCCAAATTATTGATTTGTATGTTAACCATGCCCTCTCTAGCTGCTGAGTGTGAGCTCCAGTAACAGGATCAACAAACCACCTTGAATGATTCACGGTGAAGTGTGTGTAACCCAAATTGGTGAGAGCGCCCCTATATGCCCTCCACTCATCACTAATGATTACTGTCCCAGGGCGTACATGCTTCACCACCAATGGAAGTAAATGGTTGCGGGACCTCCTCTTCACCAGCTTCAGTAAAGGTCTTCGATGTTTTCCTTTTACTCCAAGCATTCCAAAAACCCAGTTCTTGCGCCTCCAACTGTTGGATATTCTCCCACGACCATACTGTAAATACAAGTAAACTCTTTAACACTTCACCATTGGTACCATTCTGTATTAGTGATACAGCTTGATGCCATGACTTTACTATTTTTATTTACCACTTTAGGGTATCTTACAGATGAAAAATGTACAATGGGTATTGGTCAGGAGCAAGGGAATATTTTAAATAAATTTAAATATGGCTTTAATTAATTATGGAGTAATTATGTACCGTAAACGGTGTTCAGTAAATCAATCAAAACAAGCAACACTGAAAAAGAAAATTCTTTGTGCTGCTCGTTATTATTCTCTATGTGAATGTTGAGCAATTTTACACATCCCTGATTCAAACTATGACTTTGCTTTTCACAATCACTACAAACTAAATGGTAGTTTGAACCAAGAAGTAGAACTAAAAATTGCAGTTAGTTAGGGTTTGGGTTAAATGCTTCTGGTCCAAGCAGGCACCGAATCTGGTACTGGGGCTGACCACTTATACGCCAGTTTTCAGTTTTGGACTCTTTGTTGAAATTACAATCTCTCTCATAAATTGTTCTTATCTTACTTGTGCCATGACATCACAATGCTAAGAAGTTTGCGGACTGACACACCTGCTGTATACAATCTGCATCACAGGTAAACCAGATAGTTTAGACTTCATTTAGCCACAAACTGCCTACCTTTCGTTTATGGCGAAAGTTGCTCTCGTCTATGACAACAAACTCCCTTTCATCACCTAGGCGTTTTCCAGTTTTTGTTTCATGTCGCTTCATTGCATGTCTACAGACTCTTCTTGCACAAGCTGCCATCTTTGAGAGTGTTGTTGAGCTTTTTGCTATGCCATCTGTCTTCATGTCAACCTGCCTCAGTCGCAAGCCTTGTGAAAACCTGATAAGGAAGAAAATGAACCTGTTTATTAAATGTTTCCGGACATCACAACATAGTCATTTTACAGGCTGGGAAAAAATTGTGTTTTGTTATGTCCCTCATTAATTAAATATAGCTACAGAATGCAGTATTGCGGTATACCGCCTTGCTATAACATCTTAGAACAATAAAGCTATGTAAATACAGTCATTATAAAGATTATAAACTATTGGATTGCAGTGAAATTATTGGTAAAATGCAGTAAACTCATCTGGATTACCTGTAGAAAAATTTCATCCATGAAATTAAACTGCATTTTGAATTCTCAAAGACAGATCCAGTTCTTATTGTCTTGGTTATTTTTCTTCCCCTGTGGCTCTTGTGTCGGCATACCCTGAATAAAAAAATTTAAATTAACGTAAGTAAACCTTCCATGATACAGTAAATACTATATACAATAAATATGTAATTAACAACATTTTAATAAACACAATTTAATAAACAAAACCAATAGCCATTTAACAAATATTGTGTAAAGCATTGTTTTTATAGTAGCCTATGATAGTCCTGAATTAGGACAAAACCATTTAACCATGGAACATTTCAGTAAATTTAGTCAACCCCTAACATTTTAATACAACAACACCACAACACTATAAATACATTATAAAAAACATGACAAACAATGATACATATTGGTAAATGGTTGAAACTGCACAGCATTTGTAAAAAATAAAAAAGAGAGAGTATAAAGTCATGAAGAAAATAATACAACAGTGCAAAGAAAGGGATAGCCTACAAACAGGAAATGAAGTGAATTTAGTAAGGTTATGCCACATACCATCTATAGACATCTGTTGAGTTGTGTTTCTTCTTCAGCTTCATTGCATTTTGACATAACTTGCACCTTATTTTCTTTTTCAAAAGCTTTTTGTTTTGTAGCCATCTAATCAGCTTGACTGTCTTCCTTTTAGTTGGCTTTCCTTCAGTCAAACACAATATTTTACTTTCCAGACTCATGACCGTACCATGGATTGTAAAATTGGTCTGTGAGGTTTGCTGGCCTATTTTTTTTTTTCAGCGACGTTAATTGCCCGCGTAAACCTAACCAATCAGAGACGGAGTAGGGTGACCTTTCGGGAGCGGTCTTGTGTTCCCTGTCGAATAGTGTTTTGCCTCCTGTTAAAATGCATAGCGCCCCTATCTGTAGAGATGCTCCCTAACAAAAACATCATAAACGTTCTTAATGATATCAAACTATTTGGAGCGCCGTGTTCTCTGACAGTGGTATCATCTTGGGACAACACATTGGAAATCCAGGTGCCTCCAGAGCTCCACTTGGGATTTTGCCTCGGAACGAGAAAAACTTCCACAGTTCTGCAGTTAGCACCAGATAACGTTACCGAGGACAGTGGAGAGGAGGCGGAGGAGGAAGAGGGAAAAGAGCGTGGAAGATCTGAAAACAACCTAAGCATGGAATCCTTAGCTCTCCGAAGAGGCAAGAGAAAGTGTCAGAAACCTCAGTATGACACGGACAAAATTATTGGTATGTAATGTAACATAAGAAAACACTGATCTTGCTAATTTGTTGACGGAAAAGTATGTTATAAAATTCAGAACGTTACAAAATTATAGTGACGTTTGCTAACTAGCTAGCTAGCAAGAACAAGCTAACGTTAGCCAGGTCAACTGCGTGCTAGTTTTCTGTATTGGTTATTCCAACTTACTGGTAAAGGTCAACGTTAGCTATAAAAGCCTATTATTATTTATTCTCTTTTACAATGGATAACGGTATCACTGTACACCAGCTTTGTAAGTATTTAGGTTTAGTATATATCATTGTTTAGTAAGTTACACTGTTAACGTTACACAACACTAGCTAATGTGAAAAATGGTTAGCATACTGTTGTGGGATAACTTTAACGTTACTTCTAAAAAATGTGCACTTAAAGGTGCTTATATATAACTTACATTAGGCTACATTGACTTAGCTGAAGTATCAGGTTAAAGTGTGTATCTTCATGTCTCTGCACAGTGAAATGATAACGTTACTCCCACAACCCCCTCCTAATAAACAATAAGCAGTAATAAGTGATTTGACATTGAGAGTGACACTAAAACATGATGCTTAATAAGTTATTCTCTTCTGTTTTGTCTTGTGTAATCTTCCACCCAGACCTGTCTGTGCAACAGCCTCCACAAGATAAGGCACAGAAAAAAACTGCAAATGCCAAGATGCATGAAAAAGGTATCCTACATCGTTTTGTCTGTATTGTTGTTATAATGTAGTATTGTTGTTATAAAGATTGTTTATTGTTCTCTTAAAACACTGGAACTGAATAGTGAAACTAAAGTTTGTTGTTCATGATGGAGATAAAAAAGATGCTGTCAAAATAACACCCAAACTTTGCTGCCAAAAGAGATCCTCCCTGGAGATTTTCAAAACACAGGTGGTTACTAGTATCTACATGTACTGTTGGTAACATATACCCTTTTTTAAATCCTGACATACTTATCAATATTTTAGTGCTGCATTAAGTCACACAAAGAAAAATCAGCAAAAGAAATACTGCTGAAAAGGGGGTGTCTGCTTTATTACATTGTATACAGTGCTGTATATAAGCTATTGTAAGGTTAATTTTACTAAGCCCTCACTGAAATTGTTCAATTATAATGTTGACTTTTTTCAGCATTGTATGTTGTATTTTATGTGTTTTTTATAAAGCTTACTACAAATACTACATTTCTAAAACTTACTAATAGTTGTTATGAATCCAAAATGAATCCCCAACATACAAAATTATCTGAAGAAGTTCTTATGTCCTTGACCTGGCTGCTACTTAGACATAAACATACATTACTGGCCAAAAAAGAACATTGACATAATTTGGAGCGAAGGTATTATCTCTCTAAATTTGTTATTTATATCTTTTATTCAAAATGTACAGTGCTTCCACCTCCGCATGACCATCCAGGAACCTCTGCAAAAGAAAAGGCAAGAGAAAACGGTATGTGGCATTTGTTTCATAGACTGTTACATTCAGTGAAACATTAAAAATGGAATTTATATTTTCAGTTTTATAATTTTAGTTTTATGCAGCTTTAATTATCTGCCATTTTGCTATTGGCTAAGGAGAGAGAGAGAGATTGTCAAACATTTTAAATGTAATAGTATTTCATTATGAGGCTTCCATCTGTTCCAGAATACTCTACTTCACAGACACTTCTGCAGGAGGCTAGGCAAACCATTGAAAGGCAAAAAGGTGAGAATGCCACCTTTAAAAGAATGGATTGACATGCTTACTGAGGAGAGAAATTTCCTCCGGGAGAGACTTAAAGAAGGTAAAGATGATTTGAGGAGATTACAAGCTCATAAATGTACATGTATGTTGATTGTGATGAAACATCTGCTGTTAAATCACTTTATTTGTTTTGCACAGCTCTTATGCTCAAAAATGACAGGAGAGCTGAGACAGCAATTAAGATCTCACCTGTAAAGAAACAATCTGGACGGAAGAAAGATGACTCAGATGAAACTGACCTTTCCTCATCTAATGAGTCCTCTGATTCTGAAGCCAACACAGCATCATCTGAGGACAAGAAGCCCAAAAAGTCCAAGTCCAAGCGCAAAACAAAAAAGCTGAAAAAAATGCAAGGTATGTACTGAGTGACATATTTCTCAGTCTGTTTATGGACTGCAAGTTTAAAATGAGGTTGTCTGAGCACGTTGACCAATGCAGACAAAACAAAAAGAACCACTCTGTTAGCACAAACATGTTATACCTTCACTAAACAAATTCCTCCCTAGTAGTATCACAAAAGTCCCACAACTGCAGAGGGCACTAATTTTTAAGAGAGATGCAGCAGGTGAAAGCTATTTCCATTGAAGCTGACAGATGCCTTGCTCATCAAATTGTTGTGTTATGCAGTGTGTTGAATCCTTACAAATGCATAACATCTGCAAAATAATTAGCCAATTTAATTTTGATGACTGGTTTGTCGTAAACCCCAACATAGTGAAGTTGCCATTAAAATTGACAGAAGTGTTGCTTATAACTGGACAGTTATCTGTAACAAAGCGGTTGTCACAAGTTTATTAACCAGTGGAAAAATATCCTCATCATGTCATCCCTATTTCATAGAGTCATAGACATACTGTATGTGTCCTTTTTTGCTCACACATTCCTCACCTGTGTATTTACTTGATTCCTCCTAATGTCTAAATGCACACATGGCATTACCATATTCTTTTATGATACTTAATTTATTAATTTAGAAAGAACAGCTTCTACAGTTGATATGTTTTACATGTTTTATCTTCTGGCACATATCACTCTGATTAAGTTATTATGATGGCACTAGTCATTTTTTTATACCTATTTGTTCCTCATTTGCTCGGGCTTGTCCCTAAAAGTCAGGTATTAAGATCAGTCGATGGAACCCAAATTTTAATCTCAGTTTCTGAGTCAAGCCGTAATACTAACCACTAGCATTTCATATTGCTTGACTGCTGTCCAGATGTGCGCAGTAAGTTAACAGTTACATTCTTTACTGACCGAGAGACACCCAAAAGAATACAGGTGCAGTCCTTACTAACTTTTTAAATGATACATTGGTACAAAGTGGCATTTCTCATTCTAATAAACATCTTTGGTAAGCGTGCGAACAAGCCATTGCAATGCACTTTTATCAGATAACATTCAAGAGTTTCATTTTGTAGTAATTCATGAAATTAAAGGTGATGAAGCTGATAAAATAAAAAAAAATGAGAAGCCAGCTAGCAGCATTGATTTTTATCCTTGAATTTATGTGGGATATTTGGTTGCAGGGAGGTTGTAGTGACATTTAATGTTTTAAGGGGGTAATTGTCTCAAGGTCAGTGTTCACGGTATTGGCCTGAAGTGCTGGCTGATTTGACTCAACTAGAAAAATCAGATTTGGGTACATTGCTAGTGTTTTCTTGAGTAAGAGTTGGGTTGAAACGTTACTAATGCAACTTAAGAGAGCTCTGATTCCAGTTTGCATTTTACCTTATTATTGTTACTATTGCTGCACAATTTGCATTTAAGTGTGCTAGGTTTGACTGCTGTGTTAAGAGCTAGTGGTCTGATGATAAAGCAAATAGGGTGGGTTTTAAGTTTCATTTGATCATGCTACTTGTGTTTTTTTGTCTTGCAGTGAAAACCCCTGATCACTCCATCCAGCGTTACAACATGGTGCTGGAGATGGTGAGGAATGATGGCATCAGCAAAGCAGAAGCCTATGCAAGGCTTGGAGTAGATCGGAATACCATTGTATATCAGGCACCAATTGCTGAACTTGCAGCTACCAACCACGAGCTGTACAAGACATTGAGGTCTACTTTTAAAAGAAAGGACAGCCTCAAAAGGTTTGCTGAAACATGTAAGGGCTTTTGTGAGCAGGAGCCTACAGCTTCAGCAATTCAAAAAAAAAAAGAAGCTGGATCCTTGCTGGACATTTACAAGAAATAAAAGGGTCAACTTTTGATTGTCATATTATTGGACATCATAGGCCTACAACCTAATTTTGAATACTTTTGTGAATTTTGAAAATTGTGTATCTGTTGTTTTTTGTAGGATTTAAGTTGCATCTTGAAGCTGTTTTTGAATGTTTACTATTTGTAAACATTTGCACTTTGCACTTACAGATCATGTATCTGTTTTTTTATTTTTTTGTCAAGACTTTTCAGGTCTACAGACACTAAGAAGTTAGTAACAAGTCAAATTCATAAATATTCTACTTGGGTGAGCATTGTTCTAAGGCATTACTGTTTAAGTGCCTTATGTTGTGAATAAAGCAACTATAAAAGTGCATCTGCAGTATACTGTATTTTGTGTAAATCTAGTGACCTTAGTATAATTTTGCAAACCCACTCCTTTAATTCTTAATACATTTCAATTTTATGGCACCATTGATCATATCAGATTTATCAATGTTAAAGATGTACCAGGTCAGCACTTTATTTCAGGGGCCACAAACATGATGAAGTAATGAAGAAGTAATGTTTAGTTAGTCTTGATTACAACACTATAGTTCATTAGAATATATGTATACTGCTGTGACTGGTTCAGGTCAGCACTTTATTTCAGGGGCCACAAACATGATGAAGTAATGAAGAAATAATGTTTAGTTAATCATGATTACAACACTATAGTTCATTAGAATATGTGTACACTTCTGTGACTGGACAGTTTTTAGTTCTGTCACTTAAACTACAAATTTACCTGATGAAGAAGACATGAACATCATTAATAAATCAGAAGTCATGATGATTCAAATACCTTAATTAATGCATTAATAAACTTATTGTTTCTGCATTAAGTCATGCATGAAATACTATAAATCCATGTATATTAATGATAGTTCATGAAGTACTACATGAATGAATTCATGCTTTTTCATGCATGAAGTCATGCATGAATTCATGATAATTCATGTACCATTATTATAAAGTGTTACCAAAGCTTTTGTTATCTCAATATAAAAAGATCTACTTAAGTGTTGTCTAAATCTACATCTTTTCTAATGAACAACACATTCAGGGACTACATTTTTTTTTGCAAGGATGCACACAGCTGACAGGCCTATAACTAGCACTAATCTAGATTTCACTTTTTTTCCCTTTCAGGGTAATTTACTGTACAGTTTGTCTACAGCAGTTTGGCAGGCAGTTTAAGGACACAGTAGTTGTTTATTGGCTTATTTAAATGAACTCCTAAGTAGCTGGAAATGCATAATCCTAGCCATCAGCATAATAATAAGATGGCAGGTTAACTAGCCAGGGTGAGACACATAATTACACATGCATTGTGTGAACTCTGACACATTCAGTTTTCTAACTTTTTAGAAGATAAACATCTACAAGTACATGTTTTAATAGTCTTAGATCTCAGTTTATTTATAAAAAATGTGTCTGTTTTGAGGCACAATTATTTTGATAATAGTTATTTATTAGCAGTACTTTTTTAATAAAAACTCACATAAAATATTTTTTAAAAAAAGTCAGTAGAAACTTCAGTCGACCTCTCTGCATTTCCAGACAATCTTAAAATGTCTGTATTAATTTAACAGTAATTTCAAAGTAACTCTTGACCTTGGAAAAAGAAATGGAAGAAAATCAACTCCTACATAATGGTACTTCAGACAAGTGATGACAATGGAGCCATCTCCATGGTAACTGACCCGACCCCCATATCCCGATGAAAACCGTGTAATGCATTGGAAAACTCCCTGAGGAAATCTTTTTTTCGTTTGTCTGTATTAAATGAATTTGTGAATAAACATATGTATATGGATATAGCACCATTAGTTGTAGATTACTGGCTACGTCCCATTAATCCGTTGATCACTCCCATTTAAGTGATCATTAAATGGATGTCTGACAGTGAACACCCGCGAGCTTACAAAGCCTTGTAATTTAAAGCACAACTGCAAATACTAAAATACTTTGTTATCAAATATTTCAAGTACCTTTGACTGACATCCATTGTGTGTGTGTGTGTGTGTGTGTGTGTGTGTGTACGTGCGCGTCCGCAGGGGGCAATTAGGCAGTTCACTTATTAATATTAATAGAAGATTAAAAATGACACAGACACACCTACTTAAACATGATGAGATTTACACAGGAGGGGAGAAGCAAGATAAAAAAAAAATGATTAAAAGTATTAATCGATGCTTTTTGTAAGAATCGTATCGCATACTGTCTTCTTGGATCCCAATGATATCCTGTTAATGGAAATTACAGAAACCGCTGTGGGTGTTTGAACTTTTTCACTGCATCTTCAAATCAGCTGCAGAGTAAGTACGTTCCTACACCTCTCTTTAGCAAATGACAAACTATCTCTTTCTGATATACAGACATGCAGAGAACAGAGCTCCTCTAAGTGTGGTTGGTCAACAGCAACATGGCAGGGCTATCTGCTTGATTAATGCAACGTGGGCTCTCTCTCATTTTAACCTCTCACACAATAGGAGAGGCATTCAGTCATGATTGACATTGTTTTGTTTTTTTCCTGTTTTAGTTGTCTGCTATTGTATTACAAGACTCAGATCAGTCCTTATTATGTAGAATTTATTATATTAATACTTTTGCTACATGGAAAGGGTGTACTTTGGCCAACAAGGCCAATGGTCAGTGTCTCGCAGCTGCAGCAACATTTTGGTGTGGAGATTCATTTTCAGTATTGAATGAAAACACGTTTTACACATGCAGTTTAAAAACCTAACCGACTCGGAAAAGCTTGCCTTGGGTTTATATGCATACCCTTTTGTCAGCTCCCTTGAAGTTACAAATGTGCAAGACTGCATGGTCTGGATCTCATTGTAGTCCATTAATATAAGAAATGAACACAGCTCCATGCATGTTGTTTATCATACACATTCCGTTGAGCTGTGATTCAGCTGAGCAAACCTTTCCAGCCTTCCCATTATATTTATAGTTTCTGCAGATTTATCCACCTATAGGGGTTTGTCATTATAGGAATTTCCTAATTGTGTCTTTGAAGAAGGTTTGTTGGCATGGCTGGCCTTTCATGTTTCCAGTGATTAAGACAAAAGGCAATATTGTACATTCATCCGGTGAGCATGCAGCATTGAAGGCTTGTTGCTGGAATTAGCTATGAAATCCATCACCTGACACATGTAAACATGATTTAATGCAAACTTTACTGTAAATTAACAGCTGAATTTCTCCTATACCAACTGTCCCTCATTACGATCTTTTTAATTTCATATTTGGTTCAGAGCAATGATACAGTATCCCCTCTTGTGTCACACTTTGTGATAAGATGCAATGCACATTTGCACAAATGGTTAGTAAATGGAAACCGATCACTCAATGAGGTAGATTGGTCCGAAAGACGGAGACAGACTGAAATTGGGTGTGGGTGTGGGTGTGGGTGGGGTGGCCAAATGAGGGTCAACCACAAGGTTGCACATTTGAATTTTGTGTCAACTGTATCCACCTCAGAACACGTGTAATAGTCAAACCAGCAGTCCTCTGCTCAGACCGTCTTAAGGGGCCCAATCGTTTGGTTAGTTTTTTATCCGAGCAGGCAGCTACACTGTTGCAATGTCTAGTATTTAATTAATAAAATGGATATGAACACCTGTGCAAGCATCCATTAGTGTGTCTCTTTAAAATCATCTGGTAGTGTTGCAAATTACATGTCATGTTATACCGTGCTCTGAATTAGCCACTGACGTGTACAGCTGTCCAAACAATATTGTCTTTGGCACACTAAGGGTATAAAAAGACCTTTTTGTTTGAGTTTCAGCCTATTTTTGTCATCTATGCAACTCATTAATTTTTCACGTCTGCACTGTTAGTTGTGAGCTGGCTTGTGTGTATAAAGTCATGCAAATTACATGGTGAACACAAGAAAATGTATTTACTTTAGCAATGCAGACCATATAACCTTTCATCAGGGGAGACTGTCTATCAGCGTGTACGAGATCTATTTTAAAAGAGCGAAAAAACATGTTGGCTCTGAAAATTCTCTCCTCACAATATCACTTTGTGCCATGTGCTGTCATGCATTATGAAACAACTTTTGCAAACCATTTGCTGCAGCAATAACTTTAAATCAATGTAATACTTCACATCATGAAAAATGTACAGGGCTTAGTGTGTAACTGTGTGTACTACAAGGCTGCACTGATGGCTGAATACCGGTATTATCCATTGCAACTTGAGCATTGACATCTAAACAAACCTTTCCGCTGACCCTCTCATGAAACTCAGTACTACTTTAAATCCAGAGACATTTAAAGTGTATGGGAACAACCATCACAGCAGCCAGAAACAAGATGAGAGCACTTTTCTTGCAATGAGCACAGACGTAGTTTGAAACCACGATCAATTTCTCACCCATTTACAGAAGCGATTATCAAAGCATCCTCCATTAATGGCTAGGAGACTTCTTTGTGTCCCACGGTCACTGGGTTGCATCCCATTAAGAAGCTGAGACCAAACATGAATCTCTTCTTCAACATGCTCAATTAGCCGAGAGCCTAATGGTGAGGTTCATCAAGCTACAATTAGGGATAGGCAATTCACAGCAAAAATACTATGCGATATTTACTGGTAACTAAACCAGCATTCTTTACAGATTACAGTCACAAAACTTGACGGATGTGTAGTTGACATCAAAATAAAGGCCCAGATCAAAAATGGGTGTGGTCCGAGCAAGGGCGCTGGAAGAAGGGAAGTAAGGAAGGATCTCCCCTACTTTACGTCCTTGGCCCATTTAGCGTCGCAGCTGGTGTGATCCCGTCACAAGATGGTTTTTAGTTCTTTATAACATGAAATATTCATTCTAAATAGGCAGCTAAATAATTCAGACAGCAACAATCAAACTTGAAGTCTGGGGGAAGAACATCCTCAGTTTGTTATTTATCGAGCAGCTAGTATTTGGCTTCCTTAAAAACTATATAGGACCAGATGTTTGTTACCTTAAATACAAATAAGTACCACACAGTGAGGTAAACATAAATAAAATTTAGGAAAAAGAGAGCGCAAGCATTGCACTCTGTAGCAGAAGTTACGCTGAGATGATGTTTTGAAATCATAGAGGACACAAAGTTAGATGAGTGCATTCATACTGGTTGTAAAAGTAAACTCTTGAGTTTAACATCACTAGCTGTTGTTGAACTGAGTGTGGACTCTCTCATGTGTGCAAACTCAACAGTGTCATCAGTTTCTTCTGATCTGTATCATCACATCCTTCCTGCGAGTCTTTCTCATATTCTACATCAGCCTTTAACATACAAACAGGAGGTGCAGTGTGTAGGAGCACACATTCGCTATCACATACAGTAGTGTATATAGGGATAGATTAGCACAAGACTTCAGCATCTGAAGGCTTAATATGGACTTGGACACCTACCACTTTAATAACGATGTTCTGTGTTGTTTTCTTTCTCCTGGTAAACACTGACTACCACCAGTGGAACCTGACAATGTAATTTTAAATAAGGATTAATCATGAATGTTGTTTTGTTCTGTCTTTCTATTTGCCACTCTCCGTTGAGACTCCTTTACAAATTGCAGCGCTGGTGAGCTGGCAACATACTGCTCTCGCTCTTTGGAGACAAGTTGACAGGCTTATAGTCTCATAGTCCTGATTTAGAAAATGTTTTGACTTCAGGTTTCTTAGTCATGCCTACTGTAGACAGTTTGATGTTGCCTATACAGTTTTCTGTAAAAACTGTCATCAACATGTTACTATTCATCAGTCATTATCAGTGTTGGCTGTATTTAAAACTTTTTTAACTTTGTCTTTGAGCTAAGGAGCATATAGAAATTAAAGAAAAAACATTTTATCATCAGAGTTGTTTGCTGTAAAATGCACCGTGTGTGTGTGTCTGTGTGTGTGTGTGTGTGTGTGTGTGTGTGTGTGTGTGTGTGTGTGTGTGTGTGTGTGTGTGTGTGTGTGTGTGTGTGTGTGTGTGTGTGTGGGGGGGGGGTGGCTGTACAAGCCAACTGGCTTGAAAGTCACTTCACATAAAGCTAAATCAAATGTAATGTGTTGGGCAGTGGAACTTGAACTGTTGTTTATAATACATTATTTGTTTGACAAGTTAAAATCAGATGTGACATTTGACTTCACTTTAGTATGAGGATATCTTTCTGAAAGTTGTCTTGCATCCCCACACTGGCACTTTTTTTACATACATAACAAAACACAAGATTTTACCCAACAACTATACAGAATTTACGAATAAGTCTGCAATGCAATCGATGGAATCGCTCAGTTTTACAGATACACTGAGGCCTCCTGAGAACCCAAGCTCTGATTTAACAGTTTGACAGACAGATGAACAAAAGAATTCCCCTGAATATTTTCCTCTAATCTCTTTGATGGCAAAAACAGATATTTTTCAAATAAAATATGAGATGCTTTGATGTCATATTACCAGCTGGAGACAACATTCTTTGAAAATATAAACTATATAAACTTGACTAAAGCAGTTAATGCACAGTCTTTAAGCAGACAAGTAACAGTCTCGCCAGTCTAGCTTTAAGATTTCACAGATTATATATTTTCTATTCACTACTGCATAACTATATATTATAGATTGGGAAATCAAATGACCTAAGGAAGTAAATGCCTTGATGTGCCTTGCAATAGATACCTTGCGGCCTCCACATAGATGCCTAAATATTTATTAGAGGAAACTTGTTTAATCTGTGTTTTATGGACATTATTTTTGATTAATGAGGGAATTATTTATACACCACTCCACCTATCTGTATGAAATTAACTACACAACAGCAGAGTTTAAATTGTAATACATTTCTATGTTTGGCTAACTTTAAATAGAAAGGTCTAAAAAGTTAATTATGTGACATGTAATACCAGCTTAAGTTGAATATTGATTTGCATTACCATCATTGATATTTTGTTGAAATGTTGCACAGTTAACCATTATTTTCCTGCTGCTCTTGGTAAATAGTTACTGTATTGTATTTTAATGAGTTACAGACTGATATTTTTTAATTGTGTCCCTCGAGTGACTTTTACATGTGTATGTGTATGTATACATAAAGCATGGCAGGGTATCAATACTGGTATCATACAAATTGATACATGCAGTACTTGAATTACAGTATGTTCCTTATAATAGTTCTCCTCAAGGTCTCACAGTTACTGAGAAGACAAACTCAATAGTCAATGTTTTGACAGCAGTATTATCTACTATCATTGGCAATTTCTCCACCATTCAGCTTAGTGATTTTGAATGATCATTCCGTGTCAGGTTTTCAATCTGAGAAGGCATCACCGTTCACAACCAAGCGTAGGCTTACAACGGAGAGAGTGGCGGGGAAATGCTCATTGACAAGTCTTACAGACTGGTCATCTGTTCAAAAAAATAGACATTAATTAAGATGACAAGCTTAACGAATGAAAGTGGGTGTGTTGTGTTTGCATTTTCACTCTACTCTTGATGACAGATGTTAACTCTTATTGCTTAACAACATAAAAAACCGTTTCACCTCAACTGATGTCAATATTTGCCTTCATTTTGACTTAAGGGGAAACAACCCAGATGAATAGGAGAAAAGAAATGACTGATAGATATCACCATGAAACTCCCCCAGTTGATTACTGACATTAAGACAAATATCTTTTGTATTACAAGTTTTTAGAATGTTAATGTTTAAATATGCAAATAAGGTATTATCTCATTAAATATGAGCTAATTTGCATATATTTCCAGAAGAGAAATCTGAAGATTGGATAAAGTCAGATTCAAAATTCTTGTTTCATTTTGTTGACATATTAGAGTCAAAGGTTTTTACAGGGGGGATTTGGGATATCTCTTTTTCTCACTCTATTGATCAGAAAATACTGTCAACAGCCATGAAAGTATCCATTTTTGTGTGGAAACAACTATTTTCAGACCCAATATCTTAAATCAAATCATTAGCAACAACAATACAAACCACCTAAATCACATCAAAACTTATAACACAGCATTTATGGCCTTCAACTGAACAGAACCCCAGCAAAAAACAGTGTTCACACACAAACGGTCCCATGTAGAACTGCCACCCTTGCCTAGATACCGTCTACAGCCTAATTTTCCCCTCATCCAGTTCCTGCTGATGCCTTTTCACCTTTTTATCTGTGCTCAGACTCTTGCGCCTATATTTTGTACGGACAGTTGTGACGGCCTCAACTTTCGAGATCCTGAGCATATCAGTTTCTCTCATTGAATTGACCGTCATAACTGTGCTCTGAAGCCACAACTTCTCCACAACAGAGAGCATGGCAGAGGCACCTTCATTGAAGGTGGAGATGGCCATACTTGCTGCTGCCTCAAGCTTACTTTTCCCCAAAAAGACGTTTGGGCACCGCGCCCATATAACAGAATCGAGGCACTCATTTGCATTTTAAGTGCAGTCCCCTCAGTCAGCTAATGGTGAAGCTAACTAAGGAGGCTCCCATCAGCACTGGTTCATAACAACATAACAGAACAAAACAAATTATGAATCATTCAAAAGATCAATATTTAAAATATTGGAGAAAGCAAACAAAGTAGTATTTTTATATCTGCACACTATCAGAGATACGAAGAAGAGATGGATCCTGACTAAATACAGGCTCGGTGACCACCAACTGGGTCAGACAGAAGTGCACTTCCTCCTCCACTGTGAAAAAGTATCTTCACTAAGAGATTTACACCTTGGAAAAATAGTAAAAAAAAATTAAACTTCCCAATGTTAACAACAGAAAAGAAGCTGGTAGTTCTCCTAGGAGAGGGGACAGCAGCTCCACTGACAGCTAAATATGGATCTGCCTGCCACAGCCTGAGGGACTCACAACCACTTTAGGACCCCAACATTACATATTTGTTTAGTATTGTATAGTAATTATATTATACAAAAAATGTAACTGTTGTGTAATGTAATTGTAATGTAAAATGTAATCTTATTTGCAAAAAACTGCACTCTTGTAGTTAACTGCTACAAAACCCATGATTCTGCGGAACAATGCTAACTTTAAGCCCTCTCCCTGCGAAATGAAACCACCGATCAGTTCATTCAAATGCGCTACATGAACTATCAGCCACTGCTGTGTGGCGCTCTGATTACCTCTGCTGTCTGAACACTCCTGTTTTCCGAACAACAGTTTACGCATCGACACACTATGTGAAGGCATTTTACCATCTGCTGTCTTAGTTTGTAATCCCCTGTGTCATCTTGCTAATGACAACGGTTTTCGTCTTCCCTGAGATGATTTTCGACGCACCTCTTTCAACATTTTGAACTCCCCCGGAAATGTCAGAGCACGTCACGTGACGAATCTGAACTGATCACGTTGTCAGAAACTGGCATCAGCCAATGAGATTGCGCATTTACAGTTAAAGGAACACGCCGACTTATTGGGAATTTTGCTTATTCACCGTGACCCCCAGAGTAAGACAAGCTGATACATACCCTTCTCATCTCCGTGCGTGCTGTAACGCTGTCTGACGGCTCCAGCATTAGCTTATCCTAGCACAGATCCTGGAGGTGAAAGTCACAGCGTGTACAAAAAACAACATAACATAAGACACAGCCGTCTTCTAACTGTAAACAAACCGGGAACTATATTCTCAGGTGGAAGAATATAGTACTTGGGCGGAGTGATATGCTCGCAGCAAGCCTGTCTGAGAATATAGTTCCCGGTTTGTTTACTGTCAGAAGACGGCTGTGTCTCATGTTACGTTGTTTTTTGTACACGCTGTGACTCTACAAATCACAACATGGAACATGTTGGTGTTATTTTGTCACTTTTGTCACAATTTGGAGCAGTAGGCTAGTTGGAACCAGTTACCTGCAGGATCTGTGCTGGGCTAAGCTAATGCTGGAACCGTCAGACAGCGTTTACAGCACGCACGGAGATGAGAAGGGTATGTATCGACTTGTCTTACTCTGGGGGTTACGGTGAATAAAATAAATTCCCAATAAGTCGGCGTGTTCCTTTAAGGAATATTTCATTTCTTATCGTACTACAAAAAAAGTACCTACACCTACACAACATACCTGACATTTGCCAAAAAATTCCTTTAGTGCAGCTTTAATGCGGCAGCCGAGGTACAGTTTGTGTAATTATTTGCACACATTTATAGACGGATTATTCATTTTTGACAGCAAACTCAGAGAAACATTTGACTGTGTGTTTCAAAAGTCTCTGAAATCTAAGTGAAATTGATATTTCTATGCTTCCTGTAGAATTTTACTACTTCAATAGGGTTACTTTCATGAACACAAGGTGAATAAAAAAAATCTTGAGTCGGGAAGTGGCGCTGGGTACACTGATGAGAGCTTTGTTGTTTCTTGATTATGAAAAGCTGATCGGTATGACACATTTATGCTTAATTACTCAACAAGTCAACAACAACAAACAAATCTGCTGGAATGTATGCAATGATTTTGTCTTGCCAGAGGGGAATATGCCATTCTTCCATCACAGCTTTCTGCATCAGCCAGCCTCCCTTTATTCGTCACACCTATTTCTCAGGATTGACTTATCAGCACATAATGCTTCATTTGCACATCAGACCACTTTGAAGCTCCTTCAAATGCTATTCTAAATCTTTAATCAAAGACCAACCAGCAGAAGAAATAAGGGGAAAAAGGACTGGTGGACTGAAGCTAACTCTTTGTGGCTTGTCTTTAATCTTAAAGGTCATGAATGAACTGAGGATCCAGAGAAACAAGAATGAGAGATTCTTCTGACTTTGACACTCACATAAAGAGACATGAGAGCCACGAGGGAGGGATGGTGGGTGGGTTGAGCCTAAGCCAGCACTCCCTACGCTCCCTTTGTGATGAAGTGGAGACACTGTGAGGAGCTTACAGCATGAGCCATGTTGAGAGAAGAATGCAAAATCCAGAGCGACAAACAAGGCATTCTGACCCCAACGTAGTGTGAGCTTTAGCCATTATCTGTCTGACTTCATCAGAGGCATCAGCTTAGGATCATGTGCTCTTGAGTCTCCCAGCAGAATTTACCCAAATTGTAATGGTCTTTGTGGAGTAGAAGTGGCAAAAGAGCCTCAGCGTTCTCACTGGCTCAGCCAATATCTGAAGTGGAAAACCGAGCCTCTGCCCCAACCTTTAGCAGTGCAGGCTGCTCTCTGGGGAACATAACACTATATATGCACATAGTGCCTAATATTGCACATGACATTAAAATAGCATGCCTGTATTATGCAAATATCATCCAGCAGCAGATGATAAGATGACATGGCAGCAACAGGCGGAGTCCTTGGGATTTTGTTTTTGAATTTTAGTTCTCATTAATTAGTTCATACGTATAATGGGACTGTATTATTCTAATATTTGCAATTCAAATCATTATGACTTTAGTTTTAGTAACATGATTCCACATGAGAATGCAATACAGGTTTTATAGTTTTACAGTCAATATGTGTGTATGAATGTGTTCATTGATAATTTGTTATTATTCAGGGCTGCAGTTTCTGATTATTTTCATTACTGGGTAATCTGTCAATTATTTTTTATTGATTCATTATTTTGAAAATGTTTTTGTTTTTTTTAAACGCCCATGACACCATTTTGAAGCCCAAAATGACATCAAATCACTTGTTGTGTCTGACCAACACTTCATACCCCAAAATATTTAAACTGAGAAACGTAGCAACTCCTTATATTTATGAAGCTTATTTCCTGATAAATGACTTAAACGATTACTCATCTACCTTTTATTTGATCAGCTAATTCACTGTTTCAGCAGAATAGGTATATTGTTAATTTGATTGTTGTTGTAGTTCATTTTGTTGTTGTTGTTATTATTAATTGTTCTTATTATGAGCCCACTCGTCTCCACTGCCATTAAAACAAAACCAAACCCTGATAAACACCTTAATCTGTTTCCATAAAAAGATAACTCAGAATAAAAAAAAAAAATTACAAATCCCCTTAGATAGTATTTGCTTTGTTCATACAGGAAATTGTCATTTAATCATAACTGGGGTTATGATTAACATATAAATGAGACATTTGTAAAAGAGACACGTAGGCCTTAGATACAGTAAGTGATTGTCTCACCGCCATTTAACGTGACTCATTTCAACAAAGTCTGGACAGTGATCTATTTTTGGCCACGCTCAAATTGAGAAATGCAGATGAGACATCATTAAAGACTTGTCTGTGATTAAATTGTCTCTCGTGCCCAGCAATTTTTCCTCCATTTGTCCAATTTCAGAGGAAAAATGGGGCTCATCAAACATACGTCACATTTATTACTATTCAGAAGCACATTGTACGGGTCTCCAAAGTAAGATGACAGTTTAAATCAATTCCATCTTGATAAAAGTCATTGTCGCTGATTCACAGTGATTCTGTATCGCACAACCAGCATTTGTGCTCATTGTTTCTGCTGTCATGGCTTATACATGGCATTTAATGAACTGCATTGGTGCCTTTTATGTTAAAACAAGGTTATGGCTTCATTGGCTTGATGTCAACAACACCTGCACACAGAATTTTCTACTGGAGAAATAATTCCAGACTAAAATGTTGACTACATGGCTACAGTAGATACCAAGCAAATATACTGCATGTGTTTGTTGGTGAACTGACCCTTCATTTGAAGTGGATAAAAACCTTCAAAGTAAAACCTGAAAGTAAAAAAATCTTCCCAATGCGTAATGTATAAACGGACAACATTTATTTAAGGTTAGCAAGATTTCTAAAGAACGTAACGCATTTTCTCACAATGGCGCATTCAAGATGAATGATTCGACCACTTAAAATGGACAAAGCCAAAACTTCCTTTAGGTTTCTGCTTCTCAGGGAACGTGGTGTTCAAGGATGTTATGAATCATGCCAACAATCTAGTGTAATTCACACATTACCATTCATGAATGTTAAACCAAATTGAAATCAAAAAGAGCTCTCACTTGCATATGTAAGCCTTACATCAGCTTTCATAACATGTTCAACAGATGCTTCAATGTCAAAATAAATGTTCTTATGTCAGATTGCTTCCTTACAAATAAGAAGAACATCTCTTGGGATTCGCCCTGAAAACAATTGTTATGAATCTGTTTATTAGACAGTGTCTGCTGTTTGTTAAATGCACTACAACCCCCTTTTTTTTTATCACACAGCCTCTCTTGAGCCTCTCATTTTCTTCTCTGAACTTGCTCACACTCCAAGTGCAAAAGATTATCTACTGCCAGTCCATGCTCAGTTAATTAATGTCACTGAAGAGGATGGATAAGCTTTGAACATGTCAGTGACAGCACTGAGTGTTGAAACTGGCTTGACTTGTTCATACTTGGTGTTACTTTTGGTGTTGACTGTGTTATTGAACAAAATACTTTTGAAAGAGCTTTGCTTGCAATTTCCTCAAGTTGTTTTAGCTTTCATCTGTGTGCTTGGTTAGAATGATGATCGGGAGGTTACCATCCAATGGGGTGAACTAAATGAGAAATGCAAGAAAATTACACGATGTGAAAAGGCAGCACGGTTATATTAGGTACACCGTAAAACAAAGGTTGACAGCTGTTTGTAATTAGAAAATTAGAAACCAAGTCATTATACTCTAAGTCTATATCCACGATGTTCCACTTCCGGGATTGCTCCGTCGCCGCTAGAAATTCTGTTGGATGTCCTTCCTTTCGGCCGGATGTCCATTACCTTCCACTTTCTTTGTGTTGGAATTTTGGCATGTAAATTTCACTTTATGAGGTTTTCTAACATTAATCTGCGTTCCCCCAGCATGCCTATGGTCCCCCAGTGGCTAGAAATGGCGATAGGTGTAAACCGAGCCCTGGTATCCTGCTCTGCCTTTGAAAAAATGAAAGCTCAGATGGGCCAATCTGGAATCTTGCTCCTTTGACCTCATAAACACCTGCTTTGCCCGCCCAGAGAATTTGGCCCACCCATGAGAGAGAGACATCATGGCTTTCAAACGAGCAAAGTGGCAGTTGGTCAAGGCCGCACCCCCCCCTCCACCTTGCCCCCCCTCTCCACCTTGCCCCCCCTCTCTCCTCCTCAATAGCTACAGACACAGAAATGGCACATCCTAAGTAAAGCTCATTGTGGGACTGGCTGTAGTGGCTGTAATTCTGCACCAAGGCTGAATTTCGGGAAAGAGACTTCAGATACAGTATTAGGGGACCACTGAGGCCTATATAAAAGCATCCAAAGAGCACCATGTCATGGGACCTTTAAATGTCGGACGATTTATGAGGACTATGGTTAACCGCTCCTCAGATCTCTGCAGGGTAAATCCAGACAGCTAGCTAGACTATCTGTCCAATCTCAGTTTTCTGTTGCACGGCTAAAACAACTTTTGAACGTACACATGTTCTACCAAAACAAGTTCCTTCCCGAGGCTATTTTGCAAAGGCACCGAGGCTCTGTGCGGAGCTTAGCACCGCCCATGATGATTGTGATTGGTTTAAAGAAATGCCAATAAACCAGAGCACGTTTTTCTCCCATCCCGGAGCGCTGTGTGGACTCGCCACGACCTTCCATCGCAGCACTGTGGAGAAGGGTCTGTCAAAGTGAGACTATTATACATTAATTATACTATTAGACTATACTATCTTAACAGTATACGTGTGAATATGCCATACCATTGCAAAAAAGTCTTGGGGAGGAGGTAAACGTGGATAGTTTGGTGTGTGAGTCTTCCACATGAGAATTGGAGTTTGTCTTGTCTACTTTCAAAGCTGGCAGTGAAAGCAATCTTTCAATAACCTTCACCAAGTAAAACAAAAAAGATATTAAAACGCTCATGAGTTGCACCAACAACGACTTACTTTGTAATTCGGGTTTGAGAACCTGTTTTATCTGATGAGGGTCTAAGGACCAAACTTTGTATTTCTAAATAAATGTTTATTAGTAAATAGGACATTGTGATTGGATTTTCTTTTCTGTCACCTGTTGACATTTTCTCCTATGCACCTGTCCACAAGATATTGAAGGTGTGCATGAGCCTTAACAGTCAAGGTTTGAGAACCTAATTCCTATATTTCTGGTACATTCATTTGTCATAAAAATACCATTTCGCTTCTTGTTTGGTCTTCTTTAATATGTTAACCTGAAGAGACATGTTACAACTATTGATGCAGCCACTGTAACCTCCCTCATCATTTCTAAAGCTCCATATCCATAGGTTAGTCCCTGAGACCCTTCTCTGTGAGGGCATTGCTGACATTGATTGTTAGAAGAGCTATAGGGTAAAAGACATAATAAGTCTGAAAGAACCTTTAAGCAGTGCCACTATACAGTGTGTATATACCGGCTATTCAACCTCAGTGCACCTTACTTCAAGAGCCTATATTAGTTAAGTGGTGAGCATTTAAAGGGTACAGAGATGTTTTCATCCTCTCCATTAAGTGACTGGACAAGTTCTTCCGTTCCGTTTTCATGCAGTGTGCGCTGAGGAAACTATTAGGAAAAATTAAGCCCAAGCCGACACCTATCACCTATCCAATTTCTTACTTGATTGAACACGATGAAGGAACCAAAGGAGATACTGCAGTCTAATTTGTTTGTTGTATAAAAGTTTAGTTTCGTGCACTTCATTTAATACCTGGACATTTTGATTAATATTAAATAGTTCATAAATAGTAATTATGTGAGTTTAGATGTATCACCTCTCCTTTTAAAGGACATCTGCATATTGCCGTGCAAAACTCACTCTGAAAACAGATTTGCAAAAAAACGTCTCATGGGGGAGATTCATGGCCTCGGACCCCTCTAGCATTTCTTGATGAATGCCCTTTTAAGGGCCCGTGTTTATGACTTTCCTGCTCTTTTATACAGTTCACAGTGAAGAGAGATAAAAAGATGGGAGACAAAGGGCTTGACATGCAGC
Organism: Perca flavescens; assembly: GCF_004354835.1. Lineage (NCBI taxonomy): Eukaryota > Metazoa > Chordata > Actinopteri > Perciformes > Percidae > Perca > Perca flavescens. Next base: position 12,729,806 of record NC_041331.1, read on the forward strand.
AAAGGTCCCAGACAGGATTTATATCCAAGATGTTATTGCATGTACAGTACATGGCCGGCACTTTGGGCTACTGATCTGCCGAGGCAGTCAAGAACCTAACTTCACCCCTGCCCTTTAAAGGTTAGTGCACAACGCTAAAGTGCCATATTTGTGCAGATAGTTGAATATGCATAATGCATTTTGAATGTTATTATTTTATTATTCGTTGAATAATTTGTCATCATGGGACCATTAAAGCAGCTATGCCTTAAGGTAACTTTGAAGCTTTTAACTCGGGAACACCGTTAACTTGAATTGATTTTAAAAATCAAAAATTTTATTTTCTCAGGATAACTGCTGGATTTGGACAAAATGTTGTACAGCCATTCATGGTTTTCAGTGTGTCCAAATGACTTTGGTGAATCCCTGACTTTCCCTCTAGCGCCACCAAGAGGTTCACATTTGTGGTGTTGAGTTAAAAATCTAAAACAATGAAAGGATTACCAGGGCATTTGGTACTGAACAGGCATTCATGTTCCCCTCAGAATGAATTATTTTTCAGTGTGCCAATGTGCTGCAATAGCAGCAATCGGCAATTGAATAGAGTTTCTCAAAAATTCAGAATAGTCAAACACAAACTCCTCCTCCTATCATGGAGACTCTTTACTGTATGCCGTGTTTTCGTCTCTTTTCAGGATATGTCAAACAGCAGATTTACTGTTAGCCAGTGCTATTGGGATGTGCATCAAGAAGTAGGTACACTGTCAAAATTTATTTTGGAATTTTCAAGTTTATTACAAAACATTGTAATAACCCTTAAACCTTCATTGTGTATTTTTTTCAGTTGATTCTTAGCAAAACCCCCTTTGTTCTTTCACAAATACGTACTCATTCATGTGTAATTACTTCCACCAACTAATCAAAGTATTCTCATAAGTGTAGAATCTGCCATTCAGTCATTCTGTCATTCAGAACACGTATCAATAGATTAACAATAACGTGGACATTTACACGAACTTCCGTGAGACCAGGTTGGATGGAGAGAGCTAATTTCGGGTTCGGCCACCGTAGGAGGAAGGGCTAGAAAGTAATATTCAGTTGGTTGTCATATACAATTTCACCGCTAGATAGGAGAAATTCTTACACAATGTAGCTTTAAGAGCAGAGGTCGGCAGTGTCAAAGTATATTTACTCAAGCATTAATAGTTTTAAAGCACTTATCCATTCTTTGCTGCTTCATAGTACTTTTACAATGCCACATTTCAAAGGGAAATATTGTACATTTTATAAATATTCACTAGATTTAAATTAAATCTGTAAAGTTTTTTTTTGTGAGTAAACACTTGAACACCTAAAGTAATCATACGATGGGTGGGTTTACGCTGGTAAATCTAATCCAGCAAATAAGCGTGACCATAATCTTTCCATTTAGAAATAAATCTGTATAATCCTGTTTCATGCCCAGTTAAAGACAGCACATGATGCCCATATCTTACCTCACTGTTATGCAAATAATCACTAAAATTGCATTTTCATCGTTTAGCTGCAAGATATGACTATTTTTTTATGCTATTAATATTCATGGACAAGTCGGGCTGTAACAGAAGATTTGAGAAATGAATGATGAACCCATTTCAAATTGCCGCATGCCTTGGGGTAAAGTGGCTACCACCACCACCCTCCCCCCCCCACCCCCTAACAAAAATAATCAAGTAGTAGTTTCTTCATCAGACAGGCTATTTGAGAAACCTTCCATTGCAGCTTTACTCAAGTGAAAAAGATACTGAGCCAGCACAGTACACCACAAAGAGATGGATGCCTTTTCAATGCAGAAATGTGTTTTGAGACAGGGTCAAGCTGAAAGACAATCCAGCACATTAAGCATGTTAACAGATGGCAAAGCTTAAGAGGCCAGGAGCCAGGAAGCATAGAAGCAAACTGTTTGACTAACTGTTTCTCTGAAACAGCACAATAAACAGATATGCTTTTAGAAGCTACCTGCAAATGTCTGCCTGAAAGCAACCATTGGATTTGTATTTCAGCGTAGACTTGATTATTGTTTCTGACTGAAAAAACCCATATCCACACTCACATGACTTTCAGTAGTGTTTCATTAAATGTTGGTAATTTTTCCCAGAGAAAACATTAGTATAACCGACAATATGAAGAGAAAAACTTCACAAAAATGTTAATGCTGGATTTTTATTTACTCTTCAAAGAAATTGTATACGACTCAACTCGCCTGTATTTATTTAGTGAGAATATTTAGGTCCATTCAATTCCCCGTATTAAATTTTTCTGGAAAAAATAAATAAAATTAATTAATGAATAATAAGTAGCTCTATAATATGCTGTTTGAAGCTTGTCCTCAAATGATTTTCGGCAATGATGGCATTGTCTAATGAAGGAACATATCATATGGCTGGATAATTATCTAAGCAGGGCTAGAATAAAATCATATTTTTCAATGGTTTTCCTGTCACTCTTGAGCAAGGCCATATATAGCCACACAATTTCTCTTCAACTGAGGGTGAAGACCTCTATTAAACTTCAGTCTTTTTTTAGATTGGTGGTATTTGCAGGCATGACAGATAATTTTGGTTTCAGTGTAGCACAATGTGGCATAGTTCATGAAAAGCGATCTAAATGACCTGCAGATTAGAGTTGAATTTTATACTAAATATGCTAATAAGAGTAATTATAAATTTGATACGAAATCCATGCAGATTAAGGAGAGACTCTCTGCCTCTACCATGTAATCTATCAACACATTAAATGTGTCTTATTCTACTGTCAGTTTAGATAGGATTTTGCTCAACATGGCTTTGATCAAAAGGCGCTTTTGGTCATGTTTGTCACAATAATCTGTTTTCACCTACAAGAATGATGTGTCTGGTCCCTAGGAAATTGCATTTGTTGAAGGTGATCTGTGGCTGTTGTTTACATGTTGAAATCAAGGTTGTCCCTCTGACCTGAATGCCTCTATCAGCATGCTGCTGTCTGTCATCACGCTCATCAAACAGGACCTCATCCTTCAGCACATTAATGAGACTGTGCGCTTCTGACGTCTTTTTTAATTGGAAATGGTGAATGGACTGCATTCATACATAATGCTTTTCTAGTCTTAGCAACGACACTATGGCTAATTCTCACTTCCCTTAAACGTCAGCAGTATGGGCGGAGTTAGCAACGGCTTTCAGCTGCACGGCTTACGGGAAGGCTGCTCTTGTGTATCCTCGCTCATAGCTCCTTTTAGATCTCTCTTTGATGCTCGCTCCTCGGGGCAGGAATAAGAGCTTTGAGACGGCCTTCACGAAGGAAGGCCAGAACAACTTCCACTTCAAACGAGAACAGAGAAGTGAGGAGTTATCAAATAAGGGAAGTGAGATTCAGCCAAAGCACACTAAACTATAGGAACCATTCAACCCACACACACACACACACACACACACACACCTAGTAGCTACCATTCAAGGTGCCACCTGCTCATCCTTTTTAATATGATTAATGGGGAAATGCTATTTGCAATTATACAGCCATCATGACTCCCATTGAGAAATTGATTATTTCCAGCAGGCAAATATCTTATCAACCCATGTTATAATTTTGCACACTGTGTTTAATGCACTGATCCAGCAGTAATTCTAGTGGTTGGCTCGTCTTGATTGCTTCCTTACACTTGTTCACGTTCACTATACTGTATCTTGAAGCTTTAGTAACAAAACCTACTCAGCCTTAGCTGCACCTGCTCATCAGGTAAACATTTACACACATTGGGGTTAGGGATCTTGCCCCAGGACACTTCAACATGTACAGTAGACTGCAGGGGCCCAGGGATCGAACCACTGGATCAACCTTCCGATTGGTAGATGACCACTCCACTTCATGAGCCACAGCCGCCCCCTATGCACTCTTTAAACTGTGCAGACTCCCAAGAGCCCTGTGTGAGAGAAACACTTTGTGCAAACAATCACCACCAGGCAGTATTATAGTCACACACATTTGAGGGAGCCACAGATTGTGTTGTGAACACGATGTTACTTAAACACAAATTGGATTATATGAAAGTCACGCAAATTAGACTATTTTTATATTTTTTCATGTTAGATAATTGCTTTACAGCAATTTAAGTTTTATTTCTGCCTAGCAGGTTAGAATAACGCTGTACTCACTTACATCACTTTGGAGTTTGAGGACATGAGTGCTCTGCTGCTAAAAGTTTGTCTGACTGTAGTGGCTCAATTAATGCAATAATGAAACAAAAGTTTCTCTTATTTATAAAACCACTTGTATATGCAACCCTTTGGTGTTAACAGGTGGCAGCATGGTGCTTCCCCTTCTGAGTCCCTGCAAAGCAAAAGCACACAGCTGTGCATTAAAGACACACTTCAAACGTTCTGAAACCCTGTCATCATTCTCGCCATCACCTGAAATCTGCTTGATCCTATGACATAGTTTATAGCATAATTATTATATACAAGAGATGGTTCAAGTTAGAAGTTAAGAGCCACTTTAGGCTACTGATATATTCTTGATATGATTTGTCCTACTTGAAAAACGAGTTGCTTGACGATAGTGATGATAGTTTCTCTATGTCATCCGTTTTACTGTGATCAATGTGAACCATCACTATCGTGGTGGAGAGGTTTGTGTGTCTCTGTGAACCTGAGGGCTGTGTTGTCTGGAGCAGTGTGCTCCTGGTAGGGTCTCCCAAGGAAAAGTGGTCTCAGGTGAGGGGCCAGACAAAGAATGGTTCAAAAACCCCAATGAATAAACGAGGTAGAGATGGAGTGACCCTGCCCGGAGGAAGCCCGGGGCCCCCGTCTGGAGCCAGGCCCGGATGGCGGGCTCGTCGGCGAGCACCTGGTGGCCGGGTTTGCCACGGAGCCCGGCCGGGCACAGCCCGAAAAAGCTACGTGGCTCCCATCTCTCCAGCCCATGGGCCCACCACCTGTGGGAGGAACCGCTGGGGTCGGGTGCGTTGTCACACGGGTGGCAGTGAAGGTCAAGGGCCTCGACAGACCAGACCCGGGCAGCAGACGCTGGCTCTGGGGACGTGGAACGTCACCTCTCTGTGGGGGAAGGAGCCGGAACTGGTGCAGGAGGCGGAGCGCTACCGGTTAGATCTGGTGGGGCTTACCTCTACGCATAGTCTCGGTTCTGGAACCATACTCCTGGATAGGGGTTGGACTCTTTTCTTCTCCGGAGTTGCCCAGGGTGTGAGGCGCCGGGCGGGTGTGGGGATACTCACAAGCCCCCGGCTGAGCACCGCTACGTTGGAGTTTACCCCGGTGGATGAGAGGGTTGCCTCCCTACGCCTGCGGGTTGTGGGGGGGAAAACTCTGACTGTTGTTTGTGCATATGCACCAAACAGGAGTTCGGAGTATTCAGCCTTCTTGGAGACCTTGACTGGAGTCCTGCATGGGGCTCCAGTGGGGGACTCCATTGTTCTGCTGGGGGACTTCAACACGCACGTGGGCAATGATGGAGACACATGGAGAGGCGTGATTGGGAGGAACGGCCTCCCTGATCTAAACCAGAGTGGTTGTTTGTTGTTGGACTTCTGTGCTAGTCATGGATTGTCTATAACAAACACCATGTTCGAACATAGGGATGCTCATAAGTGTACTTGGTACCAGAGCACCCTAGGCCAAAGGTCAATGATCGATTTTATAATCGTTTCATCTGATCTGAGGCCGTGTGTTTTGAACACTCGGGTGAAGAGAGGGGCGGAGCTGTCAACTGATCACCATCTGGTGGTAAGTTGGGTCAGGGGGTGGGGGAAGACTCTGGACAGACCTGGTAAGCCCAAACGGGTAGTGCTGGTAAATTAGGAACGTCTGGAGGAGGCGCCTGTCCGACAGACTTTCAACTCACACCTCCGGCGGAGCTTTTCATGCATCCCTGTGGAGGCTGGGGACATTGAACCTGAGTGGACAATGTTCAAAGTTTCCCTTGCTGAAGCTGCGGCGAGGAGCTGTGGTCTTAGGTGCCTCAAGGGGCGGTAACCCACGAACACCGTGGTGGACAACGGTGGTCAGGGAAGCCGTCCGACTGAAGAAGGAGTCTTTCCGGGATATGTTATCCCAGAGGACTCCGGAGGCGGTTGCAGAGTACCGAAGGGCCCAAAGGGCTGCAGCCTCTGCCGTGAAAAAGGCAAAGCAGCGGGTGTGGGAGAAGTTTGGAGAAGACATGGAGAAGGACTTTCGGTCAGCACCAAGGTGCTTCTGGAAAACTGTTCGCCACCTCAGGAGGGGGAAGCGGGGAACCATCCAAGCTGTGTACAGTAAGGATGGGACACTGTTGACCTCAACTGAGGAGGTAATAGGGCGGTGGAAGGAGCACTTTGAGGAACTCCTGAATCCGACTAATACGCCCTCTATGTTAGAGGCAGAGCTGGAGGATGATGGGGGATCATTGTCAATTTCCCAGGCGCAGGTTAAACAACTCCACAGTGGCAAAGCCCCAGGGATTGATGAGATCCGTCCAGAAATGCTCAAGGCTCTGGGTGTGGAGGGGCTGTCCTGGTTGACACGCCTCTTCAACATTGCGTGGAAGTCTGGGACGGTGCCAAAGGAGTGGCAGACCGGGGTGGTGGTTCCCCTTTTTAAAAAGGGGGACCAGAAGGTGTGTGCCAATTACAGGAGTATCACACTTCTCAGCCTCCCTGGTAAAGTCTACTCCAAGGTGCTGGAAAAGGAGGGTTGGCCTCCGCCAGGGCTGCGCTTTGTCACCAATCCTGTTTGTAACATTTATGGACAGGATATCAAGGCGTAGCACTCACTAGATCGGTTTGCAGCCGAGTGTGAAGCAGTTGGGATGAGGATCAGCACCTCTAAATCTGAGGCCATGGTTCTCAGTAGGAAACCGATGGAGTGCCTACTCCAGGTAGGGAATGAGTCCTTACCCCAAGTGAAGGAGTTCAAGTACCTTGGGGTTTTGTTCGCAAGTGAGGTGACAATGGAGCGGGAGATTGGTCGGAGAATCGGCGCAGCGGGAGCGGTATTACATTCAATTTATCGCACCGTTGTGACGAAAAGAGAGCTGAGCCAGAAGGCAAAGCTCTCGATCTACCGGTCAGTTTTCGTTCCTACCCTCACCTATGGTCATGAAGGCTGGGTCATGACCGAAAGAACGAGATCCAGGGTACAAGCGGCTGAAATGGGTTTCCTCAGGAGAGTGGCTGGCGTCTCCCTTAGAGATAGGGTGAGAAGCTCAGTCATCCGTGAGGAGCTCGGAGTAGAGCCGCTGCTCCTTTGCGTCGAAAGGAGCCAGTTGAGGTGGTTCGGGCATCTGGTAAGGATGCCCCCTGGGGAAGTGTTCCAGGCACGTCCAGCTGGGAGGAGGCCTCGGGGAAGACCCAGGACTAGGTGGAGGGATTATATCTCCAACCTGGCCTAATCTAGTATTATCTAATTAAATGTTATAAATGGCTCTCTACTCATATCTTAAAACTGGCAGGATCTTATACACTTACTGTTTTTCTGTGCCAGACTTACTTAAGTATTATAATGTGTTACCTAATCAACACTGTCAGATATAGGGGTCTAGTAGGAGTTTATAACTGTCCCCCATGGTACAATGTACATTAATGTACCCCCCAGGGCTAATTATTGGACTTCAAGGTAACTTGGTGTACCTTTTCGAGGGCAAAAAAAGCTACATATATGTTCCCAAGTCAATGCCAAAGATACAACAGCTGTACCATCGAGGGTACTCTCCCAGTGTCAAGCCGTTGTACCCCTCAAGGTAGAATGAAGTGCTTTACTTTCTGAGAGTCTCAAAAATACAGTTTTATGTAAATAAGCATTGAATTAATTCCAAAGATTTGATGAATTATAAGAAATCAATAAATGACTGTCCTCTGTAAAAAGCCTGTAAACTCAGATTGCTCAATTACCCGCTCAAGCAATGTCAAATCTGCTGTTGAGGTCAGACTAAAAACTGCTTGCAGCTTGTAAGTGTACAAAATCACAGTCCTGAAACTTGTGTGTAGGTTCCTTTCTTTGCCTGAGGATGATTTGTGGACAACCAGCAACATCAGAGACAACATACCCAAACAAATATCCACCAGAGACAGTGCTTTTCTGAGCTCAAAAACCGCACTGTTAATAAGATTTGTAAGAGAGGAGGAATGAAAATGCTAAACTTTCTGTAGTACACAAGATAGGCTTTTGGGAAAGACAAAAGGTTATAACATCTTATTCCAACATAAGTGTTTTTATTAAAATAGTAAGCACAAAACCCATGAAGGGTGGTATACATGTGGGTGTTAAAGACCATGGCTCATTTCCAACTCAGTAAAGCAAAATATGTGTGGTAGAATTGGGAGATATGATAAGCAATATAAATAACATTTCAACATTTCAACCCGTTCTCATTTCCAACGCGTCAAATACTAATGCTTGGTCATTGGCTCTCAGTGTCAGATACCGATGCAAAAATCACCCTTTAGCTTCGTCACAGAAGACATTATACAACATCATTTTCAAATGCTGTGTCATACTGCCAACAACAGCAAAAAAAAAAAAAAAAAAAGAATTTGAGTGGCAAAATTGGGGAAGTTTCCCTTGTGTAAATGCCCTTAGATTGGCACAAACCAGTAACACTATCTAACTAAGGTAACACTTTACTTGAATGTATCAACATAATCGTGACATGACACATGACATAAACGTTATAAATAAGTCATAGATGTTTATGACTTGACATTAACCAGGATGACATTACCAGAAGATGTATTTTTCATGACAACTTGATATTACATTTCTTTGGAGTGTCCTTATTAAGACAACTTGACATTAAACAGGATGACATTATGTCAAGTTGTCATGACAAAGACATCCTCTGGTAATGTCATCCTGGTTAATGTCAAGTTGTCATTACAAAGACATCCCAAACAAATTTGATATCAACTTGTCATGACCAAGACAACTTCTGGTAATGTCACTTTGATTAATGTCAAGTTGTCATAATCAAGATAACCCAAACAATGTCATCTTGTCATGACAAAAACTGAATAACACTTAATGACAGAAGTCATAAACGTTTATGACTTGTTTATAACGTTTATGACACGTTCATGACAGTGTCATGTCATAATTATGACAGTGATATGTCACAATTATGTCGACACCTTCAAGTAACGTGAGGAACCAAAATTTGCGTTCTAATCCGGTCCGACATGTATCATGTTACAGTGATACAGTAAACACGTAGTTAAAGTTAGGATATGATTTGATCAGGCTGTAAAAAAATTATTGTCGTTTAAAGTGAGAAACGGACTGATGCTGTTGTTCTTCCTGAGAAGACAGTCTACCTTGGGTCTTTTTTTTTTTTAAATGTATGAAATTCTCTCTAAAAGGCTGTATATCACTGTTAAAAAATGAACCACACTTGGAATCTAAATTAATAATCAATAATTGTAGCATGGAGCATGTTCCATGAGTGAGCCCAATTAGAATGAATGCGTTTTATGCAGTAAACTTAAGAAATTTCTTTCTTACGTCAAAAAACTACTTACTACTTAACAATACAATATCACACACACACACACCCACACACACACACACACACGACACAACAACGGGACGGTTGGGTTTTACGCCGGGACGCAAACTCCGGTCTCCGGGGTGAAAGTCCTGCGTTGTTTGACCCATCCACTACCCCAACCAACCTAAAAATCGTCCTCACCAACACAAAAGAAATTAGAAAAACGTGTCCTTGTACACGAATCCATAGATTAAATAACGTGACCATTTCACGAACTACTGAGAAGTGCTGTAAATGCTAGCAGGTTTAGAGCCACTACTAAAAATAATAAATCATATTGAAATCATTTTTGCTCTACTGAAAGTGCATGAAAATGTGCTTGTCTTTATAGCTTGTAACTATTGTTACATTCCATAGACTAAACATTTAATTGATTAAAAATAACCATAAGTTGCAGCCATAATATTTACAGTCTATGGTTGCACCCCAGCTACTGACAGAAAAGGCTCCTAGGGTTAACCTTTGAAATTCCATAGAAAATGCTTGGGGTCATTTTTGACCCCACGTATGGAAAAGTGTGCTATTGATACAAAAAATGCAATTACTTAAAAAAATATAACAATTATATACAAATCCAAGTGGCCTCATGTCAAAGACAATCTATTTGAGGAATACATTGAAGATTAAACGAAAAAAAAATTAAATTACAAAGACATTTTTGACCCCACTTATGCATCTAATGGTTAAGAAGAGTTATCTATGATAATACTCCGTAAACGTTGAACTTTGGACCAGCTGGATGACAAAATATAGAGGATCTATACATGACAGACGTGCGTCATGGTTCATATAATATACCAAGCCAAAATAGAGTCCACACCTCTCTGAAATGTGCTTCAATGTGTAAATTTATGAATTTCAAGCTGATCACAATCTCCTCTTGTCAGTCATCTCATTCTTTCCTACCATCCACTTAAGTTAGCTGTGGTGAGAAAAGACTTTCTTTTTCTCCGCATGTTTGACTTTGCTTCGCATTTCATCATGTCAGTCCTAACTGTGGCCAGCAGGTTTGTGTGAGAACCGGAACATTGTGGCAGGTGCTTCAATAAACCGACACTAGAGATTTTAATAAAGAGTTGGTAAGGTAGCAAATCACTGAGGCAAATAAGAGCCAGAAAGCCAACTCCTAAGCTCGGTCACAGACAAGGGCCCTGTAACTGTCAGCCTGCCTGGAATGAAACAATAGATTCAAATAGAGTCTTGCCTACTCCAAATTGATAATCCAGCTGCCAGTGGGTTTCTCATCCAGATCGGAGTGATGCACCAGCAGGGTAGTTAACCAGTAATCAAGTCACATCCGTCATCCAATTCCAAATTCTCCACCTCACACTGCTTCCTCCCCTTTGCATGGCTTAACTCATCCTTGTGTGTTTTCCCTGAGTTATACTTGGAAGTTGGGGAGAGGCTCACTGATTGCCCTTGATGTGAATCAGATGCATCTGCCTGCTTGTTGCCAGTTCCCAACTTCTTAGCCATTGGTCAGATGGAGGGAAACAAGACACAGAGCCAAAAAACTACGGGTAGATGAGTGCTATTTTTCCAATATAACAATCATTACCTCGGCCAAGGAGGTTGTGTTTTTGGCTCGGTTTGTCTGTTTGTTGGTCTGCTTGTTGGTTTGTTTGTTAGTGTGTTTGCAGGATTACCCAAAAACGACTGGCCGAATGTTCATGAATTTGGTGGATTACACTTTATATTTGTTGTTTATACAGTACATTTATTCCTGTGTCATAAAAGATTTTTATTTTCATGTGCTTTAGTACAATTTATTCCTTTATTTAAAGGTCCCATGGAATGAAAATTTCACTTTATGAGTTTTTTTAACATTAATATGAGTTCCCCCAGCCTGCCTATGAGCCCCCAGTGGCTAGAAATGGCGATAGGTGTAAACCGAGCCCTGGGTATCCTGCTCTGCCTTTGAGAAAATGAAAGCTCAGATGGGCCGATCTGGAATCTTGCTCCTTATGAGGTCATAAGGAGCAAGGTTACCTCCCCTTTCTCTGCTTTGCTCACCCAGAGAATTTGGCCCACCCATGAGAGAGAGAGAGACATCATGGCTTTCAAACGAGCAAAGTGGCAGTTGGTCAAGGCCACACCCCCACCCGCCACCTTGCCCCAGTTTAAAGTTTAAAGCAGTTTAAAGACCATGGGCTTTTAAAAATTGTGATGGAAACTGTGCACTATTTTCTGACATTTTATAGACTAGACAACTAATACAATTGAGTAAAAATTGAGTAAAAATTGAGTAAAAATTGTAAATGTTGTTTGTTGAAGCCCTATTTATTACTTTTGTATAATATTAGGCTTCATGGAAAACAAGCAACAAATGCCACATATTTAATAAATGAGGCAACTGTTAGACCGTCATCTAATAACTACATAATAAAGGAGTAAGTTTGGGAGAAGTGGAAACAAACAGCTCATTCACAGTCTGGTGGGGACATGAGGTCAAACTCCAGCCTGAACCATACATTGAAAACCATACGTTGAAAAGCTACCAAAAGATGAGCACTGCAATTCGTATGATTTCCAAGTTAGTTTTTGCTTTGCGCACCACACTGACTGCTGCTGTATAAGAACGCGGCTGGCCACGTAGGGAGGAGGTCGGGGTGATGGGTGGGCGTTAACACACGGGACTGTCAAGCCGGGGAGCGGAGTTCGTTTCCCGGTGAAAACAAAAGACTTTAACCCAGGAAATGCGTGTTCCTTGAGAGTGTTTTAATACAAACCACAATCTTTATCCTAAACTTAACTAGTCGTTTCGTTGCCTAAAACGTAACTTTGGTCACCGGATAACGCTCACTTTTTCTTGCCTAAACTTAACTGTAATCTTCGCCAAAATGACCGCTCACGGTGCTCTGTACCGGGCTCACAATCACCTATTCTCGAGTAACTGAACCACCAATAACGATTGGCAGCTACAGTGCCCTGTAGCCAGCGCACAGTCACCTATTTCCGGGTAACTGAACCATGCTGACCAGACGGAACATCACGACCGGCAGCTCGTGGTGCTCTGTACCCGCCTCACAGTCACCTATTCTCGGGTAACTGAACCACCAACAACAACTGGCAGCTCGCAGTGCCCTGTAGCCAGCACACAGTCACCTATTTCCGGTAACTGAACCACTGCTGACCTGACGGAGCACCACGACCGGATGCTCGCGGTGCTCTGTACCCGGCTCACAGTCACCTATTACCTATTCTCGGGTAACTGAACCACCAACTATCGTTGACCTGACAGAGCACCATGCGGAGCTCCGTAACTGGTGTCACAGAGCTCTGTAGCAGCTAAACACATCTACTAACTGCCGCTGATACGACGAGCTGTGACGGAGGTCTGTAGCCAGCGTCACAAAGCTGTGTAGCGGCTAAAACCAACTGCTGCTCTGTAGCATGGAGCTCTGTGACATCATACGTTTTAGTGTGCATAACTTTTCGTACGATATCCTACAAACCCGTTCATGAGAATGTGTTACAAACTCGTCTCTGCAATGTGGGTCAAACAAAGCTAAAGTTTTTAATTGCCTGCAGGACACACGTTTTACCCAACAGAGTATGCATCGAGTTGATGTTGGCTTAAAGTTCACACTGACCAGCTGGACACGGTGGCTCTGTGTCCTTTGCATTAACTGTGATCACACACAGAGGTATTTTAACAAGTGCTTTGTGTCATCCAGTGGTTAAAATCCTCCATTAAGCACTTACCGCCTCTGCTAACCAATCACCTTGGGGGAAACCCTGCAAATCCATGTTTAACATCAGCGGAAGGTCTTGAGTTTAAAATGTTGTTTTTAAGTGTCCTTAAACGATATTCTACTTCAGTTAAAAATGTTTTTTTGTGAGACTGTCCCTGGAGTGTTTTACTCGTCTTTTGCTTGGATTCTTTCAGTTTAATTGCTGCAATGCTTTATATGGAAACTGCATAACATAGCGCTTATCCCCCCCCCTTATCTAAGTAAAGCACATTTTATTGCATGAATGACTGAACAAATAAATACATGGTTTTTTTTAGAGGTCTTAAACATGCTTAGGTTTACATACATTAAAACCAGATTATGTAGGTTTGTGGGTTACATTTTACATGTTGGGCACTCATAGTACAGTATGCTGTTGTTCTATCAACTTAAGATATCAATATTCACTATTGAACTTGTTGACGCCCTTTAGATCTGGCATCTGGTGTAAAACAGCTTACTTCTTGTAGCATTCTCCGACAACACTGGAAACAATGCTGTAGTAGATGTTGTCAAAAAAGGTCTCTGAAGGAAAAGGTGACGCTCTCCCACGTAAAAGGGATCGCTTTATCGTTCGCACTAGCAGTAAGCTTTGATGTCTGGCAGAGTCTGCCTTTTTAGAGTAAACAAAAAAGTCGAGGCTCAATCCAGCTTGATTGTAGCACAACAATTACTAAAGCTGGAAACACAGTGTTGCACTGCTTTGAAAAGCAAGGATGGGCGGAATTGCATTAGATACACTCAAATCCCAGATTTAATTGAAGCTGGCAACCGTAAGAGGTTCCTGGGATGCTTTTAAAGCCGTAATTTGTGTGATATAGGTCCCTAGATGAGAGATTCTGCCATATGATGAATGAATGAGTCACATCAACATCATACATCAAGCTGAAAAAGGAAACAGAAAATGATTGTCTGCATCCAGTGATGCCAGATGTATGTATTATGCAAAATACAGGAAGAATGTATAGTAAACAAACACTGTGTGAATATATAATGAGCCAGAAAATATGGGCTTGGTTATGACCTGGTTAATTTTAAATCAAATGCAGCTTTTCTCGGCATGCTGGGTTTCATGTCACTTAGGAAATGATTTTGATTGTACGTGACAACAGCAGAAAATAGAGAAAATAAACTCAGGACTTACTTTTCTCTTTACATATTGCTGAAGATAAAACTAAGCAAGAGACAAAGAGAGAAATGTTTTTTTTTAATTTATTTTATTATAATTATTCCCACTGAAAGTCTATGATTATACTATAGATATAACAGTTATCTGTTGGTGGATTGACATGTTCAGGTATTTTTATTATCTTTGTTTCTTTTATTATTTGTTTTACCAGCTTAAGTTTCACATGTTTTTTTGTGTATTTTGTCTCATTTGTGCTTCCTTTGTGACAACTGTACCTCTCTGTCTAGAAAAAGCTTTGTTTCCAAGCACATGCAGGGAATAATAGTGTTAAATGTCGAGGGAAAGTAATTGGCATCTACTTATACGTGAAAATGCCTGCAAGTAATCATTGAATTATTCATCTAATATGTTAAGTATTTCTATTTCAATACCTTAAACCTCCCTTGGTGGAAAATTACATAACTTAAGCGATGAACAAATTAGAAGGACTCACTATCAAGGATTTGGAAATGGAGAGATCTTATATAATGTTCTGCCACTGTAATGTTATATCAACTGCTCAAACTGAGCCTAAAAAGAATGCAACTCTTTTTAAATGTTTGCTGGACAGTTTACATGATTAACTAGAGGTCAACATTCTCTCCTGTGATCTTTACATCCACACTTAAACACATCTGAAGACAGAAAAGCCATTACTTTTCTGCACGGTCTCAATTCCAATCATATAATTCAAGAAAGAGTGAGAGATGCAGAATATCTGCATTTATTGCTCAAGTGTAAAATTGGTTTACACTACTTTAATTTCATCTATCTAAATGATAAAATACTTAAATGCAAATTGCTTTCCACTTAATTATTTTTGCAGATGCATACAAGCTCTATTTGCTGGATAGTGCTTCTTTCCAAATCATTATTTTGAGTTATATGATGAGATTGGCATTTAAATGTAACTAATTTTAAAAACCAATGTATTAATTTGTTGAACATCTTTATCAAGATATATACCATTCTTCCATTAACTATTCTTTACTTAACACTTCATAGAATAATTGTTCAGTGAACTAAAATAAAAAAAAATTAACGGTTTATTTTTAGCACTTTATATTGGTGGGGCTGAAAAAAGAAAATATTCCTCAACGATTGCAGTGTCAAGGACATGATGGAAACATTGTTTGCCACCACAGAACAACAGCAATACCCAAGAGGGCCTCTCATAGTTTGATTTATGCTTGTCAAAAACACAAAATTACCCGTACTCACAGCAAAGAATGCAGTCACAGTCACACATAAAAAGTAAAGAGAAAGGTTCCCTCATAAATAAACATTCTTAGAGTATTGCCCATCAGTGTCCATAAATATCCAAATTTTCTCAGAAAAACTAGCAAGCTGTAAGATAATTTTTAGAAGTTTGGGGGTGCTCTGGGCACTATAAGATAATACATTCTATCTTTGATGTAGTCTACCATCAGTAGGCTAACATACAAGATAAAAGATGGGTAATCATTGAATATTTGCAGACAACACTAAGCATTACATCTGAGTCTTACATCTAAGACCAAAATGCATTAGTTCAACAAAATGTAAAGACACAAGTCTTTGGGGAATTACTGGAAATGTTGGGTCTTTGTATATTATAGAGTGTGGTCTAGACCTACTCTATCTGTGAAGTGTCTTGAGATAACTCTTGTTATGATTTGTTACTATAAATAAAATTGAATTGAAAAATGTAATTAAAGTCTCCCTTATACCTACAATACAAAATAATACAAATAAAACATGACATGACTTTACAATAATGTATATACTTTGTATTGTTTTGTGGTGTATTTTTAATAACATTTAAAACAATATATGTTCAATATATCCTGGATATGTCGCGCATCACTTTGACCTTTGTCGACAAACAAAAAATTGGCATCCTCCCCACCGATTGTTCACCATGTCACCCGCTAAACAATTAAAGAAGATTTAGTGCCCGACATCCCCTGACATGCATGCAATTAATATTCCCTGCTGTCTGCGATGTTTATACAACAGTTGGTAAACATGACTGACTTTTGTTGCAGATGTTGGATGGTGGTCATGCTCTGCTAGAGGAATATATTAATTCACTGACAGGCCCTGAGCAGTCCCCCTTATTAAAACTATTTATTTGCCCCCTCCTAATGGCATAATTAATCCAGCCTGAAATTGGAAGTACCACATAAACCGCTGTCTGCCTATAATCTGCATGACGGCAAATAAATGCCTTTTATGCTCAGGAGCTATTGGTTTCTGTAACTGCGGCTTCATAAAATAATAAAAATGTAACTATGATCCTACAATCAGGGACACGGCACGGCGTGTTAGCATGCGTAACGCTGGCACTGCACTCACTGTTCGGAACGTGTTTTCATTTTTAAGTCCAAGACTCCGAAGCACCGGTCACTGGACCCTCTGTTGAATACTGATCCCAATCTGTACATCTACTTTCATCAGATGTTCATGTAACTAATACATTGCATGTGGCTATGACCTTACAGTTTAAATGTAGCCCCCTAACCACTGTTGGCTAACTTTCTGCTTCCACTTTATCGAAAAAGAAAAACAGAAGAATGGGATTACACGTTGCTGCTATTCAAAAAGAGTTATATGTGTACCTTTTGTTTTTTTCTCATTCAAACTCTTTTCCATTCAGTCTCAACTCATCCAAGAAATTACAGTAAATATTGCACAGTTTGTATAAAAGACTGGTTTAATAACTGATGGCCGACACATTTTCTCTCCCCTGTGCTGTATTGGGTGATTTTGCATGGTACATAAATTGACAAACCAGGACACAAGGGACAGCACATAACACCAGGGATAGAAATAGCCCGCAAGGCATCCCAACGGCACTCTGGGAGTAAACTTCAATAAGAGACTTCTTTTCCCTGCATGGACCCTGTCATATAGCACTCATTTATTTGGACTAAATGAGTTATTTAACATGCCATTAGGGTGCGTCTGGGTAGCTCACCTGGCAGAGCAGGCGCCCATATATAGAGGTTTACTCCTCGACTCCGACCTGCGTCCCTTCGCTGCATGCCATTCCCCCCCTCTCTTTCCCCTTTCATGTCTTCAGCTGTCCTATTTAAACAAAGGCCTACAATGCCCCAAAAATAATCTTTAACAACCATAAATAATCAAATAAAAAAAACTCTGCCGTTATGAAAAATGTCCTAAATAAACATTTCAAATGCATTCATTCCTGTAGTGTCAGGAATAATGGTCTGCATCAGAGCATGAGAGCGGAGCGCAAGCGAGCGGGAGGATTTTGGAAGCAGCACAAAGCGGATGTTTAAAGAAGTTGTTTCGTCGCCTTATCTCCCGCTCCGGTACGGTTCACACCGTGAGTTCGAAGCATGCCCGAGGCTCACGTTGTACAGTACATGCAGATCAAGGCTCCCGCACTCCCTCCATGCCGGAACACTGCCGGCATCCGTCTGACTTTTTTGCAGGTGGGTGAACGAGGAGCTACGGGCACTGGCGGCATGGAGGGAGAGAGGCCCGGCACCTACATCTGATGAATACAACGCAGCGGGGGGAATGAACAGCTCTGTGAGGAAGAGTGGAAATTCTCGACCCTCCACTCTGCACACATGCATTGCGCAGGCACGGATTTGTTATTGAAACACAGGCTGACTCTTGAACACATATTGACAGTAACACGCGAGAACAAAAAAACGGTGATGAGCGTGACTCTATGGTGGGCGTGACATGACCGGCGTCACCAGCCTTACGTGTTATCAGGTGGAATTTTTAGAGTAAGGTTAAACAAATTTCTGCAGACAAAGTCATAACAGATACTAAGCAGTACACTGAGGGGACAATGAGGTGGATGTTCCAAAATAAATAAATGAAATGTAAAGGAAGTAACGGACATGTGTCTCTTTTGATAAAAGATTGCGATGGCCAATTCAGTTTAAGATTTTGTTAAATTGTTTGTCGTTATGGATGATAGATGTGTCCGTAATAAGTCTTAAAAGCATAACGTCAAATAAGACAGAGAAGCAGGATTTTACTGAATGAGTGAATTCTTGGTAGTGTATCGATTGTGCTCATTGCATTATGTGCATAGTTGACATTTGAAATGAATGAATGATTGATGGATTTCCGCTCTGGCTGGGTATTAAAATAGCAGGTCTGGTAGTGGAGGGGCCTCCAAAGACACTGAGCCCGTGGAGAATCCTTTCATTTGTCCTTCTCTGAACTGCCGACCGGTTCCTGCACATTTTCCAAAAATAGCAATGAGAGTTAACGTTGAGGAGGGGGAGACATTAGATAGATTACTCAACCTAACACACTGAGCTTCTCTGTGATTATTTTACTGGAGCTAATTGCTAAGCAGAAGATGGTGGATGATATCCTGAATGTCCTCGTATTACGTTTTACTGGCCTCTACAAACGTGGCGCCATATGTTTGTGACCGCTATCAACTCAGGTTGTTTTAGTATCAGCAGAACAAACAACATGGGCCGAGGAATGACTCAACCAGTTTACACTCGCAAAGTATAGCAAAGCACAAAAGAGATGGGAGAAAAAATAAATAAAGATGAAAAAACTTTACAATAGGCTACATCAGACTGTGTGGATGGATGTATGCAGAAAGATGTAACCATCACGCAGATACGACTCTTGGATACCAAGGAAAGATTGAACATTAAAGTGCCCATATTATGAAAAAGAAAACACTTTTTCTGGGATTTGGGGTTTTATTTTGAGTCTTTGGTGCTCCCATTTACATACAAACTTTGAATAAAATCCATCCATAATGTTTTAAGTGAGATACAGTTTTCTGAATGTGTCCTGCCTTCAGTCTCCGGGTGAGCTGTTCAAAATCTGCACGGCTTTCTACATCACACAAGCCGAAACGAGCTGGCTAACCACAACCGTTAGCGTGCTAGCGTTAGCGTGCCAGCATGCTACCACGTTCTCAATAACAAAGCACTGCTACAACACACACAAGTTCACCCTAATCTACAAAAGAACTACATGTCCGCCCTCGTTTAGAAGTCTCCCAGCTAATCCTGCCTTGTAACTGACCGAAGTTGGAGAAACAGGCTTTCTTTTACTGTCTCTAGAGCTAGCTAGCTGACATGATCTACGATCTGAGCTACTGCGCATGTGCGAGTGCAATCAAAGATAGTACAGAAGAAGAAGAAAAGAGGTCTCACTCTGTAGCTAAAACAGAAACCAGGTGAAAAGAGGATCTGCAGCAGTGAAAGAGATCTGTGCAGTACAACAAAAATATGGTATTTTTTGAAAATTAAACCATTTAAACCTATTCTGGTACAACCTTAAAATACAATTATGAACCTGAAAATGAGCATAATAAGGGCACTTTAACTATACCCCCATTTACCATTTTCATGAAAATAACACGGATGTCGGTTTATTATGGGTGGCTCTCTGCTCTCCTCACTGCACCTTTGAACCTCTAATGTTAAAGGAACATATTTCAGTTAATGTGATGGTGGTTGTCTGTGACAAAATTGTGTGGGTACGGAAAGAAACTCGCCCACACAGGATTAGGATTTTAACTATAAGGTTGTACTACTTTTTGCTCATGTAAAACCACATCATCCTGATCTGAGCTACAGTACGTGATGAGTAGTTGCAGTAGCAGGCTGTCCAGAAAAAACTGCACTCATGTCTTACTATATGTACGCAGTATTTACAGGCCAGCCTTTGTCCACAGTGGACCATAAGCTCCTGCAGCTCACTCCGTGAGGCCGGATGCCTACAGCCTTGGCTTCCCTTATTGAGCCATTATTTGGATGTTGACTGTAGTGTTCAGTGGTGTTTCCTTTAGCCTCAGCAGTTCTATTCCACACTGCAGGGTCAGCCTCATATAACTTATAAGACCTGCTGTGACTCCAAGGGTAAAGAAATATTTGTTCTTGTGCTTCCCCTCGCAGTCTTGGGAGTTTGATGAGCTTCATGAAGACATCCATGGACTGATTTCAAACTGCAGATGTCCGAAAGGAAAAATTTCATTATATCATCACCAATGCTTTATGGCCATGTGCCTGGTGGTGCAGTCTCTGACCATACGTCTTTCTGTCAGGCATTCTGATCTTCATTATCACACTTCTCTGACTTGAAGAAAGGGGGATCTGTGTGTGGGAGGAGGCACTTAGGAAGTCATGGTTCAATCATGCAGCTGTTAACACTTGTTGGTTGTATTAAGCAGTTTATAGTGAATTGGGTGGAAAACAATCCAGACTTTATCTCAGAACCTTGAGATATGTCACTGTGTCAGTGGGGCTCAAATTATAGGTATTGTTCATTTCACAGATACCCAAGGGCCTATTCCATTGGGTAATGAATAATATGGCAAACAAGGAGGAATCTCTCACCCCATCTTCCCCCGTTGCCTGAACCTGCAGTAAATGTCCCACTAATGCCATATGGTGGCAAGTCATGTGTGGGATTCAGAATGCCATGTTATTTATTTATTTCCCAGGTGTTGCTTTTTTTTTTACTAGTGATTTATGTGTTATTGTGTATGATCTGCTGCTGGGATCTATGACATGGGCTGTGCAGGGTGCAGGAAGACGGCCCAGGCTGAAAGGAAGCCATGGATTCCAAATAATGTGTCAGCACTCGGCTCCATCCACAACCATTTCCGTTTTCATTTCTTTTAGAAAGAACTGATTCTCTTGTAAAAAATGATTCATGTAACAGGAGAATGTAAGTGAGAGATTTTGCAACTACCAGCGAGTATTTAGCAAGGAATTATTCAGCTATATCAAGTGCGTATGCTTTGATTGAAGCCGTTGCTGTCACTTGGGGGTTCTGATTATATATGGAAGTAAGCGGCAACATTTATTTTGGTCTTTAGAATTTCTCGAAGAAAATCCTCTCTTTAACAAGAAGCTGTGTTGGTGTTTGCTGGGGTTGTGTTCATTTCTTTATCCATAACCCAGAGTTTAAACTGTGAATAGGTTTACCACTTGATCAACTCTGTCTCTTAAAAATGACATAATACTGCCAATTTGTGTATGTTAACGAGTATGTTAAAAATAAATACAATCCTACTCAAGTCTTTTTTTTTTATCAACCTAATGAGTAAAATATTCACTGTCAAAACACCTCCCTTGCAATCATTTGTCTTTAATATCCCCCTGTGAAAACTAAAGCAGGCTATACATTTTTGCATGTTTTTTCATTTTTATGATTTAACCGAAACCAACCAATTTTTCTTTAACCTTAGCCAATAGGTTTTACATCATTTTTTTTAAGAGACAGTGTTGTCTTGAACACAGTATACTATTTATTGTAGCTGTTTATTCAAACAAACAAAAAACTACCACACGATCCTTGGAGAGGATGAATGTAAAAAATTTTCTGAAAAACTTTATTATTTTATTGTTACCCACTCATTTTACTCTACCTATATATTATTAATTTCAAATAAATCTTGAATTTACCACAGCTTGTTCAAGTCATATTCTGCAACCCCTATGTGTATTAACCTCAACACATCATTCCTTAAATTAACTCTCATATAATAGTATAGTGCCTGTTGAAGAGTGAAATTGGTTTATTCTTTGTGCCACTCTCTGGGTGTTTATTTTGTCAGTTCCAGTGTGCAATTTTGTTTTTAAATCATTTTTTTTTTTTTTCTGCATTAGCCTAGTTGCAAATAAATTGTCGAAGTAAAATAGGGTGAGTGAGGCAGGGCCATTTTACTTACTGACATCATGATAAAAACACATTTTCAGGCATTAAAAAAAAAAAGACTTAATCTCCAATAAAAAACCCTTATTTGGACATGTCCCCTCCCTGCTATCTGCAGAAGAGAAGGGTTGGATGGGGCCTTTATTTTCTATTAGAGACTATTTGAAGACACAAGGGGTCATCAAAGTAATCACATTTATGGGCATTATGGGAAACGTAGGGCCTTGGGGCTCTTTTTTTTTAGCAGGGTAACACATTCAGATGTGCTTGAATTTAAACACCTCCCAGAAGAGTTGTCGCTGTCCTTGAGTCAGTAAACAAGGATGTTTTTTCTCGATTAAATAGATGTTTCAGCTTTTAAATTCAGCAGTAAAAGAGAACACGTGGTAACTCTTACATCTTATATCTGTTTGTGTCACTCAAAGGGATAAAAAGGAAATTTAATTTGTCAACTATGGAGCCACCAAATGGCAAATTTGTCGGGTTATCTTTAAACCAACTCCCGAGCTTTCATTCCCTTGGAGTCTGTTACCTTGTGGACTAGGTCCCTTAAACTCTTCTGCACCATAATCTTCTTTGTGCCTAGGTCTTTTGTGCATTGTGTGGTGATTACAGTATGTCATTCACAATAAAAAAAGAATGGTTATACAGTACAGGCCAAAAGTTTGGACACACCTTCTCATTCAATGCGTTTCCTTTTTTATTTTCATGACTATTTACATTGTAGATTCTCACTGAAGGCATCAAAACTATTTATTAATAAGGGAAAAAATTCCACTAATTAACCCTGACAAAGCACACCTGTGAAGTGAAAACCATTTCAGGTGACTACCTCATGAAGCTCATTGAGAGAACACCAAGGGTTTGCAGAGTTATCAAAAAAAGCAAAGGGTGGCTACTTTGAGGAATTTAAAATATAAGACATGTTTTCAGTTATTTCACACTGTTTTGTTAAGTACATAATTCCATATGTGTTCATTCATAGTTTTGATGCCTTCAGTGAGAATCTACAATGTAAATAGTCATGAAAATAAAGAAACACATTGAATGAGAAGGTGTGTCCAAACTTTTGGCCTGTACTGTACTTCATGTAAGCATGCTGTCAAGTGTTTTTTGCCTCTCTCGAAGCTCAGTAATAAATGGCAAGAAAAAGTCTGCAGTGCAATTCAATAGGAGTTCAGTTTTACAAAGAAAAAACTGAATTGGACAAACGTGCCCAGTAAAATGTTTCCCTTTATAATTGGATAGACTAGGTGGATATTTAAATTTGAAGATGCAAGGGAATACCTCTGGTCAAAAGACCCATCTCTGTAAAACAAGCCTTCACTAAATTGGTTGATTGGAAGGAATAGAAGCTATTTTTTTTCTATGTTATTCATCCAGGGACTTTGCTGAATATATATTAGTTCTCTCCCCTATTGCTCTACCCTTTAGCTTTAAATATGGTGCTTTTAATCCAGTTTAAAACACCCCTTTCTTCCAAAGGTGCCAATAAAGAGTGAATTTTCTCAGCCTGTGGCAAACATTTAATAGTCAAATCTCTCATTCTCTCAACAGACAAAGCTATGATGGGCTGGAGAAGAAGCTAAAGGAAGTCTTCAGTGAACGGAGCAGCATCCTGCACCAGCTCTCCAAGACATCAAAGGAGCTGGACAGCATAAAAGGCAACCTTCAGGTTGGAAATTTACTGTTTCTTTTTTAAAGATACAGCAATGTTACAAGGCTTAATTGGCCGTGAGTTGTGGGACGGAGGTCATTTTCCATCCTATATTTTCAGCAATCTGAGGATCGGGAAACCCATGACTCTTCTTGCTTATTTTTCTATCAATCTGTTGTATAGCAACTCACTGTTATCAAATATTAATGTGCAAATGTTTTTTTTCAATTTGGTGAGCCCACCCATTGTTATGTATGTGATGTGTTACTGGAAATGTAGCTGCTGAGTGAACAATGCAGGAATGGAAAAGCAGATAGAAAGCAATTAGAAGGTGAACCTTTTTAGCACTAATGACAACAGCAGCTACAAAAAGCTTTAGAGAATAGAAAGACACAAAAAAAGACAACATCCTTTATTATTCCCTGAGGGCAAATTCAATAAAGTATGTCTTCTTTTTCTATAACAGGAAAGGACCATCAATTCACCACATTTTAAACACTGTCCCATCCAATTTTCAAAGCATTTAACTGTAAGCATCAATACTCTGCATCTACAGTTAATTACGACTTGGGTTTTATTTTCAAAGCTCCAGCCCTTGATTATATCAATTATGATAGCATTACTCACCAAGGTTATTGTGGAGTTCTGGGAAGACAGCAACATCACAAAGAAATAGATCTAATGGGGCAACAAACCAGAGCAATCAGACGGTCAAACAGGTTGAAAAGAGAGCCTAATGGTAAAATTACAACTCAACTGTCCGCTACAATAACCCCTCAGTTTATAACTAACTTTTCTTGTGTTCTTGGGTCTACTAGTCTATATCCTTGACGTTCCACTTCCGGGATTGCTCCGTTGCCGCCGGAAAATTCACCAGATTTCACTCATTTAGGCAGGATATCCGTTGCCTTGGGCTTCCTTTGTGTTGGCATTTTAAACTCTGGTAGATTTATGAGGACTATGGGTAACCTTTTCTCAGATCTCTGCAGGGTAAATCCAGACAGCTAGCTAGACTATTTGTCCGATCTGAGTTTTCTGTTGCATGAGTAGAACAACTTTTAAACCAACACATGTTCCACCAAAACAAGTTCCTTCCGAGCCTGTTTTGCAGCGGCACTGCAGCTTTTTTCCAGTGCTTAGCACCGCCCGAGACGATTGTGATTGTTTTAGAGAAATGCCAATAAACCAGAACACATTTTCCTCCCATCTCCAAATGCTATGTGGAGTAGCCAGACTCTCCTCCAGAGCGCTTTGAAGGAGGGTCTGGCAAAGCAAGACTAGGGGTCTACTCACTTTTTGTTAACATGTATAAAACGTCAAATGTCAAATAAACTGGCAAAACTGTTCGCTTGTGTTTCTTGCAATGTTTGACCTCTCATTAGCTACAAAAATGAGTTGTAATAAACTGTAGTTTTCTTTAATTATTCCTCATTAATCAATGGCACACATTTATTCTGAAAGAACGTAATTGGTCTTTTCTACCCAGAATGTAAACAAACTTGTTGCTCTCATGAAATGCCCATGCAGGTTTCTGATGGGTTTATATAAATAAGAAAAGCAACATATTGTCATCTAAAGACCAGTTACACTTAACCCCCACTTTACATGTGTGCTGGAAAGTTTCGAAGGTTTTTTTGCCCTAGTTAAATTCGTCCTTAAAACCAAAATGCAAAAAATGTTTAATCCTACTGCGAGGGCGACTTTGCATAATGTAAGAAACAATAACAAAAATGTCATAAGACAACTTTAGGTGCATGGTAATTAGAAGTGTATTATCCCTGCTGCAAAGGCAGTTGTTCCACCAAATACTGGTCTTGGACATTTTATCCAGTAATGTACCATATTAAAGTGTAGATATTATAGTTCTGTGGGCCTTTCACAAAACACAATTATCTCAGTGCCAGATACTGCCAATTACTTCCCAAAAGTCAGTTCAGGTCAACTTCATTGTGGCTCTTGGCGATGACAAGAAAGGAACAGAAACTCAATTATTATACATTCAGATATTTGAATCATTTAGTATTTTTCAGTCACATTAGTGTATGCAACAACGATCTTGCAAAACATGCCTCCCTCTTGGATATTTAGACCGTGGGTGCCAGATGCGCTGCCTTTCCGTGCAGCGCTCCCAAAGCTGCAGTCTGAGTGATGGGTTCTTCTTCGCAGGGTGTTGATGTTTTCTGGCTTCAGGACACTTTTGTGGGCCAATAGAATTGTCAGAAAATCAATAATCGAAAAAACTGATAAGTGCATTTTTCCTGCATGTGTGTGTTTGCGAGATATGTCCCATGTGTCTGGAAAAAGCTCATGCAGACTGGCTATCATCACCCCTGGGGCAGGCTTTGATGTCTATTCACTCCGGGCTAGCTAGGTTGGCATCTATCTTCGCCTTGGGCCCTGCGCCAGCACGCTGGGCTGGGCAGAGGTTGGGTTAGATTAGGAACAAATGTATTCTTCTGGGGGAAAACATCATCTACATGAAAAAAAACTGTCAACTTTTAAAGGAGAATCAAGTCAACAGGGAACAGGGAGAAGCAGTTAGTATTTCTGGTAAGATTTGATGGAGCAAGTATTTATATTTTTAACGAGTTGCCCTAGGTGGGCTTAATTAAGCTTTGTGTGATGGGGAAACATTCTTGGCAGCGGCTCCCGGGGGAGATTGTTTAGTTGTTGAAGTAGTAAGTACAAGAATAAGAGTTATTTTGCCCTGCACCTAACTGTGGGCTTTGTCAACCATTTGCATTGTACTTTGAAAATAAATGAGACATTTACAGTAGTTAAAAGTAGCTGTTTTGTTGTGTAAATGATTGCTTAAAATGGCCACAAGCTTTTCAGTTATATCATGCAGTAGATCTTTGTATACTACTTATTTTTCACAATGAAAACAGTAGTATAATAATATCTCAGTGGTATATGTGAAGGACAGTAACTGATATGATTCATTGAATATGTTGTCCATTTAGTTTTTGACATAAAAAATGTAGGACCTGTAAATTATCACCATGTTCACTTTAATACTTTATAACTACAAAAGCCTCTACAGTGCATTTTACAATGCGTAGCACTGAGCCAAGTTTGGTGTGAAATTATATTGGTTGCGTTATGGCACAAAGTGATTAAGGTAGAGTGGAGAATACAGTCACAGAAAAATCTCCAGTATCTCAAACCTACTGAATAATTTGTTGTTTACCACCTATTTTCCTCATTTATGAACATGTTTTATAGATTTGTAAGCACTTGAACTCACCAGGAAGAAACAATTCTCAAGTAAATACCCACTTATTCAAAATCTTAACAGCAATAAACACGAAATAACAAAGGACAAAAATGTAAGCATGTATGCTGATTAGTGTGATAGTTTATATATTTCAAGCACTTACATTTCATGACACTGAAATGAATGGAAACCCACAGTAAGTTTGTTGAAGGTATGTCTCTACCAATCTATAGTCTGCTTTGGAAAATGGCCAAAATGTGTATTTGAAAATATCTGGCACACACATGTTAAACTGGAAGTGCAACCTTTTTTGCGACAATAAGCCAGTTTTCAGATGACACAACAATGCCTGTAAAAATGTGTGGCCTACGAGTTTATCATCCTTTTTTTGGTGGCGGAGGGGGAATAGGAAAGTGGCCATTTGGCTCGTGGCTCTATGACAGATGATAAAAATCAATGAATTCAAGGGGATATCACTAGAGACAACTGATTAATATACATATCGCAAGCTGTTTTTCTTACTGCACAGTTTCAACTTCACATTATCTTATCTGAATATACATTCTTTATTGTCAAGAGCTTTTGTTGGCCCCTTTTCTCTATTCTTCTTCTTCTTCTCTTCAACATAAATGTACATGAAGGGATTTCAGGGACTGCCAAGGAAGTGAAACATCTCCTCTGTATAAGGAGGAAACAGGGTTCATGGAAATGTGATGTTAATTGCCACAGATGTCACCTTCAAGCGCAATTTAAAGAGAAGCTTTCTCTCCCTTTTGAGTCCACATTTTCTTAGAAGGCTGGAAATTTCTGTCCAGCTCATAACAAATACAAAATATCTTGGAAGGCTTGTAGGGCAATCAGAGACCTGACTACTCCATAATTAGCCATCAGACAGGTGCTTAGGTGCCAGTAGAACCCGATCTGTACCCTCGTTAGTTTTTAGAAGACATTCGTCACCTGATTGTTATAGGCTATATATCGTTTTACATCAGCTGCATCATTCAATAATATTCACCTCAATAATTTTATGATTCAGGTGCTTTTGACATTGCGTTTAAGTATTCTACATTTATGACTCACATAGTTAAAGGAACACGCCAACATATTGGGACTTTAGCTTATTCACCGTATC
Organism: Perca flavescens; assembly: GCF_004354835.1. Taxonomy (NCBI): domain Eukaryota; kingdom Metazoa; phylum Chordata; class Actinopteri; order Perciformes; family Percidae; genus Perca; species Perca flavescens. The sequence goes on from NC_041331.1 coordinate 12,757,910, forward strand.
CCCCAGAGTTAGATAAGTCCATAAATACCCTTCTCATCTCCTTGCGTGTTGTAACTCTGTCTGACGCACCCACTGCTAGCCTAGCTTAGCACAGATGCTGGAAGTAACCGGCTCCATCTAGCCTACTGCTCCCAATAAGTGACAAAATAATGCCAACATTTTCCTATTTACATGTTATGATTTGTATAGTCACAGTGTGTACAAATAACAAGGTCACATGAGACACAGCCATCTTCTAAACATATACATACTGGGAACTATATTCTCAGAAGGTGAAGCTCTGCTACTTCTGCTATTTGGGCGGAGTGATTTGCACACAGCACCTGAGAAGCCCCGTGGTGAGGAGCAGAGAGTAACAATGGTGCTTTTCAGGTGTTGCGCTAATCACTCCAAAGTAGCAATGCTTCGCCTTCTGAGAATAGTTCCCAGTACGTATACGGTTATAAGATAGCTGTGTCTCATGTGACCTTGTTATTTGTACACGCTGTGACTATAAAAATCACAACATGTAAATAGGAAAATGTTGGCGTTATTTTGTCACTTATTGGGAGCAGTAGGCTAGATAGAGCCGGTTACCTCCAGCATCTGTGCTAAGCTAGGCTAGCAGTGGGTGCGTCAGACAGAGTTACAACACGCACGGAGATGAGAAGGGTATGTATGGACTTATCTAACTCTGGGGGATACGGTGAATAAGATAAAGTCCCAATACGTTGGCGTGTTCCTTTAACACTGACACTTTTGACTGTTTTAAAACAGTGCAAGGAATTTGTAACCTTGAAAACTTCGGCACATTTTGAAACATTTACTATACGTTTCAAAGAAAGTATATACAGTATAGTTGCTGTCCCTTTGTCTGTTGTTGGTGCTCTCAAATAATTCTTATGTTCTCTTTTAGTCGCTGAAAAATGATGACTCTGTGGCCAAGAAGGATGTGCAGCGGATTCTGGAGCTCAGCCACAAACAGAGGTAAAGTGAAGCATCATGGATGACTTAGACCAACAGTACCATGCTACTCATGATCATGTAGGTTAGGACTTTATAATAACCAGAATCAGTAATGACTGATGAATTACTTCAATACCAGGAATGTGATGTTCACAATCATAACCATCAATTTAGTGTTATGTAAGCATTAAACTATAAATAATACATAGTCAAAATTTTCTTTCAAATCTTTCTCCATGAAGTTGAAGAGTTGGAGCAGCTATTTTGGGCACCCCTGGAAAGTTAATGTTCCATTTATTTTCACCATAGATAATATTGCATGACTCAGAGATGGCGCTTTATTTTTATTATTTTTTTTTTACATCTTCAATGGGTATGAAACTCAGGTTCTTGGTTTAATCATCAGTACAAAAGATTCTGTGTTCTTTGAAAAAAATGTTAAAGTAAAAGCCTGGATACATAAAACTTTGGGGTAGGCACAAACTACTACTTCCAAGGTGCATTTTGTCAATAATCCAATCACTGAGCTTACAATTCTGGAGTGTGTAACGAAAAAAAAAAAAACTACCATTCCGATTCGTACAGTGCCTCTGACTGGCTTCTCTCCTCTTGGGAGTTGTAGTATATTGAGACGTCCACCATGCTAAAATAACTGTTTCACCTTTGGCAGAAAATATTTAGTTCATATTGGATCACATCACTTGTACAGTAGCAAAAAGCATTTTAAATAATGGCTCACTCACCATTATTGATGCTGGTTATTTTGAGGTGTTGCCCTGTTTGCTTTTACATGGCAGTATATACAGGAGCAGGTGGATAATGCATAATCCAATCGTAAATCCTTCTTGTTATTTTTGAAAATAATGCGCCGGGCTCCTTTTTGTGAAAAAGCACATAAAGCATCTGTGATTTAATGCTTTATCTTTTTGCAAGCCAGCTGGAAACGTGTTTACCTAAAGTGCTTCACCAGTTAGGATTGTCTGATTAATGTTGTGTGTAATGAGACTTTTAATGATTAGGAGTCATTATTGGCCTTCATGCCCTCTGAAATGTCAGCGTGATTGAAGTCCAGTCTTCTGTGTGCAGTATCTTGATAGCCAATCAATAGCCTATCACGAGTCCATGGCAGCTCCCACGTGTCATCAAGCTAAAAACCATAAAGCAGCAGCTTGGCTCAATGTTGCCTACCTAACATTGGTGAGCTGTATTTGTGTGTTATTAAGGAGTTCTATATCTGCCAAGTGTCATTACTAGCTGACTCCATCATTGTGGATGCAGACAGGTGATTCATTGCAAGTCATTTATTTTTGACATCTCTTAACAGCGATTTGATTGCTTTCTGAAAATAAGTTTGCCACAAACTGTTGTGCAACAAAACATGTTTACCTACAGGCCAGATTCAGACAGTAAAATGTTAATATTTCAAGGTTATGAAATAGTAACGATGAATTCAGCTGTGATTTAACCTGCTGTAAAGCTATTTTTACTTATTTGTCATATGCTTGATAAAGAAGTTAAGATTCATCAAGTTTTATTAATTATCATTTGAACATTTTCTGTTGTACTATTTTTAAAAACTTTCTCACTGTTCTCTGAGTTGTGTAATTGAGATGCAGTGGGAGGCCAATGTAGAGGGTTTGGCTTACTGTGACAGGTGCAGGTACATTCCTGAGCTATAGCTTGGGACCATTTTAGAAATTTGTCTGTCAACTGATAAAAACATATATCTGAGTGTATCACTTGTGCAGACAGCAAGTCTGAAGACCATTAAAGGAAAAGCTAAATATGTGAAATTGTGTTGAGGCATGCAAAAAGCTTGCCATTGGTTACTGAACATGGTTGTTGTAAAGAGGTCTTTTCATTGGTTTAGAAACATATCCATTTGGATGCTGCCAATGAGCATAGACGTCTTGTGCCGTAACAAGTATAAACCTCTTGTATACCTATGATTCTTTGGGAGAGGCTAGGAAAAACTGACCTGATAAGACCTTGTCTTTTCTGGTGGCTTCCTGATTGATCACATAAAATATTTGCAATATATCACCTTAACTATATATGTGTTTCTCTGTGCTTTGTATTTAATTATTGAGTATCTATGGATAGGTCAGTAAATATCCATAACATACTCACTACCTGGCTTCGGGAGTAACGGAGTACATGGAACGGTGTTATGTAATAAGTATATGAAAAAAGGTAACTGTATTCCGTTAAAGTTACAGAAAAAAAGACACTCCCATGGGGGTTAGCGTGATTAGCATGATGAAAGTTTTAAAATATATTTTAAAATAAATAACGATATACTATGTATGTATGTATGTAAATAAACAACGATAAACTATATACTTGCACTTTCAACTTGTTGTCTTGAGTTTGCACCTTGAAGCTTGAAAGCCCTTAATTGGAAGTCGCTTTGGATAAAAGCATCAAATAAATGATACGTACATGCCTATGTGGAAGTAGCTCAGTCAGTAGGGAGTTGGTAATCCAAAAGTAATGCAAAGTAATCAAGTTACTTTTATAATGTGATACTTGGATATTAGGTTAACAGGTAATTAGTAATTGTATCGGAATACATTTATAAAGTAATCTTCCCAACCCTGCTCACTACTCTGTGCTTTAAAATCGCACATTTATTGTGCCCTTTTCTGTCAGTCTGAGCAGTTTTGATCTTCTTTGTACAAAATGTTTCCAAGCCTCAGATGCAGGAGATGAGAGTGTAAATGAAATGCCAAAGCAGTGGTGGTTGGCTGGTTGCTGTGAAGGAAAATGTTTGCTAGGCTGAACTTACGCCAAGAGAAAAGACCATTGGCATGTAAAATATAAGGCTATAGGCTGTTGAGCAGTGAGAATCTTTCCATACATACATTGGCCGCTTGGATTCATCACTGAAAGACTACAACCACGTCATATACTTTTAAATTTACAGCCATGCACGGAAACAGTAAATAGACTGTTACCTCTAATTTAACTGGGCTGCCTAGTGATGTGATTTCTACAAGCGTTTTTGAAATCACTGACCCACATCGATTGCTCACTTGATTCATAATTCAGTGTGCATTGCTGTTATCTGTGCACAGGAGCATCAAACGGTACAGAAATACCCATTGCATACCAATGCATTAACATTTATGTCAAATGCATAAAGAATGCAGTACCAGTCTTCATACAGCATGCATAGAAACAGTGTGGAGCATTCATAGGCTACATTCTGTAATACCACATAATGACTACCACTATGTTTTCATTATACATCGCCTTATTAACCTAAAATCTGTAAGCTTTATGATATTTGCTTTGGTGTGTGATTGTTAAACTGCAGTTTATTTTAGGAATAAAAGTGCATTTAAAGAAAAATTGGCTGCAGCTGAACCGTAATATTCAAACAGGGGAATGAAGATTAAAGATTAATAAATTAATGTGAAATTATTTGAAGACACATTAATTAAAGAAACAAATGTTTTGACACCATAGAAGAAATATGTAACCAAAGTCAATTAAATTTAATGTATGAATGTATTTAAACAATTAAATAAAATCGATGTACAGCTCTCTTGGCAATTTAGCTCAGTTTAGCTACATGTATTTAAAAAATACATCCTCATTCACCCCCTTTTCATGGTTAATAAGGTGGTAATTGTTGTATTATTGCATCATTTATTCCTAAGGTGAAAAGGTAAAGGCAAAATGTGATGTTTAAAAGATTGTTACAACTAAAATATGTGCTTGTTGATTCTTGAATTTGTATAACTGTATGTATTCAAAATATCTGTTTACAAACTGCTTTGTACAATAAAAAATTTAGTCATGTAAAGATCTTTGTGATTAAATCAGCGTTTATTTTTCAAAGGTCCCACATAGAGAGAAGTGAGATTTCCATGTTTTTTTATAAAACAGGTTGGGGTGCTTTTTTTTTGGAGGGGGGCTTAAAGAGACAGGCGCCAAAACAGTTTTCAGTTTCAGAAATAGGGTGTAAGCATGTAATCATGTTCCATTAGAAACCCAAAATGGTGAAACATGAAAATGAGCATGATATGTCCCCTTTAAGAACATTTTAATATATTCATACAGCTTTCTTTTTGCACACTTATTGGTAAAACATTTGTCAACATTTGTGTAACCGCTCTAAAATGTCATGAACTTAAGTTATTCCATTATGACAGATGACAACATGTAAACCACTGTTCTTTTTCTATGTTCAACACAAGTTAACATAAGATACCAAGTGAAAATTGCTTTACCCAAATTACTTTCTTTGCTAACTGGTTCTCAATGGTGTTATATTTCAGAAAACCATTCTGTGGCAGAGTGGTGGAGACCTCTGAGGAGGTAAGGAGGATGTGCTGCTAACAGAGTGTTTTTCACTTCCCTCTCACTTGACAGAGAGGAGATGAAGTCCCTCCAGGCAGCCTTGCAGAAGCAGCTGGATGAGGCAAATGAGAGAGCAGAGAAGCAGCAGGCCACGGTAAGACAGAGTTGACCTGACCATCAGCATCCGCTCTCCTCTAACCAGCTCCGTCACCTGTCACACAGTCCCCTCAGTGATCCACACTCATTACCCAGCAGCCAGCTTTCTAGCCTCCTTGCCTTACCACTTAATTGAAACTCTCAGAAATTGTTAGAGAAAGCTTTGTGTCTTCTCCCCCAACTTCACCCATATATATAAGAAGAGACAAAGGCTTTATAACCTAAGAACATGTACTTATCTATCCATCCATCTCTCCATCTACAGTATCCGCCTTTCCATCTATCCAGCTATGCTGACCAATGGACTGTCACCTTGCTTTTAATTCAATTCCACACAGGTACCATCTGGCAAATTAAATTAAATTAATCACTTGGTTTATAAAATAGTGTGCAACCATTTTCCAGAGCCCAAGGTGGTGTATTGAAATTGCTTATTTTGTTTGACAAACAACCAAAGAACCAAAGATAGGTTTACTATCATATATGTAAAAAAAAAAAAAAAAAGCTGGAACAAGTGAATGTTTACCTGATGACTAACAAGATAATTTGGTTAATTAAATAGTTGATAATTAGTTTTCTGTTGATCAACAAATTAATTAAATCTGCTCTGATTTTTAAAATGTAATAATACAGCCCAAAAAGTTCTATTAGGAACTAAAGCTTTTACATAATTATCTATGCAAGTAAGGACTTAACCAAGGTACTTTGGGTTAAGTTGCATAATGTAAATATGCAAATATTAAGTATATTAAGATGCGTTGGAAGTGTGTCTGTAACAAGGCTTTGACCTGGAACAAATTAAATTAATACTGAATCTTCTTGACCAGCATTTTCATAGTCACAGCATATTGACATTATCATAAAGGAAATAGGAAGAGGCATTCAATGTCAACAGAAAATATTACCTTTGCTCACTCTAGTAATTATGAAAAAATTAATTAATTGGTGACCATTATTCAACTTACATAGTCTGCTGCTAATTAAATCAAATTATTAATATCTTAAAGTGAGTTAAGAGTTCTTACACTTGGAGTGAAGAGGTCCATATATATATATTATATTTATTTATTAATGATTACTAATATTAAGTTAACAAAGTCCATCTGTTCATCTAAAACATGTTTTGCTTTAGTTTCTAACCATTATACCAATTATCTTATTATTGCTATTTTTTTTTTCATTTCTGTCAAGTATTCTTATTACTAAAAAATATGAATATGTAATTAAATAGCTGTCATGAATTAGACTATTTTACTGTCTGGACCCTACAAAGTCTAGTAGCTGCTATGGTGAAGGCTGATACAACTGCAAATAAACACAAATAAACACTGCTAAGACACTGCTCTGGAAAATGTAGCTTTTCAACAAAATTATCATTCTTCAGTAGACAAACGTTTAAGTAATCCTTGTAAAAACTCAACTTCACTAACTTTGTACCCCAAACTGCTGTAACTGCTGTGTCAGAGCCCCAGCCCAAGTCTAGTGGTATAAACACAAACTCACTTAAAATACATGTAGCTAGTCTAGATGTGTCAATATTGTTATTCATGCATGAGCTCTATCATACTGTATTGTCCCACTTTTGTGTCCTCATACTATTCAGAGAGACCACATGTTGTTCTGCTAACAAACTCCTTACCAACAAATTAGCATGAAGACTTTCAGGCTGCAATGACCTCTATAGTAGCCCTGAAGTTTTTCTGGGATTTGCAATATATGCTAATGAAAAGCTCATTTAATGAGCACAGTGACGTGACGATCAACAATCTAATAATCTGCACTGTAAGATAAACAAATGGTACAGTTACATTTCAAGTAACATTCTTGCCATTTTCCTAAGACCAGTGACAAATCCCAGATGCTGGGTTTTATGGTTTGAGTTTGACATTTATGTCCTGTAAAATGGTATTCATCACCCCCCGCTAAGCTTCAAGATTAAAAAAGAGCACCTCTGCAGCATGCAAATGCCACAAACCTTTAATAGAACAATGAAATACTGTATCTGGTTTAGAGTCCTCATGTCCACATAAAATTGAGTTGGAAAACGAAGCTTTCAAAAACCCTAGAGAGAATCGACATTAAGAATGTTACAAGCACCTTGCAAAAATAGTTAAAAAATATTTATTGCAGTTTTTACTGTGCAGAAACTACCAAAAGCACACACAAAGCAGAAGACTTTTTTTTTTTTTTTTTTTTTTATGTGCCTATAGGTATGGGCAATGAGATTCAAGCCAATCTCTATTTTGGACTGCATTCTGCTTGAGGAAGTTTTGTATTGCACATCAGGAGCTGTAATAAATATTTTCATTTTTGCAAGCAAGGTGCCTCTCCAATTCCTTGGTTTAGAATCCTGCACTGAAAATATAGAGGCACTGCATATGCAAATAAAACTATATTTCCAATGAAAATGTTCAGAGCCTGTCATTTGACATTTTCACATTGCTTGTTTTGTCCGATCAACAGTCAAAAACGTTTCAGTCCAACACTTTAACCCAATCTGAAATATCTCTACAACTGTTGAATGGACTGTCGTAAATATTTGGTACAGATATCAGTGGTGCCCAGAGGATGAATCTTAATGACTTTGATGATCCCCCACCGGTATATATACCGGTATGTGTATCCTGATGACATCGCTATGGACTATCATTTGATGGTACCAAGGGTATCACTGGTTGTTACCTCATAGGTCACACAATCACTATTCAATTCATACATTAATTCTCTCTCGAATTGTCCTGTCTCTGTTGTTTCATTCTCTGTTTATCTTAGCTCTTTTCCTCGACTTTCCTTATCTCCTCTCTCTGTCTCCCTCCTCTCTATATATCCTCTCTCTGTGCTGTCTGCATCATTATCTGTCTCACCTCTGTCTGTAAAATGAAGTTAAACTGGAGAAAGGACAGCTTAGCACACCACATCCTGTCAAGTAGCCGGTCACATTATAAGGCCTATAGGCTAACGCTTTCACACAAACCATTAAAATAATTTTTTTAGCATGCATTCAACGTTTAGGTATCCAGTCTGAATGCTATAGCCTATCTACACCTTTAAGTTAATTGACTTAATACTGTCTCTGTGCCAGTACCATTTTGAGAAGGGCAAGAGGGACGGGGGACATTTTAAATTGTAGCCAGTCAGAGTAAACTATCCCGGTTATTTCTCTAAGGACTTTATTATGTCTGGGTTTTTAAGCCATGTAGCATCATCCACAATTAGTTGTGAAGACATTGTACTCCAGACTGTGTTTTATTGGTGAGCTAATTACGATAAATTAAACTTTATTTCAGGCTACACCACAAACGCGGTTGGATAATATTATTATAACATTAACTAACTAACTAGCAAAGGGAGCTTGTTGTCACTAACTTTCAGTGGCTTAAATGCCAGATAATGCATGTAATTACATCCAGTTATTAATCTGACAATATATCCTGAATTTTACTTGTAACATGGGCTAATGGGAAAAGGTAGAGGTGACTTGCAACTTTGTGTCTGAAATCAATGCCGTGGCTTGTTGAGTCAGTGGCATGAATTAACAGTGAACCAAATTAACCTCAAAAACATGAAGTTTAGTACTTTTTTCCGAGCTCACTCACTTTGGGCTTGTAGCCGAGGCCGTGTGCTGGCATCAGGAAGAGGGCTGCTGTCTTGATAAGGCGCTTAAAAAACTGGCGGATATCCATTTTTAAAATCCATTCATTACATGAGACACGATGTAGTGTAGGATAGTGACTGACGAGTCTTTGATGCAGTCTGCTGCTTCCTGCTGGCTACGCAAGAGATTGGTCAACACTGACAGTCCCATAATACAGCGCAATATGGATAGACTTCGTCTTAGGTTTAACAATCTATGTAACTAATAATGAACAATATGAAACAAAAAGCTTAATTTAGAATGGCTTAGGAACAATAGGCTATTTAGAGGTGGATAAACAAAATTTAAAGGTGGATAAACGCACTTTGGAGGTGGGTAAATGCTATTTCCGAATTTAGCTTCCACTACATCCCTGCTTGCCACGGAATTTTGTACAGACATTCATGGCCCTTCAGGATGAATTGTAATCACTTTGCTGTTCCCGTTCATCTAGCCCCAATATTGGGTCAAAACGTTTATGTGTCCAATACTTTGGTTTATGAGAGTTTACTTGCACAACTAAGGCTATTCCAATCAGCTTCAGCTGTACTGTGTTTTGTGCTACTTTGCAAATGTTAGCAAGCTAACATTTTAAATTAAGATGGTGACCATGGTAAACATGATCTGCTAAACATAAGCATGTTAGTATAGTCACGTTGAGGGTGTTAGCATGGCTATAGCAGTATTGTTGTTTGACAAATGATTAATCGTTATTAAAATTGTTCTAGACACATTTTCTGTAGAATGAATCAATGGACAAATCATTTCATCACTACATAATCTATTAATTTCAGGCAAAATTATTAATTCTAGTCTAGCTCAAACAACACCTGGCTCCTGCTACGCTTCATTTTCCTGCTCACTTCCATTCTTTACATTTAAAACTCCTCATCAAGCTAGCTGTTTTTTGTAGCTTAAAAATAGATAAAATAATGAACAATAATCATTTTGTTACTTTACTTTTCTACTCCTTTTAACTGAAGACCTGCACCAGGATGTGTGTTGTTTTTTTAATACCATTCCCGGGGGCTGTGGCGGTGACTGAAAGGCTCAAACATGAACCTTGATGTTATCATGCCCTGCTTGGGAATGTGAGCCAACTGGGAAAGGCTTAGTTTACAGTTCCCTAGGGTACTTAACTGGTACGAGGTCACCAACCCCCGCCAATCTTTTCCTTTTTGTCCCCCAGACTATCTCGATAACCTCTCTCAAGGACACACAACTCTTAAAAACAGTCTATTCAGAATGGAGAACAGAAAGAAAGACGGAACCTTGGCATATCTATCTCACCCACACAAACACCAAATAATTCAGTTATTTTTTTATATACGGTAGCCCATGGCAGCAGTTTGCCATCTGCAGTTGGTGTTTGAACCTCTGTCTGGCTGCTAAACACGAGCCACAGGCCTGTACCAGCAAGACATGCTGGGTTCATGATACAAGGATTGCAATAAACAAAGATATCACTCTGGAATGGTTAGCATAGGCTATTAAATCAGGCACACAGTGGAAAGTAGGTAGTTGCTCACTGCAGGAATACATGCCTCAGCATATCACATGTACTGCAATCAGAGAGCCTCAGAAGAACATTGTTGGACACTTATTACTGTATGCTAAACTAACTTCGTATGACACAAGAGAAAACATCCGACAATATCTGAGATAAAACATCTTTAAGCCTTAATGGGAGGCCACCTGAAAACTGTGTAATTAAAGTTTCACTACAGCAAGGGGACTTTGTGCCACTGTCAGTTTTTAAGGAATAGTGTTCATTTATGGTGGGAGCCTCAATATACTAATGTAATACTCAATGTAATCTTACCAGCACTGCTCATGCTGGTTAAATGAAGGACAAAAAATCAAACACTGTTGTAACGACTTGCACTGGCATAATCACAAGCATTCAGTACACTTAGCTTATGCATATGCTGCTTTCATTTATCATTTTAGTCAATTGCTAATTAGCAAAGTAAATGCTGCAGCAGGATGTTCTTTTTTTCTGTTATATATGTTTATATCCTTTTTGTTTTACTATTCTCGGGGGCAGAGACTGGACATGGCATTTGTGTATGTGTATGTATTTGTGTATCTTTGTGTGTATGCTATCATGCCCTCTGCCTGGGGATGTGAGTCAATGGGTGTGGTCTATTTTATAGTTATAAGCCCCACTGTGCCTCACTAGAAGAAAAAAAATGTGACTTGGAATTAGACCGGATTTTGCTTCTGTACAACATGGTACCTATAAAATGTAAATCAAGATTATAAATATTGGTAACAGATTAAGTCTGGTGTTATTCTATTTTTCCTTATTGTCAACAAATCCCATGAAAAGGCTATAACCAACAATAAATCAATACTACATATAAGAGTTTATCCAAACCCTGTTAAAACTCAATTCTCTGTGTCATAGAGCTTTATTGTCATCCAAAAACTATTCTCTTTAAATCAATGAGCCATACTGTTGCATTGGGTGACGTGTTCCTTCATTACCATTAATGCGAGCACTGTAGTTTATTTTGAGTCAAACCCTTATACGCCGTCCTGCAGTTGTAAACAAGTAGGCCTAATAAACCACCAAATGTGTATTAATATGCAGTTGAAATTTGCCCTCCAAAATGAACTATTTACTCCTGTTTGAGTAAGGTTTTCTAAAAAACTACAGACCTCACCTATTTATGTATTTATTTCACCCAAATTGGCTTGGGGCTAGTGTTACAGACATACTGGGGAAGAGGGGCCAAGGCATTGTTAGTTTTGGTATTTTCATGGGATTTTTTGACAATAACAAAAAATCCTGGAATAGTGCCTGCTTTGTCTTTTAATATTAGAAGGCAGTACATCACATACTGACACTGCTTATCATAATTGCTTTCATTCAATGCACTTAATTTCACATATAGCCTACCGCTTAAACGGCCACGCTCAGCACCCTAACCTTCATTAAATGTGTTCACTGAATGGAAAACAAACAAACAATGAAGCGGGGCATTCAGTATGATCATCTTTCTTTTGTCCTTTCTGTCTTCAGATCAAATTTCTTAAAGTGGAGATGGAGAAAAAAACCAAAATCATCAAGGATTTACAACAAGAGGTGAGTCATCAGAGTATCATTTAAGGCTGGTTTGAATCATGCATTCGACGTCATGAAGTCTCAGTTTATGCCTTCATGAGGTATATATGTAACCATAAAGGAAGAATTAACTTTATTTTCTGATCAGGGACCCAATCCCCTTGCTTCATCTACTTCCATTTTATTTTGTGATTTTCTGTGTTTGGCAAATGCCTTCTGACAATCTCCAGAGAGAGAGCTTGTTGCTTTCAATCAAAGGTGGACAAACGCTGGCATATATATATATATATATATATATATATATATATATATATATATATATATATATATATATAAATATATATATGTGTGTGTATGTTTTACCGAGCACGTTGTAAACACTGGAGTGTGTCTTTGATCATGATTGTGATCGTGACTGTCATGGCATGTGTTGGTTGAGAAATTTGTCTCTCTTCTCCTGCGATGGATTTCTCTCTGCATGTTTGTCGAACATCAATGCAAAATAGTTTGTTTTCTCTTTGATTCTGAGGGGCTGACACCAAAGTTTTTACCGCTAATGCCTTAGACAGCTGGAGAAAAACAAAGTTCTGCTTGCAAATACCATTTGAGCTGTACTGAAGATATGTGATACCACAGTATCTGCTGTTTGCTTCGTAGGAATAAAAATACCAAAATACAAAAAAAAACATCAAAACATTGGCCCATTAAATGCAACATAGATACTTCGGCAAGATGTTTAAAGTTGGATGTTCCATTGGTACTGTATCTGTGGTTTGTCTGTCAGCTGTGTAACATGAAAAAGGAGGTGGAAAATATCACAATGAAACCTCTGCCGACCAATACTGTGTGACAAATGAAAGGGAATCATGCAGCGCTAGCCAAATTAGTTGATTTTTACTTAAAGGTGCTCTAAGTGATGTGACGCGTTTTTTAGGCTCCAACATTTTTTATAACATACAGCAAACATCTCCTCACTATCCTTTAGCTGCCTGTCCCCTGAACACACGCGGTCTCTGTAGACAGCTCAGGCTCCGCAAACACCAACAAAAACAAACTGCGCCAACCTGCCCCACGAACCATAACAAACAGTGTTCCAGCCAATAACCGACAAGAAGGAGCTGGTTGAGCCATCAATGCAGCAGCGTTAGCACGTAGGCTACTTCCACAATGCGTATTCATGACTCAACCAGCTGCTTCTTGTCAGTTATTAGCTGGAACACTGTTTGTTATGGTTCATGGTGCAGGTTGGCGCAGTTTGTTTTTGTTGGAGGGTTTTCCAAAATCTCCACTCTGGCCGGATGTTTTAGAAAGAATCGTTTTCAGAGGCGAATTCTCCATTTGCGTGTAAATGAAGGGCACAAACGAAGGGAAATGTCTCCGTTTTTCAAAATAAATATGTACGTTTAAACAGGGTATAAGGATGTATACCTTTTTTTTAACTGACTCCATTTGCACTAGAAATGCAAATACAAATTTGGGCTCATTTTGACTGCATTTCTTGAGCGAACAAGCTTTTGAGGTGATTAACTTGTCATCAGGAACCTTAATGGCACAACAAATATAACTTGTAGCACGTTCATAAGCCCTGTTTGCACGGGACTAATATTAACTGGGGACCTCTGGTAATTTGTAATAATCACGGAGGTCATCTGTGATCTCAATCCCGTGCGAATATGCTATGTCTATAATTTGTCAGTAATTTAGTAAAGGAAAAATTCCACCGCAAATTACGTCCCATAGTTTGCCAGACACAGAGGTTGTGTTATAATCAGATGCCAATCAGCATCCCTGTGATTCGGAGTTGCATTGGCTGCGTTGCCAATTATAAATCAAAGTTTTGACAGAGTGGGGGATAATGTCAGTAAATTCTAGTAAAATACAGACTTCGCTGATCCTGTGCGAATGCATCGCACGAAACACAGACTTGGGGGCGTAATTTGTAAATCACATGAGGTCCCCTGGTAATGTTGATGTTTTTTCTTGTGTTTTGAACTGCAGGCAGGCAATTTAATTGCATCACAAGATCATGAGAAATGATGATGAAGAGATTCTAAAACTTGCCATGCCATACTGTTCACTGCTGCAGTGAGAAAACTGAGTATCGCCAGATGTTCAAATTAATTTGAGACCAATTTTGACTAAACTCTGCTTTGGTAACATTTTCAGATGAAGAACCAAACAATGACATAATGACATAAATTTACTGCGATCAAGCTGTTTAGGGAAGTGCCTGCCAGAATGAAGGTTTCTGTGGATTTATCAGACATTACAGTTGATCACAAAAGACAGAAAGGATCAGATGAATCTTCTTTTTACCATGCCCTGCTTGAGGATACTGTAGTGTGTTTCCCAAATTGTGTTTCTGTCAATATTGATAAAAATGAAAGGCCAAATGAAGTCATACCTGGAGATAGAATAAAAAGGATTATCATGTAGTTGCCCTAAATTTCACAGATTGTGAGGTTTGATCTCAGGTAATGAGCAATTGTTTAATGATGAATGTATTGACACAAAAAAGAAAAGTCAATGACATATTTAAAAAAAAAAAAAAAAAAAAAAAAAAAATATATATATATATATATATATATATATATAAAGTTGGTATGCCTTGAATAATATTTCATAAATGCATTTAAAAAGTAACATCTCAGCTAGCAGTTAAATATATATGAATGTTTGATTGTTATCTATTGAATTTCTTCTTGCATGCCTAACTCTGTAAGGGGTAATCAGAGCTAAATGTAGAGACACTTCCACAATCAATCAAGTCATTTTCACAGTAGGAGGTTGCCCATGTTGGCAATACTGTGAGGCAGATTGCTTTAAGTGACTAAATGACCCATAAAGGAGGCCATGATGTGACTTTTAAATGAACAATTAGGGATTACTTTATTCCTAAACATCATCTTGATTTGGAAATAGAACAGGTACCAAGACACTGACAGAGAGGTATGATAATGATCTTTGCTCTGATGTTTGTCAAACGAAGTTCAGTTTTCTGCTAAACCTCATTACCATAAGCCAGTCATCGATGTATACACTAATCTTGCCAAAACAAAGAGCTGACAAGTTGCCAACATTTTTGATCTGAATTAGAGTGAACTGAAATGTAACTGAATAGACTCGAAAACGAAACGGTAGTATTTTGGTAGAATTGCCATGTAAATATTTTTGCATATGAACTGAAGTAGCATTGAGGTTAGTCACTGAGATTTACTCTGCAGGCAGGAGGACACAGCAAAGAGCAGGAGTACGAGAATAGGAAGCACCTTTTATAGACCCATTGCATCATATAACATCATATAAGTGCTTGATTGTTGACATTTTTAAGATTTGCCTTTTTTTCCCAGAACTTTATATCTTGGATGCTCGGTTTAAGGGCCTTTATAATCAAATAGGGGTCATTTGTGGTCAACAGTCCAAAAGTCAAGTCTGGGAACTTTTTTGACACTGTGACATTTAAGTCATGGCTACGTGCAGAGAATCTTGAGAATCATTACTCTGCATCTATTACACTTGTGTTCTTGTGTGCTCAAAAGTATTTATGTATTATTTTACTACTGCAGACTCTGCGGTCCTCGGTCTTACAGTCTTCCTACCGCAGAATCCGCTCTCCTCTATTTTACTACCACAGAATCCACTCTCCTTTGTCTTAATATCGCAGAATCCACTCTCCTCTGTCTTACTACCGCAGAATCCAGTCTCTTCTGTCTTACTACCGCAGAATCCACTCTCCTCTGTCTTACTACCGCAGAATCCACTCTCCTAAGTCTTACGTCTCTCTACCTCAGAATCCGTCTCATCGGTCTTAAAGTACTTTCTAAATTTTGCATCTTGAAAGGGAAGTCATCTGACAAAATTCTTGCATAATGACATACATTATATATCACTGAAGACCACCATCAAAGATGCTACGGTAACCTCAAACATGCGTTTCTGGTGGTAGAGGTAACTGTACAATAGTTTTTTCAACAAAGTTGTCTGTTTTTATGCAGTACCGATCATCGACCGTTTGTATCCTTTAATATTTAAATTTTAAAGAAAATAAAACTTAAAAGCAAAGCCAAAATAAAAAAGAAGCTGATAAAAACAGTATGTTGTGGACAGTATTTTGAGCTTGAATTATTTGGTCCGTCATGTTCCAGTACAAAATACAAGGTATTTCTTCCCTGAGTATTAACTTAGAGTAAATGCATAGATTATATCACTATATTATTTAATGGTAATATTTTACACTGAGTTTCCACCTTATTAGGTACACCTATTTGCAATGTAATATGACATTAATTGCGTTATACTTAGGTGTTTCTAATATTAATATTTTTGTAATATTTAGTAATATAGTATTATTAACGTACATGAACATGCAACAACAAAAAATGAAGGCAGGATTTATTGCCAATAGGGCACCGGTTCCGATGTAAACGATAGTAACAAGACCGAACAAGAACGAAAATTTCGGTGTTTGAAAAAACCCAAACGATACCCAACCCTAGTTGTATTAGACTGCATTCATGTAGTGTATCTAATAAACTGGCACACCTAACACTTGATTAACAATCCTCTAGTATTCTAATGTAATACCATTACTCAGCATTGTTATTCTGAGTGGTTCTGTAAAGTGTATACAAATTCCTGATAGAGCTGAAATGAACATCTGTAAAGACAACCATATCCTTTGTTTACACCAGCATTCAGATTATTTTTATGTCGCACATCACTGTGAATTGTGTTGTGGTGTCAACATGGAAGCTTTATGGCTGCAATTCACGGTGAAGTCATTATCAATGATTTGCTTTCAGGGCTTATTATGAGTATTTTGAGGGAGAATGATTTACAGACTGACTTGGATCCTACCGGGATTCATCAGGTCCTCGCGGAGCTTTGTAATAGACAGCTTTGCCACACACTCAGCTCCTTGCTACTGATGCTAATGTTTTTTTTTTCCTTTCTAAAATGGTTTCCCGTCATTTTCTTTTCCTTTCATGTCTTCCTGATGTAATTTCCCCGGCTAAACGGCAGAAAAGAATCGTGCATCAGGGCATTTACTGGATCGCTCAGTGATACTCTTACTGGAAGAAAAAAAAAGTGACAAGCAACTAAAGTGGCCAGAAAATGCAAACTGCATCATTTTGTGTGTTGAACAGGACAAAGACAAAACAGATGAAACCACTAAAGTTAGAAGAGGCTTAATTTCATAGTCTAGCAAGCCATGCAGTTTTTTTTTTTTTTTTTTTTTTTTTTATTTGAATTACCACTGATTGATGCCATAAAGGTATCCGTTCATTGTGTGCTCCGAATTGTAAAAAAAGGCACGGATACAATAAGAAAATAAATTGCATATTCCAAAGGTAGCATATGCATAAGACAAAAAAATCCATCTGTGACTTTTTTAATATTTGGCTAGTAAATGCCTGAATTATCTGTAAAAATGCCTGAATTATCTGTCTTATGAAA
This sequence comes from Perca flavescens, assembly GCF_004354835.1. Taxonomy (NCBI): domain Eukaryota; kingdom Metazoa; phylum Chordata; class Actinopteri; order Perciformes; family Percidae; genus Perca; species Perca flavescens. Next base: position 12,775,480 of record NC_041331.1, read on the forward strand.
AAACTTCAAAAATAATTATCCATTTTCATATTATTTCTTTAAACAGCACACTAAGCTGCATGGCATTATTGCATTGAAGAATAAATGGCTTCTTCGCTCCTCCACCACTATATTACTCAACGACACAAAGAAGCTCTGATCACCACCAACCACTCTATCACAACTCATTTTACACATATGATCACTGACATGCATTAGGAGCAAAAGTGTACTGACAATAATGGAGGGTTACGGGAAATGGAGTGGGACGGATGATGACATGCAATGTAATTTTTTTTACACCGAATAGACAGATGATACACAGCCTGATCGATTACACTCACATATCGGAGACAGCAGGCCCGACCTGTTACGCAAGAGCGATGGTGGACTCGACATCCAGCGAGAGTGACAGTGTTTATTGTAAATGAAAAAGGTCTAGTTAGATGGCAATGATCGATTTAAGTGCAGTGAAATGTTATGACAGTACACACAATTACCTATAAGTGTATTTTAGTGGCGATTTGAATGCATGCATCACTCAGAAACTGCATGTGTGATGGTGCTGTAAGCTAAATAATCATTCAAATAATTAACCAAACTCCATCACAACATTGAATGAGTTCTGGCTTTGTGGTTTTATCTAGAAACTTTTGGAGGGTACAGTTTACAGTGCTTGTTCCCTTTTCTCAGCTTGTGACCCTTTAAAACAAAGCAATGTCAATTTTCCGCACTTGCTTGCAGGTTGCATTGGTCTGCAAATTGTGAAGAGTTAGCCACAGAGAGATTTCCCATGCCCTATCTATGAAATTGAATAATTTCTGAGGCATGAGGATTCAAAATTATCCAATAATTCACAAGAAAAAAGAAAGATTCAAGCAAAGTCCATTTTTGTGCAACAAAGAATATATATATATATATATATATATATATATATATATATATATTTGTCTGCCTTCTTAAGCAGGATTTATGGTTCTCCAGTGGCTCTACCCGTAGCCTACGTAAGTGGCCTGATGTTTATACTTGTGCGCTGGTGTCTGCATCGTTCTAGTGTATCTCTTAAAGGGAACGGTGACTGGCTTGGGAGCGAGTACCGACTCTAGAGGCGTAGTGAGAGAAACAAAGTGTCTCTCAGTACTCAGTACTTTCTGGCCAGAAATCTGTAGCAGGAAAAGTTGATTAAATGTTGTCAAAGGGGAAGGAGAACTACCAAGCCACGGCCAAGCGGACCAATCACAGTTGTTGTGTTCTGCATCACCGCAACGCGTAGTTACATTTTTTAACAGGTGCATGTCGCGGGCTGCGGCGTAGGGTCCGTATCTCTACGTACCTATGTTGGTACCTATGACGTGGATTTAACACAGGATCATAAATTGAGCTTTATGCTGTCAAAAATCACATGACCCCAAGATTTACCTTGCCATCCTTTTGAGTGGTCCTGACTCTAAGGTTGGAAACCACAGGTAGGAATTCTAGCTACATGGCAACATTAAATGCAGTATATGTTTGATGTTCCCTTCAGGTGAGTAAATTAAGTTTCTTCTGACCTGAACTCAAAAATTGTAAACTAGAAAAAAGTGACTATGTTGGCCTCCAAAGCATGTGGAAACACATCTGTGCAGCTCGATCTTATGTGTGTGTGTGTGTGTGTGTGTGTGTGTGTGTGTGTGTGTGTGTGTGTGTGTGTGTGTGTGTGTGTGTGTGTGTGTGTTGTGCTCTGAATATTAAAAGAAAACATCAATGACATTATGGTGAACTGAGCATGAACTCTAAAGCAAATGATCCGTATGACATGGATGCAAATTGAATGATCATTATATTCCTCCACGGTGATGTACATAATGTGAAATTAGCAAGTTGTCTCCTGTTCACCCTTTGAAAGGTGAGCTGAACAGTCAAGCTAACAGCATAGGAAATTGCATTTTCTTTATGATGTACTGTGCAAAACCCAAACGTTGCACAAAACATTAAAGCACAGCCTAAAATCACCACAGTTTATTCAGACTTTTCTCACAGAAGTCCAGATGCTGGGATGGTACGGGCATTTCATTTAGATCCAAATAAAATCGGAACAGCAAATCCACGTGTCTCTGGTTGCTATGACAATATGCCAACATAGCAGAGAGTGGAGAAGGACCACGATATTATCACAGCCAAAAACTATAGGATTGACCCCCCCCAACAACCTGAACTGAAAATACAACAGAGTAGCTTCTGACTGTCAATCACACATCAAAGGCAACATCCAGATGAGAGCAGTTTTATATTGGCCATGCATGCAAAACCAGGAAATAAAGATATCATTTTAGTAGACTAACACGTAGATGAAATCAACAGCAGCTGATTACACTTCTAAGAGCTGATGGCAAGACTACCAATGCAATCAACACCTATTTAGTTACAAATTCAGAGCTTCCTGTACTTTTTTAGATCGTTATGAATGAGGCTATCAACAGCATAATAAAGCTTTGATGAGGGTTCAAACTTTATTTTATTAAGGAGTAAGATGTGTTGTTTGAAAATGTGCCTGGTTGGTTAGAATTGAAGGCAGATGTGTATGCCCCAACATCCACCCTGCTAATTTAGCGTCAGATCTCTTTCTAGGCATTTATCTTACACATAATCCTTTTGTCTTTGTCTCACTTTTCATGCAGAGAGCATGTACTTGCATTCCATGACATTGTGCTCATTTCACACAATTTCCAGCATAAACACAGCTCTGATCTCAGCACACGGAGCATTGATTCTCCCTCCACCGAGATCAGGGGGAAACCCGGAAAGTTGTCAGTGAATCCTTGCTTTAACACACACACACACACACACACACACACACACACACACACACACACACACACACACACACACACACACACACACACACACACACACACACACACACACACACACCCAGAGGCCAGTTTAGCATTTAATCAAATGTGGCTCGGGGTAAACCTCTGAGTTAACAGACTGTAGACACGTCTCTTCTCAATCAGTGTCAAAAACGTATTCAGGAGTAAATAACTGCACATTACTGTTTGATAATATATATCAACCAAACAACAGCGCATTGGTCTTGCTACTTTATACTGTTGAGCAGGGTAAATTTGAAAGAAAAATGGCTTTGTTGGTATCGTGGAACCATTATTTCTTGTGTGCTGCATTAAAGCAACACTAAAGCACTTTTCCCACTTCGGTCCCCCTACAGGTTGTAAGCAGAATTTTCCATTACCGCTGTCGTAATGTCTTATTATGTCTCATTCAAACTACAGATCTGCTACCCGATCTGGCAAACTTGCATAATGTAATGTAATGGACAAATCCACTTCCAACCTGTAGGGGGACCGAAGCGGGAAAAGTGCTTTAGTGTTGCTTTAAATAAATGAGTCTCGGGGTTAAGCTATAATAGTCAGTATTTGCTTCCCTGACACTGACAGGAAGCTTGTTCCAAATGGAGAAGCACTGCAACTATCTGCTGCAGCACATAACAGCAGTGCAGAAATCAATTCTGTAAAAAATAAAAAAAATAAAAACATAGGTTACTTTCCCCTGGTTTATTATTAGAGGGAAAATGCTTTTTTTGATTAATTCTACGTCCGAACCCAAAGTCTGTTGAGTGATTTCTTCGCTCCTTAGTGCAAAATAGGCAGTTTTGATTTGTTTACCTCGGCACAAAGAGAAGTAATTGATTTGTCATTCACTGTTCACTTTTGCTGTGCCATTAGAGAGTACAATTAATTAAAAACCTGTGTCTATAAAATACACTTTGGAAATTGTTCCGTAAATTTTCAGGATGCGGAAACTTCTTGCAGCCAATCTATAAAGAGACAAGTTTTGTAGCGAGAGGGTTCAAAGTGAAAGTCTTTGGGATTTAGATGCCATGAGCGGTATGGATAATACCTGCAGTGGATTTGAGTGTTTTTGTGATCTGGGTTTTGCTGCAAACTGTGTCATCTATAGCAGAGGCTGCTGTGCTGGAGATGTTTTCTGACATTGTTGTTTGTTGATTCATTATCAGCAGGGCCGCTTATGCAAGAGATGGCGTCAGGGTGAGGAACTTAGTGAACCATTCCTCATTTGGTTTTATAATGGGTTATTTATTTTTTTTAATTGGAACTAATAACAGAGAGCTGAGGGATTGGCATATATAGTTAGGCCGTATTAAATCCCTGCGTGAGAAGGAAACATGAGGTCTTCCATGGACAATTAATTTGTACATAAACACAGAGAGCAAATCTAGCAGTTTGTGAGTTAAGAGAAAAGCTATTTAGAGAATATTCAGTACAGTAATCCGGCCATTGCTTGTCTGTAATGAAATCTGGAGTGGCAGGTAAACCTGAAAGCAGAATGTGTTGGTTCAGTGTCTCATACTAACAAGAGGGCGTGTTCCTTCTGGCAGCCAGGGGGCGGCTTGTACTAAATCTGCATTTTATTCCACTGCCAAAATGCTGTAATATGCAAAAAGACAGATTGCAGTTACCGTTCATGAAATAGCCAATACAGCAATCTTCTTTTATTTACAGGTAATATTTCTCACTTTTACGATTTCCATATATTATTCTCACAGCCTGGGATTGTCCAATTAGTTTGAAGCCATAAACCATTTTCCAACAATATTAGAACTCACAGATACAAGTCTCTAATCTATTGTCTCACTGCACAGCTGAGGGTTGCTCCATTTATAATGAATTGGTACGTCCAAAATATCTCCACATTTAGCAGAACTCCCTATTCCAGAATGCTCCTTGATATACACAAAAACACTGCTGTCACAGTCAAGTTTTCTATTGTTTGCGATTCACTTTCTGTGCAGCTTCATCTGTGACAGTCAGAGGGAAACAAACTCCTTTTTCCGTTTCTGTCTATGGTAGCTAGCAGTTTACAAAAACTATCGCAGCCTAAAATATCCTGAAGCCTACAGATACAGAATAGATGAAAGTTAGTTGTTTCTCCCTTTCTGTACAGCTGTACAATTTATATTAAGACTGCAGTAACTAAACATAAATGCAGCTGTTTTTACGCTAATCACAGTTAGAAACATTTCTTGATTTGGTGATTATAGAGTTAAAAATGGGTTAAAAAGCGAAATCTTTAAGATGTCTAGGTAACACATAACAGTTTATTCAATAGCATTTAAATGACTATATTTGGTCATAACTACGTGCAACCCAGACATCTAAAGACTTACGCTTTTTGACCAAGTTTAGTCAAGTTTTGACCTTACGGCTTGACATCTTTTGACCTACATATCACCAATTCAGTGCCTGCTGAGATGTTTAGTCAAATGTATTTATTTACACAGTAGGAACTGACTGACTACGCTGCTTTGATTATCCCAAGTTACAGTATATATATATACATTGTTGCATTTGAGAAGCCATCAGAAAACTCTGGATCATATCGACCCTCAACTCCACAGTGGAAGAAAAGTAGCAATCAGCCACAAAGTTACCCCCGCCATCAAGGAGATGCTTCTCTCTGAGCTTTGCGTCAACTTGAAGTGAAAAATCATACTTCCTCATTTGCAGTGTGTGGGATGTCTGTCTGGGTAACTCAGCCACCTGCTGTCAGCTTCTACATTTATGCATAAGTCTTATAATTTCTTTTAGAAGCAGGATCAAATTTGTGTCACTCTCCACGTTGTTTTGCACTTAATACGAAATTTGGACTCTGTGTGGCTTTATGGCCGCTGGCGCTGAACTCAAATCATAGAAACTTGTTGGAGAGAAGTAAAGACAGGCCACATGCATTCAGAGGCATGGTGACATGCTGTCAGTTAGCAGTGTTGCTTTATTCCTCACAGTCTGCCATGGATATTGATTTCTGGCCCTCCGCTTCCAGACAAGTGACCAGTTTTCTGTGGTATTCAGCTGTGACACTATCAAGTGGATTTTTTCTATTTTTTTCCAGAAATACATCCAAGTGCTTCAAGACTGATGAAGGCTGTGACTGCCAATATTTCTTTGACATGTTCACAAAATTACATTCAATGTTTTTTTCCCCTACTTTATTGTAGCCAGAGGTTTTCATAACAAACACTGTGGCTACATAGGACGTTCAATTTCAAAATGTCATGACACCCTGAGACAGTGTCAAGACATCAGAAAATACAGTATTTCCAGACCAGAAAAAACAGAGCCTTATTATAGAAAAGGAAAAAAATACTATCCTTCGTTCATTTTTTATTCTATCACAATGTAACTCATTTCTATTTGACTAATAAAGCAATTCATCTGATAACACTAAAACCAAATAAATTAATGTGTCATTAAAAGCAATGTCTTACTTTTGACAAACTCTTCTTTACTATGGAAACTTTAGTGGAGTGCCTGGGAATGAGAGCATGGACCGCCATTAAAGGAGAAGAAAGATTCAAAAGCTATAAAAAAATCAGAACTGCAAAACATAGAACAGGTGTTCAAGCATGCAGATGGTGTGACTTTGTCCACCTGTTCTAACCGACAGGTTTATATAAGGAATGTTCTTTACCAAACTGAGAAACTGTGTGATAAGTGTGGATATAACACAAACACTTTCTGGGAAAACAAATGCTTACTTCCCTGAGTAATTGAAGCATAAATTCTGAAAGGACTCCTCTCCTGCTAGTATTTGTCACTACAATTGCAGACAAAATAAATTAAAATTGTAATTACAGAAACTCTTTGACTTTTATGTGACTTTTCAGAACTTTTTAATTGATAAAACGTGATAGATAATTATCTCAGTGTTTTGTTTGCACTTTCTAGTATACTCAGGCTGAAGCCCCAATCAGACCAGATTAATATTTCAGGGAGATATGAGTGATAAAATACTAGCCATGCTCATCTCTAACAAGATTTATCTAATCCGCGAGCAAATCTACCATGTAAAAAACAACCGCAAAAGTAAAACTTTTACCGCAAAATTACCTAAAAACCATCACTGAAGACAGAGGTTATCTAATGCAATAATATTACCTGTGAGAAGTAGTGTTCATGGATTTCCAAAATTCCCTACCCGCCCCCTTTGTTGACAAGCTCCATGAAAACTGTTCTGCAAACAAATTAAAAATTCCTACCTTCTCAGCATGACTTTGCAATCCAGAGGTACTTGTTTGTATTCCTTATATTCATTTGATAGTAACAGATGTTTTCTTATCCTGTGTAAATTTACCACAATAATCATAGCAGACAGACTTTTGTGAGCAAAAAATATCCCACAGTACACTATCTTTGTGTGAACATAGTGAAGCATTTAGCAGCTAAGGAGCCAGATGTTTCCCTCAGGAGTTGGTAGAGACCGAAAACAGAGCTAAAAGAGAGTGATGGGCAAGGAAGAGAAGTTATTCATTTGGTATGTGTATTACTCTGAAGTACTTGTAATGATTATAAAATGTGCTTTTATGTGTACAACTTCTCCAATTAGGAGTTAGGCCTTCAAATATCACAATATGTTAGTTTTATTCTGTTGCAGTAGTTTAAGTTGTTTTTTTCTTTTATTTTGCTCACTGAAAATTGTTCTTACATATTGTTTACGTAGTTTGCTTGCAACACAGCTGAAGCACAAAAAACCTATCATGCTTAACAGCTCCAGCTGTGATGATATTAGGCAGCTAACTGCCTACAAACACAGGTTATTGATTGTCCAGGACACTTTTAAACAACCATAGAAGCTCCAAATACTGATTTGCCATTGGGCAGTTTTGGCATCAAGCATATCCTTACATTGCACAATTCAGTATTCAAAATGCATCATTCCCATTGTTAGGTGCCAATATAGGAAGTGTCGTGAACTGAATGTCCAGCTTTGACCATGGAGACCACAGTCATTAGTCTTTCATTACCTAGCTTTTTTACCTACACATGCTGTACACATTGAGAGCAGTTTAGGATTCAGTGTCTTGCTCTACTATAATTTAAAACTACCAACCATGTGATTTATGTGGAACCTGCTCTATCATTTGAGCAGGCTACAGTTTTACCTAACCTCAAAACATCAGTGTTCTTTTTTGTGAAATTGTCCTTATTGCAACTCTGAAACCTTAATGAGAGAAATGCAAGATTTAGTAGTTGAGACTGATTTGAGATAATCTATGTATAATGTCCGGCGTGCACTGACTAACCATCATCAGTAAAAACTACTGGGCATGTCTGTGCTGCATTCTAGTTTTATTCCGTCCTCCGCTACGTGCCATAGCACACCGACAGCGTCTTGCTGCCCGACTCATAGATTATATTGTCTCTACACAGTACAGTACAGTCACGTGTTTATTAAGCTAGTATCTACCTTCCACTCCAAGCACTACTGTAATTTAACTCCATGCCTTCTCTCTTCTGGTGTTGTCCTTTAAAAAAAAAGATCTGTGATGTAGTATTAGGGTTCCTGCACACTGCCTGCGTGGCGTGAGCGTGGCGTTTCTGTTTCTGTTAAAAAATATTCCCAACTGACAATATTCGTCAACAAAACACATGAATACATGAAGTAAAATATGAATGCTATCAGTCATATATCCAACAGAAACAAAGGTTGCGTTGCGGCTGCGTGACGTTTTCTATGTCGTTGCACACCAGAAATGTGTCTGACGGCACCAGCTGCTGCTGCTAGCCTTGTCTGTACACATGTATGTTTCCCATTGATAAAATGAAATAATAGCGTAGTATACTCCAAGTTAAAAATAAATATAAACTGATTTGATTACAGCAAAGACAACGTCGGCAGTATTGATGGCAAACTAGGCTACAGAATATTTTGTTCTGTATTGACAGGTTAAATATTTGAAAATCAATAATTATTATGATTTTTTTTTTTAAAGTACATTTATATCTGCATTTATGTCAAAACCTAGAGACTTTCAAACATCAAAATGTCATTTATTAAATGTATTTGTGTCAAAATGACATATAAACATCTTTTTGTATTCTATTTTGCCTGGAAACTAGGCATCGGTCCTATTTCTAGCATGCCCACGTTGACACGCACTAAGACGTGCGTGTCCCGCTGGCATTGTGCAAGCTCTAACCTGTTAACATGGGAGCCGAAATAAAAACGGACATGCCACTCAGCTGACAAGCTCACACAGGCAGTGTGCAGGAGCTCTTAGAGCTGTAGAGGAAATATCACAGGAACTGCATTTTGTTTCACCACTACATTTCAGAGAGAGGATAGAAATGCTTTGAATTCATTGTGTATATCAAGGTTTAATTTAATAAATTTGAAGTAATATCAATTTCTCTAGGCATTCTTCATATTTTACAGTTGTAGTGCTTCAATTAATCTCTCAGATAATTCCCTTTCAGCATTAGAGACTGCACTGACATCATTTCCATCTGAATCATCAGATTGGTCTGCCAGTTTGGATTCAGCTTGAACAAATAGGAATGACAGTGAATGAAATGACCAGAAAAGATTAGTGTTCAGGTGGGTGGGTTACTGCAGAGGTGGGCTACAGCTCTATTATGCTGATAGGAATTCAGACTATTTCATATGGAATATTTCAACTATTCTTTGAAATGCCAGTCCATCTCAATTTTCTTGCTAAGATCAATAGAGTGCACCTAATCTCTTTTCTACGAATAGCCTCAAGCCTTGCCAAGCATCTTTCACAACTCAACAGCTATTCAATGAGGTATACCTGGAAAGAAGCACTTAACAGATGCATATGATCAAAAAAGGAAATGGACAATGTTTTCATAAAAGCAAAAACTAATGCATGATAATAATGCAGTGGTGCATCTGGAAAGACTGATATGTTCACCCTATGGCAGTAGTGGAAGAAGTATACAGATAAAAGATACAGTAAGGATACAAAATATTACAAAGGTCCTCCACTTGAGTAAAATCACATTATGTTCATAGTGGCAAAATGTACCTAAAGTATTGAAAGTAAAAGTACTGTAAGACAATAAGCAATTATATGGTATATTATTGGATTATTATTACTGATGCATTCATGCAAAAGTAGCTTTTTATTGTTATATATCTTGATCTGTAAAGTACCTAATAACAGCACATGACAAATAAATATAATGGGAGTAAAACAGACAACATTACATATAAAGTATGCAATGGAAATACTCAAGTAAAGTACATGTAAAATTGTAGAGACGCACAGTAGTTGTTCTCTTTCAGTTTGGGACAAACCCACTAACTTCATATTTTAAAGTCCCTTATGCATTGCATATCAACTTAATCCGATCCTTAAAAGTTAAAGTTAAAACTAAATCTGAGAAACACAAGCAACATTAAGGACTTTAATTATTTGATTCTTGATTAAGCTACCTGTCCCTTCATTTTTGGAAAGTAAATTTATTTTGGCGTAGAGGTAGCACAAGGGTATAAATTCAACATCTCCAAAAAGCACACACACAAGAGTAGCTATTTAAAAAAAGATGCAGCTGTACACTGCCTGCAGATGGTAGAAGAATTCAAATTGCATCAGCATTTACCTTCTTTGTCTGTAGTAGGCGACATTGACACATTGCTGCTGCTTTTACTTTTTCTTTCCAATGGGTGGTGCAGGTTGGGGTGTATGGACCTGGTCTGGCAGTCCTCCTCCTTGTGGAGAATCTGCAACCTACTAAACGTTAATGAGTATGTGAGTAAAAAAAAAAAAATTTGACAGATGTTTGACTCATGTCTTTCACTTCAGGATTTCCCCTTAAAGCTATAGTGCGTAGTTTCTGTCGCCCCCATGAGGAATTCTAAGTAATGACAACAAAACTGTCGGCGCATCCACATGATACAAGCCTTCCATCCATGTTTTGGCACTGTATCAAGCCAGAGATTTTGACATGATGGCAAGACAAATCATAGTGATTTTAGATTTTTGCAGTAAGTTTGTTCATATTAACACCCATATTGGGTTCATCAGATAAGAACAAAATGGGTTATCTTGCTCAAAGATAAATTGAGAAGGCTGACAGGGAAATCTTACAACAACAAGACCACCATGTTTCCAGTACACAGTGTATGCTTACTATATGCATATGATTGTGTCAGAACAATGAAACAGTGACAAGAAAGCAATATTTTCACTTGCATAATGCATAATCCCCCCTTTGACCTCAAGAGTCCTTAAAAACCGCCTGGATATGTTCAGCTCACGCTGCCAAATGCCCTGTATGATGTCATATTTAATAGCTTTTCCACAGTGAACATTTGCTTTGCTAATGCCAGTGATGTATTAGATGTGTTCGACAGCTACATAAGTGCAGATGCCCAGCCCCAGCTTTCTTGCAATGTGAGTTTCTTATTTTTTCTTGCTTTGAGAATGCAGGCAAACTGTCAGACTGTATGGGCACAGGATGTAATTGATTATGTTATGTGTGGAATCTGCCTAATAATATATGACAGAGGCCGTCAAATGCATAGACCCTGGAATGTGTTTTTATTTTACTAATTTACAGTACAGGCCAAAAGTTTGGACACACCTTCTCATTCAATGCGTTTCCTTTTTATTTTCATGACTATTTGAATTGTAGATTCTCACTGAAGGCAGCAAAACTATGAATGAATACATATGGAATTATGTACGTAACAAAAAAGTGTGAAATAACTGAAAACATGTCTTATATTTTAAATTCTTCAAAGTAGCCACCCTTTTCTTTTTTATTAATAAGGGAAAAAATTCCACTAATTAACCCTGACAAAGCACACCTGTGAAGTGAAAACCATTTCAGGTGACTACCTCATGAAGCTCATTGAGAGAACACCAAGGGTTTGCAGAGTTATCAAAAAAAGCAAAGCAATTAAACTGCTAAAGCTGCTATTCATAAATACAAATGTTGAATGGGCAAATGGAGAAGTGGGAAAAAGAAGGTCCCTGAGAATTATTTAATGTTAATTATTCATTATTAAGTTTTAGGATTTTTATAGCTGAGCTGACATTGAATGACACGCCAAGTTTCTGTTTCTTTTCTTAAGTCCATTCTGCTTGATTAACAGACCTTTTTTATATTTATTTATTTGAAGCCTGTTTAACATAAATTGTGTCAAAACTATAAAAGTAGAAGTTGAGCAGCAAAAATTTATTTTTTGAAATCTTTGGAAACTGTCTCATGGTTCTATGCAGTGTTGGATTATCTAGATTTATGTAAATGTAAGTTCAGCCTGCATACACATTTATAATGTTTATAAATGTTTTATAATGTTAAAATAGCTAATATTGATAGCAAGAGCAACAGGTTAGCGGACTGTGTGTGTGTGTGTGTGTGTGTGTGTGTGTGTGTTTAAATCCTTGCGCTCAGTTGAACACAGAGATCAAAGAAGAGGAGAGAAAGACAGCAGACCGCAAAGACTCACACTGAGCTGAAATAAAAACTCTGCACTGCAACACATGTCTTTCAGTTGAATTAAAGACTAATTAATTTAAAAGATTTTACTCTACTAAATTTTACTGTTACTCTACACTAAGTTTAACAGTGTCAGATGCTATGTGCTGTTTTCACTGCCTTCTCTGCTAAGGAGGATTGACATTATCCATGATGCACTTCTTGATCCAAGATGAATCACTTCTATATTTGGTGTCTTGCTAAACATAAATCTTTGAAAGGTTTATTAAAAAACTGGACTGATGACACCATTTCACTGAAAAAAATGTATTTATTTTAGGAGTATTTTGTTTTCTGTGGTTTTCATTGACGTCCACTGAAAACACTGACTCTGTTTGGGTCTGTGGGCATGGCTCATTGTGGCCTTTAATAATGAAGTTGTATTTTCACAAATGAGATGCCTGAGCTATAATGTAATGCCACAGAAACCTCTTGTCATTTAGTTTTCTTTGTCATAACAATGAAGCTTTTTGACGTTTTAAGCTGAAATATGTTGTGACATACACAGTCTCTTGCTTTTACCACCCCCGAGTGGTGTCAGGCGATGTGCACGCCATTGCTTGTGTGACTTGTGTGAACCTGGTTGACGTTGACGTCTGGGCAAGCTTCACTCACAGCTCATTTCCAAAGGGGCATCACCAACGGACGCCGCTCAAATGCCTCTGGGCGCAATTGGATAGTCCTTCAACCAATCAGACCAAAGATCCGGGTGACGTAGCAGCGACAGCGGCATCAACGGATTGCTGCGCTTCGGTGGCCGTCATGTTGAATGTAAACAAAAAAGCTGCTTGCTGTCGCTGCGCTATCGTCATTGTGTAAAGCCCGCCTCAACAGTTGTGATTGGTGCCCCGATTTGGAAAAATTGGAAATGGGCTTGAATGGGCTCTTGGCCAGACTGACTTGCAGAACAAATCTCAAATTTTCCGGAAATTCGTCAGGGTTTTCCCAGGCTACGTGTGACTGTTCTCACTGAAAATAAAAATGTCAACTCGGCAACTTGCATTGCCCTTTGATGAATTATTTCAACTTTGTAGTCACAGAAGGGATACAATCTGTTTAAGACATAGAATATGTAATAAGGCAGGGTTAATTGCACATTACTACATTCCCACTCCATGGTGTTAATGTGAGAAAAACTTGATCGAAATGAAATTAAAAAATGTGTTACCTGAAGAGTTTGTTTCTGCCATCTCACACTAGGCCTAAAAGGATCCAACACTAATGTGTGTGTCGAGTGCGAAGGTTAACCTATGGGCAGTAAATATCCCCACTCACAGCACTTTATAATGTGTGAAAATAACTGCTGAGTTCAGTCAGATAGACGTTTTTTTTGAGTGCTGAAGTCCTTTAGATAATAATAATATATTTATTTGTATAGCACTTTTCAAAACAGCTGCTACAAAGTGCTTTACAAGACAATAAAACAGATAAATGAGGCAATAATAAAAATAATTATTAAAACAGAGCAGCATATATCAATAACAGAATAAAGATAGTAATACAAGACAATAGAAACAAATTTGTAAACATGAATATGTATACATTTTATGCATACAGACAAATCGATGCATATTACATATACCCATGCAAGCATTCTCTTTATACATGCTTCACCACACATATACAATGTACAAAGTATGCACATACAGTATGGACACAACTATGGGATAATTATAAAAAATGCCATTCTAAAAAAATGTGTTTTTGATAAGGAGGTAGATGATCGAATCTCTACAGGAAGTGCATTCCAGAGTTTAGGAGCTCTGACAGCATAGGCCATAGATTGTTAGTGATTGCTGTGTATGACTATATACAGTATTTTTAGTTGCCTTTATATTTTATTTAATATAACTTTACTTCATTCTTTAACTCTGCAATCTTTATGCGAAACGGAACATAATGTGATTGTGCATTGAAAATCATCACATCACCAAACAATGCCAGTGCTCTATCATTCCTTTGTGTGATCGTGGATCAGTGATCAGAGTCGTGGATCAGTGATAAAGGCCCTGTGGCATACTGTGAGAGAGATTTTGTAAAAACATGAGTGCTGTTGCATTTTTCTAAATGGTAAATATGAGCAACATGTAAATGTAAAAATGTTCCTTCATTTCCAGGTCCACAGAATGACAGCGCTGCGGGAATAACACGTTAGGACATATGTGGCTCAGTGTTATCACACTTTGCATAATGCACTGTGACATATAAGCTCCAGAGAATGTCTATTTTCCCTCTAAGTATGTCCCGGGGCTACACTACGTTACATTTTATGACAGCTGCCAGTTCTACATGTCCTCAAATGGTGGTCCTTCAGCAAAGGCGAGAGGAGGTACAACTGTGAGAAATTGATACTAGGACAGTTTTGCCTCTCTGAATCACAAAACAACTGCCGTCCCAGCTCATTACATTTTCTCCGTGTGCATGTACTGTATGTTTTGCAGTAAACACTGCACATGTGTGTGTGGGAGTGATAATTGAATTGCAAAGGAAAAGACAGGGGCCAGAATGTGAGAAACTGCTACTTTTTCAACTGAATGTAGCTTTTTCCTGCCTGCCAAATTATAGTACTGTAAACAGGTTGACACAAATATCAACCGCAAGGTGGTGCTGTAAAAGCCAGGGGATCACCAAAGTCGATAGGATTGATCCTCTGGGGACCCTAAATGCCAATTCCGTTAGCATGGCTAATAAAATAAGATTGATCAATCTGACTATATACAGATGCAGCTGTGTTGTCAATAATTGGCAATGCAGTCAGAGCCATGACACAGAGTGAGAATTGTGGATGTGGCCACATAATGTATAAGTAGATGTCAAGGGCCAGCTGGTGGATGCAAACTCCGCCTTCTCCTCCTGTATCCAAACCATCCCTGTGGTGCACAGCCAACATTGAGCTGTCTCCAAAATCAAGCAGCAAATCTATCATCAGAGCACAGCAACATACTGTAATAGCCAAATGTGTTATAGCCACCTAAATTGAATTAATTTGCCATCTATAATTGCTCACTGCAATATCGTATTTTCCAAAATACCTGCACTGGAGCCAAAAACAAAAGCATTGACTAGGGCTGATTCTGAAGGACAGACACACAGACAACAAAATTATAAATGTGGTGCAATAAAAAAAATCATATTCTTAACTCTGTGTTGTGGTCATTGATTCTACTGTTTCAAGTTTTACTTTACCCACGGTTCACACATAGTCATTTCATATTAAATCATTATTTTTCCTAATTTTGGTATACGACCATAATAATAATCATACCAAAAACATCTTTCTAAGTGCCCGTAATACATCATATTTAATTCCACTTGGTTCATTTGAGATTTGTCATTTTAATGAAGTGCATTGTGTGTTCCAAAACTGTCTGTTGCACAATCGTTTGGTGATGTTAACTGTGTCATACTGTGGCATAGCGATGAACTGTTTGCAGCCCGAGCCACCCATCATCTCCCATGTGATGATCTTCTCAGGGTTGCCTCCAGGGACGTCACTAGAATTTAAAGACTGGGGAGGCTTAGCCCCCAGGGTTTTTGTAACTTGCGTTTGCAAAATCTTTGCACTCACTTCTTTCGTTACTGTATTAGAGCTACTTATGTCAACAACCAGTCAACAAACCAAGATGTTAACAAGTAAAAAGTGACAGACATATCATGTTCTTCCATTTCTACTCTGTTCCTTCTGTACGGTGGCCGAGATGGTTCAACACAAATACAAAAGCCACACCACAAACACAAAAACTAAAACACAAATACAAAAGCTACAACACAAACGCAAAAGCCACAACACAAACGCAAAAGCTACAACACAAATACAAAAGCTACAACACAAACGCAAAAGCCACAACACAAACGCAAAAGCTACAACACAAACGCAAAAGCCACAACACAAACGCAAAAGCTACAACACAAACGCAAAAGCCGCAACACAAACGCAAAAGCCACAACACAAACGCAAAAGCCGCAACACAAACGCAAAAGCTACAACACAAACCCAAAAGCCGCAACACAAACGCAAAAGCCACAACACAAACGCAAAAGCCACAACATAAATACATAAGCTGGAAGCAGATGTGGTTGACAAACGGAGCCGGAGGAGGAAAGTTCTTGTTTGTTTGAGAAGTAAGTGAAACATGGTTCCCTGCTCATTATGATTACTGTCGCAATGTGTTTGTCACAAATAAGCAGCATTGTTCAATATCTTTTTTTATTTTCATATGTACTCTGCTATTTAGGCTACGAAGCTACAGCTATAACGTTATCTAAATGGCGCCCAGCGTCTTTTACCCGCGAGTCCTACGTTTAAAGTCTATAGTTTGTCACGTTTAGTGAAGCTGTTTAAATCACACAAATATTATATCCCACTGTTACATGCTTGTAACTTGTTAACCCGTATATATATCTGGTTAGCGATCAGATCCCAGTGGCAAATTCCCTCGATACTGTTGGTTTGGAAAGTGTGTGTGTGTGTGTGTGTGTGTGTGTGTGTGTGTGTGTGTGTGTGTGGTTATGTTTACTGTAAACAGATGTTTAAAGTGAATGCTAATTGTTTTACCTTCAATATGCTGCCTATTATAGTGTTAGGGGCGTTATATGTCCTACATACACACATACATGGGTTGGTCTGAATGAAATAAACCCAGAAATTTTAAAATGACCTTGCTTCGTGCTTACTAATAAAAATAAATAGAATTCAGACTTTGGACTCCTGTGTTTACACTGTATTTAAAGCCATGTAAAAGGGTTTGTTCATAGACTGTATATTACCATTTGTACAGTCTATGGTTTTGTTGCATGTCCTCAGTCTTACCCCTACAAATAGGCACACACACACTTTCCTTTGTAGCCTATATGGAGAGTACATACATGAAAATACAAAGATATTGAACAACATTGCTTATTTGTGACACTCACATAGCAACAGTACGGTAATCCTAATTAGCAAGGAACCATATTTCAATTACTTCTCAAACATGCAAGAAATTTCCTCCTGCTCATACGCTGACTTCTGTTGTCACTCACTTGTGTTGTGGCTTTTGCGTTTGTGTTGTGGCTTTTGCGTTTGTGTTGTGGCTTTTGTGTTTGTGTTGTGGCTTTTGCGTTTGTGTTGTGGCTTTTGTGTTTGTGTTGTGGCTTTTGCATTTGTGTTGTAGCTTTTGCATTTGTGTTGTAGCTTTTGCATTTGTGTTGTAACTTTTGCATTTGTGTTGTAGCTTTTGCATTTGTGTTGTAGCTTTTGCATTTGTGTTGTGGCTTTTGCGTTTGTGTTGCGGCTTTTGCGTTTGTGTTGCGGCTTTTGCGTTTGTGTTGTGTTGTGGCTTTTGTGTTTGTGTTGTGGCTTTTGCATTTGTGTTGTAGCTTTTGCATTTGTGTTGTAACTTTTGCATTTGTGTTGTAGCTTTTGCATTTGTGTTGTAGCTTTTGCATTTGTGTTGTTGCTTTTGCGTTTGTGTTGTGGCTTTTGGGTTTGTGTTGTGGCTTTTGCGTTTGTGTTGTGGCTTTTGCCTTTGTGTTGTAGCTTTTGCGTTTGTGTTGAACCGTCTCGGCCACCGTACTTCTGTCTTATCCTTTAAGATAAAAAAACCCTGATGCTAATTTCATGACTTCGAAATGCAAATTGGTCACATGAAACAACATCCAAAATGTCCAAAAACTGACAAACAGAGGTCAGACAGCTAATAAGTTGGTAAATTAAACAAATATGAAAAATAGCTGTACAAGAAAATGAAATAAATAGGCATATTAGGCATCACTGCATACTTTATACTTTATCATCTGTTGCGTCTAAATATGAATGAGGATATGGTTATTTGTAAATCAAATTGTTATTGTTGTTCTTATTATTATTTAGGGGGGCTTAGGAACATTTTGGGGTAGCTTCAGCCCCCCTATTTGCTATGTGCCTCCCACATAGCAAACATTGTGATGACGTTTTCTGGTCCATTCATTGTGCAGTTAGGAGATTGCTGCCTTCGCAAAGCTCAGCAACACTACAGCCTTGGCAAGGCTCAGGACCCCCCTCCTGGCATCCGCCATTATGCTGTTTCAAAGTCTGTCAAATCTAAGCTCATACACTGTAATCTGTTCACATGCAAAACAAGTGTGGAAAAGGAGTTGCTGTTCCATTCACTTGTTTTATGTAGCACAACAAACTGTATGTACTGTATGAGGAAAGGGCTTTCTGTGCTGGTCATTGAGTTAGTTTCCTTGAATTAAAGCTAGTAAATGAATATTCATTGCTCTCACTTGAGTTCTGCCGAATGGGTATGAAGAACAGACCCTCGACAGGTAATTAGCTCATTGATAAACTCATTAAGAATTTTAAATGTGTTGTTGAGTCAATGAAAAGAATTAATAATTCTCCAGTGTAGGCTATGATGAATTTGCATCTAATTGTATGTGTTTCCTTAGATGAAACAGAAGTGGTACGGGGTTGGTTATGCAACAGTGGCAGTCATTTCCTGTCAATATCCAGTGTTATGGGCTCACCTTTAGGTTTCCTCAGTCACCAGGATCATTTTATATTCCCTCAACTCATTATAAGGCTCTGTGAACCCATTTTAATATATTTCCCCAGTCCTTCAGTAAACGCTCACATTTTGGAAGAATGATGAACAATCTATTCTCTTTGAACGTCTTATTATCAAACAGTATGTGAAAGCAAAGATGCAACAACTGAGATTGTGTTAACATGGAGCTCCTCCCTTTATTTTTTGGAGATACAACTTAACTTTGACATATGACATGTTCAAAGTAGCAGTTAAAACATGCTGCAAGCTTGAGACTGGCTGCAGTACAAACCAATAAAAACATGTACGTGTAAGCCCTCATATCATATGATATGGATTGGTACATACAGTACATTGTGTTGTATATAGTGCAGAATGTTCAATTCAATGCATAATACTGTTTTAACCGAGTAGTTTTTTTTTTTTTTGTTTCACTATAATACCATTTCTGAGACAGTCAATCTAATTTGCCAGTAGATACTATCTGTCTTGAATGGCCTTCTCTTGACTGCAGATGCTGGAGACTGTACCATTTTAGTTTTGTTAGACATTAGTGAAGCTTTCATCATGGTTGATCGGGCTGTTTTATTGGGTCATCTTGAGATCTCGATGGGTACTTTGGGTTAAGCATTAAGTTGGTTTCGGGCCGTTCTTACTAACAGATCAATGTCAATTAAAAAGGGGAATTCCTTCCATTCCAATGCTTTTATTACCCCCAGGTCCCATTCCCTTGTGTCGTTACACATCCTTTTAAATATACAGTAGTGCATTTTACTCAAACTCAACTCAGAGAGAGAGAGAGAGAGAGAGAGAGAGAGAGAGAGAGAGAGAGATCTTGGTATTGTGGCCCACTAAGCCTGTGGCCACAAACCTTTGTGCTATCTTTTACAGTCACCTTGCTTTTTAGAAACAGGGGCTGTGCTATATATTCTGGTTTCACCAGGGGTATTTTAGTTCAGGCATGATTCAAATATGTAGAAAACTGGAGAAAAAGTAGAAAATAATTCAGAAATATTTTTCAGAGATTGTATTCTTCAGAATTGAGACTTTTGCTATATATATGGTGTCTGGTGATGAGAGTATTACAGTTCTGATTTCAACATATCTGATGTAAATGTATGCCACACACTGTATTGCTATGTCAAAAATCCCTCTCGGGCCTCCGGATTGTTTAGAAAACTGCAGCGAGGATCTTAACTGTCACAAAAAAAACGAGACCCAATGACCCCTACTTTGGCATCTCTCCACTGGCTGCCAGTCAAATGAGTTTAAGGCTTTACTGATCACGTTTAAAGTTCAGTAGGGGTTTGGCCCTGAGCTACAATGCTGACCTTTTAGTTGCCCATGAGCCTGAGTGCACTTTCAGATCCTCATACAGGGCCCTCCTGGCTTGTTTAGTCTCAGATTGAGAGGTGCTGTCAGAGCTACTCAACAGCCAAGTTGCCTGATGGAGAAACAGAAGCCTACTGAGTAAATGGTACTTTTTATAAAGCAGCAAAAATGTTAAAGGAACATGAAGTGCAGAACACAGGGCAGACACCAATGGCATCACGTCTTTCCTTCTATTCTCTTTTTCAGAACAAGAGCTTGAAAAACAAACTGCTCTCGGGACACAAACTTTGTGACGCCTATGCTGAAGAGGTAAGAATTTCTTTCATTTAGTACATTCTGTTTTTTGTCACATACATGATTAATCCTCAGCTCAAGCTACTTAATTGTTCATTGTTCATGGGAAAAGGTGCAATTCATGATAACATATTGCAGACACATTTTGTTCTTTAGTGAGCAAGCAATGTTAACAAACATGGAACTGAGAACATTTTGTCTTGAGTTAAGTTATTCACTATAATTTAGATCATTAATTCAACTGTGATTAAGGAACTCTTGGGGCCCTATTTTAACGATCTGAAGCGCAAGTATGAAACGCAAAACGCAAGTAGCTTTGTGGGCGGATCTCGGGTGCTGTTGCTATTATAACTGCTAAATGAGTCTTGCGCCCGACGCAAATCTAAAATGGGTTGGTCTGAAGTAGCTAGGTGTGGTTTGGGCGTAATGTGCAATAAACCAATCAGAGCGTCATCTCATATTCCCTTTAAGAGCAGGCGCCCTTGTTCCATGGCGGATTGCTATTATGACGGCGGATTTGCCTGGCGCACGCCAGCGGGAGCTGGCGTGTAATAAATGCTGGCAAAGTAATAAATGCCTGTCTTGGCCGGGTGGCGATGTTGCTGCGGCCTCTCGGGCGCATCTCCTCAAGTTTGGAGAGGATTGCTGCAGCCATGGAGGCTCCAAACGCACCACCTGCTCCTGTTGTGCCTCTTCCTCTTCCCCCCACTCCATCTCCGTCCACCCGCTCCACCAGGAGCACATCGCGCATTACTCCTGGACCAGATCCCGCCGTAGTTCAACATCACGTCGCCTTAACTCCTCTAATATTTCCTCATTTTATGTCATCAACACATCCCTGATTCATGGAAATGTTGTGTAAATCACAACAAGCCACGAAGAATGCTGCGACTTTTTGAGGACTGTACTGTAAAGTGCCTCCTGACCTATCCAAACACCTGAAGCGCATTTTCAGTAATTGTACACGCCTCCTATTTTTAGCTGAACCGCCCCCGGGAGCGCAAATACATTCCCTATTTTACCGACGTGCGTCTGTGGAGGGAAAAGTCCGCTGTGCGTCGAGTGCAAAATAGGAACGGTTCATGGGTCGGTGTACAAAGGCAATTGCGCCGGGTGCAAGATAGGGCCCTTGGTGGTACTTGTACAGTAAGTGGTGAAAAATTCACAAAAAGACCCACTAAAGGTTAGCAATAGTCCAGTCCTGTCACTCACTCTCTCTCACACACATACAAACACCCAAACTTGCTTGGTTTTGGCCGTCCAGTGAATCTCAGAACAATTTGTCTCTAACAGCAGCCTCTTTGATGGCTGTACAGAGTAATCTGAGGAGCTCGGGTTGTAGCGAGAGCAGCTTCGAGTACATTCCGTCTGTGTCATTTTTGCTTTCACCTACTTTTCCTCTTTTTCTACTTTGGCACTGCTGCCAGTTGTTGCGGTCAGCTGCGTCCACCAGGTTCACATCTTTAGTGAAGCCTTGAGCTGAGCTTTGAACTGCTGCTTTTGCCATGCTGCTGACCAATGCTCATGCTGTAATTTAGCTATGCAGCATCTTACAAGGCAGCGGGTCCTGCAGGCGTCTGATGACATGCCCATG
Source organism: Perca flavescens (assembly GCF_004354835.1). Classification (NCBI taxonomy): domain Eukaryota; kingdom Metazoa; phylum Chordata; class Actinopteri; order Perciformes; family Percidae; genus Perca; species Perca flavescens. The sequence continues at coordinate 12,797,496 of NC_041331.1, forward strand.
TGAGTGCAGCTGGTGCTGTGTAATCGTGGGTTCAATAGTTGTGTAGTTGTGCAGTTGGCGATTCCACGAATTTCCTGTATCCAGGCTACAGTATGCGCACAAACTTTAAATCCTTTACATGTAGCACATACAGACAGGTTGATAGATGGCAACCTTATTGTGCAGATGGAGTTTTTTTTTTTTTTAGGAAAGATCCTGGGCTAGACCTCCTCAAAGGCAGCTAAGGCTTTTTGAATGACAGACAGTTAGTGGTTTGCATTTTTATGTGAAGACAAGGAATTTAAATTAGTACTGTAATCTGTACCTTTACAAAAATATGCCCTTGAATTCTCAAATTAGTTGATCTGCCCGCTCCTTTTCTCTTGATTAGACGCTTCTTGTCCAGAGGTCAGCCTTTCTTTTACTAGCTTTTAATTCTCAGTGAAGTTTCCCATTGACTGTTTCTTTTGTCAGTCTTTTGAAAACCTGAAACCTGAACATTTATAGTGCTGTTTACTATGCTCTATAGGGAAATACACTCAGTTACCACTGTATTAGGTCCACAAGCTAAAACTTGTGGACCTAAAAGGAACAGTTCTGCAATAAATCCTACCTTCATCAACGAGTTTATATTATTACCTGGCAACTGAGTGTATATAGTCAGACAAATACTAGCACCACAAAGGTTGCCTCTCTATTGGGCATCAAGAGCTCCAGGATCTCAGAACATAGCGGATTCCACTTTCAAATACCTGCGTCCACTATAATCCGAGTAAAACGGTTAATTACATTATCCATGACCCGTCAGCTTTCACTGTTTATTTTACACAGCCATTACATCCTTAAGCAACCAAAGCTGTCCAGCAAAGTGCTGATACAGCGGCCAACGAAGCTTGACAGCTGCATGAGAAAGAGACAAAGGGACAAGGACAAGTGCAAAGAAAATGATCATCGCAAGGGAATGATTTTAATAATTAGGCCATGATCACACTTGGTGTCTTCTTTGACAAGAAAAAGTTGACGAAGGCGCTTTTCTAGTAAAAAAAAAAAAAATAGCTGGTTTGGTTTGGTTTGGTTTTTATTTTTATGGATATAGAAAGACAACAAGGGGGATCCAAGGGATAACATGTAAAAGTGAAAAACACTTTTTTCCAACATGGTCCCTGATGTAAGAGAACAGGACATACAACATATGCAAACACATACAGTCCTAAGATTAAAACAATAAAAATAAAACTACACATCAAAAAACCAGCTAAATCACCATGACCTACCAAACAATAAATTTCTCTGTCCCCAATCTAGATTTTATTTCCCCTAATTATCTATTTTATTCCATAAGTAGGCCCTAACTTTATGTCTAAAATCCCTTTTCGTTACTGCCATTTTGATATGAAGTGGAAGACTATTCCATAAAATAATTCCTGTATAAAAAAAGGATTTTCTGGCTTCGCTATTCACACATGGCACCTTACATGAACGGACACTGGCCCTAGTCTCATGGGCATGTTGAGTATGTACCATTAAAATCTGAAATCCCAAATACTTTGGGGCTACACCATTAATAATACTGTACATATGATTAAGTTTAAGTTGTTCAACTCTAAGCTTAACAGGCAGGAACTCAACCCTCTTAAACTCATTTCTTCCCACATGATACCTAGAAGGTTTAGACAGTATAAAACGGATCATATTATTTTCTGAAGCTGGCAGCATTTTTAGTTCCAAAAAGCAGCCAAGAGCGTCTTTTGTTGCTGTAAGAACAGCTACTGCTACAGTATCCAAGAGTACTTTGTGTTGAGCGGTGTGGGATAAAACAAAGCGTTGGAGCGATCTAGAGAATGAACAGAGAGAGGGAGCGGTGCTACTACTAACGTTAGATAAAACAGAGCGAGTTCCCCCAACCGTCATTCCCTGAACAGGGAGCACCCGGTCATATCATATAACTCTCTATCAGTCTATCTATCAGCAACTTCTCCATTTTTTGTTGTTGTTATGGAAACGGCAGTTCTCGCTACTCCGCTTGTCATTGGCCAGCTGTCAAAAAAGTAGTTTTTTTAACTTCAAAAAGATGCTCTGAGCTGCAGAAAGTAAGGGCGATGGCGTTTAAAAAAGCGCTCTGGACCTTTTTGAAAACATGGTTTACTCCATAGGATTATTATGTAAAACAGCCGCTAGCAGTTTAAAAAGAAGACGCCAAGTGTGAACATTGCTTAGCTGGTACCTCAGCACTGAGCTGCTAACATGTTGCTTATCGCTGGTGCTTTCCCCTAAGTGACACGCAACCTGTGACATCCGTTCCTATTGTTACAATAACTGAAAACTATTATTTTGACTTGTGCATCATAATTAACATGAAGATAAACGGACTCAGCACAGTAGATGGAGATTTTCTCGGCAAATCACAGCCCATTATGCTATTGCTCTAACAGCATAGTTTCATGCGCACCGCAGCAAGCCAAAGGTCCACAAAGAGAACTTAGTGTTTGGAAGCTCTTGATGTTGAAGAGCTTTTCATCGACTCTGAAGTCTGCTCAAACACTAAAGTTATTCTTGAGTTCCTTTTGAGACACAGGAAATTGGAGTTGGAAATTACAGGCTTCTTTCCTTCTACAAATCCTCCAGCTGAACATCCCCGACATTTCACCAGCTAAGCTCACCCAAGTCATCATCACATATTCAAGCTCTGAGATGATGATGATGGCACATTTGATTATGCAACCAAGTCTTATTGTAACACTTCAGGAACGAGTTGGAAAGAGTACAAATGCTATGTCAAGGTCCAGATTGACGTTGTCTGTCAGTCTACACAGAGCCAGAATATTCCTAACGACCACAAAGACTGGTGGCCTTTGTGCTTGTAGATGAGAATATATTATGCTCAGTATGTGTTCTGGTCCAGTGCTTCTTTGTGTGACTGTGATTATTTCTGCAGAAGTGGTATAAAGGCAAGTATAGATGTTGAGTAGGGAGCATATCGCTACTGGAGGTCACTGTCTTCAATTCCCTTGGGAGGCTATAAAATGAAGTAAATCAGTGAGAGGAACATTCCTACATGCCCCTACTTTCATCCTGGAAAGTTATTTATGTTTAAAGGGGAAGGGTTACGGACTGAACCTGTAATCACGCTGTAATGACTGCAGAGTCGCAGAAAGAGATGGATACTAAAGCTGCAAAAAAAATTGCCACCAGAGCAAGCAATTGCAAACGACATTATTCTATTACAGTTTGTCTATTGGTAAAGAAGTAAGATATGCCCACTCAAACATAACTTCTGTTTATGGGTTCTAAAATCTGATATGTGCTCTGTCTGTATGGAAACATTATTGACCTATTGCCCCATTCACTGTAAGTGGGTGTCCAAAAACATCAAAAGTTGAACCTAGATTACCCCTAAAGGCCATGTTTACCCTTAAACTTTTACTGAATTATTGTCTATTTTCATGCTTCAAAAATCTTTTTAATTAAGACTTCCTCAGAGCATTTAAAAAAAGCTCGTGAATCCTAAATTGGGCTTTGAAGCCATGTCCAAGAACCAAGATTGACCAGATCTTTTTTAGCTGACCTTGGATAAACGTTCTAAGCATAAGCTCCTTTTGTTGCACATGATACATTTTAAGACCTTTTTTTATGAGTAAACAGCAGCTTTCCTTTATGTGTGATTTGCATTCTCATCTTGTGAAAATTGGCTTTGGGAATTCCTGCATTGTATATTGGAATACATTTGATTTGGTGTGGTAATCGTTTTTAGAAAGCTGCTTTAACTTGTGCTTTGCTTCCGCTTATGTGAGGTGGAGGATCAAGCTTTGTGCTCTTAATCTGTGTTGCGAAGTGAAAACTTCTCAGCTGAAAAGACATGAAATTACATGTCAACAGCACTGTAAAGGAGGTTGTATGGTATCCTCACTGACTGTAACTTAGTGATGTAGCCTGAGTCTAGAACAAACTGGCTATTATTTTGAGAAAACATTATTAATTAATACATTGAAATAAATATCCACCAAAAAAAATGTCATGCTTTTAGATAACACAAATAGGGTGGCGCTTGATTAAGAACAACATACCTCTTGTCAATGTAGTTTCAAAATATACCAAAGTGCTTGTTTTGTTTGGTAGTTTATCTTATGAGGAAACTTCCGATGTGTAGGGTAGGGCTGCAACTAATAATTATTTGAATTATTAGAAAATCTGCTAATTATTTTTCTGATCAATCGTTTGATGTACGAAAAACCTAAAAATAAGTTTTTCTTTTTCAAATACCAATTCTCTAAAACCCTGACATCTTCAAGTTGTTTTGTCCGACCAATTTTCTGTCTAATGTTGATAATTGATTGTTTCAGCTTCTAGTGTAAAGATAGAAGATGTATTTAATTTCACAGAACCATGATTTCTATGTTATACTGTATGTATATGTCATATAATATTGGCATATGTTTAATTACATTAAATAACAATGATATCACATCACACATTTGGTCAGTTGGTTCAAACTCCTTTGGACTCTATTAGCTGCTATGAGTGTTACCAGGGCTAATAAGACTTGTGGCCATGTTATCCTATATTCAATTAAATTTAATTTAATTTATAGTATCAAATCATAACAAGAGTTATTTCAGGACACTTTACAGATAGAGTGGGTTTAGACCACACTATAATATACAAGGACCCAGCAATTCTAGTATTAGTAGTAATATTTTGCGCGGAAATCGGCAATTTATGCGGTAAGAAAGTGTGGCGTATTTGAAAAAATGCGGCCCCCGCATAAATATGCGGACTTTGGCTAATTATGCATTGAATTATGCCATCGCATAATCACGTTTTTCTGGAGGGACTGGAAAGGGTTAACACATTTGCAAGAGGTGTCTTCTGCTCTGCTGAGACAGTGATGATGAAAACCGAGTGGATCCCAGTTTCTTTAAGCAGGTCAAAGCAATCAAGAAAACCTGTAATAATGGTTACATTATGTAAACCCAGAGGTATTTCATAGTCAGATGGATGGAAGCACCGTTCCATGCCAATTTATTTCTTAAATCTAAAAAAAATGTGCAAAAACGATAATGGAATTGTCAATGTTCAAATGTGATTGAATGAGAATAGGTCACTAAAAAAAAATGTATCACAGGCTTAGTGAAGTTCGGTCAGCAAACTCACTGGCAGGCAGCCACGGGCCTGATTCAGCTGTGTGTTTGTTAACTTTACCAAAAACAATCAGTTCCCAAATTCAGCAGTCCATTTAAATTGGGAAGGAAACTCGCCAGGTCTCTGATGCTGCATGTTCTGTTTGGTACTACTGCTGGAGAAGCTCCTACTGCCTATCTGGCTGTTTTTGCTTTTTAACCGATTCATTGGAAAAATGTCATGCAACCTTTCTGAACCAGACGGTGATTTCCTCAAGGGAAACATCCGATAGCTCAAAAAACCCAAGTCAAGGTGAAGGAGAGCGGCATGTGACATTACAGATGCCATTTAATCTGTGGCGCATCTTTTCCTCAAGAGCATAAATTTATCACGTCTGTCCCACTCTGTCAGATTTATGGTGTGGCTGCACAGTTTCACTCTCTGTTATTACTAGAATATACATTTCATTCTTGCTTCAGTATGTATTGAAAACATCTAGTAACCAGAACCATATGCAGATAAAATATAACACGCTGGATTTGGAAGGATTTCCTGTAATGACTGATTTCAAGGTGAATGGCCTCATGGAATTAATTCTACAGGGCTTATTGAATGGAACAGCATGCCATCATCCTCATCTTGTGTATTTTGGGGCAATAAATCATGCGATGACATCGTCTTCAATAACAAAACATCAGTTATTTTAATAAATGTTCTTTGCATCAATTTATTAATGTGAGTAATAGTGAGAGGGAGGGTTCAGTATGTTCTAAGCTCAGACACTAGGCTGAACTGGTTTTATTCTTGTACTGCTAAATGTATCCAAAGCGAGTCTAGAATGTCATACAAGTGATTTCTACATATTGATTTAACTAAAGTTACAATATCTGATTCTGAAGTGGATGTCATCGTGTTTCGGTGACGGGCATTTTTCTTTTCTTTTTGACATTTTACAGACAAAACAGTTAATAATGAAAATAATCGACAGATAAATCAACAATTTGTCGTTTACAGTATGTATTAGATTAGAGATGGTAAGTGTAGGTGTGAGATTGATATGAGCACCAAGGAAGATTATTATTATTATTATTATTATTAATATTATATTATCGCTAACATATATGGTATCTGTTTCGATCCTCGTCCTAGTCCTAGTCATCCCCCTCTATTTATTCTTTATTTCAATATTTATTATTTTTTCTGTCCATTCAGGAAGCAGCAAAGATATGACATCTATGCAGTTAATTGCTATGTAATATAATTCACATATACACATATGAATATTTTATGTTTGGCAGCTTTGATCATGCGTTGTTCGGGGACATGTTGTTGGCTCCCAGCCTCAGTGATGTACCTTACAGTATAATAGGTTATGTGCATAGGGAGCATACAAGAGTGGATCCTTGAAAAAAGCCAAACGTATTACTATGCTCTACTTCATTCACCGTCCATATTGAATAAATCAGATTACCCTGACTGAAATGATTGAAATAAAATATATACTTTAGTCAGTAAGTTTTGGCTGCCAGCCAGTTGCTGGTCTGCCTCAGCTCACATGCTTCAGCCAATCAGACACACTTCACAAATATTGAAATATCTGTTTAAACAGGGAAGGAGATATCGCAGCTCTGTGATGCTGCTGTTCTTCTCCTACGAGTGCAGATACAGATGTATGCTGAGGGTGTCCGAACACACCTACCACCCGCTGGTGTCATGTCACGTGTTTGTATCTGCTTTGATGTGATGGAATGATTTATGGTACATTACGTTATGGACACAGACTGTAGATACAAAACAGATCTATTCTTTCCCAAAACAATGTTTTTCAGTAAAAGTGTAATCCAATTGTTTGTTGTCTCTCCTCACATTAAGCTTTGACAGCTACTGTGCAATGACAAAGGATGAACAGATGTTTAGAAAGACATCAGTGTCCTGACAACTTATATAATGCATACTCATTAAAGTTTAGACAAATTTGCTTCGTGACCAAACCAAACTCTGCCTGTCTTGGCACGATTGTACTTCTGTTTTTTTTCTCATAGATATTACCTTTTTGTCATCTCCATGTATCCAATTCAAGAAGCACTCATACACTGTCATATATACTGTAGGCTTTTTGAACTTGGATAATGAGAAACCTATAAAGGCTGTAATGCCATACTTCTTGAGTTATGTCTTTAAATGCAGAACTGGATGGTGTGGTTTCAGCTTTAACTCAAAGTTATTGACACTCTGAAAATGAAAGAGCAAAAAATCTATTTTTGAAAAGCTAATCTGCATCAAACAAAACGGCTGGTTCTCTGGACATATACAAAATGCCCGAGCCTGTTGAGAGGTGAAAATGTGCCGATTTTGGATTATTTGGCTGCTTTAAAAATATATATATACAGTACAGGCCAAAGGTTTGGACACACCTTCTCATTAAATGTGTTTCTTTATTTTCATGACTATTTACATCGTAGATTCTCACCGAAGGCATCAAAACTATGAATGAACACATATGGAATTATGTACTTAACAAAAAAGTGTGAAATAACTGAAAACATGTCTTATATTTTAGATTCTTCAAAGTAGCCACCCTTTGCTTTTTTTGATAACTCTGCAAACCCTTGGTGTTCTCTCAATGAGCTTCATGAGGTAGTCACCTGAAATGGTTTTCACTTCACAGGTGTGCTTTGTCAGGGTTAATTAGTGGAATTTTTTCCCTTATTAATAAAAAAGCAAAGGGTGGCTACTTTGAAGAATCTAAAATATAAGACATGTTTTCAGTTATTTCACACTTTTTTGTTAAGTACATAATTCCATGTGTTCATTAATAGTTTTGCTGCCTTCAGTGAGAATCTGCAATTTAAATAGTCATGAAAATAAAAAGGAAACGCATTGAATGAGAAGGTGTGTCCAAACTTTTGGCCTGTACTGTATATATATTTGGGTAATTTCCATTATTTAACAGTGACTAAGGGATTGCATGCTTTTCTGTGGGTTCAGAAACAGGTGCTACACATTTTGGTTAGGAAATTGTTAATGGCTCATCAATTTAATTTGCCATTTGCCATGTCTATTTGTATTTACAATTGGGCTGTCCCTAAGTGGACAAAAGATAGGTAAAAGATAGGTTTGTCATCAACTTAAAAATAATATATGGCTACACAATACTGTCAATTGTAGAAGGTTAATAACTTTGTCAATAGAGTTTGAGTCTAGAACAACTGACACTTAAACAAGAGTAAATGAATCACAAAAACATCATCCCAAATTCTAATCTTAAAAGACCAAATCCCTCCAGAACCTGGCATCCTCTATTTGTCTGATCTTGTCACAAATAAATAAATAAATAAATACATAATAAGCCTAGCAGAACATAAGTGTACTTGCGCACACATTAACATGTCTGTCCTTGGGACAGACTGCCGGAATTGAACAGTTTTGTCATCATTCTCACAAGGACGATGACTCACAGTGATGCATTACTTGAATATTTTGAAAAAGTTAGGGAGAGCTGTTAAACTACACCAAGCTTATAAAATGAAATGGCGCTGCATTTTGTTTTGCTTGTAACTATTTGAAATGCAGGTCACACCCTTGCAGGATTTGAACCATCAGGAACAACAAGGCAGAGGTGCTGCTGTGATTCTCTTGGGCCGAGGCAACAGCTCACATGATTTATTCTGAGTAAATAATAGACCAATCCTTTGGCAAGTCTGAAACGCTCAGCACTTTTAGAGATTCAGATATTTGCATTTAGAAGTTAACACTCCACAGACTACAGTGACTCTGGAGCCACATAACATGATCCATTCCATTACCAGAGAGTATCTCAAAAGCTCCACTTAACTGATACAAATAAAATAAATTTGTTAACATTTCATGTTATGACCTGGACCACAGACTTAATGATCTCAAATCAAATATATGGCTCTCCCTCTGTGAGTTGGAGTTTTAAAGTTAGCCCTTACAGTTTTTTTATGAGGAGCCTCGGGATGCAATTTTTGGATCCAGTTACACATGACAGAGATGGGTGTCTTGGGACATGGAAGCTCCCCAGGAAGAGGAATAACAAGATAAAGAATATCATAAAAAAAGGCGCAGGTGCTTGTCAAGTACACAAAACCCTTTGAAGAGAATGTGTCCTTCAGAATCGGGTTCAGTGTGCTTTGGTGAAAGATTAGACCTCATGTCACATTTTTACTGCCTGTGTCAAGGATGTGTAGAGATAGACAGGAAGGGAAAGAGAGGTTTATAGAGATAGACAGATAAAAAAAAAAGATACTTACAGTGCAGATGGATATAAAGAAAGAGATATAGAAAGGTAGAAAAAAAGACATACTGTATATGTACAGATGTAAAGACAGACTAAGATAGATAGGTGGGTAGAAGGTAAGGAAGAAAGAGATATAAGTCACGTTTCCATCCAAATGTAATGCAAATTTTAAGCGCATTTCCAGGAACTGCACAGTCTCGTTTGCAGTTAAACCATTGCAGAAGAAGAGGGAACAACAAAATGACATATAAATACTTCTATTTATATGTCATTTTGTTGTTCCAAACAAAAATGTCTGCCGCTCTTCAGCGGCAGACATTTTTGTTTGTTTCACACCTTAAATTAAGGTACGTTACAGTCTCTTCATCGATTCACACATATGAGATTTCTTTTTTTGTCTCTTCGGTGTGGCCGAGGTTTGCGTGACGTTTCATTCACATGCGCACGTCTGTTTCCATGGCATTTGGTTTTTATCAATACACCAACTTTTCCACCTCAACCAAACATGAAACCTTTTAGTGATATTTACAGTTTTCAATTTTTTTAAATGGACATAAAAAACAGGAAAACGGAAAGTCACTTACATATAATACAGAGGAGGAGATATAGATACATTGAAAGAAGAGATATAGAGAGATTACATTTTTTTTTATTATACTATAATCTTTCATATGAGCTCCAATTAACCCGTAACGACTGAAATAGCATGCACTGACCTACCCATCCTTTCATTTTAGCCTTAAACTTTGCTGGGGGTCAAGGCAATTTGATCTGCATTCCAATTAATCACAGTTACAGTCCTGCGAGGCTTCACAATAAAAATATCTTCTAGCCTCACTGAAGACACAGAGAGAAACCCTCTGAAGTGCTGCAGAGTCCTTCCACTGTTCATGCTCACATCATGAGCAGCTTTGTGGGTGGCTGTGTATCAAGATATCTAGGAGACAGCCTCTGTGTTCCATGTGCGTACTGAAGTGGAACAGCAGAATGAATGTCAGGCAGAGCTGGTCACTGTGTCTGTTTTGGGGGCCGGCAGTAAAGATCTGCTCTGTTTGTGACTGTGTGTGCACTGCTTACCGCTGACAGAAGAGAGCCCGTTGTAACCTAGGAACCTGCATATGTGTGTGGTGATGGTGGCGGTAATGTGTGTAGTGGGAGTGAGAATACAGGTTTAGACAATGGGCAAGAAGCCAGTGCATGACTGCATCATTGTGTGGACTTTGCTGTTCAGTGAAGGGGAGATTTGATATTTTCTTCCTCTCAGTAGAGCCTTCCTTTAAGCCAGAGCCTTACCCAGGGAACACTCACAAAGGACTCTTCTGCTGCAGCTGGCAGAATCCTGCTATGTGATCTAAAACCAATTTCTCTATTTGAATAAGCTAACACGTATTTCCTTATCTTCCTCTTGCAGTCTAAAAAAATCCAGGCTCAACTGAAAGAACTGCGGTACGGGAAAAAGGATTTAATTTTTAAGGTAAGTTCAAACTGAAGGGGGGTGGCTTTATAATAGCTCCAGACCAGGGGTAAACAGGTACTTCAGACCAGCTTGAAAAGGATGATCCCATCACAGGAGGTACTCCAATTAATTCAGTCTGCAATTACAAAGTCCCTCCCTGTCAGCAGCATGCAAAGCCAATTGGCCAGCGCTAAGTCCATGTACTGCTATGTCCTGCCCTTTGATTTCCCCTCTGCAAGATCCATCCCATCCTTTTCAATCATGGGAGGTAGGTGGATAAATGATGTCGACAGTGGTGGATGTGGTTGATAAAGATTTATGCATTAGATCATATAAAAGGAATCTTCAAGACACAAATTACAGATGACACCGTCTATGCCTATAAGTCAGTGGGTAGCATATATTATAGGGCATCAGAAATTTGCCTCCCCCTCACATCCTTCCTCTGCAAGAACATTATAGACAGTGGCAAACCCGTTCATACTCCACTGCCCCTTGTATTGTGAGGATTCAAGGTTCTGTTCTCTGTGAAAGCTCTGAGCACTTATGTAATATTTATTGGCATTTACTGGTACATGGACTGACCTTTCAGGCCTTGTTTGCGGTGTTAAAATGTCAGTCCACATTTCTGCCACAACGCCCTGTAATGTCATTTCTTAAATGTATGTTTTGATCCTTTAAACCCATCATTCCTAAAGCTGTGTCAGACATAAATGAAAATGAAGAACTCAATGCTCACAGGTGGAATTTGATGCTTTTAGCCCCATGCCTGAATATATTGTCCCTGGATGTCCTGTTCCTTGTTCTATTTCTAGCCTGTGAATGATGGATGCATTGACTTGTTTGCTTGGTGTCATTGCTCGCAAACGTCTCTAAATTGCATCAGTAACTTACACGACACAACCTTATTGCTCAATGTCACCAAACATTTATTGTGGACCTTCAGAACAT